>NC_044403.1:20376451-21022701 GCF_006542625.1 Nomascus leucogenys
AAGTGACTTTGGAACTGGGTAACAGGCAGAGGTTGGAACTGTTTGGAGGGCTCAGAAGAAGATAGGAAGATGTGGGAAAGTTTGAAACTTCCTAGAGACTTGTTGAATGGTTTTGACCAAAATGCTGATAGTGATATGGACAGTGAGGTCCTGGCTGAGGTGGTCCCAGATGGAGATGAGGAACTTATGGGGAGCTGGAGTAAAGGTCACTCATGTTATGCTTTAGCAAAGAGACTGGCAGCATTTTGCCCCTGCCCTAGAGATCCGTGGAGCTTTGAACCTGAGAGAGATGATTTAGTGTATCTGGTGTAAGAAGTTTCTAAGCAGCAGAGCATTTAAGAGGTAACTTGGCTTATTTTGAAAGTGTCCAGTTAAATGCATTCACAAAAAGATGGTTTGAAATGGGAACTTATGTTTAAAAGGGAAGCAGAGCATGCAGCCTGACCATGTGGTAGAAAAGAAAACCCATTTTCTGGGGAGGAATTCAAGCTGGCTGCAAAAATTTGCATAAGTAATGAGGAGCTTATATCTTTGTTAATAGCCAAGAAAATGGGGAAAATGTCTGCAAGCCATGTCAGAGACCTTCACTACAGACCCTCCCATCACAGGCCCAAAGGTCTAGGTGGGAAAAATGGTTTCATGGGCCAGGCCCAGGGCCCCACTGCTCTGTGCAGCTTTGGGACTTGGTGCCCTGTGTCCCAGCTGCTCCAGCTTCAGCTGTAGCTAAAAGGGGCCAACATACAGCTTGAGCCATTGCTTCAGAGGGTACAAGCCCCAAGTCTTGGCAGATTCCACATGGTTTTGGGCCTGTGTATGCGCAGAAGACAAGAGTTGAGCTTCAGGAACACCTGCCTAGATTTCAAAGGATGTGTGGAAATGCCTGGATGTCCAGGCAGAAGTCTGCTGCGGGGCAGGGCCCTAATGAAGAGCCTCTGCTAGGACAGTATGGAAGGGAAATGTGGGGTTGGAGCCCCCACACAGAGTCCCCACTGGGGTACTACCTAGGGGATCTGTGAGAAGAGGGCCACCATCCTTCAGGTCCCAGAAAGGTAGATCCATCAACAGCTTGCACCCTGTGCCTGGAAAAGCCTCAGGCACTCGATGTCAGCCTGTGAAAACAGCTGCAGGGGCTGTGCTGCCCAAAGCTGTGTCAGCCCACCCCTTGCATCAGCATGCCCTGGATATGAGACATGGAGTCAAAGGAGATTTTGGAGCTTTAAGATTTAGTGAGTACCTAGCTGTGTTTCCACAGAAACACAGAATTATATTCATGAGACTTATCTATGTTCATCTGTGCAGCTTTATTTCATGTATTTTCACTGATGTATAGTATTTCTTTGTATGACTATATAATTATCTATTCATTCTTCTATTAATGAAT
Source organism: Nomascus leucogenys (assembly GCF_006542625.1). Lineage (NCBI taxonomy): Eukaryota > Metazoa > Chordata > Mammalia > Primates > Hylobatidae > Nomascus > Nomascus leucogenys. The sequence goes on from NC_044403.1 coordinate 20,377,833, forward strand.
ATGTAGATTGTTTTCAACTTCTTGTGATTACAAATGATGATGATACAAACATTTCTATATATGTTTCTTATGTGTATACCTAGGAGAAGAGTTGATGGGCCACAGGGTATGAACATCTTCAATTTTACTGGGTATCACCAAGTTGCTCCCCAAAGTAGTTGCACCAATTTACACACCCATGCCAGCTGCTATTTATTAGTAATATAAATGGTCAACTTATACTTTAATTATGCACCAAATAATAACTTCTGTACACACGTTATTATAATTCATTATCACAAAATTATGAGTGAGGGATGATTGTTATCCCTATTTTACAGATGAGAACACTGAGACTTAGAAGAAGTATCTTTCCCAAAGTCACAAACTTAGTGACAGGGCCGGGATTCAAATCCATCAACTTGAATCCAAAGAAAATGTTCTGCATCACTGCACAACACTGACTCCTTTTTCTCCTTTGAAAACAAGGCAAGATGCAAGAGGAAAAGGAAAGACTGGGTGGAAATCAGATGTGTGTCCCTCCCCCTCTTTCCCCCTCCCCCCCGCAAAGCTTTTCTCATCCAGACATTCTTGGGACTCCATCTCCTGGAAGTTGAGGTATAAAATCTTATTGTGTAGGAAGAAAAGTTCAAATATGGGACTGTTCTGTGTAAATGGGGCTACTGACCAGAGTCACGCCTACAAAGACACATGATGCACTATTCTGAAGTCAAGTCAATCTCAACTTGAATTCATACTCCACTGCTAGCCAGATGATTTTTTCAGAAAGTCCTTTACGTGGTCCAATCCTCAGTTTCCTCATCTATAAAACAGGATAATGATAATATCTACTGAACAATACAAGAGTCGGTTGAAATAAATGAAGACATCTTGCACTGAGCCTAGCATCTGATGGGCACTCAGTAAATGTTGGCAAGTTGAATTCTTGGAAGTGGGAGATTTCAGAACCTTAAACGTTCTATTCAGTCTTTGAGATCTGAAGAACTCAAGCATCAAGGGTGCATTTGGCTATTCACAGGAGGAATGGTCCCAGCACTGACAGCAGGTCCCAGGGGGGTTATCACGAGGCTCCAGGCAGTAGTTACACAATTCGGGGAAAGTGTGAGTCAGTCATATGGCACATGTGGCCATGGAACTCTGGGCAAGGAGGTGAAATACCACGTGCTGTTAGCCCCAATCTGTGATCCACGTCACTCCGGCACAAAGAGACCAGATCCTCCAACACACAGGAGAAAAGCCATGGATGTGGTTGTGCCTTATCGGGGGGAAGGGATTAAAAAGCAGCAAGAGCCAAAAGATAAAGTCATTGACATTTACTTTAGCTGAAGTCAGAGACATGCCAACAGCGTCCACGAGGCAGGCAGAGTTCAACTTACAAGGCGGATTCTGAAAGACATGAGTCAGAAAAGCACACATGCAGCTTTGTCCACTTACTCTGCCAACAACCTCTCCTAAAAGTCAGGGTAGACTGGAGGCTAGATCAGGCTAACTCCCCTGCAGCAGTTCTGTGCTTAGTGCCACCAAGTCCAAGATAACCAAGCCTTGATCCTGGCTCTCAGGGACCTTGGCTCTGGCTCTGTCCGGCTTCCTCTGCAATGGCATTCCACGGCTGTGTGCTCCTTGCTCCAGTACCCTGGGTCTATTTATTCCCCAGGACTCTCTCCCTCCTGGAAGAGTCAAATCTCAGAAATAAATCCCTCTGAACCTGCAAGATAAATGGCCCATTATCTTGTCCTACCTAAACTGTGTCCCCTCATTAAGCATCGCCACTAACACTGAGAACTTCAAGTAATCAAGGGAGATGAGGTTGGTGAGATAATCCCTTGGCACATCTCCAAGCATGCAGTGGAGCCCTGACAACTGCCAGGCTGGAGAATAAATAGGTGTGTCATTTTTATACATTATATTTCCAAAAGGGAAAGGCCCAGAACTGAACAGCATCCTCAGCCTAATGCCACTGTAGGTTTTAGATGAAGTTGGCCTCATCTGGAAAAAGCTGGCTCTGGGAGGAGTCAAAACTAAAAAGGAGGCTCCAAATGCCCCATACCCTGTTGAGGGGATGACAGCTAAGAGCATGGAGTGGTGCCCTAGCCAGAAGTCTGACAGTGACAAAGGACTGGATCAGTTAGATGCCTAAGTCATGGGAATCATGGGAAAAGCTCACATCTCATTCCGGCAATCCAATGCTCTTGAAAACCCTGAAAAAGGCCAGTGAAGTTTTAAGCTGCATGAGCCACTAAAGACATTGAAAAAGGGAGATGGAGGAGAAGAAGTGAAGAAGGGCAGAGGGAGTGGGGGGAAAAGGGGAAAGGGGAGAAAGAGAAGAGAAGAGGAGGAGGAAAAGATCTCGCATCTTACACACAAGCCCAAGGAGCTGAATCTTATAGGAAGGAAATCTTGCCTATTCATTTGACCTGTTTTGAATGAGAATAGAGAAATAGGGCTTGCTGTTTCCAAGCTGCAAGTACTAGAACTTTTCCTGCTGGGATTGTGCTGGAAGAAAACTCAAACTGCGGCAGGGCCTTTTAGACGGAGAAGGTTGCCTTCAACACCAGCCTGGGGAAAAATAGTTCCGAGTAATAAGCTAACTTGGGGATTAAGCCCCCTGTGGCTGAGGGTGAGTCACTTCCTAGAGCATTTCAGTCTCCCACCTGCAAAATGCAGTTAACAGTCCTAGACCTGAGCATGGGGAGGGGAGGGGCAGAGAGAGTTTGGAGAGAGTGGATACACCTTCAGATTCAGCTTGGCTTCTAGAAGTAAGGCACCAATTCTTTTATTTGGGTGGGAAGTATTTGCATCTATATCAGGTGACAGATTTTGCCTCAGCTCTACCTAACTCTGATTTCCTTCCAGGGCTGAGCTCCATAAAAGGCCTTGCCTATGCGTGAAGAGTTTAGAAATGTGTTCCCTCCCAATAGCCTCCCAGGGCCTGTCATGAATATATGCCTCAGCAAAATAAAAAATTAGCATGATATCACCCTTTGGGGTCTCTGGAAAAGGGTCAAAACTACAAAAATATCCACAATGTTTATGGAATTTTTGTCATTATGAACGTGATATGTGCACATTTATCAATATTAAATGTTCAAAACCTATAAAGAGAATAATAAAAATGAACCTTAAACAACTGTTAATATTATGGTGTATTTCCTTCCAATCTCTCTATATGTAAATAAGATAATGGGATCACATTATGTGAATCCAATTTTACATCTTACATTTCATACTTTACACTATACTGTGGGCATTTTCCAAAGTCACTAAATATTCTTCAGAAACATGATTTGTAATGGTTTCACAAAATTTCCTCCTATGAGTACAATATGATTTATTTAACCTTCATCCATTTAAGGACACTTATATAGGCTGTTTCCCATTTTTCTTTCTTATAATGATATACTTAAATTTTTGGATGAATTTATGATTATTTCATTAGGATATATTCTTAGAAGTGAAATAACTGGGTGAAAGGCTGAAGAACAGGCTTTCAGTGGCAAATAGCAAAAAGCCAAACTCAAACCAGGATGGCCACCAGCCACCATTGTGGCTATAGATGTCCTCAGGCACATCTAATAGAAGAGTGTACATTTCTGTCTCTGCCTTCCAAACAAGTCTTAAGATTCACCCTGATTGGAATATAGGTCTGTGCCTATCCATAAAATAAACACTTTGGACCAGAAGTTCAAAAGTTCTAATTGCCTAAGCCAATCAGAGACATCCATGTTAGTTGGGATGCCAATGGCCTCTAATGCACATGGTCTCTTGGAGAAGGATAGATACCCAGATAAAAACCTAACCAGTATTAGGGGGGAGAAAGGCAAAAATGAGGGCTGAATAAACAGCCACAAATATTAGCTGCAAGAATGAACTTTTTAAAGAGCTTGATATGAATGTTCAAATTACTTCCCATAAGGGTTGTACCAATGTAGAATCAGCAGTGTGTTAGAAGGCCTAAGTGTGCCCTCACCAGCATCCATTATTTTATTTTAAAGGAAGTTTAAATTACCCAATTCCGATATGATGGGTCTAAATAGAGATTGCATCCCAATTTAAATTTCTTTTCCTTGATTATTTATGTGCTTGTGGACATTTAGGACTTCAAAACCTTAAAAGTTAAACATTGATTATAAATATTCTAAAGACTGGTAAGCCTCAGGCTGATCTACTCCATCCCTGACCATTGAGAAACAAATATTGTAATATTTGGGGCCCTGTCTCTACCAGTGATTGGAGTCTATGTTTAGCCTTTAGCCCTTAACTGAATGTTCTCTTAGTGAGTGCCTGGGCACCCCTAACGTCCTCTGTGCTTCTGGGAAGACAGTTCTTGCCTAGTCCCAGCTCCAATTCCCAGTTTGCCCTCCAGGGCAAAGTTCCAGGATTGGCACTTTGATCTTTTGTTCCAAATGAAAGGGGTGGCTGGCTGAACCTTAGCCCCTGATTTCTAGCTGCAGTCCTGTGTTTTGCATAAGCAGGGAAGGAGGATCCTGCCACTGTAACTTGTTCTTCTCTTGGGGATTGAACCTCTTTAAGTGCCATCTCAGCATCTCAGGCCGGACTAGTACTTATAGTATAATTTGACTGCTTGCAAAGCCAGTCCTACAGCCAGGTCAGTCTCTCCAGCACTGGACCTCATGACCCTTGTTGGGCCATCCCCCTCCAGCCCACCACTAACATCTCGTCCTGCCTCTCTGCCATGGTTAGCCTAATACTCCCAATGACATGGAAGTCTCCTGCTTCACCAAAAACCACTGCTCGGCCTGTTTTGAAACCCTGCACTACTTGGCTTCACCTTCCTGGGGGTTGGCATTAGAAAAGAGGAAAAGATATATGTTATTCAAAGATAGAAATAGACTTAAGATTACATCTACCTTCCAGATAAAGCTCTAGCAAAAATTCAACAGGAAGGGAGGTCTCATCAAAGAGGTTGTGGGGTTAGCAGTAACAATATATGGTGTGCTGAGCTTGGACAGGCTTTCGAAAGGGAAAAGGGAGTTTACAGGTATTTTTCTAGAAAAAAATCTCCCTGGATGGTGCTGGTTCAACATGCTGAAAATCTTGGACTAGCTTCTTTTTTTTCTTTTTTCTTTTTTTTTTTTTTTTTTTTTTTGAGACAGGGTCTGTCTCTGTCATTCAGGCTGAAGTGTAGTGGCATGATTGTAGCTCACTACAACCTTAATCTACTGGGCTCAAGCAATCCTCCTGCCTCAGCCTCCCAAGTAGCTAGGACTATAAGGTGTATGCTACAATGCCCAACTAATTTTTTAAAAAATATTTTGTAGACACCGCATGTTCTCACTCATAAATGGGAGTTGAACAATGGGAACATATGGGCACAGGGAGGGGAACATCACACACCGGGGCCTGTCAGGGGGGTGGGGGGCAAGGGGAGGGATGGCATTAGGAGAAATACCTAATGTAGATGGCAGGTTGATGGGTGCAGCAACATAACCATGGCACTTGTATACCTATGTAACAAACCTGCACATTCTGCAAGTGTATCCCAGAACTGAAAATATAATTTTTAAAAAAGGAAAAAACAAGAAAGTATCAATAAGGTATAATTATATTCTAAATTTAAAAAAATAAATAAAAATGTTTTGTACAGATGGGGTCTTGCTATATTGCCCAGACTGCTCTCAAATTCCTGGCCTTAAGTAATCCTCCTGCATTGGCCTCCCAAAGTGCTGTGCTCACAGATAGGTTTAAGCTACTGTGCCTCATCAAGGACTAGCTTCTTAATGCATGGAATGCTTTAGTTAGCAGGAAGTTTAGAGATCACCTCCATTCATTCCACTTTTCAGCCAAAAGTGCCAGTCCTGGGCTAGTTGCTGGAGATATAAACAGGAATCAGATAAGGCCTCTACCCTCAAAACTAGAAAAGCCAGGACAAATAAGTGCATGCAAAAAAAAAAAAAAAAAAAAAAAAGAGTGATACTGGTGCTGTTACAGCCATTTATTCAGCTGGGGCACAAAGAAAGAAGGGTTCAGACTGGCTCCACAGAAGAGGTGCCTTTAGACTGAATTTTAAAAGTGAACAAGAGTTCTCCAGCTGCACAAAATGGAGTGGGGTGTGCTAAGTATGGAGAAAAATTGAGGGAAAGCTAGAAAGTATGAAACATCCTCGTATGTTCTGAAGAACTACAGGTAATTCAGCATTTCTAGGTCATGAGGACAGAAGGACAAGAGATGGGTTATAGGAACTGATCGAACAGGCAAAACAGTTTGATGTTTACACCATGGACTGGAAAAGAAAGGACATAGATATTTATTTCTGACATCCTTATAGAAATTTAATGAAGCACCATACTGAAGGCAAGATCATTGTCATAGTCCAGGCATAAGATAGAAGTAGGAAGGCGTATGAGAGTTGGTGAAAAATAGAATGCTTTAAAATTAAAATGAGAGCCAGACTTGGTTACCAGTTAGATGTAGAGACTGGGGTATAATGAGCAGTAGAGGAAGGCTCTTAAATCCTCATTCACACTTCATGCATGCATTCAATCACTTATCCATTCAATATCTATTTGAGTACCTGCTTACTGCCAGATAGGCTTGAGGAGTACAAGCTAGTCACCCCTGTCTTTATAGAACTTGCAGATAATTAAACAATGATAACAATAAGAATGACTGATGTTATGATAAGGGAAGTACAGAGAGATTAAGGGCAATAATTAATCTTGTCTAAGAGACAGAACCAAGCTGAGAGAATGATATTTACACAGATATATGAAGGATGAGCTGAAGTTAGCCAGGTAAAGGCAAGAGTGCAAAACAAAGTGTTCTGCATAGAGAAAAATAATTCACAAAGACCCAGAGGAAAAGAGCATGGCACATCTGGGAATTGAAAAAGGAGAAATATGGCGGTCATGTTAAAAAAAAAAAAAAAAAGAAAGAAACAAAAAAAGAGGGACAAGGGCAGGGCATGAGGCCAAAAACAAGACTGGATCCAGAAAACAAATGCTAGGTAAGCCGTGTTGCCCTTTATATCTGATCCTAAAGGCCCGCTGAGCCCTGTTGCAGAGTTGAGAACATGCTATAAGTTCTCTAAACCCTGCAATGTGGCTTATCAGGTGAGTGGCATGATTAGATATGCATTTGGTAAAGATTATCCTATCTGCATTGCAGAGAATGGTTTGAAGAGGAGCAAGACTTGAGGCAAGAAAACTCGATAGGAGGTCCATGACATCAAAAGCAAATTAAGGGGAGGCAGCTGGGTAGTGCCTGGGGTGTCCATCTATGAAGGGAAATGAATTCTCACTAAGTTTCTAAAACATCAGTGGAATTGAACAAGAAGGTGACAATGGTATATTCCGGATGTCTTGCCAAGCAGAAACATTGCATGTGATTGGAAAAAATGCTTGATAAGCCACTGTGGTTGTGTGGGACAACTTCCTGCCACAACCACCCCTGCCAACTCTACCAAGGGGCATGGTAGACCTACAGCAGATGATTTCTAAATTATTTAATGAGGAAGGATGCAAGTGCAAAGCCAGAGCTGAGTTGTTCAGGGCAATATAACAGAGGTCAGCAAACTTTTTAAATAAAGAGCCAGATAGTAAATAGGTTTTGTAGGCCAGATTCTGTTTGTCACAACTACTCTACTCTGCCATGATTGCATGAAAGCAGCCAAGTACAACGCATGAACAAATGGGTATGGCCATGTTCCAAAAAAACTTTATTTATAAAACAGGTGGTCAGCTCACCTGCCTTCATTTGCCAATCTCTGCAATAAAAGATAATTTGATTGCTCCTTCCACGGGTGTTGCTTTTCTACGATTTCCCTCTAAATAAATGATGAATATACACTTAAACAATGTTGTTGTGAAGGTGTGTCAAGAAACTAGTAAGCCAGGAGAGCCCCACACATCTTGCATCCCTGCCCCTTGAATGATAGATGGCTGTCATCTTGACTGAGGCAGTGGGAAAGAGAAGTGGATGGAGCTGAGGTCTACGTAGATGTCGGCGTTATTAGGACTCAGCGATTGGCTGGATGTGGCATTAGGTAGAGGATGGAGTTAAGAAAGACTTCTGCATTTCTGGTCTTGCCAGCTGGTAGACTATGGGGGCAAGAGAGGAGAGGGAGCTGTTTTGGGGAGTGGGAATGAATAGAGCACTTTAGATGTTTTCTATTTAAAGTATCCGCATGATATACAGATGGAGTGATCTCTCTAGTAAGAAGTGGGATTTCTGAGCCTGAAGCTCAAGACACACTTCCTGGCTGGAAATATAGGTTTGAAAGTCATCAGTAAGGATATGAGTGAAAGAGCCCAGAAAGAAAGAACAGCAGAGGGCTAAGAACAAGCCCTGAGAGATGCCAGCATTTACGGGACAGGTGGACTAACACAGAAACAGAAAACCAAACACCGTATGTTCTCACTTATCATTGGGAGCTAAACAATAGGTACACATGGACATAAAGATAAAAAGAATGTACACTGGGGACTCAAAAAGCGTGGAGGTGCAGGGATGGGGCTGAGCTGAAAAACTACCTATTGGATATTATGTTCACTATTTTGGTAATGGGCTTACTGAAAGCCCAAGCCCCATCATTATGCAATATACTTATGTAACAAACCTGCACATCTACCCACTGAACCTAGAATAATAATAAAATAAATAGGAGAATTCCCTTCTCCTGCTAGGACCCCTCAGCATATCCATCCTTTTCTTTCTTTCTGGGGGCACAGGACATCATGGCAAGCCCAGGCTGGTGTCTCTGCCGCACCCCCCACCATGCACCCTACAATTCCTTGCTATCTCCTCCTCCAACGCCTCTTCTTCTAGGCTACCACCATCTCCAAAATCACCAAAGACGGGCATGTCAAGGCAGACCAACAAGAACCATCTAGTGCATCAGAGAATCAGGAAAATAACTCTAATTCCATCCCCTGTAAGGTGAAGAAAAGGAAAGTTTGTGTTGAGGAGGCCCTGGCTGAGCAGCCCTCCCTGTCCTGGAAGACAGGTAGTGCTAATTGGAGCAGTGAGCCCCTACTGAGACCCAGCAGGATGAACATAACTGACTTCCCAACCTGCCAAGACTCTTCTCTCCCTGTCTCCATGAGGAAAAATGATAGAAGTCCTTGGTGCCCATTCATCCCAGAAAATCAGCTCACAGTGAACACCCCCTTGGGACTGTGCAGACAGGGCAGCTCAGTGAGATATCCTGGGAATGAAGACAAAGCCCATCTCCCCAGAAGAATGTAACAGAGGCCACTGGGAATTGACTATGATAGAGATCTTTGTGGTTCTGCAGCTTCTGGGGCTGATCTAGATGTGAAGGCAAGACATGAAAAGGGGTCTTCCCTCTAAGCTGCCTGCAAAGTAGCTCTTTCACTGAGAGAGTTCTGTTATTGCCCTTGAAACACTCTCAGACTTCGGTGATTTATGGTCCCCAGGGCTCATTGTCAAACATCAGATTTAATCACAGAACATTCAGGGTTAGACCATTTAGAACTACCCCTGGCTCCAAGTCTATAAACTGGGGAAGCTACAGGACTGTGTTTTACCTATGTTGTCATGGTAATCAGCATGCAGCCTGAGAGTAATCCTGGCCAAGTTCCCAAGCATCTGGTGGGCAGAGGATGTGTGAATCTGTATGTAACGAGTTTATTGAGCAGTCTGAATTTGGTGGGGTGTATGCGTAAAATAATTGTATTTTTTTCCATCATGGCTTTCATCTCTGCTCTGTAGAACCTCCCTTTCCTAATACGTAGCACATTGCTCAGTAAGATCTTGGGCAGATTCCATAAATTTCTGGTCATGCTTAGCTCTTCAAGTGCAGCCCAGGTTAAAGTTTTGATCTGTAATGCACTTAAATCACGTCTCCCTCTCTTCCCTCCTGCACAGCTTTGAGCTATGTATTAGTTTTCTCGGGCTGCCGTAACAAAGTACAACACATTGGGGAGCTTAAGACAACAAAAGTTATCATCTGAGTTCTGGAGAAAAGAAGTTCAAAATCAGGGCTGTGATCCCTCTGAAAGCAGTAGGGAGGGATCCTTCCTTGCCTCTGCCAGCTTCTGGTGGCCCCAGACACCCCTTGGCTTGTGGCAGCATAATTCCAACCTTCATATGAAGTTCTCCTGATGTCTATTCTCGTGTCTTCCCTCTTTATGTGACTCTTTCCAAATTTCCCCCTTTTATAAGGACACCAGTCACAATGGATTAGGGCCCACCCTAATGATCACATTTTTACCCTCTGCAAGGCCTTCTTTCCAAATAAGATCACATTCTGATGTACTGGGGACTGGAAAGCCAATCTATCATTTTGTGGAGGGCACATTCAACCCCTAACAAGCTGAAATCTGGGACTGTGATCTGACTCTGAGCCACCTCCTGTACCCTAACCCCGCCAATCCTGATTCTCCCAGTGATGTTGGCGGGGGACGGGAGGGGTGGTAGACACATGCCTCTGTGTCGCTGGCCACTGTCCGTCCTCTCTCTCTCTGCTGACTGTGGCTGCATTTCTAGTTTACCCAGACTGGCCATCGGAACCCTCCATGCAGCAGGCCTCCAATTGTGGGCTGTCTCTCCTCAGACACACGTGCGAGTTCTTTAGAGTACCTGTGAGCCTCCCTGCAGCACAACCCTTTGATGTAAAGGATTCACCTCCAGCTCAACCTTTTCCACCTGTCTGTCCTCCAGCTCCCAGACCTGTGAACCACCTCCCAGCTGTCCAGCCTCCTGCTGCAGAGGTCCTGACACTTGGCAGGCTTTGTGCCCCAGTTACCAATCCCAGAGCAACAGGAAACATTTCACTCACCATCCTGTGTGTGTGTATATATGTCTATGTACATGCCCACACACACATATACACACGTACACATACATCATACAACAGAGACATCGCTCACACCAGCCAACAGCAAGCAAATTAATGTCTTGAACAATGTAGAAAACTTAATAAGTTGATATCAGCCCAGAATTATTGATACCATCTATGAAACAAATTGTGCTTGCCTTTACTTTTTTTCCTAAGGCTAATGATTGGTTTTAAACACCATTTTCATAAACTCTCTCTCACAGAGATAGTTAAAGAAATAATAGTTACAATTTGCTGATTACTGATGGACATCAGTAAAAAGGAGAACCCGTAATGATTGCTACTGCTTATTGATTACTTACCATATGCCCGGCACTAAGTTAAACGCCTTTATATGCATAACCTAATTTCTCTCCAAGACCTGTGAGCTAGAAACTATTATTACCTCTATATTATAGGAAACTGCTCAGAGCTGTTAAGGGCCATGCCCCAGATTAGGCCGCTAGTGAGATCTGGAGCTGGCAGTTGAACACCAGCAGCCTGACACAAGTTCTGACCCTGACTGCTGCAGTCTCCTACCTTCCCTGGAATCCACACCATACCCCCACCGCCACTGAACCCTGCTGACTTAGGGGACTCGCCTAGATCGTTTCTGAAATTCGCCTCCTCTCCCACCCATGTAACTCTACCCCAAGTACACAAGACATTCATGTAAATGCTAGGTGTCATCTGTCCTCCCTATATGATCCTCCGCACCTCACTGCCTCTAGCCTCTCAGGAGCCCTGTGGATTTGCACCCTCCTGTACTGAACTGAGCTGTAGCTCTGCTAATGAATGCTGAGCTTGAGGTGGAGCTCATCAATATTTTAGGTTTAAATAAGGGTGCAGGGGACAGGGAATAAAAATAGGCACAGACAGGGAGGGGAAGAACGTTCCCCTCAATAGAAACTGAAGAGAGAGGGGGAAGGGAGGGAACTGTGATCACACCCATTCTTTTTACCTCTCAGAGGTCAATTTGAAATATTCAGGCTAGAAGAAATCTCTGTAATATAACAAAATTCTTGTGCAATTATAATTAGCTCTGGCAGTATTTTTGTTGTGTTCAAAGCATCTTTGAATATGAAATTGGGAAAGGCAATGGAATGGAAAAGAGAGAACAGGAAGCCGACAGAAGGGAAGAAGGAGAAAGTCCAGATTGAGGCCAAGTGGGAGGAGGGTGAGAATTTGTGTTCAAGTTCCTCTGGCATTTTTCTCAGCAGAGTGTCACCCGTCAAGTGAGGATAGCCATTGTCAAAGGCTGCAGCAAAGCTTCTAGTAAATGTCTGACCACAGTGCAAGGTGATTTATAAATGAGCAAAAACAAATAGTAGAGAGTAAGGCAAGAGAGAGTTGACAAAGTGAAATATAATGTACTCAAGTCCATGGTTTCCATTCCTGGTGTATTTGGATGGAAAAGATAACTCATAATTTACAATAAGCAATGAAGCCAGGTCCTCTTGTAAGGAAGAGTGAGGAAGCACATTTTCCCATGAATGGAAAGAGGGCTCACATAACCACAGGAAATGCACACATACCATCTCCTCTCACTCACTGTCATTGCTTACTGCTAGTGGCACCTCATTCCCTGACATTCACGGTTTAATGTTCACTGAAGATACACTGAGCCATTTGCCACGGGGAATGCAGGAGGCATAATAGATTGAGTTTGTGCCTTAAGAATGGTCAATAGGTAGTTAGTGTCAAAGCTCCAAGAAATAGAAGATTCGCACGAGTCATGTTACAAGGAGAGAAATTTTATATGGAGGCCTGGATCACTGTATTAGTGAAGGGAAAGGAAAAGGAATAAAATCTCCAACATAGATTGCTTTCATTTTTCAAGCACTTTCAGACCTCTACCACTCACATCTTTTTGACAATCTTAGTTCAGGATCTATTAGCCTTTATTGCCAAAACAGCTTTCTCATATCCAATCTAAGTCCACCTTATCAGAGCCTAAATATATGTCCCAATAATGCAGTGACCATTCACAGATATGAAGGCTATTTCAAAAGTCACCCCCTTACATTTTACCTCTATTTTTCAATCTTAATCATCTTCATGACTAGATGCTGAAAAAGTTTTCCTGCTCCATTATAACTTTACTGCACTACCAAAGGCCTCCATTAGTTTATTTATTAAGTACTTACCAGTGTATCAGACCTTGTAAGGGAAACACATGCAGGGGTACAATACACATTCCCTACTCTTCAGAAGCTCCTAACCTATGACCTCTAATTATTAAATCACAGTGTTATAAAAATATTGAGTTACAAGAGAACCTGTAGTATGCTTAACACACCATGACCATACACATTATTGCTAATGATATTCATATGAGCCACAGATGTTGGTGGGCATGCCATGGGCTGGGAGTTATGTCCAATTGCCAGGTAAGGTACCTTTCAGGTAAATTACCTTTCTCACTCTATGAACCATATCTAAATGCAAGTCATCAAATACAAAATTACTATTTTGATAAATCTGATGTTCTTTGACTTACTAGTATAAAAAAGGCAAATAGTTTATAAACTTCTATACTTTGTTTCCATTAGTAATGCTTTTCTTGGAAACACCATAGTTGAACAATCCTTTATCTGACCCAATTTTTCACCAAGTTTATGGGGTTTTCTGTGACATGCCTGACATGGTCATCTACTCTTTGGTGAAAAAGTCCCAGGAACAGAGGTTTCCTTGACTGTGTAGACACCCCCGCTTCATGATCTTTTCTTAATCCTTCCCACCTCGACCTCTGCAACTCAATCCCCTCTCAACCACCACCATTGTTGAATAAAGCCTCTCCTTCCTTTGAGTAATATACCTTGTCCCAACTCTGCTCTGATTGTGTTTATCCCATCTTAGTTGATCTAATTTGCCAACTCTAAATGTGATTGTAGCCTAAGGTTTGAATTTCTGCCTCTGTCTCTCCTCTCTTGATACTTTCTTTTTTGAGGACATCTACTTTCACTAAGCCCTCTTGAACCTGCATTCCCCTCCCTGGGCTTTAATTCTACATTTGCCTTTGTCCTCTGTACATTTCTATGTGGAAGCCTCTCCGTGACCCTGAGTTCCTTGCACATAAGTTGAAGTTACACTTCCCTTCCCATACAACCGAATCTAAAGTACCTTCTTCCGATTCCTGAACTTCTCTATATAATATTGTCTATTATCTCTAGAAGATACTGGCCACTCTAAAATTGTTTATTGAATATTGTTATCCCACTTTGACTGTAAAAATTTAAAGTCATGGGTGCTGTCTTACGTATCTTTGTATTTTTAACATCTAAGGCAGTCTCTGCCCAATAGCAAGTACCCAATAAATGAACGTGTGTGTGTGTGTGTGCAGGTAAGCAGGTGTCACTGAATTCTTTTGCAATCCAGGCTGGAAACATTCAAAACCCTTGTTTGACTCATTTCTCTCTTCAACTCCATCTTCACCCAGCCACAAACACTTGTGACTGTTCCTTTGCAGTTTACCTCTATGTGTCTACCTACATCCAACTGGGAATGGCTACCACTTCCCATAATAGCTCCTTCTATCCTGTGCTTGCACCTCCAAAGTAGCCTCTCACACAACCACTCCTCAAAGCTTTTCTTTTTTTTTCTTTTTTTTTTTTTTAATTTTAGATGGAGTTTCATTCTTGTTGCCCAAGCTGGAGTGCAATGGCGTGATCTCAGCTCGCCACAACCTCGGCTCACCGCAACCTCCACCTCCCAGGTTCAAGCGATTATCCTGCCTCAGCCTCCCGAATTAGGTGGGATTACAGGCACATGCCACCACCCCCGGCTAATTTTTTGTATTTTTAGTAGAGATGGGGTTTATCCATGTTAGTCAAAGCTTTTCTTTACCCTGCTGCCAGACAAATTCTAAAACATCATGCCTGCATGCAAAATATTTAGTGAGTCTTCACTGCAGGAATGGTGATATATAAACTCAGTGGTCTAGCTTTCATTATCTTCATGACCTGGTCTTAATCCTTCTCCCCAGTTTTATTTCTAACCATTCAGTTTTCTAATTTTCTATCTGTTCTTAGCCAGTCTGGCTCACTTATTTTCCTCGGACACGTTTTCCTCTGTGTCCTGCCCTACCTGTACTCTTTTGTTTATGCCAGTCTCCATTCTGCCTCCCTGATAATGTCTCCCATCATCTTCTTAGCCAATCCCATCCATCCTTCTAACTCATGTAGAGGCCCTGTGTCTTCTGAGAAGCCTTCCCAACCCACCTCCTTGGAGCTCCTAGAGCAATAATTATCAATATCATTCATCGGGTAATTAATCACATAATGTCCATGACATCTCCTGTGCTGCTGTCATCTTAAGCTGCTATTTATCCCTCATAACGTTATTTAACTTTTCAATAATTTATATCATGTTTCTACAACAAGATTATAAACTTGGCAGGGGTAGGCACCTTGTCTTATAATCTTTGTATCCCCCATAGTATTTAGTAGGATATCTTATGCACAGTAGGCACTCAATAAATATGCTGATTTATTCTCCCCCATCCTTCAAAGACTAGTTAAATTCCACCTCATCTAGGAACCCTTCCCTTAAAACTCCAGCATGCATTTATTTTCCTCTCCTACTCCCAAAGTTCCATTGTACTTACTGTCTGTCCTGCTCAATACACACAGTATGGAGTATAATCCTGTTTATGGCATCTTGTGTATAAATTGTGTTCATCCCATTGAACAGTCTGTTTCTTAAGAAAAAAAGGCCATTGTCTTTAAATAGTCTGTTTCTTAAGAACAAGGCCATTATTTTTATATTCTTCTCAGGGTTAGGGACTGGATAATTTCTAAATAAATATTTATTCATTAATCTAGAATAATTTTCAAATTGTTGTTAGGTATAATCTAACAAGATAGAAATTAAGCAAGATACCTCAATAAGACTTGATTTGGATGTGAATATTTGTCATCACAGCTCACTATACGTTACTTATAAATAAGGCCCTACAATATGGCACGTGATTTCTGTGTCTGGGTTTCAACTGTGATAAAGAGATATCATGTCACTTGCCTGAAATCTACTTGACAAGTTAGAACTAGACCGAAGCAAACATACACAATCATAGATGCCTCACTCAACCTGTGGTTGGCTTGTGGGGCTTTTTACTTGCTGGCAATTGTTTCTTTAGACATGGTATATTCAAACAGCAGCTATAATTGCTATTATGAAATAATGTCTAATCCTCAAGTCCTTTGCATTTTATTTGATAATAGACTTATTCATTGATTCATCCACTAAAGAGACTATGTTAGCATTGATTGTACAAAAGTGGACAAAGAAGAAATGGCCCTTGCTTTATAGGAAGAGAATTGACTAAATAAGAAATCGCAAGCAAATAGTGACAAATATTCTGAATAAAATAACCAAAACTTTTGGTGTGGGTAATGTCAGTCTGTTCAGGCTCTATAACGAAATACCATAAACTGGGTGGCTTATAAATAACGAAAATTTATTTTTCACAGTTCTGGAGCTGGGAAGTCCAAGATCAAGATGTCAATAGATTTGGTGTGTGGTGAGAGCCCAACCATTTACTGGTTCATAGATGGTGACTTCTTGCTGTGTCCTCACACGGCTGAAAGGACAAACAAGCTCTTTCTGGTGTATTTTACAAGGGCACTAATCCCATTAGTGACCTAATCACCTCCCCAGGGCCTCACCTCTTAAGACTATCACACTGGGGATTAGGTTTCAACATAAGAATTTGAGGGACACAGACATTCAGACATGGCAGATAAGAAGGGATGGATTCTCAAGAAAGCATATTTAAGCTGAGGCTTGAAGGATGGAAGGGAGTCAGTCAAGGGAAGAACTGAGCAAAAAGCATTTCAGAGAATCACATGTGCAAAATCCCTGAGATCGATTTGAAGAACTGAAGGAAGGGTGGTATACCTAGAGTATAGCAAATGAAGTGGCTTTCATAAGTGTATACATTTAAGACATTAAAGACATTACTCCGTTTCATCCTTGCTAATGCCAGACTCCAAGCCTTCCCCGGCTACACTCTAGGAGGGCAGAGCACTGTGGATTGTGGTTGATAATGCAGGAAGCTGGAGGCAGAGGAAAGACACCATGCCGTGTGATGGAAACCCAAGTCAACTTACCAGTTCTACTCCTAAATAACTGTGTGACCTTGGACAATTCCTTTCACCTCTCTGGCCCTTTCTGTTGTCTGACATAAGTTACACATTCATTCATTCAACTCGACAACTATATACCAAGTACCTGTTATGTACCAGGGCATATTCTAAATACAGGGAACATATAGTGAGAAAGGCAAAGGACAAAATCCCTACTGTCATGGAGTTGTACATTCTAGTGGGAGCAGGCAAACTGTATTTTCTTGCACACACACTCTCTGTCACACACACACACACACACACACACACACACACACACACACACACTGTTAACAGCCAGTAAAGCAAGGAAGAAGTCAGTGGGACTGGGGAATAGTCAGTGAAGAGACCCATGAAGATGACCTTTGAGCAAAAACTTGAAATAGATGAGGGTGCAGGCCAAGTGGAAATCTGGGAGGAGAGTGTTCCAGGCATAAGAAAGAGCAGCAAAGTCCGGCGGCCGGAGTGTCCCCATTGCATTCATGAAACAGCACAGAAGCGACATGGCTGAAGCAGTATGAAGAAGAAAATCAGAGCAATTATAATTGATCTTCAAGTTATCTTTCTCTACAAAATTCAGGGGTTCATGCTAATCTGCCAAGGAGATTGTCCACAGATGAATGATTGAAACTGACATACTGAAGTAACACGTAGGACAAGGTGAGAGTCACGGGCTTCCTCGGTTCCAATGAGCAATTAGTCTAACCCAGGAGCATGGAAGACAGGTGGCCCAGGGGAGACCACCATTAAGGCCCAGAGCGGCAACTCCCAGCAAACAGTGAAAATAACTGACTTCAGCCAGTGTGACTTCAAGGAAGAAAGTTTAGAGACTTCATAAATGTTTTCTAAAATGAAAAAAATGAAAAGTAGCTAAGAAGTTCTAGACAAAGAAAACTTGCCAGGAAAATGAACCAACATGGAGACTAAGTCTAGGCCTAACTGAGGTTCCCTAAACACTGCCTGAGTGTCCAAGACTCTGCTTGCTGGTTTAAAGATATGATTTCATTTAATCTTAAGACAGACCTATGAAATAGGTATTATTTCCCCCTTTTTACAGGTGAGAATGTCTTCCTGGTCTGTGTGCAATGGCACGTGGTATGCATTGGGTAGATTCAGGATATAGTAAAATGTTGCCCCTTCAGCTATGGGGAAGCCAGGGCCCTGGGAAGTGTCCCAGCCATGGGCAGCATCTTCAGTCTGTCATTATCACTTTTACATGTAACATGAAAAAGGCTAGGATTTGTTTTAAGGTTCTTTTAAAAGGAGAGAAAAGGTGTAGTTAATATGGCATAATATTAAGGTTGGTGCAAAAGCAATTGCGGTTTTTCCCATTAAAAATAATTACTTTTAAATTTTGCCATTAAAAAGAAATTATTATTATTATTTTGAGACGGAGTCTTGCTCAGTCGCCCAGACTGGAGTGCAGTGGCGTGATCTTGACTCACTTCAAGCTCTGCCTCCCAGGTTCACGCCATTCTCCTGCCTCAGCCTCCTGAGTAGCTGGGACTACAGGTGCCTGCCACCACGCCCAGCTAATTTTTTTTTTTTTTTGCATTTTTAGTAGAGAAGGGTTTTCACCATGTTAGCCAGGATGGTGTCGATCTCCTGACCTCGTGATCCACCCACCTCGGCCTCCCAAAGTGCTGGGATTACAGGTGTGAGCCACCACGCCCAGCCAAAAAGAAATTACTTTTAAACCACAATTGCCTTTGCACCAACCTAAATAACAAATTGCTGAATTGCATGTGTTTTCAAAGGTAAGGAGCCAGGATGAGGGGGAGAGAAGTTTCCTTGTTTTCAGAGTACCTGACGGCTTCAGGTTTACAAGTTTGGAGGACCTAGGTCCAAGCAAGGAGGAAGTGGACAGTGGTTTAGAGGCCTGCAGGGAAGGGGGATATATGGAAAGTGAGGAAGACAGAAGTTCATCCAGTGAGTGAGCCTGGGAACTGTGAAGCAAACAGAGGAAGAAGAGAAGCTGTCAATCAGCAGGGAGATGGAAAGACTTGGGAGAGGGGACCTACCTGTTCATGGGAGCTCAGCAGGTTTTACTGTGGAGGTCTACAGTGTAAAACCCTCCTGCATTTCTGTACAAAATCTTTGGTAAACTCGACATGGCTCTAGAATACTTGTGGCATGGATGGCCCCACTGGAAGGGCAGAAAGAGGTGCTGAATTCTACTGGCTGGGTTGAGAAAATGTCAGCCTACACGGACAAGTGGGACTAAGAATCTGCCTTCTTGCAGATGGGAAAACAGGCTTGAAGCCTGTAGGCTGCTTCCCAGGGCCACATGGCAGCAAGTTCCTGAGATCTTTCAGCTTCCAAAGCCAGAGTTCTCCCCACTCCAGTGTCCTTGGTCCATTTTGGTTGGCATCTCAGCAGCGACTTCAAAAATTTCAGCCTTAAAATGTTTTGTGTGTTTTTTCCACCAACTGGACCACTAGATAAATGTTTCATCTTCACATCCCTTTTTTTTCTCTGTTCAAACACAAAATGAGTTGAAAACAACATAAGAGGGAATAAAAGAAACAAGCAAATGGAAAGTTCTGTAAGAATGAATATAATTGGAGCTAGGTCAAGCACCGATGAAATCATGGACAATTGAAAAAGACAGAATGCTCGATTTTACTAGAAATTACAGGAGAGTGACCAAACGCAGCCTCCCTTAGTCTTCCAGTTCAACAATGAGGAAAGCAGAAGTGGTTCTCCATGATAGACAGTTCTGAGGAGCTGGGAAAGGACAATCATGGTAAATCAGAAAACATGTACTTCCAGGGTAGCATACTTAGTGATATAAACAAATTGTTGTTGTTGTTTTAATTTTAAAGTACGCTTCCCTAAAATAATGCCTGAAGGCTGGGAGGGAGAGAAATGAATCAGAACCTAGAGACTAAATGCTTTTTGGTGTGCTTCTATCTTCGAGCTTTGGCTCAGACAGGGCATATGCATCATTTGAGGAGCAAATAGCTCACCTAGGGGAGCAGTTTCTGCAGCTCCTGGCCAATGCTATTTTCTGAATTGCTTATGTGGAAGTGCAAGAAAGTATTAGAATTGATCAGAAGAGCTGGTATCTTCTGCAGTGTCTCTTAACTTTTTTCTGGACTTAAAGATCTAAAACAAGCAAAAGACCTTCCTTATCATGTAATGGCACAGAGGCACATACAGATAAAGTTTGCATTTAAGTTGTCAGGGAGCAGAGATGGAAGGATGGGGATGGCAGGGCATGGAACTCCTAAGACCTCCAAGGCAGGGTTTCTCAGAGTGAGGTCCCTAGACCACCCGCATTCAAGAGACCCAGGATGCAAATTAAAAACACAGACAGGCTCTGGGACTTCCAGATTCCAGTATCTGCAGTTTATCACACTCTTTAGGTGATTCTTATGTACACTAAAGTTTGAGAACCTTGTCCTAGCATGTCTGTGAAGCCAGGTTTAAAACTCCTGATTTAGAACCACCTAAGAGTGCTTATTTAAAATGCAGATTTATATTCAGAAACTGTGGTGGAGTAGGTCTAAAATGGGATCCAGAAATCTACATCTTAATCACCTGGGTGATTCTGGTGCGGGAATTCCAACACCACACTTGGAGCAATGGCCGGAAAGAACAACTCAGGAGAAGTTAGCGTGGGAGATTTTTTGCCTAGTTTTGGTGTCCTCCATGAGCCTAGTGCTAGAGCCAACTCTCCATTACCCAGGCTTCTTCCATTATAGCTTCCCATTTTTTTTTAGAGCTAGCAATTACTTTTTTATTAGAAAAATTAGACTAGACTCATTTTAAAACATTTAATCCATATGTTGTCATGAATATGCAAAAGTACAAGTTGCTTATGCAAAAGGTATAAATTTTGTTACTCCTGTCACCAAAAATAAAGATGGGCTCGAAAGCAGAGTTACTTTTCTCAACTTTCAGAAGTACATTCTGTTTGTATTCCTGAAGGATTGAGTTTACCAGGTGGACTGATTTTGCATGCTTTGGAATAGTAGTATTCTGAACACAATGCGTTTCATTTTCATAATACTTTGTCACCAGGAATGCAACTGAAATTATTGTCTTTCCTGTTATTTGTGCAGTATCTTGGATCACTTAAATTATTTGCTGCATATTTAAGAAACCCACAACTAAATGTAGAATTTCAAACATCTACTTGAGTGTAGATTACTCTCAATTGTGCAATTTGATGAATTCTAAACTGCCCTAGTCAATTTTTGCATTTCTCTGAAGATCTTAAAGTGGCATCCTTTTGCAGAAAACAAAATACATGACTTCATCTTCTATGAAATTAGAGAACTACAGTGTGGTCCTTCAGGCATTGAGGGTATGGCTTGAACGTGTGTGCTTACCACTTATTTTCCTGATAGGCTAACAAATACTTAGAGAAATTAAGAGACTTGACAAGAGTCCCACGCACAGAACATGCTTCAGTGATGTTTATGCTCTTTGTTGCTAAAAGAGTCATGATGTGAAGATCTTCACTGTGAATTGCACTGTAGAGCCTATCTTCATTCCCTAGGCTTTAAATACCATCTATATGCTAATGACTTCCAAATTTATATCTCTCACACCACCCTCTTCCCTGAGCTCGAGACTTATATATCCAACTTGCTATTAACAGCTCCCTTCAGAAATCTCATTGGCATCTCAATACTGGCATGCCCCAGCCTTCACCATCTCAGTCAAAGAAACCACAAGGCACCCAGTTGCTGATGCAAAAATCCCAGAGGTCTCTTCCCTTTCTCTGACCCCCACATCTCATACAGACCCCCACGAATTATCCAGTAGGATATATTTTAAAGTTAAAACTGAAGTTATTTCATTGCTAACTTTAAGACCTATCCTAAATCTAACTTCCCACCACAGTCCAAATGACTAACATCTCTCACTTTTGCCACTGCAATCGCCTCTGGGCTGGCCTTTCTATTGACTATATGGCAGAATATTCTGTATTTTCCCCCTTTTACATGAAGTTTTTAATTTAATTTTTGATTGATGCATAACAGATGCACATAGTTTTGAAGTACATGTGATACTCTAATATAATCATATAATTTGTAAAAATCAAAACCATGTACTTGAGATATTCATCACCCTAAATATTTGTTTTTTCTTTATGTTAAGACCATTCCAATTCTTCTCTTCTAGCTATTTTGAAATATACAATAAATTATTGTAAACTAGAGTTACCCAACTGATCTATCTAATACTGGGTCTTAATTCCTCTATCAAACTGTATATTTGTATCCACTAATCAACTTCTCTTCTTCCCCACTCTTTCCTAGGCTCTAGTAATCACCAGCTTACTCTATATTTGGGAGATAAACGTTTTTAGTTTCACAGATGAGTTAGAAGATGTAATATTTGTCTTTCTGTGCCTGGTTTATTTTACTTGATATAATGACCTCCAGTTTCATCCATGTTATTACAAATGACAAGATTTCAATCTTTTTATGGCTTAATAATATTCCATTGTATACGTATACCATATTTTCTTCCATTCATCCATTGATGGGCACTTAAGTTGATTCCATATTTTGGCTATGGTTAATAGTGCTGCAATAAACATGAAAGTGCAGATGTCTTTTCAATATACCAATTTCCTTTCTTTTGGATATATACCCAGTAGTAGAATTGCTAGATCATATGATAGTTCTACTTTGTTTTTTGAGGAACTTCTATACTGTTCTCCATAGTAGCTATACCAATTTATATTCCCACCAACAATGTACCAGGGTTCCCCTTTCTCCACATCCTTGCCAGCATTCATTATTGCCTATCTTTTTGGTAAAAGCCATTTTAACTGGGTGAGATGATACCTCATTGTAGTTTTCATTTGTATTTTTCTGATGATTCGTGATGTTGAGCATTTTTTTTTTATAAACCTGATGGTCATTTGTATATCTTCTTTTGAGAATACTCCTTCAGATCTTTTGCCCATTTTTAATCAGATTGTTTTGGAAGTTTGCTATTGAGTTGCTTCGCCTTTTCATATATTCTGGTTATTAAGCCCTTGTCAGATGGATGGTTTGCAAATACTTTCTCACATTCTGGGGGTTGTCCCTCCACTTTGTTGATTGATTCCTTTGTTGTGCAGAAGGCTTTTAGCTTGATGTAATTCGTCTATTTTTGCTCTGGTTGCCTGTGCTTTTGAGGTCTTACACAAAAAATCCTTGCCCAGACCAATGTCCTGGAGCATTTCTCCATTGTTTTTGTCTGGTAGTTTCATAGTTTCAGGTCTTAGATTTAAGTCTTTAATCCATTTGACTCATTTTTGTATACAGTGAGAGAGAAGAATCTAGTTTTATTCTTCTGTATATGGTTATCCAGTTTTCTAAGCAACATTTATTGAAGAGGTTGTCCTTCCCCCAATGTATGTTCTTGGTGCCTTTGTCACAGATGAGTTGGTTGTATGTGCATGGGTTTATATCTGGGTTCTATATTCTGTCCCATTGGTCTATATGTCTGTTTTTATTCCCCTACAGTGCTGATTTGATTACTATAGCTTTGTAGTAAATTTTGAATTCAGGTGGTGTGATTCCTCCAGCTTTGTTCTTTTTGCTCAGGATAGCTTTGGCAACTTGGGGTCCTTCATGGGTCCACGTAAATTGTAGCATTATTTTTCTATTTCTGTGATGAATTGTCATTTTGATAGGAATTGCATTGAATCTGTACATTGCTTTGAGTAGTATTGTCATTTTAACAGTATTAATACTTAAAAGTCCATGAGCATGAAGTATCATGGTTTCCATTTTTTGTGTTCTCTTCAATTGCTTTAATAAGTGTTTTTAGTTTTCCTTGTACAGATCTTTCAATTATTTGGTTAAATTGATTCCTAGGTATTTTGTATTCTTTTTTTTTTATGCTGCTGTTCCGTAGAACCATAATTTTTATTTATATAATTTTCTTTTTTTTATTATTATACTTTAGGTTTTAGGGTACATGTGCACAATGTGCAGGTTTGTTACATATGTATCCATGTGCCATGTTGTTTTGCTGCACCCATTAACTCGTCATTTAGCATTAGGTATATCTCCTAATGCTGTCCCTCCCCCTCCCCCCACCCCACAACAGTCCCCGGAGTGTGATGTTCTCCTTCCTGTGTCCATGAGTTCTCATTGTTCAATTCCCACCTATGAGTGAGAACATGTGGTGTTTGGTTTTTTGTCCTTGCGATAGTTTACTGAGAATGATGGTTTCCAGTTTCATCCATGTCCCTACAAAGGATATGAACTCATCATTTTTTATGGCTGTGTAGTATTCCATGGTGTGTATGTGCCACATTTTCTTAATCCAGTCTATCATTGTTGGACATTTGGGTTGGTTCCAATTCTTTGCTATTGTGAATAGTGTCACCATAAGCATACATGTGAATGTGTCTTTATAGCAGCATGATTTATAGTCCTTTGGGTATATACCCAGTAATGGGATGGTTGGGTCAAATGGTATTTCTAGTTCTAGATTCCTGAGGAATCGCCACACTGACTTCCACAATGGTTGAACTAGTTTACAGTCCCACCAACAGTGTAAAAGTGTTCCTATTTCTCCACATCCTCTCCAGCACCTGTTGTTTTCTGACTTTTTAATGATGGCCATTCTAACTGGTGTGAGATGGTATCTCACTGTGGTTTTGATTAGCATTTCTCTGATGGCCAGTGACGATGAGCATTTTTTCATGTGTTTTTTGGCTGCATAAATGTCTTCTTTTGAGAAGTGTCTGTTCATGTTCTTCGCCCACTTTTTGATGGGGTTGTTTGTTTTTTTCTTGTAAATTTGTTTGAGTTCATTGTAGATTCTGGATATTAGCCCTTTGTCAGATGAGTAGGTTGCAAAAATGTTCTCCCATTCTCTAGGTTGCCTGTTCACTCTGATGGTAGTTTCTTTTGCTGTGCAGAAGCTCTTTAGTTTAATTAGATCCCATTTGTCAGTTTTGGCTTTTGTTGCCATTGCTTTTGGTGTTTTAGACATGAAGTCCTTGCCCACGCCTATGTCCTGAATGGTATTGCCTAGGTTTTCTTGTAGGATTTTAATGGTTTTAGGTCTAACATGTAAGTCTTTAATCCATCTTGAATTAATTTTTGCATAAGGTGTAAGGAAGGGATCCAGTTTCAGCTTTCTACATATGGCTAGCCAGTTTTCCCAGCACCATTTATTAAATAGGGAATCCTTTCCCCATTTCTTGTTTTTGTCAGGTTTGTCAAAGATCAGATAGTTGTAGATATGTGGCATCATTTCTGAGGGCTCTGTTCTGTTCCATTGATCTATGTCTCTGTTGTGGTACCAGTACCATGCTGTTTTGGTTACTGTAGCCTTGTAGTATAGTTTGAAGTCAGGTAGCGTGATGCCTCCAGCTTTGTTCTTTTGGCTTAGGATTGACTTGGTGATGCAGGCTCTTTTTTGGTTCCATATGAACTTTAAAGTAGTTTTTTCCAATTCTGTGAAGAAAGTCATTGGTAGTTTGATGGGGATGGCATTGAATCTATAAATTACCCTGGGCAGTATGGCCATTTTCACGATATTGATTCTTCCAACCCATGAGCATGGAATGTTCTTCCATTTGTTTGTATCCTCTTTTATTTCATTGAGCTGTGGTTTGTAGTTCTCCTGGAAGAGGTCCTTCACATCCCTTGTAAGTTGGATTCCTAGGTATTTTATTCTCTTTGAAGCAATTGTGAATGGGAGTTCACTCATGATTTGGCTCTCTGTTTGTCTGGGATTGGTGTACAAGAATGCTTGTGATTTTTGTACATTGATTTTGTATCCTGAGACTTTGCTGAAGTTGCCAATCAGCTCAAGGAGATTTTGGGCTGAGACGATGGGGTTTTCTAGATATACAATCATGTCATCTGCAAACAGGGACAATTTGACTTCCTCTTTTCCTAATTGAATACCCTTTATTTCCTTCTCCTGCCTGATTGCTCTGGCCAGAACTTCCAGCACTATGTTGAATAGGAGTGGTGAGAGAGGGCATCCCTGTCTTGTGCCAGTTTTCAAAGGGAATGCTTCCAGTTTTTGCCCATTCAGTATGATATTGGCTGTGGGTTTGTCATAGATAGCTCTTATTATTTTGAGATACATCCCATATGCAAATCAATAAATGTAACCCAGCATATAAACAGAACCAAAGACAAAAACCACATGATTATCTCAATAGATGCAGAAAAGGCCTTTGACAAAATTTAACCAACCTTCATGCTAAAAACTCTCAATAAATTAGGTATTTTGTATTCTTTATAGCTATTGCAAATGGAATTGATTTCTTGATTTCTTTTTCAAATTGTTTGCTATTGGTGTATATTAATGCTGCTGATTTTTGTATGTTGATTTTGTATCCTGCAACTTTATTCAACTTATCAGTTCCAACTTTTTTGATGGAGTCTTTAGGTTTTTCTAAGTACAAAATCATGTCATCTGCAAATAAGACTAATTTGACTGCTTTCTTTCCAATTTGGATGCCCTTTCTTTCTCTTGTCTCAAGAACTTCCAGAACTATACTGAATAAAACTGGTGAAAGTGGGCATCCGTGTCTTGTTCTAGCTCTTAAAAGAAAGGCCTTCAAATTTTCCCCATTCAGTATGATGTTACTGTGGGTTTGTCACACATGGCCTTTATTATTTTGGGATATATTCCTTCTATACCCAGTTTGATAGAGGGTTCTTTACCATAAAGAGATGTTAAATTTTTTTAAATGCTATTTTGGCAAATATTGAAATAATCATATGGGTTTTATTCTTGGTTCTGTCAATATGATATATCACATTTATTGATTTGCATATATTGAACCATCCTTGCGTCCCTGAGATGAACCCCACTTGGTCATGGTAAATGATTTTTTTAATGTATTGTTGAATTCAATTTGCTAGTATTTTGCTGGGAATTTTGGCCTCTATGTTCATCTATGATACCGGCCTGTAGTTTTCTTTTTTGTTGTGTCTTTGTCTTGTTTTGGTACTGGAATAATGCTGGCCTTGTGGAATGAGTTTGGAAACACTCCCTCCTCTTCAATTTTTTTGAAGAGTTTCAGTAGAATTGGTATTAGTTCTTTAAATGTTCAGTAGAACTCAGTAGTGAAGCCATCAAGTCCTGGGCTTTCCTTTGATAAGGGATTTTTTTTATTACAGCTTCAGTCTCATTACTCGTTATTGGTTTTTGAGGTGTTCTATTTCTTCATGGTTCACTCTTGGTAGGCTGTGCCTAGGAATTTATCCATTTTGTCTAGGTTTTTCAGTTTGTTAACATATAGTTGTTCACTGTAGTCTTTAATTATTCTTTTTATTTCTGTGGTCTCATTTGTTATGTCTCTTTTTTTGTTTCTAATTTATTTATTTAGGTCTTCTCTCTTTTTTTCTTAACTAGTCTAGCCAAAGGTTAGTCAATTTTATCTTTTCAAAAAACCACCTCTTCATTTCATTGATCTTCTGTTATTCTTTTAACCTCAATTATATTTCTTTTTACTCTGACTTTTATTATTTCTTTCATTCTACTAGTTTTGGGTTTGGTTTATTTTTGCTTTTCTAGCTTTTTGAGGTGCATCATTAGGTTATTTGAAGTCTTTCTGCTTTTTGATACACATGTTTATTGCTATAAACTTTCCTCATACTATTGCTTTTGCTGTATCCCATAGATTTTAGTGTGTTTTATTTCAATTTTCATTCATTTTAATAAATTTTTAAATTCCTTCTTAATTTCTTCATTGACTCATTGGTCATTCAGGGGAATGTGGTTTAATTTCCAAGTGTTTGTGAAGTTTCCAAGGTTTCTCTTTTATTGATTTCTAGTTTTATTCCCTTGTGGTCAGAAAAGAAAGTTGGTATGATTTCTACTTTTTTTGATTTAGTTCAGACTTTAAGATATGGTCGATTCTGGAGAATGTTCCATGTGCTTATGAAAAGAATGCATATACTGCACCGATTGGGTGAAATGTTCTGTAAATGTCAGCTAGGGCTAATAGGTCTCATGTGTATCTTAACTCCGCTGCTTCTTTGTTGATTTTCTGTCTGGATGATCTGTCCATTTCTGAGAGTACAGTGTTGAAGTACCCCACTATTATTGTATTGCAGTCTGTCTCTTCATCATATTTATTAATGTTTGCTTTCTATACTTGGGAGCTTCAGTATTGAGTGCATAGATATTTATAATTGTTTCCTCTTGCCAAATTCACCCCTTTATCATTATATAGTGATTTTCTTTGTCTCTTTTTATGAGCTTTGATTTGTAGTCTGTTTTATCTGTTGTAAGTGTAGCTACTCTTGCTCTTTTTTGATTTCCAGTTGCATGGAATATCTTTATCCATCCCTTCACTTTCAGTCAATATATGTCTTTATAGGTGAAGTGTTTTTCTTGTAGGCTGCATATAGTTGGGTCTTATTTCTTTATCCAGTCTGCCACATTATGCCTTTTAAATGGATAATTGAGTATATTAATGTCCAGTTTTATTATTGATGAGTAAAGAGTTACTACTGCCATTTTGTTGTTTGCTTTCTGGTTGTTTCATAACTCCTCTCTTTCTTCCTTTCTTACTGCCTTGCTTTGTGGTTAAGTGATTTTCTCTGGTAATATATTTTAATTCATGGTTTCTTTAAAATTTTCAGTGACTCTATTTTATGTTTTTGCATTGTGGTTCCATGAGGATTGCAAAAAAACATCTTATAACAGTTTATTTTAAAGATATGACAGAACACAACGAAAAGAATAAACAAAAAATGAAAAAAAAACTAGCATTTAACTTTCTCCGCCTCACACACATTTTGACTTTTATTTGTCTCAATTTATATATTTTATATTACCTATCTCTTAAAAAGTTGTAGGTATCATTGTTTTTGACAGATTTGTTATTTGAGCTTCATACTAGAGATATGAGTGGATTGCACACCACAATTACAGTATCAGAGTATTCTGGGTCTGTCCATGTACTTAATTTTTACTGTGAGTTTTACACCTTCAAATATTTTTGTTTTTGTTTTCATGTTAGGGTTTTATTCTTTCAGATTGAAGAGCTTCCTTTAACATTTCTCATAAGACAGGTCTGGTAGTGGTGAATTCTCTCAGCTCTTGTTTGTCTAGGAAAGATTGTATCTCTCTCTCCTTCATATGCGAAGGATAACTTTGCTGGATACAATATTCTTGGATGGCAGTTTTTTTCTTTCAGTGCTTTGAAAAATGTCATTCTATTCCCTCCTGGCCTGTATGGTTTCCATCAAGAAATCTGTTGCCAGATGAATTAGAGTTTTTTGATGTGTTATTTGTTTTTTGGTTTTTTTCTCTTGATGCTTTAGAATTCTCTCTTTGTCCTTGACCTTTGAGAGTTTGATTCTTATATGCCTTGGAGTAGTCTCATTTGTGTCAAATCTGTTGGGTGTTCTCTGACCTTCCTCTACCTGGATATTTATATCTTTCTCACATTTTGGAAAATGTTGTTATTATTTATTTGAAAACATTTTCTACCCTTGCTCTTGCTCAAATCCTTCTTGAAAACCAGTAATTCTTAGATTTGGTATTTTGAGGTAATTTAATATATATTGTAGATGTTCTTCTTTGCTTTTCGTTCTTTTTACTTTTCTGTCCTCTAATCGTGTAATTTCAAATAGCTTGTCTTTGAGCTCACTGACCTCCTTATTAAATTTCTCTGTTAAATTCTGAATTGCTCATCTATGTTAATGTAGGAACTGCTGAGTTTCCTTAAAACTACTATTTTTGCGTTCCTGGTCAGAGAGTTCACATGTCACCATTTAGTTAGGGTCAGTTATTGTGTCCTTGCTTTGTCTGTTTGGGGAGACTATGGTTGCCTGTTTGCTGTTACTTCTTGTGGATGTACATCTATGTTTTTGCACTAAAGGATTACTTATTCCAGTCTTCTTTGGTGTGTTTTGGTTTTTATTGGATAAATTAGCTTAGAGGTTCTTTACTGCTTGTTTACTGCCTCCTTTTTGGCTCTGGGTGGTGCCTTAAGCTTCACCTTAGCTCTAGTAAACAATTAGAGTGCTGCCCTTCCTGAATGTGGGGAATCCCAAAGGGAATACCCTGGCAGTATAAGAAGGCTGGCTAGGGGTTCGTGCCCAGGGGACCTCTAGGATGAACCTCCTACAGCATGGTGCTGCTAAACAGCCACTCTGATTTCGCATTTCCTTTGGCCAAGTTACAGAGCAGAGTTTCCAGGGCTGGGAATGGTAGTCCCACCTCCCTCCTTTTTCTCTGCCCTTCCTCAGAAATATTTCTCTCTTCCAGAACTCTCCATACTTTACATGGGTTAAGGCAGAGACAGGTCTCTTGCCAGAGAACCTAAGATGGTGGGGAAGCTGGTTATTCACCTCCATTTCACTTTTTCTAGTATAGAAACAGTGAGTTGCGGGAATATTTTCTATGCACTGGTGCTGGGCAGAATGGGGGAAGAGGCATTGAAGATATGGAAGTCTGATTCTTTTACCATCTACTCAGAGCTTTTTCACTTCTCTGTGCCCACCTCCTCCCTCCAAGAACTGTTTTTACTTTTTCTTTCTTTTTTTTTTTTGAGACAGGGTCTTATTCTGTCACCCTATGGCCTAATCATAGCTCACTTCAGCCTTGTACTCTTGGGCTCAAGAGATTCTCCTGCCTCAGCCTCTCAAGTTGCTAGGACTACAGTCATGTGCCACCATGCATGGCTAATTTTTCTTTTATTGTTTGTAGAGATGGGGTCTCACAATGTTGCCCAAACTGGTCTTGAAATCCTGGCTTCAAGCAATTATCCTGCTTCAGCCTCCCAAAGCACTGGGATTACAGATGTGAGCCACAAAGCCCAGCGTGTCTCATTTCATATTTGAGATCTGTGTATTCATGGTAATAACCTTGGTGCTGTATATTTGTTTTTGCTATTCTGTGAGGCCTGAGTCAACCCAGCTTGCTTCTATGCCATCATTTTAGAACCAAAATTGTATATCTTCTCACTTAAATAAACTACCCAGGAAAAGTACCTGTTTCTTATGTCATTCTCTGATAGCCCAACCCAGCCAAGGGTAATACTGACTTGAAAAAGGTTAAAGTTTTGTCATGCCAGGTAATTTAATTTCAAATACATTTATATTTCTCAGAGTCCCCTGATATCTCAAGTCCTAGTGGGGACCAACAGTGAGGGGTTGTTTTATTTTTTTATTTTTATTTTTATTTTTTTATTTTTTTTTTGAGAGAACAAAGATGGATGATCTGTCTGTTAAGTTCTACAGTTCCACCAGCAGCAGCCTTGAAGCCATCTGAGGGTGCAGGCTACGGCTCCTTTGACTTTAAGTGGGCATCTCTGACATAAGCCTTTGAACATAATCATAGCTCAATAATTGTGATTTCATCCTCAGATTCATTGAGCATGAGTGGGTACCCACCCATGCCATTGGCCTACTTTTGTTAGACCCTTCTATAGAGTTCTGCACCTGGCTATGTCTGGGGAAGAAGATCTGGGTGATCAAAATCTTGCCCAAAGTAGACCATATGCTTTTTTCCAAACCCAGGCAACAATTTTAGTCTCTGGTGTTACAGAAGGGAGCAGTTCTCAGTGATGTAGTTCTCTTTCTACTTCTTTCCCTCAAGAAAAGGAAGATTGTTGAAAGTAAAAAGATATAAATGCTACCACCATGAACAACTCTAAGAACCAAATAAATGGTCTGACAGGTTTGTGTGCTC
The DNA here is from genome assembly GCF_006542625.1 of Nomascus leucogenys. NCBI lineage: Eukaryota > Metazoa > Chordata > Mammalia > Primates > Hylobatidae > Nomascus > Nomascus leucogenys. The sequence continues at coordinate 20,409,393 of NC_044403.1, forward strand.
CAAACTGAGCAGCTGGAAGGACTGCAATAGAGAAGACGGTTTCAGAAAAGCGACTGGTCTCAAGAAAGTTTCCTTGAAAACTTAGTTTAAATTGGCTTGGATAGGAACCCAGCCTCACTGATTAAACAATGGCTGAAAGACCATAGGGTAATGATAAATTGCCAAGGGTCCCATTTGAGAGTAAGTGTCTAATTGGTGCCATGGGGTTTAGGGTAAGAACCTGTCTTCCTTCACGGCTTTATTAATGATCCAGAAGTGGCTGAAAATGGTATATACATGCTCAGTTGGGAGCTTATATAAGCAAGAGAACAGTAGAATAATGATACAAATAGACTAAGCAAAGTGGAAAATAGTCCCATGACATTCAACTTAGAAAAATAAACTTTAATATTTTTTAATAGGGGGATAAAGGGAGCCAAGAGGATTGGAAAGAAAATACTTAATGCATATAGCAAAGCTAGAAATACTCAGATACAACAGCAAGTGTGCAAGCCCTTTGGAGTGTTGGACAGCCAGAGGTCAGGAAGAGTCCATGAGGGAAGGAAGAAACAGGTCAAAGCCACCATCTACTCACACAGTACCAAAGCTGGCCCTAGCAATACTGTGCACTCTTGGTGGAGCTTCTGTGTGTGCTCCAGAAGAAGCAATGTGAAGATAGCTTTGTGGCTGAGATATGAGTTCCTGATATTCACAAGTTAAAGGATGGAAGAACTGGGAGATCAGTACCTGGTTGGTGCTCAAGGAAGACACTCTAGCTGAAGCCAAAATGTCCCGGACATAGTGAGAAAGCGGAGCTGGACTTGGCACCCATGTGTCATGGAAGGGACCTGGTGGGAAGTAATTGACTCATGGGGGCTGGTTTTTCCCATGCTGTTTTCATAATAATGAACAAGTCTCATGAGATCTGATGGTTTTATAAAGAGCAGTTCCCCTGCACATGCTGTCTTGCCTGCTACCATGTAAGATGTGCCTTTGTTCCTTCTTCGCCTTCCACCATGATTGTGAGGCCTCCCCAGCCATGTGGAACTGTGAGTCCATTAAACATCTTTTTCTTTATAAATTACCCAGTCTTGGGCATTTCTTCATAGCAGTATGAAAATTGAATAATACAGTGACCATATTTGGAAATAGGGTTTTTGCAGATATAATTAGTTAAGATGAGGTCAAAATGGATTATAGAGGGCCCCAATCCAATGACTGGTGACCTATTAAGAAGAGAAAACAGAGACACAGACACAGAGGGAGAATACCTTGTGAAGACAGAGGCAGAGACTGGACTGATATATCTCCAGGCAAAGGATTGCCAAAAATTGCTGACAACCACCAGAAACCAGAAAAGGCAAGAAAGGATTCTTTCCTAAAGCCTTCAGAGAAAGCATGCCCCTGCTTCATCTTGACTTCAGGCTTTTAATCTCCAGAACTACGAGAGGATAAATTTCTGTTGTTTAAACCATCCAGTTTGTGGTACTTTGAGATGGCAGCACTAGCAAATAAATGCAGAAGGTGATCAATCGCATCCATACCAACGGTACTTGAGACTAAAGACAGTGAAGAACGCTCCATCCTGGCAAGCCAACAGGTCATGGGGAAGGCCCAAACTGGAAACTTGGGTTTGTGGCTGAGAACACTGCTTCTGCTAGAGGCGAGAAAACTCAGAGAAGAGGGAAACTCTTAGTCAAAGACATTTATGTTAGCAGCAGAATAGAAGTAATAATATTTTATTAAACTCTAAATAAACCCTAATTGGTAAATTCCCAAATCACAAACACATAGTTTGACATTAATTTTTTTTAATTTGGGAATTATTTAAATGAAAGCCTTCAGTGATATAAATTAAATTATACATTTTCATTAAATATATATTTAATCCCCTCTGTCAAAATAATAGTTATATTAACACATAGTGGTCCCAGAAAATCTAGGTGTTGGAAATCAATCTCTCTGTGGTCCAAGGCATTGAATCAGGTAAAGTATCTACTATGTGACAGGTACCCTGATAAGGGTGGAATACAATTGTTGAAGCCATCAGGTGGGACATAACAATCTTTCCTGAATTCCAACACACTCTCCTAAAATTCCACCACATAGTCAAGTTTTGCCTCCCAGCAGTTCCCTGCTAAAACATAAACACTGTGTCCCTGAAGAGAGTTACTATAAGTCATTAAAATCTTAGCAGCCAATATTGAAAGCAAGTGGGCAAAGGATGAACTGAGGAGTGAGGGTAAGGGTGGCAGGAGGATTTAGGGGTGAAGGCAGATGGACTATTGCGAAGGTATCCATGGTGAGAAGCTCTGGGTATCTGGATCCCAGATAAGGACACAAACATCTGAGAGAGGCAACACAAAGACAGAGAAGAAGTAAAGGAGAGGTTTGAGGATATCAAAGCACACTTCGCCAGCTGCACAATTCTGCCATCTGGAGCTCTGAAATTTCAGGTGCATGTAATTTTGAGAATCACGGCAAAGCTAGAGTGTTGTCACCAGAATGTCTGTCTTGCCTTGGTTTGCTTACTAAGCTATTTGTCTCAGAACAACAGCAGGCTGTGAACACTGCAAGTTATTTATATATTTTTTAATTACTTTTCCCCTGTTACCTGCAGTCTGTTCTCTTATTTTTGTTTAAAAATCCAACAAGAACAACAACCCTCTCCCTATCTTGCCATGGCAGGTGCACCCCTGGTCACACCTTCTCCCAGCCCAGAGTTGGGTGGTCTGTTGTAGATGAGCTTAAACTGCCTGGTTGTTGGAATTCTGAGAGGGCCTTTGGGTTTGGATCCCAGTTCCAGAGCCCAGTCTGGCTGGACTCAAACAATCAAGGCTCAGAGATGCAGCTCAGCCATCCAGATACAAAGCAGAGAGGTGGGCAGTTTCCACCATGCGAGACAGTTCAGTGTCACACTATAGACAGTGCTTCCCACACTGATCATGATTCCCGATCATGAGCTTCAACCAAGATGTTTATTTACATGGTAAATTCTAGGGCTGCATCTCCAACCTGCTGAATTAGAATCTCAGAAGGAGGGGCCTATGCATCTGGCAACCATGTCAGCTGAGTTGTTGCTCAGGGAAGCCCTGAGACCACTTCCATGGGCAACTGGGCGCCAGGGAGGATTTTAGGCAGCTGTGAAAAGAGATCAGGTTTGTGATTTCTAAGCATCATTCTGGAGGGTGGAAGGAGATGGATTGGAAGGTGATGAGACCACAGGTGGGGAGACCATTTAGGGGGCTGTTTCAATAATGCAGGAGAAAAAAAGATGAGAGTCTGAACAAAGGCAAAAACCAGTGGGAGCTGGAGGCACATACAGGCCTTAGAATCAACAGAACTTAGTAAATGAGCAGGCAGCTCTCGGAGGTCCACCGACTCACGCTGAGCACTCCTCAAGGAAAAGTCTTGATTGACTGGGTTCATTAAAATAAGAACCTGTGGGAAGCAGGAGGTTTCATGGTACTCTGCTGAACGTGTAAATGTGCTGAAACATGTTCTTTAACTTTCTAACCCATTTCCTGTCAGCCACTCTCTTTGGTTTTCATTCAGAACGGTGTTCTCTCCATAGTAACCCCTGCAAGTTTCTAAGCTTCCTTTGACTCCAGTCTTAAGCTCCCTCACGCTGCCTTACAGGCTGCTGTTTCTGCCCCTCCATATAACATCCCTCATCTCCAGGGTCAGGGCTCTGGGTGGACCAGGGCATAAGGTTGTGAGAATCCACGCGGGCTCCCTGGTGCCCAGAGGCTGCTCTGAGGATATATGCAGGTCCCGTCCTTCAGCGCACCCATTCCCTCTGTTCAGGGACACTCATGCTTCCTGATAGCTTCTTCCTTGGGGCTGTCTCATCAACTCCTGCACTTTCCAATCATCCCGTGCATTTCTTATCTCCAATGCCCACGACTCATGATTTTTTGTTGCTTCTGTTGTTGACTTTGTGACTGAATGTTTTAATTAAATCACCATAAAATGCCTTTGCGGAGTTGTTCACATTCACTGGCCACCACCTATGTCACTTAACCCTCACAGCACTCCATGCAGCCTCCGAAGGTAGCTCCACCGAGGGAAGGTGGGTTTCGCTTTGCTCGCTCTGCTGTGATCCTGCCAGGCGCGGTTATCTCGGGCGCGTACCTGGCTTCTGCACAGAAGGCAAAGAGGTGTGAACTCCATCGCACATCACAGAGGTGGAGCATGGGGAGAGGGGGCAGGGGAGACTCTTTCTCCACTGCCTCTTCTCTGTAACTTGCTTTTCTCGCTCTTGTTGCTTTTGCTGTTGTTCTCCCTTTTCTGTTAACTCCGATCTGACAGCTGTGTGGAGAATGCATGGGGGACTATTTCAGTGTTCGGAGAGCATGGACAAGGATTAACATCCCAGTACTTGGAAAAGAACGGGGTGGGATGGTGTGGGGGGCAGTCTGGGCAGGGGACAGTGGACAGTCGCAGGAAGGCAGGACAGAAAAGGGAGGTGTCCTCTCTATTCCCTCTGGAGGATGGGAGCAAAGCAGCTGTGTTTTTAGTCCCACGGCAGGAAACCTGTCCTAGAAGGTGGAATCTAAGAGCGCATTCCATGCCGTGGTGTGGCCACTGAGGTGCATCCCATTGCTGCCTCATTTTGGGGCTGTGCCTGGCTTTCCTGGAATCCATCAAAGCACTGAGGGCTGTCACAGCCATGTGCCAGGTCTCTCCCAGGACACTCAGGCCTCCTGTTGCTATGGACAAAATTTGGCAGTGACTCTTTCCTATAAACTAAACTAAACAAAAAGTCTCTTTTTTTTTTCATTTACAAATCGAGAGATAAGGGCTTTCTTCCTGTGTCATCTTCCCATTCATCTTCCTTCCATGTCTCAGATAAGGGAGGAGGAGTTGTTTTAATTATGTTTGCGGCGTGAGAATACAGACTCTTCCTTTATGCAATGCCCAGAGTTCCCTTTGGGGCTGCTGGGCTTTTCTCATGGGTCTGTTTTCTTGGAAAGAAAACAGGCAGCTTCTCTGTCACTGGGAATGATGCATCCAGCCTCATTCAAAGGTCTGCGTCGAAGCCTGAGGGGTCCCAGGAATGAGGCAAGGGCTAGTGGCTAGTGCCCAATGCTATTTCTGAAAGAAGATTCTTAATTGCTTATGGAAATTCTGGTCTCCTAAAACTCAAACCTGAGGCCGAGCGTGGTGGCTCACGTCTGTAATCCCAGCACTTTGGGAGGCTGAGGCAGGTGGATCACTTGAAGTCAGGAGTTCGAGACCAGCCTGTTCAACATGGTGAAACCCCATCTCCGCTAAAAATACAAAAATTATCCAGGCGTGGTGGCACGCACCTGTAGTCCCACCTACTCAGGAGGCTGAGGCAGGAGAATCGCTTGAACCCAGGAGGCAGAAGTTGCAGTGAGCCGAGATCGCACCACCGCACTCCAGCCTGGGCGAGAGAGCAAGATTACAGAAAAAAAAAAAACCCTCAAGCCTGAGCCTGTGTCCAAATAAATATGAACAGGATGAAACTCCATTGTGGAGTGTCTATGGGCCCTAGGACTGCTGGTCTTGCCAGCATGATACTAATCGCTACACTGTATTTGTACAACCTTCTCACCTGCCAAAGCACCTTCATACCCACGACCTCCAGTGAGCCTCCTTGGGCATTTCTGTGAGATAGGAGGGCAAGCATAGTTATCCCTGTTTTACAGGGGGTCACAGAGAGATAAAGTGACATCCCCACCCCCCACGCACATATGCACATGCACACGCACTCACCAAGGAACAGTGACCCACTAAACAGGGCCTGACTCAAACCTAGCCTTCCAAGTCCCTGCCCGCTCAGCAGCCACTACATCTGAGGGCTAAATACCAAGTCTTTGGCTTGAAATCTTTGAGTTTCTCCTCTTGCTTCTCTTTCTTCCCCACTGTCAGGTCCTGCTGACATTACCTTTGTACTGCCTTTCTCACTCTTCAATTGGTTATATCAGGTAAGGGAGGCAGAGTTGTTTTCTAGACCCCCAGTACCTCAACATTTGGGATAATGTCTTAATTGCTTTTTCTACATCTGGGATCCCCTTGTCTTGAATTTATCCACAGCACAGCTGCCAGATTCATCTTCCTGTTTGCTTATGTTCAATGGCTTTTCCTTCCTTCAAGAGTAAATGCCCAAATCCCATCACCCACTGTTCAAGGTGGTCACTGCTTGGCCCTCCTGCCTTCCCAGCCTGGTTCCCAGTTAGTTGCTCTGTTAGACCAAACTTCCCTTCCACTGAACCACCTGCCTGTCTTGATTTCCTTCCAACATGTGCTCCTCCCTGCTTCTGGGTCATTGTTCTAATGTGCTCGTTAAAAGTACGAGAACCTGGGTTTTCATCCCAGCTCTGCCTCTTGATTGTCATGTAAGTTGGGTTACTTAGTGTATCCGTCTGTTCTTGTATTGCTCTAAAGAGATGCCTGAGACTGAATAATTTATAAAGAAAAGAGGTTTCATTGGCTTATGGTTCCACAAGCTGTACAGGAAGCATAGCAGCATCTACTGGGCTTCTAGGGAGGCCTCAGGAAACTTACAATCGTGGTGGAAGGTAAATGAGGGGCCAGCATTTCACATGGCCAGAGAAGGTGGAAGAGAGAGGGAGGGAGGTGCTACAGACTTTTAAACAACCAGATCTCTTGAGAACTCATTATACAGTACCAAATGGGGATGGTGCTAAACCATTCATGAGAACTCCACCCCCATGATGGAATCACTTCCCATCAGGCCCCTCCTCCAACACTGGGGATTACAATTCAACATGAGATTGGACAGGGACAAAGATCCAGGCTGGAGTGCAGTGGCATGATCTCGGCTCACTGCAAGTTCCCCCTCCTGGGTTCACGCCATTCTCCTGCCTCAGCCTCTCGAGTAGCTGGGACTACAGGTGCCTGCCACGACACCCGGCTAATATTTTGTATTTTTAGTAGAGACGGGGTTTCACTGTGTTAGCCAGGATGGTCTCGATTTCCTGACCTCGTGATCCGCCCGCCTCGGCCTCCCAATGTGCTGGGATTACAGGCGTGAGCCACCGCGCCCGGCCTAGCACTTAGCCTTTCTAAGCCTCAGTGTCTGCACTTATAAAGTGGGGCTAATATTACTACTTGCTCACAGTGTTATAAAAGCAGGTGCCTATCACAATACTTACCTATAGGAAGTGCTTCATAACTATTAGTTATTTTTATAATCCTCTCTAATTTTCCTTCCTCGAAGCCCACTTTGTTTCTGAAATCTTCCCTGAAAGTTCAGTAATATCAATAACAGTAAGGACGATAGACAATAACTAACACATAGATGGCATTTCTCTTCTGCCAGGCATCATGATGTGCTTTGCAAATATTAACTCATTCGTTCTTCACATCAACCTTGACGTTATTATATCCATTGTAATGTAAGGAAATGGGAGTTCAGAAATTAAATAACTTTCCCAGTTGACCCAAGTATGAAATGACAGAGGCTGGGTAGGCTCCATCCTGGGAACTCCAGACCCTTGCTAAGCACCTGACTCACACCATGTCTTCCTGGACTTATGGAGGGCAAGGACCAACCCCCAGCACATCACCTTTTACCTGGCAGGTGCTCAGGGATGTTTTTGCTGGGGATGATGGTGCGACTCCCAGCATCTTTCCCCTCCCTCACTCTAGGCAGGATCTGGATTCATTTCCAACTCCTGCTGTGACAAATTACCACAAACTTAGTGGTGTAAAACAATACAGATTTATTATCTTACATTCTGTACATTTGAAGTCCAATTGGACCTCACTGGCAAAGATCAAGGTGCCAGCAGGGCTATATTTCTTCCTGGAGGCTCTAGGGGAGAACCCACTTCTTGCCTTTTCCAGCTTCCAGAGGCTGCTGCCTTCCTTGGTTCAGCGCCCCTTTCTCTGTCTTCAAAGCCAGCAAGGGCAGGCTGAGCCCTCATACCGCATCTCTCTGACCTTGTCTCCTGCCCTTCTCTTCCACTTTTGAGAACATATGTGATTACATTGTGCTCACCTGGAGGATTCAGGGGCATCTCCCTACTTTAAGGTTAGCTGATCTGCAGCCCTAATTCTATTTGCGCTTTAATTACCCTTTACTACGACACATTCACAGGTTCCAGGGATTAGGATGTGACCATCTTTGGAGGGCCATTTGCCTGTCTACCACAATCTCACGTGGAATTCAAAATAAAAGCAATATCTCATCATAAAATAAGTATAAAGAAATCTAGGCAAGGCAAGGTGGCTCACGCCTGTAATCCCAATACTTTGGGAAGCTGAGGCGAGTGTATCACTTGAGGTCAGGAGTTTGAGACCAGCCTGGCCAACATGGTGAAACCCCATCTCTACTAAAAACGCAAAACTTAGCAAGGCACGGTGGCATACGTCTGTAATGGCAGCTACTCAGGAGGCTGAGGTGGATGGATCGCTTGAACCCGAGAGGCAGAGGTTGCAGTGAGCCAACATCATACCACTGCATTCCAGCCTGGGCAACAGAGTGAGACTCTGTCTAAAAAAATAAATAAATAAATAAATAAATAAAATAAAAAAATAAAAAAATCAAAATAAATCTAACAACATCTTGGTTTTTCCTAAAATTACCACATCACTGGCTTTTAAAATAATAAAACATATTTGTTTCCAAAACTACCTCTTTGGCCAGCCCCCATTTTGTGGAGGCCTATGTGTGTGTCTCCTCTGGCTGCTGGATGCCCATCCCTGACAGTAGAGAGAGTGGCTGAAGGTAGGGGGACATGGCCACATCCAGCCTTGACCCCCTCTCTCCCACCTCCCATGGCTGGCCCTCGAGGAAAAAAGGAGGAGATATTCAAAGTAAAGCGGAGGAGAAATATAATGCAATGACCATCTAGAAAGGAATGGATGGATTTCTGCTGGCAAAAAAAGGTGGCGAGTGGACTTCACACCTCCATGTGGGCTGGTGTGGCAGTGGAGCCCAGGCTCGTGGGAACCATCGGAGCCAGGGCACGGAGTTGTAATAAGCCAGTGACAGCCAGCAGAGAGTGATTGCTGGGATGAGCACATGGAGGAGATAAAGCCAGGGTCCTACTCATAGTAAATGCTTTTCAGTTTTTATCATAATTAAATGTTTTAAAAATGTTAATGGAATAAATTGAACTTGACTTCCCCATTTTCTCCAGATCCTGCAATTATGCTCAAGGCCTGTCTTGAAAGGATGCCAGAGGGTGATGGATTAACTCTAAAATAAATCAAATTTCCCTTGCTACAGAGTTAGGGTGATACAATAAGCGTTTCATCCTGCCTCTGATGATGGAGGAGTTGCATCGCCTTTTCCCTGGCCATTCCATTCAGCTAGGAACAGCCTGAGGCATAAGCTTACTAATGTAGTGTCAAAAACCAAACTCCATCAGAGCAATCACCCTCTGTTGCCACAGCGCAGTGGGTGAATGGGCCTGGGCAGCATTTCTGCCGAGCTGCCACCTCCTTGCCAAGGCTCCCTCCCTGCAAATATCTAGCTAGCAAGCTCTTGGAAATGAGCTGGGCGTGATGCCAGCCAGACTTCCAGCTTGCCAGCATGGGCGGTGCAGAGGGCCAGGCACCTGCTCCCTCTGCTCTTGCTGGTGGGGCTTTCGTCCAGGGCTTTGCTGACAAGGGGATCTCTGGGCGGGATCCAGGAGGGCCAGCGCTCCAACAGCTCCCAGGACTGAGTCAGCAGCAGAAACTCCCGCCTATGCCTGGAAATACTAAATCCAGGACCTGGGCAGGGAAAGAGGCCAAATGGAGCACTGGGCCTCTCCTTAGGATCACGAAGTGTGGGATCATCTGAGTTTATTGAAAGTGGGAATCTTCCTTCCACCTCCCGAATTTGGGGCAGGCAAGTAGAAATGAATACGGGTTTCCTACACTCAAAATTCCCAATTGACATTCATCCTCCTGTCTTCACACCCTCTATCTGCTTCTAAAAACTTTTCGCTTCCATCCTTCATTCACATTTATGGATAATTTACTGCTATCACTTCCAGAGGCATTTGAATAGGACAGGAATCAAAGCCTTAGGCTACAGGGACAAAGAGCTAATGGTAACATTTCAGGCAAAGGCCAGGAAAGATTTTTCTAATCATGAAGCCTTTCAGGAGTTTCTGAAACCAAACTGAGCATAGAGTTTCCTATTCCAGCTACAAATGAGGGCCTTTCTGACAATATCCACCTTTGCTATGTGTTCTTTTGACTTCTCTTTGGTTCCATTGTGGTGTTGGGATTAGTCTGAAGCCAGCATTCCATCTCTAGTGAGTTTCCTTTATATGGAGCCCTAACCTGGTCCTCTAGAGCAGCCATCCCCAACCTTTCTGGCACCAGGTACTGGTTTCACAGAAGACAATTTTTCCAGGGACCAGGGTGGTGAGATGGTTTCAGGATGATTCAAGCACATTACACTTATTGTGCACTTTATTTCTATTATTATTACATTGTAATATATAATGAAATAATTATACAACTCATGATAATGTAGAATCAGTGGGAGTCCTGAGCTTATTTTCCTGCAATTAGACAGACCCATCCGGGGGTGATGGGAGACAGTGACAGGTCATCAAGCATTAGATTCTCTCTTTTTTTTTTTTTTTTTTTTTTTTTTGAGACAGAGTCTTGCTCTGTATGCCCAGGCTGGAGTGCAATGGCACAATCTTGGCTCACTGCAACCTCTGCCTCCCAGGTTCAAGAGATTCTCCTGTCTCAGCCTCCCTAGTAGCTGGGATTACGGACACGCACCACCACGCCTGGCTATTTTGTATTTTTAGTAGAGACATTTCTCCATGTTGATCAGGCTGGTCTCGAACACCTGATCTCAGGTGATCCACCCGCCTTGGCCTCCCAAAGTGCTGGGATTACAGGCGGGAGCCACCGCGCCCAGCCCTAGATGCTCATAAGGAGAGCACAACCTAGATCCCGCACATGCGCAGTTCACAGTAGGGTTCGAGTTCTTATGAGAATCTAATGCCACGTTCATCTGACAAGAGGTGGATCTCAGGTGGTAATGCGAGTGATGGGGAGCAGCGGTCAATACAGATGACGCTTCGCTGGCTTGTCCGCTGCTCAACTCCTGCTGTGTGGCCCTGTTCCAATACTGGCGACCCCCGGGCCAGAGCTTTCTCACATATATTCTCATTCCATCTGTGAGGATGCTGTGGCAGTCTAAGACAGACTGTAGACATTAAAACTGTCTCTCTTGTGACTCCTGAAATTACTCATCTCCATTTCTTCCATCTTCCTCTTTGAGAATGTTTTAGGTTATTTTTATTAAACAGCTTCTCACCTCCATTCCAGCCTGTTCCAGAGTCTTAATGTGATGTCCAAAACTAGGAAGTCAAAATTCCTAATGAGAGAAGTACACTATAGAATGGAAGATCACCTCCTCAGTTGCAGACTTGACTTCTATTATTATAACCCATGATCCAAGTAGCATTACAGGAGACCTCACAACACAATTGTATATTTTGTTAATGCAGACTATTAAGCCTTTTCACATGAGCTACTGCTAAGCCACATTCTTTTTCTTATAGCATGCAATGAGGCACATTTTGTTGAATATTATCTTGTGCAATTCCACTCTATCTATCTGTGTGTGTATAGAGAAAGACAGTTTTACTCAGTTCCTATCATCTGAAAATCCATATTTCCATTCAAGTCATAGATAATACATTTGAATAAAGCAGAAGAAAAGGAGAGATTCTAAGCCAGACAACTACAGATCATTTTTCTCCACGTTCATTAAGCAATACCTCTGGTGCCCAAATGTTCACCTTGTTACCAATATGCCTACACGTCTCTGTATCCAATCCATGTGTTTCTCTTATCCACAACCAGATATCGAGTCCATGTCATTCAGCAGCTGATGTCCACATGTTCCATGTGATATAACTGTTCTTGATTTACCGGTCTAATGTGACCTTGTCGGAGAAAGAACTGTGGTTAGCCTGTTCCAATTTGCCCTCAGTAGATTCATGCTGTATCCAAGTGACCCTAGTGTCTTTTTCTAGATGCTTCTAAACAAAGCCTTCAGTAACCTGGTGGAATTTTGACTGTGTTTTAACATCGAGCTCACAGTCTGTAGTTTGTAGAATCTGCCTTTTTGGACACTTTGAAAATCAGAGTCCTGTCTAGGGACAGAGGTTACTGAAAGGACTGGTGCATGCTCCCATCGCTCGAAGCTGCTGCCTGTGCTATGGTTAATTAGAGACTGACAGACATAGTTCGAGCAGACTGTTGATTGCTTCTTATCCTCTTTACTTTGAAGCCCACTGCCTTTTCCAACATACGTCTGATCTTTCCTTGCGAGTCAACACTGACTCCAAGTTGTATGTTAGCCTTCAGCTGCTTATATGAGCCCCCTAAACCCCAACAAGCTTCAGTGAGGCACATGCTACAGGGAAAGGTAAGGTTGTGCCCATCAGTTATCCTCAGGGGTCCCAGGGCTTACCACTGGACTTTGGTATGCTTGGTGCAATGGGTGAAAGGCAAAGTGGAATCCCAGAAGCCTGCAGGGTAGCATTTTCCATCCCCTATGGGATAGTTCTGCCATCTTCTCTGTCTTGAGCCAATGCTCACCTTGGCTCCCTCTTCTGAGGGCTTGAGTTAATGTCCCCAGCAATATCCTTGCTTATTCAGGTCACATGGTAGGAACGTGAACCCCTAAGAAGGGAATGAGGTGGGGCAAAGCTCATGAAATAATGGGGAAAAGATAAAAGGAACTGTCTACCCCAGAAACAAACAACTCTTGAACCTGACTAGGTTTGGACTCAGATGGGGATAATAATACCTGTTCTACCTCCCTCATAGAAAAATGAGTCAATGTTTGTGCACAAGAAAGTGAGGGCTATTATCGGATGGGTGGGGGAGAGTGGGGAGAGTTATTCCTAGAGTTTTAAAGCAATGGAGCAATTATCTTACTGCTTTAGAGAAACAGCTTGGGGAGAAAGAGGCAGAGGACAAAGGAACTCGCCAGTTGCTTCTGCAAAAAACAAAAAACAGAAAAAAGTCTAAATGAGTTCTCCTACAAGTGGGAAAATCTGTCCCTGTTACTCTTTTCTGCACTTCCATTTGTGGGACCAACTGCTGTATTTCCTGACCCTTTGTGGTCAGAAGAATCCTTGGGGGCTTGTGTTAAAAGCAGACGTCCCTAGGCAGGGTTTCTCTACCTTGGTTGTACAGTAGAATCAACCAGGGAGCTTTTAAAACTCTGATTCCTAAGCCACACCCCAGGCCAATTAAACCAGACTCTCTGGGGCTGAGACTCAAGTATTAGTAATCTTTAAAGCTCCCCAGGTGACTTCAGTGTTCAGCCAAGGCTGAGAAGCACTGTTCCTGCATCTCCACCCAACCAAAAGAATCAGGCTCTCCAGGCATAGGGCCTAGAAATTAGTATTTTTAACAAGTGCCCCAGTGATTATAATAATTAAGTAAGCTGAGGAACACAGTCCTTTGAAACCTCTTTCTCCTTTTAAGGCTGCTCACCCTTTGTTTCATTTGCCAAAAAATAGGGGTAGAAAGGGCTGAGTGCCTCCCTCTACATATTGGGAGGGGCTGTGACGACTGTGGCTGATGGACGCCTCTGGAATTCTGTAAGAGTAATTACTTGGGAGTCTGAAAAACTGACAAATGAAGCAATTTCCATTTCAAACAGAAAATGGAGAGAGATGAGATGCATTTCCTGGCTACTGGAGTAGGCAGCACAATTACAGCTGCTCCAAGGACCAAACCATTGGCCTATCCCTGAGAATTACAGGGCCTGGGGAGAAGGAACAAGGAAGGTTGTAGGCCCATGGCCCACACTTCTCTTCCTGCCCCCATGGTCCACCCTATACCATGCAGGGCCACAGACACACGTGACTGTGGTTTTAAAGCCAGGGAGTCATTATCTTACCATTTTAAGTGACATCCCGGCCCTCAAACAGCCATGTCTCCAACCCAGATGCACACTCCAGTAGCACAGTCTACCCTTGAGAGGACACACCCCTGAAAGAGGTCAGCAAAAGCTCTGGAATGGGTATGAGACCATTTGAACCGCAAATTCTGGGTCTTGGGTATACAACATGACAGAGCACGGTGGTCTAGAAAAGGGTGGTAGGTGTTGGCTCCAGGTGGGAACATCCTTCAGCCCAGTGAAAGATGGGCTGAAGTCCATGAGAAAAGACAAAACTAGAGGAAGGCTAGAGTAGGGCCTTGGAAATCACAGGGCCCAGGACAAGAACCCAGTGGTTCAGGTCATAGGACGATGCTGCCAATGCATGCAAAGAAAGGAAATCTCTGTGCCCAAAGACTCAACTCACTCTCCTGGAGGGGCCAGAGCTTTCCACCAAGTACTTGAACTTCTTTCTGGTAGACCTCATTCTCTGGCAGGAGGTCCATGCAAGACCTGCAAGTCCTCACCACCCAAGCCTCAGAAGGGATCAAGACACAGCTCCTCTTGTCTTCTCCTTGCCAATGGATGGATCAAGTTTTCTTCCTCTCATTCTGAATTCTCTTGACAATATCCTCTAGATGCTTCTAATCCCCTGCTGTGCCCTGATCCAGGTGGCCCCACACCCCACCTGATTTCCTTTGCAAACTGTCTCCTCCTCAGCTGGGCTATTTCCTACAACAGACCTCTTCCCGCCTGACAGTGTCCTTCATCCTTCAAAGGTAACTATGCGCTGGGCACAGTGGCTCATGCTTGTAATCCCAGCACTTTGGGAGGCCAAGGTGGGGAGATCACCTGAAGTCAGGAGTTCGAGACCAGCCTGGCCAACATGGTGAAACCCCATCTCTACTAAAAATACAAAAATTAGCCAGGCGTGGTGGTGTGCGCCTGTAATCTCAGCTGCTCAAGAGGCTGAGGCATGAGATTCACTTGAACCCAGAGGCAGAGGTTGCAGTGAGCCAAGATCATGCCACTACACTCCAGCCTGGGCGACAGAGTGAGACTCCACCTCAAAAGAAAAAAGAAAAGTAAATATGCACCTCAAGCTTCTTAGACAAGCCTACTCTCCCTTAATCATTTTTTACTAATATAAGGGCCTCATTTCCACTGCCTTGTCCTTTCACTTTACCTTTCCTCCCATCATGTAAGAAGAGGCTATAGACAATGTGCCTGATGTCTCTTATAAACAAAACCAGAACTCACACTTTCAGATAATTGCTATTTTCAAAGTAGTGACCTGGGAAAAGGGTGCGCTTATTTCAATACCACTCTTATTGCCCCAGTTGTCCCTGCAGCTTCTCTTTTGAAATTGCCTCTGGAGACTGCAGTATGTACATTTGATTATGCTAGTCCTAACCAGGCTCCGTTCTCCGCTCTCGGGTCCACTGTTTGGAAGCAGCCCTCTCTTTCCTTTGGAGGAGAGTTGGTAAATGAAGGATGCTCTGGGTAATCAAATTAAGAATTTTTAAAATGAAGGATGAGTTCTAGGAATTCCTAGGGAAATCATCATCAATGTATGAAAAAAATTAAGTAAAGCGAATCTCCACAATAGTTTTTAAAAAGATGCATCCAGGACCATATACAAGATGGCCGAATAGGAATAGCTCCCCTCTACAGCTCCCAGCCTGAGCGACACAGAAGACGGATGATTTCTGCATTTCTCTTCGAGGTACCGGTTTCATCTCACTAGGGAGTGCCAAACAGTGGGTGCAGGACAGTCGGTGAAGTGCACTGTGCGCGAGCCGAAGCAGGGCGAGGCATTGCCTCACTCGGGAAGCGCAAGGGGTCAGGGAGTTCCCTTTCCTAGTCAAAGAAAGGGGTAACAGACGGCACCTGGAATATCGGGTCAGTCCCACCCTAATACTGCGCTTTTCCAACAGGCATGGAAAACGGCACACTAGGAGATTGTGTCCCGCACCTGGCTCAGAGGGTCCTATGCCCACGGAGTCTCGCTGATTGCTAGCACAGCAGTCTGAGATCAAGCTGCAAGGCGGCAGCGAGGCTGGGGGAGGGGCGCCCGCCATTGCCCAGGCTTGCTTAGGTAAACAAAGCAGCCAGGAAGCTTGAACTGGGTGGAGCCCACCACAGCTCAAGGAGGCCTGCGTGCCTCTGTAGGCTCCACCTCTGGGGGCAGGGCACAAACAAAAATTCAGCAGGAACCTCTGCAGACTTAAACGTCCCTGTCTGACTGACAGCTTTGAAGAGAGTAGTGGTTCTCCCAGCACGCAGCTGGAGATCTGAGAACGGACAGACTGCCTCCTAAAGTGGGTCCCTGACCCCCGAGCAGCCTAACTGGGAGGCACCCCCCAGTAGGGACAGACTGACACCTCACTCGGCCGGGTACTCCTCTGAGACAAAACTTCCAGAGGAACTATCAGACAGCTGAATTTGTGGTCTCACGAAAATCCGCTGTTCCGCAGCCACTGCTGCTGACACCCAGCCAAACAGGGTCTGGAGTGGACCTCTAGTAAACTCCAACAGACCTGCAGCTGAGGGTCTTGTCTGGTAGAAGGAAAACGAACAAACAGAAAGGACATCCACACCAAAAACCCATCTGTACATCACCATCATCAAAGACCAAAAGTAGATAAAACCACAAAGATGGGGAAAAAACAGAGCAGAAAAACTGGAAACTCTAAAAATCAGAGCACCTCTCCTCCTCCAAAGGAATGCAGTTCCTCACCAGCAATGGAACAAAGCTGGATGGAGGATGACTTTGATGAGTTGAGAGAGGAAGGCTTCAGACGATCAAACTACTCTGAGCTATGGGAGGAAACTCAAAACAATAGCAAAGAAGTTAAAAACTTTGAAAAAAAAATTAGACAAATGGATAACTAGAATAACCAATGCAGAGAAGGGCTTAAAGGAGCTGATGGAGCTGAAAGCCAAGTATCGAGAACTACACGAAGATTGCAGAAGCCTCGGTAGCAGATGCGATCAACTGGAAGAGAGGGTATCACTGATGGAAAATGCAATGAATGAAATGAAGCGAGAAGGGAAGTTTAGAGAAAAAAGAATAAAAAGAAATGAACAAAGCCTCCAAGAAATTTGGGACTATGTGAAAAGACCAAACCTACGTCTGACTGGTGTACCTGAAAATGACGGGGAGAATGGAACCAAGTTGGAAAACACTCTGCAAGATATTATCCAGGAGAACTTCCCCAATCTAGCAAGGCAGGCCAACATTCAGATTCAGGAAATACAGAGAACGCCACAAAGATACTCCTCAAGAAGAGCAACTCCAAGACACATAATTGTCAGATTCACCAAAGTTGAAATGAAGGAAAAAATGTTAAGGGCAGCCAGAGAGAAAAGTCGGGTTACCCACAAAGGGAAGCCCATCAGACTAACAGCTGATCTCTCGGCAGAAACTCTACAAGCCAGAAGAGAGTGGGGGCCGATATTCAACATTCTTAAAGAAAAGAATTTTCAACCCAGAATTTCCTATCCAGCCAAACTAAGCTTCATAAGTGAAGGAGAAATAAAATACTTTACAGACAAGCAAATGCTGAGCGATTTTGTCACCACCAGGCCTGCCCTAAAGGAGCTCCTGAGGGAAGCACTGAGCATAAGGAACAACCGGTACCAGCCCCTGCAAAAACATGCCAAATTGTAAAGATCATCAAAGCTAGGAAGAAATTGCATCAACTAACGAGCAAAATAACCAACTAACATCATAATGACAGGATCAGATTTACACATAACAATATTAACTTTAAATGTAAATGGCTAAATGCTCCAATTAGAAGACACAGACTGGCAAACCGGATAAGGAGTCAGGACCCATCCGTGTGCTGTATTCAGGAAACCCATCTCACATGCAGAGACACACATAGACTCAAAATAAAGAGATGGAGGAAGATCTGTCAAGCAAATGGAAAGCAAACAAAAGCAGGGGTTGCAATCCTAGTCTCTGATAAAATAGACTTTAAACCAACAAAAATCAAAAGAGACAAAGAAGGCCTTTACATAATGGTAAAGGGATCAATTCAACAAGAAGAGCTAACTATCCTAAATATATATGCACCCAACACAAGAGCACCCAGATTCATAAAGCAAGTCCTGAGTGACCTACAAAGGGACTTAAACTCCCACACAATAATAATGGGAGATTTTAACACCCCACTGTCAACATTAGACAGATCAACGAGACAGAAAGTTAACAAGGATATCCAGGAATTGAACTCAGCTCTGCACAAAGTGGACCTAATAGACATCTACAGAACTCTCCACCCCAAATCAACAGAATATACATTTTTTTCAGCACCACACCACACCTATTCCAAAATTGACCACATAGTTGGAAGTAAAGCTCTCCTCAGCAAATGGAAAAGAACAGAAATTATAACAAACTTGTCTCTCAGACCACAGTGCAATCAAACTAGAACTCAGGATTAAGAAACTCACTCAAAACTGCTCAACTACATGGAAACTGAACAACCTGCTCCTGAATGACTATTGGGTACATAATGAAATGAAGGCAGAAATAAACATGTTCTTTGAAACCAACAAGAACAAAGACACAACATACCAGAATCTCTGGGACACATTCAAAGCAGTGTGTAGAGGGAAATTTATAGCACTAAATGCCCACAAGAGAAAGCAGGAAAGATCCAAAATTGACACCCTAACATCACAATTAAAAGAACTAGAAAAGCAAGAGCAAACACATTCAAAAGCTAGCAGAAGGCTAGAAATAACTAAAATCAGAGCAGACCTGAAGGAAATAGAGACACAAAAAACCCTTCAAAAAATTAATGAATCCAGGAGCTGGTTTTTTGAAAAGATCAACAAAATTGATAGACCGCCAGCAAGACTAATAAAGAGGAAAAGAGAGAAGAATCAAATAGATGCAATAAAAAATGTAAAAGGGGATATCACCACCAATCCCACAGAAATACAATCTACCATCAGAGAATACTACAAACACCTCTACGCAAATAAACTAGAAAATCTAGAAGAAATGGATAAATTCCTCGACAAATACACCCTCCCAAGACTAAACCAGGAAGAAGTTGAATCTCTGAATAGACCAATAACAGGCTCTGAAATTGTGGCAATAATCAATAGCTTACCAACCAAAAAGAGTCCAGGACCTGATGGATTCACAGCCGAATTCTACCAGAGGTACAAGGAGGAACTGGTACCATTCCTTCTGAAACTATTCCAATCGATAGAAAAAGAGGGAATCCTCCCTAATACATTTTATGAGGCCAGCATCGTCCTGATACCAAAGCCTGGCAGAGACATAACCAAAAAAGAGAATTTCAGACCAATATCCTTGATGAACATTGATGCAAAAATCCTCAATAAAATACTGGCAAACTGAATCCAGCAGCACATCTAAAAACTTATACAACATGATCAAGTGGGCTTCATCCCTGGGATGCAAGGCTGGTTCAACATACACAAATCAATAAATGTAATCCAGCATATAAACAAAACCAAAGACAAAAACCACATGATTATCTCAATAGATGCAGAAAAGGCCTTTGACAAAATTCAACAACCCTTCATGCTAAAAACTCTCAATAAATTAGGTATTGATGGGACATATCTCAAAATAATAAGAGCTATCTATGTCAAGCCCACAGCCAATATCATCCTGAATGGGCAAAAACTGGAAGCATTCCCTTTGAAAACTGGCACAAGACAGGGATGCCCTCTCTCACCACTCCTATTCAACATAGTGCTGGAAGTTCTGGCCAGAGCAATCAGGCAGGAGAAGGAAATAAAGGGTATTCAGTTAGGAAAAGAGGAAGTCAAATTGTCCCTGTTTGCAGATGACATGATTGTATATCTAGAAAACCCCATCGTCTCAGCCCAAAATCTCCTTAAGCTGATTGGCAACTTCAGCAAAGTCTCAGGATACAAAATCAATGTACAAAAATCACAAGCATTCTTGTACACCAATCACAGACAAACAGAGAGCCAAATCATGAGTGAACTCTCATTCACAATTGCTTCAAAAAGAATAAAATACCTAGGAATCCAACTTACAAGGGATGTGAAGGACCTCTTCAAGGAGAACTACAAACCACTGCTCAATGAAATAAAAGAGGATACAAACAAATGGAAGAACATTCCATGCTCATGGGTTGGAAGAATCAATATTGTGAAAATGGCCATACTGCCCAAGGTAATTTATAGATTCAATGCCATCCCCATCAAGCTACCAATGACTTTCTTCACAGAATTGGAAAAAACTACTTTAAAGTCCATATGGAACCAAAAAAGAGCCTGCATCACCAAGTCAATCCTAAGCCAAAAGAACAAAGCTGGAGGCATCACGCTACCTGACTTCAAACTATACTACAAGGCTACAGTAACCAAAACAGCATGGTACTGGTACCACAACAGAGACATAGATCAATGGAACAGAACAGAGTCCTCAGAAATAATGCCACATATCTACAACTATCTGATCTTTGACAAACCTGA
The DNA here is from genome assembly GCF_006542625.1 of Nomascus leucogenys. Taxonomy (NCBI): domain Eukaryota; kingdom Metazoa; phylum Chordata; class Mammalia; order Primates; family Hylobatidae; genus Nomascus; species Nomascus leucogenys. The sequence goes on from NC_044403.1 coordinate 20,429,725, forward strand.
CCAAACAAGCAATGGGGAAAGGATTCCCTATTTAATAAATGGTGCTGGGAAAACTGGCTAGCCATATGTAGAAAGCTGAAACTGGATCCCTTCCTTACACCTTATACAAAAATTAATTCAAGATGGATTAAAGACTTACATGTTAGACCTAAAACCATTAAAATCCTACAAGAAAACCTAGGCAATACCATTCAGGACATAGGCGTGGGCAAGGACTTCATGTCTAAAACACCAAAAGCAATGGCAACAAAAGCCAAAATTGACAAATGGGATCTAATTAAACTAAAGAGCTTCTGCACAGCAAAAGAAACTACCATCAGAGTGAACAGGCAACCTACAGAATGGGAGAACATTTTTACAACCTAGTCATCTGACAAAGGGCTAATATCCAGAATCTACAATGAACTCAAACAAATTTACAAGAAAAAAACAAACAACCCCATCAAAAAGTGGGTGAAGGATATGAACAGACACTTCTCAAAAGAAGACATTTATGCAGCCAAAAAACACATGATTTAATGCTCATCATCACTGGCCGTCAGAGAAATGCAAATCAAAACCACAGTGAGATACCATCTCACACCAGTTACAATGGCCATCATTAAAAAGTCAGAAAACAACAGGTGCTGGAGAGGATGTGGAGAAATAGGAACACTTTTACACTGTTGGTGGGACTGGAAACTAATTCAACCATTGTGGAAGTCAGTGTGGCGATTCCTCAGGGATCTAGAACTAGAAATACCATTTGACCCAGCCATCCCATTACTGGGTATATACCCAAAGGACTATAAATCATGCTGCTATAAAGACACATGCACACGTATGTTTATTGCGGCACTATTCACAATAGCAAAGAGTTGGAACCAACCCAAATGTCCAACAACGATAGACTGGATTAAGAAAATGTGGCACATATACACCATGGAATACTATGCAGCCATAAAAAATGATGAGTTCATGTCCTTTGTAGGGACATGGATGAAACTGGAAACCATCATTCTCAGTAAATTATTGTAAGGACAAAAACCAAGCACGGCATGTTCTCACTCATAGGTGGGAATTGAACAATGAGAACTCATGGACACAGGAAGGGGAACATCACACTCCGGGGACTGTTGTGGGGTGGGGGGAGGGGGAGGGACAGCATTAGGAGATATACCTAATGCTAAATGACAAGTTAATGGGTGCAGCAAAACAACATGGCACATGGATACATGTGTAACAAACCAGCACATTGTGCACATGTACCCTAAAACCTAAAGTATAATAATAAAAAAAAGAAAAAAAAAGATGCATCCAACATACAATGGAATATGTGTAGCCATCCATGTGATATTGGGAAGGACCATGTAAAGCCATGGGAATGTAAAGGAGAGAGTGGGTAGGCTGGAGGGCATGGTTCTAAAAGGAAACACAGGGGTCCTGATGGAGCTGCTCAGTGTGTGAATGTGGTGGTACATACACGATCTACATATGTGATAAAATTATAGACCACTAGTTATAGACCACTTGCACACACACGTGAACACAAATAAAACTAGGAAAATCAGAAAAAAAACTATGGATTTTCTCTATGTCAATATTCTGGTTTTTATATTATACTACAGTTTTGTAAAATGTTACCATTGGAGGAAACTGAGTAGAAAATAAATAAGTCTCTCTGTACCATTTTATAAAACTGTATGTAACTTATAATTATCTCAGTAAAAACTGCACTTAAAAAAACACATTTAGATCAATAGAGTGTGATTTAACTGTCATTATATAAATACCATTTCTTTAATTTCAGGAAAAAATCAAATAAACTCATCCATAGAGAGATACAAATAAATGATTTAATATAATAAGTTTTAGGGACTCATTTATATTTTCATAGCAATTAGACCCTCATTTTTCTAAAGGTGACAGCATACGTTTCTTTTGAAGCAGAGGCAGGACTAGGATAAGGCCAGGGAAGCAGGGTGCAGGGCCCTGAGAGTGAGTGGCTCCTTGAATTTTGTACCCTAGGAGCCTCTCTTCCCTTACCGTAGTGTAAATGCCCAACAGGTTTGTCCTGCCCACTGCACAGACAAAACCAATTCACTGTGACCGTGCTATTGCAATAGAGAAAGAGTTTCATTAATACATGGCCACCAAGTGGAAGGACTGGAGTTGTCACTCAAATCAGCCTCCCTGAGAACTCAGAGGCTAGCATTTTTATGGATAATCTGGTGGGCAGGGGTCTGGGGAATGGGTGCTGCTAATTGGTTGGGGATGAAGTCATAGGGGTTCTCATGCACTGAGTTTGCCTCTGGCTGGAGCCCCAGGACGAGATGAGTCATGAGTCATGGGTCCAGGTGGGGCCAGTCAGTTGCCAGAATGCAAAGGTCTGAAACATATCTCAAAAGACTAATCTGAGGTTCTACAATAGTGACGTTATCTATAGAAGCAATTGGGGAAGTCACAATCTTGTGACCTGCAGCCACACAGCTCCTGAGCAATAAGTGATTACTGAAACTACGCGTACATTGTAGCAGAATTCAGGCCCTAATCTCATGGCCGTTCATTAATTTTTAGTCCCTGAGCAAGGAGGGAGTTAGTTCTGGGGAAGGATTTTTATCATCCTTACCTTTAAGTTAAATTATAAGCTAAATTTATCCCATGGTTGGCTTGGTCTACATGCGAGAAGGAGTGAACACAGCCAGCCTGCGAGGCTAGAAGCAAGATGGAGTCAGCCATGTCAGATTTCTCTCACCGTCACAATCTTTGCAAAGGCAGTTTCACTAGTCCCAGCCCTGTTTCAAAATTTCACTTTTTAGTGAGCTAGGGATACAGAGTGTAAAAGGAATATACACTCTCCTCACCCCAAACTCACTAAGCCTAAAGGAAAAGTTAAGCTTGGAAACTGAGTCATGCAAAAAAACTGCCTTTCTATGGGTTCCTAAACAGATATCTCCCCACCATGTAAATTAACAGCTTATCTTCATGGGTATGGGACAAAAAGAGAGTAGAAATCATCCCTCCACCAACCCCAAGGCAATAAATATTTGACTTCTCCCTCTACTCTACGTTTATCTTATGTAAGGGACAGGTTTACTGAGAGCAAGATGAATACATAATGGATGATTCCTCTACCCCTCCTTTCACATGCAACATGTGGACTCAGTGAGCACTAATCAAAGCCTCAAAAGAATGTAGCCACCGTCCTATTTGTGTACCCTGCTTTTTTTTTTCTCTTTCCTCTTTTCCCTCTTGCTCACTTTTTCCACTTTAAATACAGAAGCCTTCAAAACCTGCTTTGAAAAAAGTGTGAGCCGTAGATCCTACTGTGGCTTGTGTCTCTTTTGCCTGAGCACATCCTCAACCTTCGCAAAATAAACCTGGAAATTGAGACCTGTCTTACATACTTTTCTGATTTATAAGAGGCCGCTTGGGGAAGCAAGCAGCTCCTGGCCTCTGACTCTGAAGGTCACGTAGACTCTGCTGTGGATTTTCTCACCGGGTTTATAGAGGAGAAGTTATCCCTGGTATAGGTATGCTTCAAGAGAGCAACAAATATGGCATTTTAAAACTCTTCTGAAATGTTTCTGTTCCTACCATTCATGGTATTCTTTATGTGCCAGGAATTTGCTAGATGTGGGGAAGACAGCAGGGAACAACAGTCTCTTCCCTCATGAAGCTTGAATCTCTTCATTTTGAGACTCTGTAATTCGATACAGAAAGTCCCTAACCTAAATGAGTTGTAGGCTGAAACAAAGCTTCTGACTTAAGGCAATTGTTTAATATCTGCTTTTTAATCTCATTTTGTCCAAGTTGACAGGCTTTGATGTGTGGACCATCAGCAGGATTGCAAAGTGTTAACAGATGGAGAGGAAAGACAGGAGTGGACAGAGCTTCCCTCCCAGATGGAGTGATTGATTGATATTAACCACACGGAGTTATAGAGCAGTAGATCACCATGGAGTGACAGCCTAGAGCTTTGGCAGCAGGTCGACTTTGGTGTAAGTCCTGGCTCTGCCTCTTAACAGTTTCCATAGGATTTAGTTTTCTCATATGTAACCTGGGTGCAAGACTACACACCACCCGAGGTAGTTGTGACAGTCAAATCACAGGTGTCCAGGTAAATCACAGACCAAAGCATTCAGTACAGTTATGGCCATGGCAGGCGGTGAATGGACCATAGCTGCTATCATTATTACACTGAATCCCCTTAGGGTTGCAAAGCACCCTTTCACAATTGATATCCTGATACCATTGAGGAGGAGAGAACTCGTGTATTTGTCCATGATCATGCACAGTTAGGTGGTAAAATAATTGGAAGGACCTGAAAGATAAGTACAACTCTTAAATCTCTGATATTTTTCTCAAGTACCTCCTTCTAGGGTCTAAACAGAACAGGGAGCTCAATAAACACTTGTGAATTTAAATTCAATTCAAAGAGTATTCATAGACCCCAAGCCTGTGCACTGAGCTATTGGGGCAGAGGGCTGGGAGTTCTCTGGACCCAAAGAGAACTGTATCGCTTTATAGTTGGATTGCTTTACAGTTGGATTGTAAAGCAATTGTATTGCTTTACAGTTCTCTTTGGGTCCAAAAGAATTAGACTGTGAACAACTAACAGTCCCTCATAGAATAATAAAATACATGTCAATATAGATCCATGAAAAATGAGTTGTGAAAACCATCACCAATTTTCTAATCCACCAATTAAACACACACTAGAGTAGCAGTAGCTTATTGAATGTGTATGATGTACCAGGCACTGTACTAGACAATGGGCTTTCAAAAATAAACATTGAGGTAGTATATTACTTCACAGAACAGCAAGAGAGACAAATGAATCATATAAGTCTAGTATAAATAGGTACAGTGAGAGAAATACATACAGGGCACATGAGTAAGAGGAATGAGTTAGGAAGACTTCATACATGAGGTTTAAAAGATAAGTAGGAGTTTCACAGATGAAGAGGGCAGGGGCACAGCAGGCAGACATAGCTGCATGTGCTGAGTGAGAGGTGTGCCCAACAGCTTGGACCTTTGGAAGAGGGGCAGGCAGATCACTATAGCTTCAGCTCAGTCCGAAAAGCAGAGAATGGTGGAATATGAGGTGGAGATGGAGGGAGGATGGAGATCATGGGCGCCCTATCGTGCCATGCTTAGGAACTTATGCTTTATCCTGTGAACAATAGGGATCACTGAAGGGCTTTAAGGAGTGACAATCAAATTTTCCTTTTAAAAAGATATGGAGGGTGATTTGTACATGGGAGAGGAGATGAACTAGAGATGGAGAGACCAGGTTTCTGACTCTCCTGGAGCTATTGCCATGGTGATGGTAAGAGCTTGAACTAAGGCAATCGTAGTAAAGAAGGAAGGAAACAAGACAGGAAGGGAGGGAGGGAGGGAAGGGAAAGAAAGGCAGGGCAAGGAAGAAGAAAGAAAGGAAAGTAAGAAGAAATGCAGAAAGGAAAGGGAATGGAAGGGAAGAGAAAATAAGGGAAGGGAAGGGAAGGAAGGAAAGGGAAAGGAAGAGAGGAAATTAAGAGATGTTTAAAAGTTGGGATTCCAAGCGCTCAGTGACTGATAGGATGTGGGCAGTGGGAAACTTAAGAATGATCTTGACTGAAGGTGTGAAAGAAGGCCACAGACAAGCTAGCATAGATTATAGAAGGCAGTGGAGCAAAGAAGGAGAAAACGGCTGTGGGGCAAAGAAGCATATGTGTTGTATGGAGGGTAAGAAGACCTGGAAGAGAGGTGTGCAGGTGTTTGGGATGAATGCTTTCTCCATCATGGGTGCATAAACTGCCCCAGGACCTGTTTTGTGCAGTCACATGAGTGTGGGCACCTGTAAGAGCTTATCTTGGGTCCAGGCAGGGCACAGTCATACCGTGTGTGCATGGCTCTCTTCCCTCTCTCTGTCACGCTTTCTAAAGACTCTCATAAGAGCCCACTGTTGGCAGAGCCACATTCAGAAGTCAAACTTGGTAATTGATACTGTAATCCCCTGGATTCCCTCATTAGCAGCTGCTAATGGCTGGTGTGTTAACCATTCAATTAGGGCTCTAATAGGCCCATTGTAAACTGCATCCATTCGAAGGGAACAGAAGAGCTGGGGGAGAAGACTGAAGCTGGCAGTGAAGATCCCTGACAACACCAGAGGCCTCCCACTATCTCTGACTGGGGTGCCCTAGGTCTGGATTAAGCCAGAAGGCCTCTCCAGAAGGCCAGCCCAGTGGCCAGATATTGAACTTCACAGAGAAAAAAGTGGGCCTGGGATGGCCTCCAGCCAAAAATCTGGAGACTTTCTCTGCTGCAAAAAGAGGCTCCCTGGGTCTGGATGTCCTGTGGTGACTTACCCTCTCCCAAACCTGTACCTGTAAATTCTGTTTTTACCTCTACCCCATCTAGCAACCCAAACTCAAAGGAATATTCAGAGCATCTGATTCAGAGAGATTGCTAGTGCAGCCACCTCCTCCAGCATCTGCCCTAGAGTCCTGGCCCATTTCCATCTCTCCACCACCTTTTCCCTCCAAGATATTCTTTTTGGAGAAGACACAGTTTGAGATGTGGACCTTGCAGAGTTATTTAGTGGGGTGAGGGTGCTGCCAATGCTGATCTTACACAATTCAAGAGACCCTGGGGAAAGCTCTACATGTGGCCCCCTTCTTGTGGTTTATGGCTCTATCTCCAGAGAGATCTGACGTATTAGAACCAAATTCCTCACCAGCAAAACTGGGATATCACTGGTAGCAGGCATCCCTCACTAGAGGCCAGCATATATTTTCCAGGACTCACTGGAATAGAAGTAATTGCAAAGATTCTTAACCAGCCCCTTAGTTGGTCACCGGAAATGCAGGTAGGTGGGATTTACTCAAAAAATTGGTTCTGCATCAACCTCAAGACACCTGGCTGCTCTATGTGTCACATTATTTCTTTTATCCTTTATTGTTTTAATTCTCACTTCTGAAAAAATAATCAGATAACATATATGCAAATATTCCATAAAGCATAAAATATCCTCTCTCTTACCTACCTGCCTTTTCAGGTCCTGCCCCCAGAAACCCTCCACAAGCCTTGGAGCCTCCAGTCTCACATACAGACCTTGATCTGACCTTGGGATCCACATTGCAAAGCCAAACCCATTTTCACACACACACACACACACACACACACACACACAAACACACACACACACATACACACACAAAACCAAAAAAAAAAACAGAAACCAGGGAACTTAACCATACCACTTGCTGCTCTCCACATCTTTTCAAGCCCTGCCTGTCTTCTCACCTCCATTATCTTCTACAGCTAGTGGGAGGCAGCTTCTCTGGGGTGCTCTGTCAGACTCTGTCAGCATGATGCCTTAACTAGGCAATTTCTCATGCTTCCTAGGCCTAGATAATGTAGCCAGCAACCCTACCTGCTGGGCCAGGGTCAGGAAACAAACTGAAGACACTGTGGAAGGCTTTTCTGAGATCACCTAGACGCCAGGGCAAAGAATCAACAGAGAAACCAGCTGACTCTAATATTGACTGTGAGTAGCAGGAAGAACACCGAACTAAGAGCTCCAACTAGTTCTGCTAGTCAGCTTTGGTTAAATCCTGTCTCCCCTCTGGAGTCATCTACAAAGGGAGAAGATTGTTCTGATCGTCATTTTGTGAGTGCCACCAGAGGAACAGAGACCCCCCCACCACTCTGCCTTTTCTGATAGCCCCAGGATTTGAGGCCTGCCTCCTACATTCCTATGTGTGGACAGAAATAGCCTGTAGGGAGGGCTAAGGCTGGGAACACAACGTACAGAGTCTAATACCTGCTTTGCCTCACAAACCATGTTAAATTAGAAATAATGCAAAATCAGGCTGCTTTATCCTACCCAGGCGGCTAGCAGAGAGAATTTGGCAAAAGCTGTTAGGAGGTCATAGGAGAGAACCATGTTACCATCGTTCTCAGAGGCCCCAAGAGAAGGTGATGTGTTCTAGAATTAGTTGTAACTATGCAAATGTGGCAGGCAGATTTCTAAGCGGGCCCCCATGCCGTTCACCCTCTAATGTCATTCCTATGATTAGGCTACATTGCATGTCAAAAGGGATTTGCAGATGTAATTAAGGTTACTAATCAGTTGACTTTGCAATAGGGAGATTGTCCAGATGGGTGTAACCTAACAAGCTAGAGAGCTTTCTTTAGCTAGTGTCAGAAGGGGAAGTGAGAGATAAATAAAATATGAGAGGAATTTGATGAGAAAGAGGTCCTCTATTGGTTGCATGGAGGGAGTTATAGGGAATGACCTCAAGAGGGCAGTTTCCAGAAGCCAAGAGTGACCAAGAGTCAATAACCAGCAAAAATCAGGAACTGCAGTCCTACAACCACAAGGAACTGAACTGAACTCTGCTAACAACTTGAATGAGCTTGGAAGTAGATTCTTCCCAGAGCCTCCAGACTATAGCCTAGCTCAGCCAACACCTTGATTTCAGCCTGTGAGACCCTGAGCACAGAACCCAGCATGAGCCCACCCAGACTACAGACCTCTGAGATCATAATAAGTAGGTGTTGTTTTAGCCATGATGTTTGTGGTAATTGTTAGGTTCCCTAAGTGTGGTTGCACTATCACCAGGCCATTATGAACTCTGTGACCAACATGTACACCTCCAGAAGTGAACTCTGTGACTAGCACATATACCTCCAGATAGCTCCCTGGAACAAAGAGGCCCAAAGCAACAAAAGAATGACCGCAAAGAAGAAAAACAGCAAGTTCCTGTTCCAGCCGGTTAAGCAACCCTCCAAATCTATAATGACCAACCCCCAGCTGTAACCTTCTGTAACTTTCCACTTGCTACCCCAGCCTATAAAACCCCCTCTGCCTCATTCCTCAATGCTGACTCTCTTTTCAGACTCAGCCCACTCACACCCAAGTGAATAAACAAGTCTTGTTGCTCACACTTAATTGGGTCGTCTCCTCAATTAAATGTGTGCTTAACAGTTATTTGTTACACAGAAATCAAAATGTTAATATAACAAGTAACTCTGACCCTTCTGCCATTCTGCCTTTGCCGGGCATCTTGGATCTGCAGCTGGTTCAAGGGCTGATATCTCAAAAGAGGAAATCCAGTTTTGATGGTTAATCTTTTGTGTCAACTTGACTGGGATAAGGGATGCCCAGGTAGCTGGTAAAACATTATTTCTGGGTGTGGCTGTGAGGGTGTTTCCAAAAGAGATTAGCATTTGAATCAATGTGCTTAGTAAAGAGATCATCCTCACCAATGTGGGTGGGCCTCATTCAATCCATTGCAGACTTGAATAGAACTAAAAGGAAGAAGGGCAAATTCGTTGGCTGCTTGAGCTGGGATATTCATCTTTCTCCTGACCTTGGACATCAGAACTCCTGATTCTCAAGCCTTTGGGTTTGGACTGGAGGCACCAGCTTTCCTGGGCCTCCAGCTTGCAGATGGCATATCATGGAACTTCTTAGCCTCCAAATTCATGTGAGCCAATCCTTTATTATTTGTATATTATGGTATATTCATTGTATTATATCTATCTCATCTCCTATTGGTTCTGTTTCTCTAGAGAATTCTAATACACCAGTATAATGGAAAGATTCCTAAATTCAAAAGCCAGGAGGCTGGGTTCCTGTTCCCACCCTGCCTTTTACCTTCTGTGTGGTCCTGATGAAGACACTTCATGCTCCACTATTTACTTGCCTCTGAAATGAAGGGCTGACCCAGATCAGTTGTTCTCTGACCTGCTTTGAGGGACTCAGAGGCTGTACAGGTGAGTGGGAAACAGGCCAGTTTCCAGGCCCACACTTCAAAGAGACAAGCTCAGCTTTGGACTGTTCCACACACAGGGCTTCTGAGTTTTAGATTTCATTAGAAGTGTTTCTGTTGCCAAATGAAATTTGAAAACCACTGAGCTGGGTGATTATTAGGACCCACTCCAGCTCTCACATTCTTCCAGCATGAAGATCAAGTTCAGCAGTGCAGCAGCTGGAGCTGTGGAAAGAGGTGGTATGAGTTTGGGCTTGGGTTAGTGGACATGGTAGCCAAATCAGAGATCCCTTTCTCATTCAAGTCATCTATTGCTACCTCTTTGCTCTGGAGGTCTGAACTTCTGGGAGATAAAGGTTTAAACTGACAGACTTCAGTTCAAATAATGACTCCACATTCATATCCTGACACTGGCTAAATAAATAAATCTCTTAAATTCCCAGAGCTGCAGGTTCCTAGCCTATAAAATGATGACATCACCTACTTTGCCCAGTTGTTGTATATATTCGTTAACGTGGTCTAAACTGTGCCAATTGGAAGACCCAAAATGAAATGCCTTGAGAAGAGTAGAAGGCTTTTTCTCTTTCATGTAAATAATCTAGAACAGGCCAGGTGGTGGGCCTTCTACTCCAAGCATCCTTCAAGGAACCCAGGAGATGCTAGTTCTATTGTTTTCAGCACGTTGCTCACAAGGTTACTGCAAGGTTGGTATTCCAGCCAAGCAGGAAGGTGGGGTGGAGGTGGAGTGGTATGGAGGAGCCTATGAGCCAAGTTTCATGGTCAGGTCTGGAAGTGGCTCACATCACTTCCACTCACATTCTATTGGTGAGAGCTTAGCCATACAACCACACTGAGTTCCAAAAGGAGCCAGAAACTAGTCCCTGGCTGGATAATTCCCTCCCAGTTAAAATTCTGTTGCCTTGGGTGTGCTGAAAAGTCTAGGGTGGTTTCCACCATATTATACATAGAAAAGCACTTAACACCTAGGAGCCTGGGGCTCAGCATCTCCACATAGGCCCGGCTCTGCTGATTAAGTGTGTTTCCATGTGGGCATATATGGAGGTGGCCAGCACTATTCCATATCCTCATTTCAGGATTTTTCATAGCTGCTTTCAATCTACTTCTCCCAAATGACTCTCTTTGGCTACATCTCCTTTTCCTAGAGTGAATATTTCCATCAGCTGATGCCCTTCTCAGGCCTCAATCTCCCCTGGTTTGCAGACTGTGGCCCTCCCTGGCCTCTCTGGAATCTGGCCATTTGAATCCTGTCAGCCCTGTTCTCCATCACCAAAGGACTCCGGGGAAACTGTGCCAAGCAGGCTGTCAGCCACAGGCAAGCTTTCTGAAAAAGACGTGCCAACTGCAGCCACAGAACGTCCATTCCCTTGAATAATTTTGTTAATATTTGAAAATTAGTTCCCTCGCTCCTGATCGTGCTACTGGGTATTTGGATATAAGAGCAAGGATGAGGGCAATAGAAAATTAAAATCATGTTCTACTCATATAAACTGCACAGATATGCAAGGGTAGGTCCTATTACCTATCATCCTGGGATTTTTAGACTCTCACTTTCATTGGACCACAGTTGCCTTAGGGATAGTAAAAATACAAAATGCTGGGTATTGTTTTCATCAAGCAACTACTGATAGTGCACATTTAAATCAAAATTCTTCTAATCCCAAACCCAGCAAACAGATGCTGTGAGCTTAGTTCTGCCCCTCTGGCTTCAGATTTTACCCCACTGGATGTGCCCAATTCTGAGATGACAAGAAGCTTCCAGCTTCCACATGGTTGCAATTTGGCTGTAGAACTGGCATGAAAGCATGTCACTGTGTCAGCACCTGGGCCACCAGATGAATAACCTATGAACAACAGCTTTGGAATAAAATATGAAGGGGTTGTTTTCCTTCGATCTCCCCCTACCCTCCTCAGAACCTGCTACAAGGAAAGATGTATAGACCTGAAAGTGTCAATGACTGATTAGACCCATACGATTGCTTCCACAGTTTCTGATATTTTAACAAATTGTCTTATAAAGAGGTAAAAATAAATAATCAATGGGGAAACTTTTGGCATGGGTGAGAGACATTTAGGGAAAGAAGTCATTTCAGCCTCCCCCAACACACACATGCACACACACATGCAGCCTGTATCACACAATGGAGGTGAGGACCCACTCTATCTAGGCTCAGGACTGGCTCCGTGGGACAGATGAGTGGGACAAGTCATCCTGCTGCAGTCAGGTAGCAGGGAGCACCGAGGAGACTAAGATCACAGAGACGAAATAACCAGAGAAAAGATACAGGAGCCGGGGGAAGAGGGTTGAGGTTTGATGAAGCTCTCTGTTCCCAGTAGGGGAGAGTTGGAAGCCACAGATGTAGTTACAGACTCTTGTTTTCCAGATGAGGAAACTGAGGTGCTGTGATGTTAAGAGCCCCCAGTAGTGGTCCATGTAGCCAGTGGCCTGTGTCAGCTGGGCTCTTACTCTCATGTGAGAGGTGCCACCTTCAAATGTCTGAGATCCACTGACCTTCTTTGAATAATAGCAACTGAAGTAAGGAAACACCATGAAAAGCCCATGCCTCTTTAGCGCCATTTTCATATTGATTTTCCATCTTCCTCCATGCAGTCAAAGGGCAACATTTTCTCTGTAACTTCCCACTCTTGCCTGATGCAAATAAAATGTGCTGCTCTTGCCCTTTTCTCCTTTTCCACTTAGTATTCTTGATTTTCCCCTAGATACTCAAGTAATGCCCAGGTCTCGGGAATGTATAATCTCTTGCTTATCTCTAGCAAAAGATTTGGGAATGAGGAATCATTCCCTGGAAGAGTCAGAGTGCTCGTAGACACATTCTGTGGGGTTGCACGAGCTCCTCCCCTGGGAAATCCACTAAGACTAAAGGAAAGAATTGCTGGGAGGATTCAGAGGCTGAAGAGTGGACAGAGGGCTTTAACTGAGAAAAAGAAGCAGAAAATTGAGGAAGATGTGAGGCATCAATGCCAGCAGATGACATGTGACAGGTGCTAGCCACATGGATCACACTAAATTTCTGTCATTTATATAGATAAAAAAGAATTTCCAAAGAGTTCCTCCATAATTCAGCATTAGCCAGCTTTAAATCGCCACCTTTCTTTACCTTTTCAAAGCGCTTTTATCTAGCTAGCTTTCATTCTCAGAGTGGCCAATGCAGGTGAGGATTCTCAATCCTGTTCTGCAGCTGAGGAACTCATGCTCAAAAGGGCTAAGAGTTTATTCTCCTGCATCCAAATACCTTGCTTTTCCAAATCTTGTGCTCACTTTACCTACACATTTTGATTTTTCCGGGACGATGACAAGTTAGACATGCAGACTCCTCAGGCTCATTCATAATCTGCTTAGACATTACAGGTCATGCAAATTTAAGAAAAGGCTAAAAGGTGCCCGTTTGCACCCAACATGTTGGATAATGCCCCAGTAAAATGGAACATCAGTTTCCACAACCTTGCTCTGTAGGTTTCCTTGGAATTGCAAAAGCACAGGACTCTGCCACATATTTATTTCTATACGGCAATGAGGATATAGAGGAGCAGACCGAAAGGAGAAAGGAATTTTAAAAGTCATGGAAAGCTGCCCTAAATGTGGTTGGATGTAGAGAGGAGAGTGCTGAAGGCAAACCTCTTTGCCTTTTTGCTGAGGAAGGGGATTTAAGCCAAAAGAACACACGTAAACGTGGATTTCTTAAAGTTCTCGCTGTAATTATGTAGCCTTGGGAGATGAGGAACTGTAAAGTAGATGCTGGCTTAAACAAACAATAAATGCTTGAGGTGATGGGCACCCCATTTACCCTGATGTGATTATTACACATAGCTTTCCTGTATCAAAATATCCCTTGTAACCCATAAATATATACACCTTCTATGTATCCAAAACAACTAAAATTTTGTTTAAATGGGCATTTTCCCAAAAGGACATTGCTTCAGTTTATTTTCCCCCTTAGGAAAAAAGAAACAGAAATCATGTTAATACTGCCTTTAAGACTCAGAGAATGAGGATGTTTGGACTTAAAATACAGCAAGACTAAGAGGCAGTCCTGACAAGCGAGAGCAAAACCTAGCCAGAGACATCTTTTTATTTCTCCTATGAAACACTATTTTCTTAAATAAGATAAATACTTGGGTCAATACTAATAACGAGATTCTGACCTTAAACTCTGGTCTTAAGATTTAAAAAAAAAAAAAGTGAAAAGACTCTCATTCTGTTGAGAGCCTCCTCTGCTCCTGATTGGTTTGGGGAAAAAGGCAACAGGACTAGAAGTCACCTTCAGAAAGCTGCACTCCTTCGTGGAGTTAGGAGGCCACACAACACATCTTTGTTCTGTTGCTCCTTTCAGGATCAACTCAACTCTCATCATTTTCCCTACAAAACAAAAACTGAGACTCCTGAATTGTAAATATGCTCTAATAGTGGAACCAAAGGTGGGAGATTAGGAGGTAGGTGGGTGATCATGGCTGTTTTTCCTTATACTTCCAACACCCAAGTGATTAGGCTGCTTCCCTTCTTTTGCTCTGAGGTTTAAAATATTCAATGTAATTTAAACATTGGTGGGCTAGACAGGATTTTGATGAACAGGTACTTAATTTCTGAGGCTAATCCGAAAGCCACCTGCACCCTTGTGAAGACACTTACATGGACTTCTGCCTCCCCTCCTACCCTCTGGCCTCAAGAGCTCCCTGGGCTCTCCTGTTGCAGGAGGGAGAGGGAGAGCTTCTTTAGGTTCCTGGTAAGGATCTCTGAAGACAATTCCTTAGGCATGGATAATTCCCAGACATTTGCTAAAAATCAGCATCCTCCAAAGCTTTAATTTGGATCACAGGAAAGTGATGCTCCCACCTCAGATTCAAACACAGTTTTATCTCACACTGCAAGCTCCCTGGCACGGGCAAAGCCCTCGATGCCTTTCCTGGTGGTTTCCAACATCAAGGACATACTTGTTCCTCCTCCTAGCTCTCTCCCTCAGCCAAGTCCTTCCTTACAATGAATTGTCCTGCAGAACTCCCTCTTAAGCTTGGCTTCAGGGGCAGAAAACCTACTTTCTGAAAGGGCGTGGGGACCGTCAGAGCATGAACTGGACTCAAGCTCCCAATTACAGAGCAGACACGGGGCTCTGCCCACACCAGGACATCCCCGGATTCCTGCAGCTCCAGCACTGTCTTCCAGCATCTAGATGCAGCTACTCTTCTTCTAGCTTTGTGTCCTGTTTCATGCAAAATCTTTATTCCTTCCTGTTTCAATCCCTGTTGCATATTCTGTGTGACAAAGCAACAAGCTGGAAATCGAGTTCTGAGTTTTATACCCAGCTCTGCTACAAATGTGCCATGACCTTGAACAAGTCACATGACTTATCTGGACCTGGAATCTCTCATCAGTAAAAAGAGGAAGCTGAGCTATACTACTTTTAAAATGTCTCCAGCTTTAATTTTATTAGAATATCAGCTGCTTCCTCCTCTGGTTTCTCATGGCACGTTGTGCATTCTTCTCTGGAGACAACATATTTCACTGGAGTATCTCTCCTTACAAATGTATTTCCCCATTAGATTGGCCCCTCAAGAACAAGGATTGTGTTTTAGTTACCTCTGTTATCTCTGTACCTGGAGAGGAGGGAGAAAAGGAGAGCAGGAAAAGGAATGGTATAGTACCAACATTTGTTGAGCTTCTATTATGAGGAATTGTCTATGCTACACATTGTACATAAAGTATGTATGATTCACAGTATAAACGTTATAATCTGGAATCAACCTAAATGTTCATCAGCAGATGAATGGATAAAGAAAATGTGGTATATAGATGCAACACAATACTATACAGCCATAAAAAAAAAAAAAAGAATGAAATCTTGTCATTCATGGCAGCATGGATGAGCCTGGAGGACATTACGTTAAGTGAAAAAAGTCAGGAACAGAAACACAAATGCCACATGTCCTCATTCATATATGGGAAATTTTAAAAAGTTACTCTCATAGAAGTAGAGAGTAAAATAGAGGCTACTAGAGGCTGGGAAGGGTAGAGGGGCAAGGGTCATAGGGAGAAGAGAGTTAATGGGTACAAATTACAGCTAGAGAGATGGGAAGAGTAAATTCCAGTGTTCTATAGCAGGGTAGGTGACTACAGTTAAAGATAACTTATTTTCTACTTATTGTATATTATTGTATATTTTCAAATATTGTATATTTTCATAAAGGATTCTGAATGTTCCCAACACAACAAAATAATAAATATTTGAGGTGATGGATATGCTAAGGACCTTGATTTGATCATTACACATTGAATACATGTATTAAAATATCACTCTGTACCCTATAGATATGCTCCTTTATTTTGCCAATTAAAATGATTTTAAAAATTGTAATCTCATATCTGCTGATGAAGCAACTGAGAAATTAATTTAGCCAGGTCACACAGCTGGATCAGAAATAAAATCCAGGTTTGCCTGGCTTTGCCTACTGTCCCAAGGACCTGGCCTGGAACAATAGGGCTCTGCCAAAATTCTCCAAATATTTAGTAGGTGCTCAATAAATACTCATTAAATGGATGTGACATATATTCTCTTATTTTGATCAGACTGGGATGTGTCTTTGATCTTTATCTACACTGAGATGGGAGGGGAGCAGAACTGGGGCAGGAGATGAGAGCCCTGAACATAATTTTATTTCAAGGACTTCTGAATTCTTTAATTAAGAAGGGGCAGGGCAGAGCTTTTACTGGGTATTAAGAAATAATGATGAAATATTATCAAGGTAACTCAAGGTCTCAGGTGCTTCACCCTGAAGAATAAGCTAAAGCCCTAATTTGCCTCATCACTCAACCTACAAATTCATAGAGGACACAATTGTTTTCACAGCCCCTGAAGGTCACATTATTCTTTCTTGCTCTAATGCCCCTCACAATTATATACAGGTGAGCAGGCAGAGAAATCTATATTAAAGCCTCAAAGTGTGAGGGGCTCCCAGCTCCAGAAGCCTGCAAGGTACTTGGCCCGAGTACCGTGGCAAACTCTGTGGGCTCCCAGCATGTGGCCTGAAAGGCAGTGATATTGGAATTGAAATGGATTGCTGTCTTCAGGGCACTCTAGCCTGGTACCAACACCTGAGAAAGGCTCTTTGGTTCTTGTTAATTTATCTTAAGCATAAATAAATTCTAAGAGCCAGCTGAGTTAATATTTGCCTAAGGGAGAAAGGAAAAAGAAAAGTGATCATCTGTTTCTAAGGGTGCCTCAGGATTGTGCCTGGAGCTCCAAACCCATTCAGGGTCCACATAAATCTCTCACTGGAGTGTCTGATATTGTTTCAGCAAGGAATGCAGTCCAGTAGAGAGAAGAATGTTCATTTCTGTCTAGTGGTGAGTTAATGCCCGTCTGCAGGCAAAGATTCAAATAAACAGCACACTGCATGTATTTCTTTTTAAATGGAGTATTGCTTTAATAGCTGCTGGAGGTGGGGATGTTTGATGTTCCTTTATGAAACAAACATATCCTAACGCTTCAGAGAGGTAGACTATTCTGTAAGGTGTCCTATCGTGCCAAAACACCATATAGTGGCCCTAAACTCTGACTGGCCTTTTCTGCTTAATCATATATTGTGGTTTGAATGTGTCCCCTCCAAAATTTTGGCATTAAAACTTAATGGCCATTGTGATGGTATTAAGAGGTAAGGACTTTAAGAAGTGATTAGGCCAAGAGGGCTTCTCCCTGGTGAATGGGATTAAGGTTCTTTAATAAGTGGTTTCATGAAGCATTCAGGGAGCTTGAGCTTCTGCTGTGTGAGGACACAGAGCTCCTCCCTCCAGAGGACACAACAGCTGGTGCCATCTTGGCAACAGAGATCAGGCCCTCGTCTGCCAGTGCCTTTGCCTTGGACTCTCAGCCTCCAGAATGTGAGGAATCCATTTTAGTTCTTCATAGATTACCCAATCTTGGGTAATTTTGTTACAACAGCACAAAATTGACTAAAACACTACATAATGGATTTAGGACATTCATTCACTCAAAAAATCCTTATTGAGTGCTTGCCATTAGACAGAGAACAACAGATTAGTTTAGCCACTTATTAACTACATGACTTTGGGCAACTTGCTTACATTCTCTGTGCTTCATTTACCTTATCTGTGAAATGGAGATAATAATAGTGCTAATGTCAGAGTTGTGAGGATTAAATTAACTAATGTGTAAAGCACTTAGAGCACCTCTCAGACATAGCAAGTGCTGTGTAAGTGTTACTACCGCCTGCCAAGTACTGGAGCCAAACCTCTCACCCAGGCTATTAACACCCATAGGATGAAGAGACACTTACTGACTAGAGTGGATTTCTTGTCTGGGTGGAAAGGGCAAGAGGCACCTACACAGGCTGCCCGCCTGCCTCATGCCGTTGGCTGCCCCTCCCTGCACCCAGTCCCTGGCAAGGCCAGAGAGGCCGCCACCACCACCCAGTGAAAATGGGGTGAAGGGAAGCTGAAAAGTGCGTCCTGAGGAAGAGCTTACAGTGTTCTCAAGGGAAGCGGCGACAAGATAGTGGCACCAAGCGCGAGATGGAGGCCGATTCCCTCTGCTTGTCACAGAATGCCAGGCCGCTGCCTTTCTAAAGTGACTGTTCCGCACTTGACCCTCACCTTCACGATGGCTTGCATCACTTCAGGCCTGATGCTCACAAACACCATGGTGACCCAGGGAGCGGAGTCCCGGCCATCATGGCATCCTGTCTTCTTGGAAGGAGCAGGCCCCAGCACTGGAGCGCGGTGTAAATACGCCTGCCAGGAAACAGGATTCCATGTCGGGCACTCATACCAGCAGCTTCAGGCTCTCGGTTGTCACTGTTTTTACACCTGTGACAAATGACATGGCCAGTCACACTACAGTGTCCGAAGAAACCTCTGTAGAGGAGTAGGACGCAGCAGACATGCTGTGGCCCAGACAGCAGCTGCCAAGCAGATGGAGCCTGCACCCCCACAATTTGGCCAAAGACATACCAATACTGTCCATGAAAAAGATTTCCAGAAGCTGTGTGTCAATAACAAAGTCTTAACAAAACAAAAAACAACCACAAAAACAACACAAAGTCACCAACACTAAAGATTATTCTTGAGTCTGATTTGAAAACTAGGGTCAAATTCTGCAGAGGCATTCAACTGGCAGGATGCCACCCTAACAGCCAGATCTATAGGTCCTCTCACCATGCCGGGGAAAATGCTCTATTCACCACTCCTCAGCTTCCGGTTCTGGCTTCAGAGTTCTCTCTATACTGGAGGGGTTTTAAAGCCAGAGGGTTCTTTACCTACTTACTCTTATTCACAGATCTGAAGATGGAAGTCAAGAGGGGAAAGTGACATGTCCTTAGAGTAGAGTCCACAAGAAAACAAGACAAACAGCGACTGAGCCCCTAGTGTATACTGGGCATTGGCGAGCTACTGGGGACAGGGAGATGAAGAAAACCTAGTTCCTTTTTTAAGGAGCTCAATCTAGCATGGGAGACAGACTCTTTGCAGACAGGACCAGGCTTCTCTGCAGCAGAAGGAAACTTGAAATCAGGGTAATGAGCCTCAGCAAGGACGGGCCAGCACGCCTCTCTGAGAGGATCGTGTGTGGACACAGGTCTATGGCATGGCCCTGCTTCGAACTGCTAGCTGTGCTGTAGGGCCAGCTGGGGCCTGGAGTGGCCTGAGCTAGGGGCTGCCGTGAACTCTTTCCACTCCCCCAAGGCATCACATAAGTAATGACACTTTCTATTTGCCCAGCAAAATCAAGGACACAGTTTTCTAGAACACGGGATGGGGTGCTTCCCTTCCCCCAGTCCAATGGACAGTCTGATCTGGTTGGTGGGCCTTTGTTCATGACCCACAAGCCACTGGCAACTGGAGGCAGAACTGCAAAGCACCCAGGAGCCTCAGAGGGCCTGCTGCCTGCCACAACATGCCTACTCAGCTGCTGCTGGCCCACCTGTGGACAGCCGCCCTAGTGATGTACAGAATCCCGGGACTACTGCCAGCAAATCTATGGATACCCTGCGTGATCTGGGCGTGCACTGTTGTGGTGGCCTCTACGGTCAGGAGGCAACATGTGGGGAGAACAAGGGAGGAGGGACCCAAAGGGATTCGGTCCAGGGTGAGGTCCACAGAAAGGCCAGAGCCAAGATGCGGCCAGCAAACACCTTAGGCCAGTGGTGGCCTCATGTTGCCCATGCCGGAGGCCAGTCCTTGATCGATCCGAACCCTCTGCTTGAGGGTTCTAAATGAAATGAGCAGGTCATCCCTTCAGGATCCAGGTGAACTTCTGAAAAAAGCACAAAAAAGCAAGCCTCCTGAGCTTCCCCCAGTGACTGATACAAGGCACATCCCACACGCTTCACAGCACAGTGGAGAAGAACTGCACCAGGAACATGTGATGGGGCCTCAGCGGGAGCCCGCGGAGGAGGACGCCTACTGCCTGGACCTCGGCCAGAGACTTTGCAAGGTCCACAAAAACTGGAACCGCGTGTGTCAGACCCGCGACCGCTACAAGATGTCCCAAGACCTGGCCCAGGAATTAAAGAAAGAGACTTCCAGTTTTCAGAGGGAAATCCTCTTCCACGAGAAAACGGCCCAGGTAGGCTGGATGGCTGCTTGCTGTGTCCACTGAGAGAGTGCTCCAGGCACTCCGGAAAGAATGACTACAACAGGCAGAAGCCAGCTGATTGCGAGGCCAAGTTCCAGCCTTTCCTGAGGGGCCCTTTGGCTCCTGAGGCTTGGCCCTCAGCCCACAGGGCCCCAGAAGTGCTAGGAGGACTGTGAGACACCAGGGCCCCCAGGAGAGAAGAGGGTCATGATGTCAGGGCTTGGGTCCAAGCACCTGTCAGGTTCTGTTTTCCCGGTAGCCGGGTTCTGAATGCCCAGAGGCTTGGCAGAACATCAGCCGGTGCTGCTCCCTTTAAAGCACTTCTGGTTGATCTCTTGTTAGTTGAGCTACTGTTCGTTAGTTGACGCTAAAATTGCTCTTATTGAAGTTTGATAGATAATGTTAGGATTGTAAGGTACTGTTTTTCAAATAAAGATTGTTTAATCTAAAAAAAGAAAAATATATCTAACACATTATATCTGTTATTTAGGGATATTTTTACTTGGGGCCCAGCAAAGAAAGAAAAAAGAAATGCTTAAGTTGATTTAAAAAGAGAACTTCTACATTTCCATAGGATAATGGCAGTTGCCTGAATCTAAATTTCTCATACACCCTCCAAAACCAAATAGACAAGTGGAACAAATACAGCTAAAACCTGTGCCCACAGTAGCATAACTAGGAGAAAGATTATAGTATATTAAATGATTAATGTTCAGCAACTATTCACTCTCTCCTTCCCACCTAAGAATCTCAACCACCACCTCTGATATTAAGAGTGGGGATGTGAATTGCTTTGGCCAGTGGCATATTGAGAACTCATGCAGGCAAAAACTTGAAATGTGCCTGCATAGCCGAGCAAGTTCTTCTGTACTCCTGTCTTTTGCCGTGAGAAGAACATGGTATGCCTCATTTAGCACCTGGTTCATAAAGGATAAGAGACATCTGAAGAGGACCCAAGTACAACCTGAGCTTGTAAGCAAACCTTACAAGCTAGATGAGCTAAATCCCAGTCAACGTGCAAAAACATAAGTGAAAGATGAAGGTTTATTGTTTTATGCACCTGAGTTTTAGGGTTATTTGTTTTGAAGCAATGGCTGACAGATCTGTATCTGTATTAGTACCAGAAGTGAGATACTGCTATAAAACTTAAACTATTTGGTATTAATTTGGGGACTGAGAAGTTTGCAATAAGGAGATTGTCATATAAGAATGAAAAATAACAATCTATCTTATGCAGTGCCAAATTATTTGGGAAAATATGGCCTGCAATAGCTTACAAGTCAGAATATTTACCTAATAAACATTAGTGTTGGCTGAGGAAGTTTTGAGGCAAAACATTGAAAGTGTGAGCTGATCGCTAGTAGCTGCATTTGATAAGGTACTACATGAAAGAGATTCAATCAGAAAAATACTAACTGGTTTGCAAGCAATATTTAAAGGAATATTACAGGCTTGGAAAATAAAAGTGCTAATTACTAAATCAAAGGTGTTGCCATTATGACCACAACCTCAATCAGAGTAAAGGCCAAACCCAGGGTGCTTCCAATAAAATATGACCTCAGGATAAAGATCAAATAAAAGGTATGGCTATAATACTTGCTTATACCTCTAAAGAGATGAAGGTAACATCTGCAGACCTTTTTAACTAAATAAAGGGACAACTAGAAAGCTTGAACATGATTCCATAAAAGCATATTTTGTCCAAATTTGCTACAATTTAAGTCTAGAAAGACACAGGCATGTATCAAAAAATATGTGTATGTGACTTTTGGCACTGGTGTTGATAGAAATCAAATAAAAAACCAAGAAGGAACTTTCAAAGGGTAGAGCCAAAAAGAGTGAGGAATGATGGATTTAGGATTACTTCCTTAGACATCACCAGAGCCTAATGAAGAGACATTTTTACCACCAGGGTAGTGGAAACTGATATTTGCCCACCAGGATTTCATAATTTCTAAGAACCAGTATCTATGTGCTATGTGATGGCAGTTCTTGCCCTTTTTAAATTAGAATGTTTATTGAGGCCGGGCGCCATGGCTCACGCCTATAATCCCAGAATTTTGGGAGGCTAAGGCGGGTGGATCACCTGAGGTCAGGAGCTCAAGACCAGCCTGACCAACATGGAGAAACTCTGTCTCTACTAAAAATACAAAATTAGCCGGGCGTGGTGGCGCATGCCTGTAATCCCAGCTACTCGGGAGGCTGAGGCAGGAGA
The DNA here is from genome assembly GCF_006542625.1 of Nomascus leucogenys. NCBI lineage: Eukaryota > Metazoa > Chordata > Mammalia > Primates > Hylobatidae > Nomascus > Nomascus leucogenys. The sequence continues at coordinate 20,452,302 of NC_044403.1, forward strand.
ATTGCTTGAACCCGGGAGGCAGAGGTTGCAGTGAGCCAAGATTGTGCCATTGCACTCCAGCCTGGGCAACAAGAGCAAAACTCTGTCTCAAAAACAAACAAACAAACAAAAAAACAAAACAAAGAATTTTTACTGAAGTTAACCTGTTTCTCTTCCACCATTATATATTTGGATATGTGCAGAGTCGTGGTAGATAACAACTTGCCTTCTCGGTTCAAAAGTCTGTGTATCAAGAGGAGTCGCATATTTGATGTAGATCGTAAGATCCTAAATTTCAAGTGTTATGCCATGATTTGATAAGACTTTCAGAACTCTTGGGATGGAAGTGAGAATATTTTGAGTATGGAAGGTATGTAGATATTTATAGATAGAAAGGAAATCTATGGCAAATTATTGTTCAGCCAATATTCACCTTCTGTCTCTTCCAAATTCTATGGGGAAAACACATTTTTCTGTCTCGTTGTTGAACTTGCTCATATACCTTTGATCTACGGAATGTTTTGTAAATAGATATTTGAAATGTATTCTTGTAGAGGGGCTTATTTTCTTACACTCTTGTCTTTTGCTATGACTATAGCATGCATGGAGTAGCCACTAAAAGGGCAAGATGAGAGTCTTGTAGACTTGGACCCAACCCACAGTTTGTAACCAAGCCCAGCCTAGATCAGCCAAATCTCAGCAGACCCGAAGACGGATAACCAAGAAATGAATGCTTATTTCTACTTGCCACTTAAGTGGTGTTTTTGCACAGTAATAGACAAAGAAAGCTACAAACTTTATTTTTCAGCTAAGTGGGAAAATACACATCTGAAACCAGCAGAGCCACAACTGTAGTTCATGCCAGAGCAGAGTCAGGGGTTACAATAAGAAAGGGAGAGTACAATGTTTTTGAGATGGCATCATACATACAAATTTACTTCCAGAGAGGATCCCATCCTGAGTTGAGAAATACTGAGAAAATATCTGAGACAGTCAATAAGACTACTGACAACTGGGAATTGAAAAAAGGGTGCTTGAAAGGGTATAACTTCAAATGTGGCAGCATTGGGAAGGCACTGTTTCTGGGCAAGAAGAAGACAACCTGGAAAAGAAGGATTCTGTACCACTTATCAGCTTATTGTCTCCCAGCTCTGAATCCACCCTTTCCTATGCAGCTTTGTAATACAGAAGCCAGACCCTATAGACATTTCTCCTTTGCCAGCTGGCACACAAGGCTTTAACAACAGAGGGTACTGACATTACACTTCAAGGTGATCACCACATGAACACACTTCTCTTCCAGGTTCTAGCCCGCCATTTTTTATTCATCACTGCAGCCTAGTGGCCCTCATGGACCAGCTCTGGCTGCGCCCTCAGGCTACTCTGTCCCCACCTAGTGGCCACTTGTGACACAGTCAATGGGCTTCTTCCTTGGAAACTCCAGCTGCGCCTTTAACATGTTCTACATGCCTGGCAGCTGATTGTTGGTGGTTCCCATGAGCCACAGCAGCTCCAGCTATAGCAGGCAACTGGATCCCCACTTGACCCAGGCCTTCCAGCAAGCTTTGTCATTATAGGTAGGCTGTATGTTCCTCTTTACAAAGGTCTAAATCTCAGGCTTGTGAGGATGAAGGTGCTTTTCCAAATTCTTTTTTTCTTTATTGCCACTTTCCCTCATCCCAGAAGTAGTAGCTGGGTTTTTTTTGAACATACTACTTTTTGATCTCTGAGAGTCCTGTTTAATCTTTTTAAATCTTCAACTATTACTAGTTAAGAATTCTTTATATTAGGCTTTCAATTTCTAATCACTGTTGCATTCTTTAGTTTTCTTACTGGACCCTGACCAATGTAGTGTCCTTTAGAGTGGCTTGGGAGTGAAGGGAAAGTAGGAAGGAAGTAGTTTAAAATAAAATTTCTACAGAAGTAATAGAAGACAGTCAGAAAACCAGGACCCTTCCTCTCCCCAAAGAGATATCATTTATTCAAGAAAGTATACTGCACTGTAGAAAAGAAAAGAGACTTATCTCCTCTCACACCTTTATATAAACATCTGTTGTTGCTTCTCTGGAAAAATTTCAAGGCATTTTAACGTAAATGGAAAATATCAGGAGACATCCAAGCAAAGCTAATATAAGAAGAAAATGGAAAGTGAACATAAAAACATCTCATTTAAAAAAAAAAAAAAAAAAACCCTTCCAAAACATCAACCAGGAAGCAGAGGAAAACTGTATGTAATACAATGCTCCAACATGAATTAAATATCATTAAAGTAGCATTTGTAGGAGAAAGGTACCCTTCAACCAGAAACTTAAAACTTGTAATAGAAATTGGCAAAACTCAAAATGACATAAGATGAGAACTGGCTGAACTTGGGGAAAGAAAACCAAAGAAAAGGACAGTCTTCTCAGAAATGAAGACTAGATTAGAAAGCACTCAAGTGAAAATAGATTTTATTGAAAATAGATCACAAAATTGAGAAGGGAAAACAACCAAGAAAATGAAAATAAAATAAAGAATTAGATAAAAGATATTAGAGAGAAAGTGGTACATAGAAGATAATAAAGGAAGACCCAATGTATGTATAATGGAGGCTTCAAAGAAGAAAAACAAGACAGTAGACCAGAATAAAATTTTAAAACTGTAATGCAAGAAAACTTTCTGGAAATATAAAAGAATTAAATTTATATATTGAAGGAACCTACAGTGTACCTTGAAAATTTTGACCCCAAATGGCTAGCACTAGGACAAATCTAGTAGAATTATTAAAACACTGAATTTAATTTTTTAAAATCTGGAACTCCAGACAAAAAGATGTGGTCATTTAAAATTAATAGATACCAAATTAGCTTCCAACTTCTCAAAAGCGATATACAAACTAACTCAACAGCGAAACAGCATTTCAGATTACTCAAGAAACATAGCATTGGTGAATTCTATTATGCATAAACGTTATCTCAAGACACCAAATTTTCTCCCCCACCCCAAAAAAATATAATTAAAAGAAAAGGTTAGTAAAAGATTCTGGGAGGATCAGAAGACAACAACAGCATGTTGTTTCAATCTTCCTGAATCTTCACACTAAAAGAAAATAGAGAGTAAAGCCAAACATTAATGGAGAACACGAGGAGAACCCCAAATAACCACAAGCGTTAATCAGAAAGCTTGGCAGACCAATTTGAGGACAGCGGCTAAAACTGGGAGTGATTTTCCCCTCCCTAATCATGGATGAGTACAAGTGAACTACAGTAAGATCCCAAGAGAACTGAAAAGGCTACCTTTTATAAACTCTCAAAACTGGCTAGGTAGGAATCCCTTCCAGGAGAGGACCTCAGACTAAAGATAAACTCCTGGAAAGGAAGTAAAATTGAGCAGGACAGAAAGAATAGAAGCAAATAGGGAAAAAAATATCTAGATGAAATTAGAAAACTTTAACAGCCAGGAGACCTCAGAAAACAAACTGCTATTTTTTTTAAGACTATACAAAAGCACAGAAGAGGGAGCTTTGTGAATTTAGAAAACCTATCTTGACTTGAGCACAGCTTTTTTCTAAAATTTCTGGGAAATGAATTTTATATAAATAAGAGTATGAGAAAAGGACAGAGGTTAAATGCCACACAAAGGAATTATTAGAAAAAATAAGAATAAAAAACAGAATAACACTTTTTCCAGAAAAACATGCCCATAAACAGACAAAAACTGGTAACCCTCTATTTCTAAACTAACTAAAAGACACTTAAAACATGAAAAAAGAAATCAAAGAATAAAATAAATGAAAACTACAAAAAACTTAGAAATCAGGTCGCAGAACACAGGAAAAAATTACACATAAAAAAGTCTCAGAAATGAGAACTAAACAAGAAAGAACACATGGGTGAATAAATACAATAGGTAATTCTTCAAGAGAAAGTGAAAATAAGGAAAATGTTTAAAAGAGAAATGAAGAAAGACAAAAACATGAGATAAAGAGAGAAATACTGAAAATAAACAAAGAAAATACAGCACACAGATAATAGGCATCCCTGAAGAAGGAAACCAAAGCAAACAAAGGGAACATAAAAAATACAAAATAAATTATAATCTAAGGAAACTTTGCTGTAATTAAAAAATACTAACTACATATCAAAGGAACACAATGCATATCTGAAAATAGCAATTCAGCATAACCACAGACGACACATATCCATACAATTACTTGACTTTAAAAGAGAAAAAATTATTTGAGCATTAAGTAGGCGGAAAAAGCAAATAACTTGTAAAGGAAAGAAAATTAGATTGTCAACTTTTTGCAAGCAATGCTATATGCCAGACAAAAAGACCGTATCACTTGCAATGAATGGATTCCAAGCTACCCTCCATCTTCTCACATAAAACAACATACGAAGTGACACAGTGATGAAGCAACCTTTCTAATACATTCAAGAAGCTGGAAACTGATGGATTTTATTGCACATACATTATAACTCAATAAATCTATTTTTTAACTTGTTTTTAAGTTAGTAGAAGACAATGGAGAAACACTAATAGTACACTCAAAGAAAGAAAACATAACCCAAAGATTTCGTATCAAACAAAACTAACCTCTAAGTTCTCTAACTAGAGCACGAATATTTAGCAATACAAGAACCCAAGGAATATTGTTCTGATGAACATTTCCTGAGAAATCTACAAAATAAATTTTAGACAACTAAAATGTCTAGAGATACTTCTGTACACAGACTGGAACAGTAAATATATAATTACTTGAATGCCTATGACTAAATAAGTCCTGAAAAAGAAAAAATAGAGTATGAAATGGCTTTAACTCTGACAATATAGATATAACTATGGAAAAATGAAGGGGCAAGAACAGGGAGTACATATACAAAACAATTTCAACCCCTCTTAGAAATTATTTTGATGGGAACATTTATATTAAGTGTTTAGGTCACCCTTCAGAGACGGGATGGATCCGCCTCCCAATTAATAGGTCAAATGTTGAGACGCGTGATGCCACACACACATCAAATCGGTATGAAACGGTTTCTTACATCATGAGGCTTTCTGTGCTATGCGAGGCAGGCTCCCGGCAGGTCCAAAACTGTCTTGAGGAAGGAAGGAGGGGAACTAGCTTGGAGTTTTATTGTGGTTGGAGGTGAGGCTGAGATGAGGATTCCCATGTGTGATCTGGGGCTTGCATGGTTTGAACTCTCCACTAGTGTCAAGAGAGGGAGTAGGCAAGCTTTGTTATCAGTTTGCCCAGATGTGAGGCAAGAGGAAAAGACAGAAGAAAGGGCTTAAAAGCTGTCTGCAGCCAAACATCAAAATAGAGTCAGGCTCATTATTGCACTGAGATTGGTGTATGTGTAATGTAAGAAAAAGAAAACAAGTAACATGGGATTTTCTAATTCTGGTATTTCCTATGTCCTTAGGAAACAAAATTCTCAGTGTAGAAGAAAGGAGATCTGTAACATAGAAAAGGTTAAGCAGACTCTATAGTCCTGAATTTGAATTGGAAGTATCAGTATGAATTCATGTGATATTTGTAAATTTATATTTTTAAACATGTAACAGAATTTATTTATTTCCTAACTCTATCCATAGAAAATGCCTGCAAACTATGACCAATACTGCAACAATAAACCCCCTTAATGCCCAGATTATGGTCTTAAAATATCACTTTTCACTTAGAGGAACAGAGCTTTTGGAGAAATAGTAGATTCTAAGTCTGAGGCAGGAAATCACAAGATAATCTTGCAATATTTTTCATTCCTGATAGCAAGAAAACTATCAAACACTACTAGGGTCATAGCAAAAGAACTCAGGAGCCAAACCAAGTAAGTTCCAGTGGGCCAAAGATAGAACATTTTGAGCTTTATTAAATGTAATAATTGTAATAGATGTAAATCCTTAAAATGTGTTTAAATCTATGAATTTATCATAGTAAGAAGAAATTAGCTACTTGCAAAGAATGAAATAATAGAATTAGAATATCATCACTGTAGATTGGCTAGTGAATGAATGAATAGATTTAAGCTTTGAGGTCGACAGATACTACGTGCCTCCTCTCACTGAAAGAATTTAACCACACCTAATAGTTTTTTCAAATGGATTGAGCCTGTGTCTATCAAGCCTCTGGATCCAATTGCTAATTTACAGAAAATACGGAGGACAGAAGAACATGTTGAACTGTACTGTGAGCATACGATCAGCAAAATCCAGACTGAGCAAACCTCCACAAGACAAACAGCCAAGATCTATAGCAAGTAAATTGCAAGTAAAAGAAAAAGATGGAGGGAGATCCTGTAGATTAAAAAATACTTAAAAGACATATCATATTTTTATAAGGAACAACTCTAAACTACAGGATTCAGAAATGTACATTGGAGTAATAAAACTATAATGAAATGCAAGGGAAAAAACTAAAATGACACATCCAAAAAGTCAAAAGAGTTGTTGCTTGTAGGAGAAGGGAGGGGTTCTGATTGATAGAGGGCACATGAATGGGGTTCAGGGGTGGGTAGCAAAGTTCTGTTTCTTGCCCCAGCTGGTAATCACGAAGGTGTTTGCCTCCATTCATCCCTATATGTGTGTTTCTGGAGTTTTCTGTATCTCTGTTTTATCTTTTAGCAAAAGGTTTTTTTAAGGGGGGGGGCAGGGTGAGCTAAACAGATATTTAATAAATAATTACTCAGGTGGCAGCTGAATTTGGCAAAAGTTATGAAGGTACTTGGCTGACAAGCATTCAAAAAACACTAGAATAATGTTGAAGAGCTTGGGCTCTGGAAAGCCACAGAGAGGTCTGTTCACATTCCCATTCTATTGACTATCGGCTGTGTGAGCTCTAAGCCTCAGTGTCCTTATCTATAGAATCAATATCATGGTAGTAACAACCTCAGGGTGGTTGTGTAGCATAAATGAGATAATCCATATAAAGCACTCCGCAAGGCGCATGTCACATAGTAATCACTCAGTACCTGTTGTTGTTAGGAATATTGGAGGCTTCTAATTGTCTAGACGTCTTTTTCATGGACCACTAGGGACTTCTGCGAGGCCTCTTTCCACTTCCACTACAGCTCTCCGAGTTATTTTTCTTTGCTGCTCCAATTATAGTCCTGAGAAAATTCTGACTTCATTTCTTTAAACACTAAGTGCATTGGGATACATAGAGAAATGAAAAGTGTTATAGATTTCCAAATTATATTAAACCAATTTAACTTGCTGCCCAACTGCCACAGGGACCAGCACGGCAGCAACTGCTAGGGACCAGAGAATTTTTGAGAACTCAAGTTAGCCTGTGGATGGTATACCTACCACCTCGCTAGGTATTCAGAGACGATAGTTATGCTAATCCTCCAGCTTGGGTGCATATTTGGAGAAGTAGCCTCCGAAGCAATTATCCTTCTCAGCATACTTCCCACTGATACGTGTCCATATATATAATACACGTGTATATATATGTAAACTTTATGGTCTGTCTGAATTCATCAGCCAGAAGCTCCAATGAATGCCAATTTCTTACTGACCTGTCCTGCATCATTGCGTTTTACACAATTCTAGCAGCAGGTAGGGAGATGCCCTCTGGGATGGAGTGCTTCGAATTAGTTTTAGTGCCCTTTAGCCTAAGGTATATGTTGAGCAGGGAATAGAAATGTTCCTCTACTTTCCAAGCATCTCCTGCCTCCATGCCCCCACAGTTTGGGGCTTAAACATTCTATTCACATTTCTCTTACCTGAATTTTCACAACCAATGAAACTCACCTGTTCTATTTCAGACATCTTGCTTTGCTTTTAAAATTTGCATAGTGCTTTCACCGTCATGATTTCAACTGTCAGACTAGTGTTATTAACCTCTTTTGGTTTTTACAAGGAAGCTGATCTCCTAGTGAGATCACATATAGACACAATTTGCCCAGAGCCCCACGTGTCCGAGCTGAGACAGGAACAGACTTCTCCCCATTACATGTGCCATATCTGCAGTTTCTTTTCATGATGTCCTAAAGACACTGCCTTCTCCTATGGGAAAGGCATATTTGTGATATGTGATATATTTTGCTTATATATAAAAATATGTGACATATTTTACTTATGTATTTATTTGCTTATGAATGTATCTTTTTGTTGGTTTCTTTCATATAAATTAGGATGCTATTTCTTATGTGTGTTTGAGAGAGAATAAGTATATAATTAAATACAACAGTCTAAAATAATTATGAGTTAGTCATGTTTTTAACAAGTGATACAACGAGATTTGCAAGAAAACGTCATTACAGAAAAAAAAATGGAGATTTACCTCTAAAATCTACTATCAAGTATGCTGACCTTTTTCATCTCTTCTTAGGACAGTTTCATTCCATTTTTAAATCCATTTGTAATGACATGTTTTTAAATTTACTTCAAATGTTCAGAAAATTATGAAGGCTAATATAATGAACATTTGTGTACTGGCTATCCAAATGTTAACTTTTTCTTCATGTTTGCTTCAGAACTTTTTCTTTTTTGAAATAAAATATTTCAGAAAAGATTGGAGTTTCCTGTTTTCTTTTGTCTCATTCTTCTCCTTCTAACCCCAGAACAGAGCAAACCACTATCCTGAAGGTGTTTTTGTTTTGTTTTGTCGAGACAGGATCTTGCTCTGTCTCCCAGGCTGGAGTAGAGTGGTGTGAGCATAGCCCATTGTAGCTTCAAACTCCTGGGCTCAAGCGGTCCTCCTGCCTCAGCCTCCCAGTAGCAGGGACTACAGGTGTGCACCACAGTGCCTGGCTAGTCTTTTGCTTTTTTTATAGAGATGGGGTCTCCCCATATTGTCCAAGCTGGTCTCAAACTCCTGGCCTCAAGCAATCCTCCTGCCTCAGCCTCCCAAAACATGGGGATTACAGAAGTAAGCCACTGCACCTGGCTCTATCTTTTCTTTTAATGTTTTAAAATATTCACTGTACATGTATTTATCTGTAATCAACATTCATTCAAAAATAAATAATACACAGATACACATAATAATGGATACTGTTTTAATCTTTACACAAATGATGTTATTATCCTATATATATATGTTACTATACATCTTGCTTTTTTCGCCCAATATCATGTTTTTGAGATCAATAATAGATGAGTTTAATCTGTTTTCATGTGTTGTGTTTACTGACATATTTGAACTTATTTCTATTTTATTTTGTGTCTTTTGTTTTCCATACTTTTCTACTTAATTTTATCCCTTTCCTTGACTTTCATCAAACTAATATATTTATCTATAATCCTACTTTTCTTCATTTGCTGGTTTGGAACTGTAGATTATTTTTCTACTCTTCTGATATTCCAAAAATTTTAACAATCTTATTTAATTGTAAATGTTTAATAAAGTCTAAAGTTATTATTTTATCCTAGATTATTTTTCTACTCTTCTGATATTCCAAAAATTTTAACAATCATATTTAGTTGTATATTTTTAATAAAGTCTAAAGTTATGATTTTTATCCTTTTTAATCAGACAACAATTTTACCATGCTTTAACTACTAAAAATCCTCCACCACCACCAATTAGTCACAGATATAAAATTTCGGTTACACAAAATGGGAAATTTCAGGTCAAAGTGGCATTGAAAATTGATTCTTTGAAGCCTCCCTTTTCTACACATAGGAAATTCTAAAAAGAGACAATTTCAAAGGCAAAGCAATTTCAAATTCAAGTCCTAGAGATTTATTGTACAACAGAGTACCTATAGCTAACATAAAATACTATATTGTATCTTAAAAATTTGCCAAGAGTGAGGAATACTTGTGTTTTTATCACACAAATTAATAATAATAAAGAGGACAGGAGGAAACTTTTGGAAGTGATGAATATGTTCATGGCATAAATTGTGGTGTTGGTTTCATGGCTATATACTGATCTCCAAACTCACTATGTTGTATACATTAAATATGTACAGCTTTTTGTATGTCCGTGATACCTCAAGCAGATTTTACAAAAATATCCCCATTGCCAAATTTATTTCCACCTTTTTTACAAGCATTATTAGTGATTTGTAATAACTCATAGTCAATTTGATTAACCAATATATTGTACCAGTTTCTGAGTTCATATTGTTTCTTGTCTTCTAGCTAAGAGTTTCTCAACTGTGACACTATTCACATTTTAAACAAGATAATTCTTATGGTGGAGTGTCCTAGGCACTGTAGGATTTTAGTGGTATCCCTCACCTCTACCCACTAGATAAAAATAACATCTCCCAAATCATGTCAATCAGAAATGTCAAGTGTTTCCTGAGGGAGAATTTTTTCCCAATTAAGAACCACAATTCTTGCCAGGTGCGGAGGCTCATGCCTGTAATCCCAGCACTTTGGGAGGCCGAGGCAGGTGGATCACCTGAGATCAAGAGTTCAAGACTAGTCTGGCCAACATGGTAAAACCCCGTCTCTACTAAAAATACAAAAAATTAGCCAGGTGTCATAGCGTGCACCTGTAATCTCAGCTACTCAGGAGGCTAAGGCAGGAGAATCACTTGAATCCGGGAGGCAGAGGTTGCAGTGAGCCAAAATCGCACCACTGTACTTCAGCCTGAGCAACAAGAGCAAAACTCCATCTCAAAAACAAAACAAACAAAAAAAAAACCCACAGTTCTAGATGGCATAGGCCTTTGGTAGGAGTTCTACCAGCAAGGGCCGGGGACTGGGGGCAGGTATGAGGAGCATAAGCTCAGTTAGTGGCCCTCAATGTTGAATATTTTTATACCTAGATTTTTTAAAATTTATTGAATCTTCATTTTTTTTCTCAGAACGTTGAAGATATTATTACTTCACTGACTGTTTTATTGTTAATGAGTGGTCTGCTAACCATGTAAGAATATTCCTTCTTTGTGAAGTGATCTGATTTTCTTTTTGTCTCTGGTACATCTAAAGACATCCCTTATATGCCCATTATGTGCATTTTCAGTGTGAGGACTCATGTTTTCTCAATTCTGGAAAACTTTTAGCTATCTCATCTCTTTCAATATGGGTTCTCTGTTATTTCCTCTGCTGTCTTTTGGAACTCCTATTATAAATGCTATTATCCACAGCTCTTAACTGCACTTTTATATTTTTATTTGCTCTAATTTGGATGGCTTCCTTCCTAATATCTTCTAATTGACTAATTCTCTCTTTGTGTCCAGTATAGGATTTATCTTGTCGAGATTTCTCCCTTTCAATTATCATTTTTTACTTCTAGGAGTTCTGATTTTGTCATTTTTTTGCTCTTTTTGCTTTATTTCTGGCTCTATTGTGCCATAATTTACTGTTTTTCTAAGGATGTTTTCTTTTTATCTCTCTAAAGATTCTGAGCACACATGCCTTAAAGTTGTCCTTAGATCACTCTATTGTTTTTATTTCGCTGGGATAAATTTATCTCCAAATTATTGATTTTGTTGTCTCCTTTTCTTAGCATTACTTTCCCTTTATGTTTTGGAAATTTCAGTTCCCAGTGTTTTTTGGTTTGTTTGTTTTTTTTAATTCCTATAGATGACTTAAAATCACTTTACATAATCAATTACTAAATAACTTCTAAATTTTGTAAACCTGACCAGTCACATTTATCCCACATGTATCACAGGGCATTATGACTATAGGAACCACAAATAAGAATGGAACAGCATATATAAAATCAAAGAACACAATCTTTATTTAATATATGCCTTAAAAACTTCCTCTTAAAAAGAGGCTATAACTCAAATGTCCACAGGGATTAAGGAAGCCGACGCTGCTCAGCTTCAATAGACCAGGACTGTCATCAAAGGAGCAGGCTGGTAGATCTACTAAGTTTTCAGGAAAGGCAGCCAGGTGCGGTGGCCCACACCTGTAATCCTAACACTTTGGAAGGTTGAGGTGGCTTGAGGCCAGGAGGTTAAGACCAGCCTGAGCAACACAGCAAGACCCCATCTCTACTAATTTTAAAAAGAAAAAAAAAGTTTATATATATATATATATATATATATATATATATATATATATATATATAAAGGCTACAAAGTCTTAATTCTTAAATGTTGGCAACCCATTCACTTTTTTTGGTAAAAAAATAGTAATAATAATAATCATAGACTGGACGCTGTGGCTCACACCTGTAATCCCAGCAAGCTTGCCTCCATGCAAACTTCTGAGGCTCCCAGTATAAAACCAGAACTCCTATTGCAGGTCCTGGCCCAGACATTCCTGGCTTTGGTCCAGGTGAAGGTCTGGGTTAGCTTCCTCCCACCTTGATATAAACCAGAGCCCCAGTAAACAGTCAAATGACATCTTGTTAGCCTCTTTTGTGGGTGATGTTCCCCACCCCCACCCACCACAGTTTCTGACTCTTTACCTGGAATATGGCCCTTTTTTGTCTATGTTACCCTGCAATACCCAAAACTCCTGGCTATTTCTGCCTATTTCTAGACCCAAAGCTCAGCAAGTCCCAGTTTCAACCCATCTTACAATTTTTTTGTTTTATTTATGCTGCACAGAAGTGTTTGTGTTTTAACATAGTTTTGCCTTTGAATTTGTCTCTTTTTAAAATGTCCTATGTGTAGAAAAAGAAGGCATCAAAGAGTCAACTTTCAATGGCATCTTGTCCAGAAATTTCCTAAATCCCTTTCTAGCCTAGATCTACTTATTGACTTTATTTTGGGTCTTATTGCCCAGAATGAATATAACTAGCCTTTCCATGTAGATTAAGCCCTCCTATTTATTTATCTCTGAACACCCTCAGCTTCTTTGCTCTGCTGGATTCTATGGGGCCAGTTGAATAGCTAACTTTCCCAACTATTAGCTAGTGGGGAAAGTCAGACTAATGTGCTGATACACTAGCCTCCCTTCACTTCTTAACAGTTCTCCCTAGGAAATAATCCATTCTGCTTGTCAAACCCTTGCTGTTTAGTGTCCCTTTTCCACTGAGACTCCCAGCTCCACCCCAGACACAGTTGCACCTTTGAAACCATGCCCCAAAAGAGCTAGAGAAGCCAATGACGAATAGAAATTCTTGAGTTTGCGGATGGCAGATTTGAACAAAAGAAAAAACTCGTTGAAACATTGAAACTCCCTCTGCTTCAGAGACAAAAAAAAAAAAAAAAAACTGGCTGAAATAAGTTGGAACCAATATGGCCTACTGCAGTCTCTACATAACAAGTTTGCTGAAGTCACAGCCTGAATTTCCACAGCATATTTCCTGCTAACTCCCCTTAATTTGCACATGGGACCCATGAGATAGCATGAAGAGATAACTACGCATGCCCAAAGGCTTTCCAAACCTCCTCTTTCCTTCCACCAATCACCTGCTAATTTCAGAATCCACCACCTGGTGGATCCAACTTTCCTAATAAAAATACTGCTTTGAAGCCAGCACAGGGAGACAGATTTGAACTTGACACTCCCGTCTCCTTGGGAGTTGACTTTCAATATAAAGCTTTTCTTTTCTCTAAAAGCTAGTGTCATAGTATTGGCTTCTAGCACATCAGGCAGATAGCCCCTTTTACTCAATAGCGCCTTCTTAGTTCACTAAAGCCCCTGAAGGATCTTTTTCTTTTCTACTTGGGTCTACACTACATTCTTGATGGCCTCCAAATCCTCACTGAAATTTCTTAGAATCTTGACTTTAAGGTGCTTTTTCCTGATGGCATCACAGACTTTTATGAACCCCAGCATGATCCAATCACAATGCTCTGTTTCATCATGGAGCTCCAACACCTCCCCACCCTAAATAGGCTTCATGATTAATTCCCTTTCCATGAAGCAGAGACTCCTTTCTAGCATTCTGGATTCCTCCCCTCCCTCTTTGCCTATCCTCATCCCCATATCATGCTCAAAACTTGCTTTCTTTGTTGTGTGTATTTCATTGGTTCAACAGTTCATTAATGTAACACACATAAAAATCCTGATATGTTCTAGGTTTACATTAGGCTCTAGGATAAGAAAAATACAGCAATGATTCAGATGCCAAGCATATTCTGAAAACACTTCTAACCTAAAATAGGAGATGATGCATATACAGAAATAATTATAATACCCTTTAGGGAGTTGGAGAAGGGAGAAGCTTCATGAAAGAGGCATTATTGGAAAAGGGTCTTGAAGACCCTCTTGAATAATTCTTGAAGAATCTAGATGAGGAGATTAGGGGAAGAGAATCCAGATCAAGGGAAGAACACTAAATTATCATCTGCCTTCTCAACTACAGTTTCCGTTCCTTAGGGATAGGAACCATATGTTTTATTTTTGTAGCCTTCACAGTGCTTCGCACAGGTCTATGTATAAAAGAGCTTGATATACACTGAGTGAATGATGTTATTAAACATGGTATGCAATGTTTTTCCACAGCTTGATCTCTGTCTTGCTGCTCAGTGAATGAGTTACCATTTATTAGTTTATTGAGGAACCGTTATTAGTGCCTACTGTGTGTCAAGGGTAATGGTGGAGAGATAAGCAAGCTGGGCATTCCCAGCAAAGACTCAATCTTTGGCAGCCCCTCTGCCTTGGAGCCAGAAGAGCACCAGAGATTCAGCATTCAGGCCCTTCCATGTATAGCAAGTAAGGGCTTCAATGAAGCAATTCCATGAATCTGAGTTCACAGTCCCCACAGCCCTGGTGCTTCCCACTTACTCTGAAGAGACTTTGTTACAAATACAAGGAATTCTCCAATGAGGAAACAGCCTGGGGGCACATTCATCCCAGGCCTTCTCCTAGTAGACCTCACTCAAGGAACTAAAGGGATGAACTCCTTCTGGAGAAAGAGTCTGGGGGCAGCCCTGGAGCCAGGGGCTTTGTCTGGAATCAACAACCACCTATGTTCTCCTGACACTCTCTCTTTTCCTTTGTTTGAACCCTCTGTTCTCAGAGGTCATCTTGCTCCCAGGCAGCCAAATAGGTTATTCAGTTACAAAGAGTGTGTGTGTGTGTGTGTGTGTGCCTCTGTGTGTGTTTTTGTTGTTGTTTCTCTAGTCTAAATTCGAAAAAAAAAAAAAATAGCGCGATCTATAAACACCACTCCCCTTGTTTTCCACCAGAACTTAGCTACGTATATTCACAAGTTCTTAGCTTAGAAGAACTCCTTGTCCATTGACTACATCATATTTTAATTCTGAACATCCCCCACCAAAATTAGATTGTATTAAAGCTTTTGGCAACCCACCATAATCACCAAAAAGCAAGCTTAGGGTCAAGAATGGTAAGTTTTTGTAGAACAGAGAAGTGAAGGCACAATTAGGAATCAAGCAACCAAGTCTGAATTCTGACTGTGCAAGTTTTAGCAACTGTATAACCTAAATGCAGACTTAACTCTCTGGACTTGTGTCTGCATCTATAAAATAGGAATAATGATGCCACAATGCTTATGGGATCATTGTGAGAGTGAAACCTATGCCTGGCAAATCCTCACTAATGGGTGACAATTTTATTTTTATTATGATAATTACTACAAATGTCCAGTGCCCAGACTTAGTGGCTGTCTGAGCTGTTTGTTCACTCCCACTCTCCATCTGCTTCCATCAGGAGCAGGGAAGGGGAGCCTCAGGAAAGACAGCCTCAGGGCTGGGGTATAGTCAGTGGTGTTGATGAAGCAACACAGCCTTGTCTGCCCCTAATTGATGCATTGGCTCTGTCAGCCAAAAGGCACATGCAGGGCACAAATTTGAGCTATGATATCTACCTCACCACACCAGATAACCATCACCAGGACAGAGCAGTTTTGATCAGCAAGCTGTAATGTAACCAAATTACTGCAGTAAGATCTTCAGTTTCACAGTTTAGAAAAGCTCTCCCTGGGTCTATGTACGAGTGATGCAACCGTGACTCACCCAGAAGCTCACAGTCCCCACTTCCAGACAACTGTGTGTCATGTCACCGTGGAACCCACCACCCTCCCACCCTATGGGGGTGGAATATCCTCACCAGGCAGTGGGAGGGCGCCCAGGGAAGGAGTGGTTCTCTCCTAACCAGCCCCTCCCTAGCGGGATCTAGTCACAGATGGGGTGCACCTTCTGTCTGCCGCAGTCTGGACACCACGTTCTCAACAAACTCAGTGTTAATTAACAACAGACCTGGCTTACATGACTCTTCTTTGGAAAATGTGTGCCCATTCATTGCTCTAACCATCTTTCCACTTCCACACTCAACCCCTGTCTCCCCATCTCAGGCATCTTCACAGCCTGCCAGATTTGAGTGAGAAAAACCCATAAGATGGCCATGTGAGCACCTGAAAAACATCTGTCTGCCATCACGTAATGATGGCAGGTGGTGCTGGGGGGAGAGACTTAATAATACTAATGAACAAGCCTAATTAATTATTAAGCACCATTACCCTGGCAATAATACCACCTTGGAATTCTGCCAATCCCTGGGACTTAGTTACAGGGAATTCTTATTTCTTATTTTACTGGGAAACAGGGAATGCAGGATAGATCAGAGTGTCTGAACCAGAAAACTCCAGGGGACTCAGGATACCAACAGTGATGTATGTGTCGAATAAAGATATTTAAAATCTACAAACCAATTACATTCCCAAGGATTCTGAAGTACCCAAGCAGATTGAACTTTATCATGAAGTAAACTTATCCTCCAAACTTCATAGTAATAACCACCAACCACTGCTCCAAGGGGTGGGAAGCTGGGTGATAGACAAGGAGTTGTAGTTTGGACCTGAAACAAACTCCCATGATTGGCCCTCACTTTCCCTCATAAAAGTAGAAATTCAGAAAATAAATATCAAAGAAAAACAATCAGACTAAGGAGTATATGCTATGTATATGCGGAGGGTACCCTGGTAGTGTTTTGAGGGAAGAAAGCATTATTACATCATATATTCTTTTAACAAATATTTTTTGAGGGTTTGTTACTATCCAGGCACTATGCTAGGTACTGGAGGTAGGCATATTTTGTTTCTCAGAGAGCTCACAATCTAGGAAGGGGAGACACATATGAGTAAAACCCAATTTCCTGCAATATGACTGTTTAGATACACTGGAAGCACCCTTCTGCTACCAAACAACTAGAAACTAGACACAAAACACTTTATATTGTATTACTGGACTCACAAGAAATCTCCAAGGCTTATTCACACTCACTCTCGCCACTGTCCCCAAAAAGTGAGCTGGGTGCAGAGAGGGAAGAGCTATAAGCAAATGGGAAGCTGGGGAGGCCTTAAGGGAAAATCTTAATAGTACAATGCTATTAGGATATTGATACTAGGCCAGCAGCAATGGAGGAAATTAAACCTGAGACACCTGCAGGTCCTTGAAGGGAGCTAACATGGTCATGGTCACAGGTCACTAGGAGATCCTGCCTCCCAGCAGAAGTAGATGCAGATTCTCTCTGGAGAGAAATATCCCTGATTGAAGGCTTCAGGATTTACACTGATTAAGAGCAAGCAAAACTGAGCTCACAAAGCAGCCACCATGACTGAGAATCAGAGTCACATAGAACAAGAGTCAAGCACACCCTTTCACTGCCATCCATGCAAGCTGGAACTATTGATACAAGGGCAGCAAGAGCATAAGCTCCCCAGGCTCTTGACATTCCAAAGACAAGCATGCTTGGGCCAAGGCAAAGCTAGATTCACTGCAGGTTTGCAATACTATTTGCTCCTTTCTCTTTTTTTGAAGGGAAGGGGTGAGTATTCAAAAAAAAAAAAAAGCCTTATCCATAGTGGTATAAGAATTTTGGGAAAGAATGGAATTGGAATGTTCCTAACACAAAGAAATTATCAGTGCTTGAGGTAATAGATGCCCCAATTATCACGATTTGAGCAATACACACTGTGTGCTTGTGTGGAAATATCATATGTACGCTGCAAATATGTAAACTATTATCTATCCATAATAATTAAAAATAAATTTAGAAGAAGAATTTTGGGCTCAAGTGCCAAGCAGTCAAGTGGTGAAGTTAAGGAGCTATCTCTTTAGGGCAGTACTGAGAAACGTCAGTACCTAGTACCTGCAAACCTGAGGGCTCATCAGTTTCTGAAAAGTTCAATTTCAGTGGAACATCTCTGCATTGAGAACATCTCAGGGAAAGAAGCAACCCCTGGTCCCAAGGGAAGCTGTAGCCCTTCTGGCCAGGAGAAGGGGAGTCACTGGTCCCTGCTACCTCATTGCTAGACAAATCAGAGAATCTAGGGTCATTCTACCTTTAGCTGAAACAAAAAATAACAGATTTAGACCCCACAGACTTCCAATACAGAATTTTCAGATACTGAATGTGAAAGAGCTATGTATGAAATGTTTATAGAAATAAAGCACGGGATCACAGAAGAATCAAATAGAACTTCAGACATGAAAAATACCATTGTTGAAAAAAAATCTTAAAAGGCTCATAGGATGTGATACACAGTAGATTATACACCTCTAAGTACAAAATAAGTAAACTATAAATAAGAAAGGATTATCCATAAAATACCATATAGAGTTAAGGAAATGAAAAATATGAGAGGTTCAGTGATGAAGAAGAGAGACGAGAACGTTTACTATCCGCCTGATCAGAGCCCCAAAGAGAGAGAATAGAGAGAATGAAAGAGAGGCATTATTTGAAGAGCTAATGCCCGGAGATTTTCCAGAACTGTTAAAAAGCATAAATCCACAGATTCAGGAAGTACAATGCACCCTAAACAAGATAAACAAAAATAAATCCACGTCCTACATGTCCTAATGAAACTGCAGAACACCAAAGACAAATTTTAAAATCTTAAATATTATAAGTGTTCATAATAGTGAATTCGTATTTTAGTTTCCTTTGGACGTTAGGTACAAAGTCTCTACTTGTTATCATCCCTGTCCTTGCAAGGGCTTGCGATCAATTGGTTGGTTGGTTTGTCCATTTTCTCACGTATTTATCCTCTATATCTCTCTACCACATTTGCCATTCTTCTCTCTGCCTCGTAGACAACCATTTTAAAGTGTATGCTTTTTCTTTATATATGTTCCTGCAAAATGTGTGTTGTTACTCTGTGTGCATGTATTTTTAATTCAAATAAATGGTACTGAATTGTAATCACAATCTACTTCTTACCTTTTTTTTTTTTTTTTTTTTTAACCAAGGACGACTATGTTCTTAAAATCTAGCCATGTTATACAGCCGTGATTTTCTTTTTTGTTTTTTTTTATACTTTAGGGTTTTAGGGTACATGTGCACAATGTGCAGGTTTGTTACATATGTATCCATGTGCCATGTTGATTTCCTGCACCCATTAACTCGTCATTTAGCATTAGGTGTATCTCCTAATGCTGTCCCTCCCCCCTCCCCCCACCCCACAACAGTCCCCGGAGTGTGATGTTCCCCTTCCTGTGTCCATGAGTTCTCATTGTTCAATTCCCGCCTATGAGAGAGAACATGCGGTGTTTGGTTTTTTGTCCTTGCGATAGTTTACTGAGAATGATGTTTTCCAGTTTCATCCATGTCCCTACAAAGGACACGAACTCATCATTTTTTATGGCTGCATAGTATTCCATGGTGTATATGTGCCACATTTTCTTAATCCAGTCTATCGTTTTTGGACATTTGGGTTGGTTCCAACTCTTTGCTATTGTGAATAGTGCCGCGATAAACATACGTGTGCATGTGTCTTTATAGCAGCATGATTTATAGTCCTTTGGGTATATACCCAGTAATGGGATGGCTGGGTCAAATGGTATTTCTAGTTCGAGATCCCTGAGGAATCGCCACACTGACTTCCACAATGGTTGAACTAGTTTACAGTCCCACCAACAGTGTAAAAGTGTTCCTGTTTCTCCACATCCTCTCCAGCACCTGTTGTTTCCTGATTTTTTAATGATGGCCATTCTAACTGGTGTGAGATGGTATCTCACTGTGGTTTTGATTTGCATTTCTCTGATGGCCAGTGATGATGAGCATTTCTTCATGTGTTTTCTGGCTGCATAAATGTCTTCTTTTGAGAAGTGTCTGTTCATGTCCTCTGCCCACTTTTTGATGGGGTTGTTTGTTTTTTTCTTGTAAATTTGTTTGAGTTCATTGTAGATTCTGGATATTAGCCCTTTGTCAGATGAGTAGGTTGCAAAAATTTTCTCCCATTCTGTAGGTTGCCTGTTCATTCTGATGATAGTTTCTTTTGCTGTGCAGAAGCTCTTTAGTTTAATGAGATCCCATTTGTCGATTTTGGCTTTTGTTGCCATTGCTTTTGGTGTTTTAGACATGAAGTCCTTGCCCACGCCTATGTCCTGAATGGTATTGCCTAGGTTTTCTTGTAGGATTTTAATGGTTTTAGGTCTAACATATAAGTCTTTAATCCATCTTGAATTAATTTTTGTATAAGGTGTAAGGAAGGGATCCAGTTGCAGCTTTCTACATATGGCTAGCCAGTTTTCCCAGCACCATTTATTAAATAGGGAATCCTTTCCCCATTTCTTGTTTTTGTCAGGTTTGTCAAAGATCAGATAGTTGTAGCTATGCAGCATCATTTCTGAGGGCTCTGTTCTGTTCCATTGATCTATGTCTCTGTTGTCGTGATTTTCAAACTGTGGGTCATGACCCATTAGTGATTCATGAAACCAATTTGGTAGGACCTAGCAGCATTTTTAATAAAATAAAACAGAATGAAAAATCAAATTTATCCTAAGTTATAAAGGTTGATATTATTTCCTAATACTCATACCTCTATATATGTGTATATGTACATATACACATTTATACATATAATGTATGTATGTTATTTGTGCTCTGGGTTGTGATGTCAAGTTTATCCCTTGGACACAATCAAAAAGAATTTTTAAGTTGCTATTCTGTAAGATGCAACAGAGGCACAAAGAAGGCAGCTGTCAGGACTTGGGTAATATGACCCTGACATTGGGGAATACAGGATGACAGCCAAAGTTTTGTAGTGTAGGTGATATAGGTGTCAATTGTTCAAAGGCAGGGAAGGCTTTTCTAGGCTAATAACAGGAAGAATAGACCAGGTTTTGAGGGAAGAACAACAAAAATGGGCATGAAGCCATGAAAATGGGATTTTTGAAGGCAATCTTAGGTTATTTAGATTTGATGCAGCATAGGGTGTAGTAAGGAATTCACAGCTGGAGATAAAAGTTTGGCAGGAGCCCCACTATGAAGAACTACATAGGCCATCCTGATGAGCTGGGACTGATCCCACGAGCAAGGGAGAGGTACTAAAGGGTTTTAGGCAAGGATATTCTATGAGTCATCGTATGAATCAGAGAGACAATTCTGGCAGCATCCTGGGGAAAATGTGATTGAGTGGATGCTGGTGCTGTTCACCCAAATCAGAGTGAAGGTAGAGATAGCTTGGAGGAGGAAGAGGATGAGTTATTTAGGATAGTTTACGTTTCCAAAATGTGATAGATTGTATTACAACCAAATTATTTGCTGCTTCTCACCCAGGATGTCCACCAGGCTTGGTCATGTGCCTTTGTTTCGGCTGATGAAACATGAGCGAACATGCGGGAAGTTTCAACAGCTGGCTTACACTTCGCCAAGATCTCTCTTTTCTTTACTCTGAGGTTTTCAATGTTCCACCCAGAGGCTTCTCTGTTGTCCTGGGCCCTAGAGTGGAGATGGTTTGGAGCATATCATCGTCAATCTGTGGTGAGCAAGTAGAATGAGTAAGAAAGAAACCTTTGCTACTGTAAGCCACTGAGATTTGGGGAGGGTTTGCCACCACAACATAACCTAGCCCATTCTGACTGAGTCAAGATGCCTGTGGGGGGCATTATATTTACATGAAGTTTACCAATAGATCATTTTTTAAAGGATTAGCCATCTTTCTCTACTCCTATCTGAAAACTTCTGGAGTAACTATTCATAGCTCTATGTCTTCAGAAAAGTCATGTGTCCATTTTTACAGCCGAGATGGGGCTATAAAACTGTGTCCTGCTCTCAGTATAGGATCTCCACAGTGTAGGATGGGTGACCACAGTGACAACGGGCCTCATAGGTGTATAGGAAGGCACAGTGTCAGAGTAGGGATGTGCATAGTCAACTTTTAGGAAATGGTGGGTGACAGAGCTCAGTTAAAAAAGATCAGCAGATATGGATTTTATCTCAGTATGGACCTTGCCAATGAAGAAGGATTATTGACCCAAGAATCGGGAGAGAAAACCGAAGAGAGGGTTCAAGGCAGGTCTGAAGTAGAGAAGGGAGACTAGCAAGCCCCCAGAGGCTGCAGAAAAGTCTGATACTGGAGAAAGGAGGCTCGGACAGAATTCTGCTTCTGTGTGTCCCAGGGTCTGGGGATGGCACTGTGGCTCTGTGGGCCACTCCACATGGCTATGTGCTGTCATGCACATGTACCCATGAGATTTCCCATCTGGGGGGACATGTGAGTCTGTGTGTGTGAATATCACGTTTGTCTTCTCTGAGTCTTTTGGAGAAAGAGAAATTCATGAGATTCTGTTACATGAGAGTAGTGTGGCTCTGCCCCACCTTGCTTGTGAGTATACTATTGTGTGTGATAATGAGGACTATCTGATCCTTACAAAATAAGAGGGAAAGAGCAACAGGAGACACCATTCTTTCCCCCAGAAAGGCTGACAGTTTGCTTTCGACTGGAGAAAAATAAGAAATCTCCCAGGAAGCAAATGTCACGAGGGGAAAGGACAATGACGAGAAAATGAGACACAAGGGAAGGGGAAAGAAGGTGAACCTGGTAAAAAGTCTGCATGGGAATATAAGTGAGAACTCTGCTAGTGAAGATGGAAGAGCATTTTGAGAAAAGGAGACAATTTTAGATGAACCAAAACCAAATAATATCAAAAGCATTTCTCTACATTCTTGTGCAGCCAATACCATAATATTCTGCTTCATACATACATTCGTTCATTCACAAGCATTATTGAGAACACATGTGTGCCAAGCATGTGCTAAGTACCAGGGACATAAAGGTGAATAAGATCCTGCTTTAGTCCATTTGGGTTGCTATAACAAAATACCTTAGAATGGGTAATTTATAAACAACAGAAATGTATTTCTTGCAGTTCTGGAGGCTGGGAAGTCCAAGATCAAGATGCCAACAGATTTGATGGGAGCCCACTCTGCTTCATAGATGGTGCCTTCTTGCTGTGCCCTCACAAAATGGAAAGGGTAAGAAAGCTCCCTCAGGCCTCCTTTATAAGGGCACCAATCCCATTCATCTGGTATTCACCATCATGACCTAATCACCCCCCAAAGACCCCCCCCCCTTAATGCCATTACATTGGGAATTAGGTTTCAGCATATGAACTTTGGGGAAACACAAACATATGGACCATAGCAGACCACCCCTGACCCAAAACGTTCAGTCTATGGTGCATTATAAATTTATTACGTGTCATTTTTGCTAAAGTATTAGCCCTTAAAAACTAGGACTGTGTTTTCTCAACACCTAGCCCATAGTACATCCTCAACAAATATTAATTGAAAGAACAAATGAAGGAATGGATGTCCAATGGGAGAGATACACTAAAAAACAATGACCCTCCAGTATGGTAAGTGCTCTAGCAATGTAAGTTGCCATGTGAAGCTTGAAAAGGGGGTTCCTAGAAAATGAAAAGCCTGCCTCTGAGAGCTCAAGCTGTGTGATGATGGGGAAGAGGATATGGGTCCCTCTGAGGACTTCAGCAAAGTGACGTAAAAGGAGACTTGAAGAATGAATAGGAATCTCACAGCACAGCGGAGTAAGCCAAGCTCAAGCTCTGAAGACTCAAACAGCTTCATCCAATTGGGGAGCAGCAAGAACTCCATGTCTAGGATGAAGTTCCTGTTGGGGTTGTCTAATGAGGAGAAGACAATAGAGGCAATAGAGGACCATTAAATGATTTAAAAAAAATAAAAGAGGAACAATATTAGATTTGCATTTTCTCAAAAGCATTCTGCTACCAGCATGGCTGACAGATTTCAGTTGGGGCAGTGCTGAGACAGAGGAACAAATAGGAAACTATTGTGGGCAGTGTCTGTGGGAATGGCCAGGAGAATATGCAAATGGGAGAGACTTAGAAGCTGGAATCAAGGATCTGACAGCCCATTGGTACAATCTAAAGTGGTTATAATAGCACTCAAAAATCTGGCTTGAGTGGGCGGTACTACACAAGTGACTTTTTGGGAAGGAGGACAGTTAGAGTGACAGGAGGAAGCTGTCTTCCTACCAGCATTCTGAATTCTAAAGGGATGAGAGAAGATCAAGCAACCATGCAGTGACCAACAGGCCATGGCTGAAACTACCTATGTGATGCCATCTGTGTTTATTACTGACTGGAGCTAAGTTGTGCTAAGATCGGAAGGAGAAAATGAAGAGCCTGCCTCTGATAGCTTGAGCTGTGTGATGGTGGAAGAGAGAGTGTAGGTCCCTTTAAGGCCCATGTACAGGGTGAATGAGATGACCACTGCCTTTCCAAAGACAGCCAGGCACAGAGGGAGACTTCTGGCTCGAGGAGGGCTGAGATCACACCAGGCTTGTTCTCCAGGGTATCCCCAGGGAAGGCAGTGTCTGGCACATGTTGGCAATAAATGTTTGTTTAATACATAGAGGGAGATCAAAGTATGATTCACATGGGGGTGGACATATATGGAGAGAACTTTATTTTCTACTTTTAAGACTCTATTCCTGGTGATGGAGGTGTGGGGAGAGGGTGGGGGAATTTAAATTTATCGACTGACAGTAATTCAGCATCCTTTGGTTTAAAAGTCTCTTTTAGTTAAATTTCATCCCTTTAGGGTAAAGATCACCTGACAGTCAGTATTTCTTCCTCCTTCCCTTTTTCCATTCGTATTTCCAAGGTGGGTAGGGGGGACCTAAGGTTTCAAATATTTAAAAAGCACTGTGATGTTAGTCGCCAGAGGGTGAGGCCACACTCCCAGTCCATACCTTGTCCTCTGACTCTGGCTAGAGGCATTGCTAGAGTCCACAGATGATGAACTCCACATTCTCTCCCTGGGAAACTAACACACCCTTCCTTTGAGTTGTCTACCTATCCTATCAGCCATACTCTCTGTCCCCCATTCAGGGGTTATGGGAACTATCAAGTCCCGTGCATGTCACACACAAATCATGCCTGCCAAAGGACTACCATGCCCAGCTCCCGAAGCCCAGTGCTGGCTCCACCCTTTCTCTTGTCATGCATGCCCCTTACTCACTATGGGCTCCTCTGATAGGCTGGCAGCCTCTGTGGGCTGGGGAAGCAGGGCTCCACCCACAATAGTCCCAGAGTCCTGCACATCTATCTTGGTGTGTTTACCATACACTGAATTCCAAGGTTGACCCTGGTGGTGGCAGGAACATGGGAAGATGGAAAGTTGTAATTGACCTATTTTCCTAGCTCCTCCTCTCTAAACCAGATACTCATGATTTTTATCTTTGTCTAGAAGGCATCTCAACCTATGAGTCTTGCAATTCACTCTGTTTTAACTCACCTCTTCATGTGGGAAACCCATGTAGAGAATTGAACTCTAATCTCCACAGACTATTGATCTTTTAACTAGGAACCCCTGGATATGTAAGCCTCAACCTGCAGAAACAAGTATCTCTGGTAGGATTTCATGTTCTTCCTGTTAGATGGAAGAAGAACTTTTGAGTTGCCAGCTCCTCTCAAACTGGCTTGACCTATATAAATGTGTTGAGAGCCACAAACTTAACCACCATGGTCCCACTTAGCTTAACCTTTGGTAAGCGCCATGGTGCTTAGAGAATTTTTTTTTTTATTTTGCTGTAAAGCATGGGCCAGCAAACTAAGGCTTCTAAGACCAAATCTAGCCCAAGGCCTGTTCTTTTTTTTTTTTTTTTTTTTTTGAGACAGTCTCGCTCTGTTGCCCAGGCTGGGGTGCAGTGGCGCGATCTCAGCTCACTGCAAGCTCCGCCTCCCAGGTTCACGCCATTCTCCTGCCTCAGCCACCCGAGTAGCTGGGACTACAGGCACCCACCACCACACCCGGCTAATTTTTTGTATTTTTATTAGAGACTGGGTTTCACCGTGTTCGCCAGGATGGTCTCGATCTCCTGATCTCGTGATCCACCCGTTTCGGCCTCCCAAAGTGCTGTGATTACAGGCGTGAGCCACCACGCCAGGCCCCAAGGGCTGTTCTGTATGATCCTTGAGCTAAGAATGGTTTTCACATTTTCAATAGATCAGAAGAAGATAAGGTGCAAGAGAAGGAAAGAAGAGGAAGAGAAGGAGGAAGAAGAAAAGGAGGAGGAAGGCACACAGAGGCCATATGTGGTTGATAAAGCCTAAAAAATTTACTATCTCTCTCTTTTCCGAAAAAGTAAAGAAGGAGCTACTGTATCAAATTCATAAATTAGTTTGGGATGAGAGTCTCTATTATCCCCAAGGGCTCATTCAAAGCAAATCAATCTAACAAAATTATCCTTCTTCAGAAGAAATTGAAACCCTCATTTTCTTCTAAGATCCTGAGAGCTCATAAAGTTAGGAAGTTACATTGCTTTTGTTGCAAGAGGTAGGATTTTGCAGGTGACCCCTCAGTCACAGGTTGCTGCTCTCCAACGATCTAATGTCCATTTAGTATCTTTACTCTCTGAGCATAAGGAATATGAAAAGGAAACCACTCAGGAGTTAGCCCAAGCAGCCCGGCCAAGCCTGTTGGATGAAAGATGGGGGATACTGCCCCAGGGACACATGCCCCCATTCTCAGGTTGCAGACTCCCAGCACCCTCGGACCCAGCTTGGGAAAAATGGTTGGAAGAAAATCACTACACGCATCTCTTTGTGCACCCCCTTGATCCTCTTACCACCCTAAATAGTTCCCGTGCACTTCAGACTCATATGCCATGATGAGTCAACCCCTGAGAGGTGCACAGCAGACCTGTGTGCAGACAGACAAGCTACTTACACTGGTGAAGCCTGCAGCCCCTGGTAGCAGCAAAAGATGACCATAAATTGCCCCATCTTTCAGTCTAGGGTAGCCCCAGATTTCTCCTCTCAGAGAAAAGGTCATGCATTACTTGTCCCATGTATGCCAACCCCACCACAAACATAACCAAAGGGAGACAGCTTGGCTCCTGTGCCTCACTTCAGGTTTACACTCTGCACACAGCAGAGTGATGCTATTCTTTCTCCCAAGACACAGGTTTTTGTCAGTCTTGTTGCATACATACCCATGGTCATGCACTAATCTTTTTGTCTACAGCAGCACAACAAAGATAGAAATCACTGCCAGATGCTGGAACATGAAGGACAATGATGAATGAGTAGTATACCAAATTATAGCCTGTTTGTTACCCATCTTGTTCTGGTGACTTTTGTGGCCGCTGTAGATATGATCTAGCAGTCATCAAGTGACTTAGCTGTCTTCTAAATTTGCAGCTATATTATTTGATTTTGTGGCCTTTACTCCAGGCCCAGAAACTTGGCATTGGCATTGCTACTTTGGAAATCAGAGCATCTGATTCTGGGAGCCTTTCTAGGGGTGTCTAGTCACACGGAGCCAGGGTCCTAGATTCAGATTTCACGATTGACTTTCCTCAATGTTTGGAGGATAATCTGGGACCCTTGGTGCCCTTCTGGGGCTGTGCTCTGCTCACCACTTGGAAGGGCTGCGTTGCTTGCCCACCTTTTCCCTGCCTCTCCCTTAGACTTGCACACAAGCTGCTGGACCAGCTGTATTCCCAAAATTCATCAGTGAGGCTCAAAATACAATTACTTGAGCTTGTGTCTCCCAGCAGGACTGGGTAAGTCATCAGAGTGTCTTTTTTTTTCTTTCTTTTTTTTTTTTTTTTTTTTTTTTTGAGACGCAGTCTCGTTCTGTCGCCCAGGCTAGAGTACAGTGGCGCGATCTCAGCTCACTGCCAGCTCTGCCTCCTGGGTTCACGCCATTCTCCTGCCTCAGCCTCCCAAGTAGCTGGGACTACAGGCGCCTGCCACCACGCCCGGCTAATTTTTTGTATTTTTAGTAGAGACGGTGTTTCACCATGTTAGCCAGGGCGTTCTCAATCTCCTGATCTCGTGATCTGCCCACCTCAGCCTCCCAAAGTGCTGGCAAGGTGTCCTTCTAACTATTTTAGAAGAGCACCATAGGGATGGAGCTCATATCCTGAAGCCAAGTTTAAAAATATGAAAGGTGTATAGACTTTTACGGTCACAGGTGTGGGGGGATTCTTCTTTTAGGAAGAAGTCTTTGTCCTTTCACTTATTAACTTACCCAACAGGCATCTACTGAGAGTCTATTCCATGCCAGGCATTGTGCAAGGCCCTCAGAATAGAGAGATGCAAAAAGTGTATCTGGTCCTCCAGGAGCTCACAGACCAGTGTGAAATCCCAAAGGGTGAGGACTTGGCTGGAGACTCTTACAACACTGCTAGTTTTAGGGATATTCACAGAAATTCCAATTCTTCTCTCTTTCCCAGCACAAGGTAGAATTACACTTCCCTGCTCTCTTGAAAGTTAGACGTGACCATGGGACTTGCTTTAGGCAATGAAATGTGAGTGCGAGCGTAGTAAATGACTTACAGGTGGAAGTCTTTAAGAAACAGCATGTGGGCTGGGCGCAGTGGCCCACGCCTGTAATCCCAGCACTTTGGGAGGCCGAGGCAGGTGGATCACAAGGTCAGGAGATCGAGACCATCCTGGCTAACACGGTGAAACCCCATCTCTACTAAAAATACAAAAAATTAGCCGGGCGTGGTGGTGGGCACCTGTGGTCTCAGCTACTCAGGAGGCTGAGGCACGAGAATGGTGGTAACCCAGAGGCAGAGCTTGCAGTGAGCCAAGATTGTGCCACTGCACTCCAGCCTGGGCAACAGAGTGAGACTCCGTCTCAAAAAAAAAAAAAAGAAAGAAACAGCATGTGGGGCCGGGTGCGGTGGCTCACACCTGTAATCCCAGCACTTTGGGAGGCCAAGGCAAGCGGATCACGAGGTCAGGAGATTGAGACCATCCTGGCTAACATGGTGAAACCCCATCTCTACTAAAAATACAAAAAATTAGCCGGGCATGGTGGCGGGCACCTGTAGTCCCAGCTACTCCAGAGGCTGAGGCAGGAGAATGGCGTTAACCCGGGAGGCAGAGCTTGCAGTGAGCCGAGATCATGCCACTGCCCTCCAGCCTGGGCAACAGAGCCAGACTCCGTCTCAAAAAAAAAAAAGGAAACAACATGTGTTACCATATCCCATTTTTCCCTCTTTGGGAATTTTGGAAGAATGCGTAGAGGTGAAGCATCTATCAGCCTCGGTCCCTGAGTGACTATAATGAGCGTAACTCTGACCAGCCCACATGAGATAAACTTCTGTTGTGTTAACCCACTGATATTTGGGGGTTTATTTGTTACCACAGCATAACCTAGCCTATTTTGACTGATACAAACTGACTCCAGAGAATGAGGTTTTCCAGCCTTCGGTGATCAAAGAAGAACCTTTTGCATGTCAGGACCACCCTGTTATTTGAGGAACACCTAGATACACGGAATGGGGAGCCTCTTGGAGCTAGTCTGGACAGCATCACGATAGCAGCCATCAGTCACAAAAGGTCTTTCCATCTACCTTCTTCTCTGCTCACCACTTGTGGGCTTCCTCACAAAGTTGCTGCAAGTCAATTAAAAAATCTCCCAGCTTATGGCATCTCCTGAGAGAGATGCCCAGAAATTCAGCACTTCCTGCAGCCTGTGCTTCCCTTTATCATGGCCCTTTTCACATTGTTTATTTTTCTATCTCACTAGACTGTGAGCCCAGGTGATGACCTGGCATGATACTCAAATCAGAACAGATAACCAATTCCTACTTTTCTAAATGAACACATGTTGAGTGAATAAGTGAACCCCTCTGCTGCTACCTTTGTACACTATATCTTTGACATGGGAGACAGTAAGTTCTTTCAGTGAGGCATGAGAAGGTGCCACAGATAGTGAAGCCTGTGTCTTTCCATTTCCATTCCTTCTCTGTAAGGTAATGGTAATGAGAAGAGTTCTGGAGCCGTCGTTGGAGAGCTCGGCTTTAGCCCATGCTGTGCTTCTCATCTCTTAGCTGTGTGGTCTTAAGCAAGTCATGAAACCTTAAGTCCAAATGGTTGTGAGCTCTTAAATGAGATAAGGGACGTTGCTCACAGAATATCGGAGATGAAAGGACTTCTGGATACTTCCAGTTCACTGTACTCTAACTCAGCTAGCTAGTGGCAGAATGGCAGAACTAGGAATAGAGGAATAGAGTCCACGTTTCCTAAAACCTAAAACCCTGCTTGAAGTATTAATACTGTTGAAAAAAGGAATATGAGAATCAATGATATTATAGATATGAATGTAAGTGCATTAAATAAATAACACCTTGATGCATCACTCCATGTTTTCATGCTATTTAATCCTCTCATTCTGGTTATAATGGGGAGAGAGGATGTGAGGGAATTGTATACACACATTCTTGCCTTACTCACTAGTTAAATTCTGGTGGAGGATAAAGCCTGTTTATAATTCTGGTGGGCAGCTAACCCTGGGCAGCTATTTCCAAGGCTGTATAACTCTCATTTTTCCCAAGCTAAGCAGATTGGCCCTGTATCCCTAGAGTGTATCCTCACCCTGTAATGTGCTCATACTTTGGCATAAATAACTCCATGCTAAAATAGAAGAGTTGATTGGAATTTAAATTACATTTACATAAAATAGACACACTTGCCTTGAGTACTAATTAATGAACAACCAAAAGCTCCTCTTTATCAATGAGTGCAATTGTCAATAGCCATCTATGTGCTAAGTGGCCTGGATCTTGGTGGAAAGACACCACTACGAGCTGGGCAACCTTAGAGGCATGAGTATTTGCATATAGAATGTCAAGCAACATACACAAATGCCTTGGTATGGTTTGTGCTGCTATAACAAAATACCTGAGCCTGGGTAATTATAAAGAATAGAAAGTTATTTTCCCATAGTTCTGAGGGCTGGGAAGTCGAAGATCAAGGATCCAGGTGAGGGCCTTCTTGTTGTGTTATCCCATGGTAGAAGATGAGAGGGTGAAAAATGGTAAGAGAGAGAGAAAGAAAAGGGGGCCAAACTCACCCTTTTATAAAGAAACCACTCCTGCCATAATGAATCCACTTCCATGATAATGGCATTAGTCCATTAATAAGAGGAAAGCCCCCATGGCCTAATCACCTTTTAAAAGTTCTACCTCTTAATACTATTGCAATGGCAAGTGAATTTCAACATGAGGACAAACATTCAAACCATAGCATCAAGTATTAAGACATGCTATATAGTATATTGTAGGGCAGTGTGGTATGTAATATATTGCAATATGCTGTATAATTTGTAAAGCAATTAGATCTAGATAATGTCAGCTATTTAGGCATGTAATCCAGATGTACACATTTCTCCAGCCTTCATAGATTCCCTTTTTAATTCTCAAATAACAAGGTACTATTCCAGGTGCCATTCTGAGTGCCACAATCCTGAATACCACAGAAATTCACTCTTCAACTGGTTTTCCTCTCCATATCATTTCCCAGCAGCCTTAAAGAATGTTCACATGTAAGAGGATACACTGCATAAAGAATTTTTAAAAAAGAATGTTCACATGGCCCCCAAATCTACCTTTTTGGTCCCTGATCCCTTGGCCAGACATCCCTGCTCAATAGCTTGGCAAATGACTTCTTATTTCCAGATACTTGATTTCTTCATAGTCTCAATACTTCCCCTGAATTTCTACCCAAGGTCCATGAGGGAGCATGGACCTTCTGCCTACAGCTATGCATGGTCTAAACATTTTAAAGAATTTTGAACCAAGCGTCCATGTTCTTTCCACTTTGGCCAGGCTCAGTGGCTCACAACTGTAATCCCAGTACTTTGGGAGGTTGAGACAGGAGGATTGCTCGAACCCAGGAGTTCAAGATCAGCCTGGGCAACACAGCAAGACTCCATCTCATTTTTAAAAAATAAAAATAAACATTTAAATAAATAAAAAGAATTTTGTTTTATCAGTTATATCTGCACATCATTTAAAGAACCAAATATCATAAAGCAGGTTATTTAAATTAGTAACCCTTACCCTCCCCATCTCCTCTCATCAATTTCTCCCTACCCATAGGCAGCTAGTCTTTTACACATACTCACAATACACACACACACACACACACACACACACACGACTCTTGAACAAAACACGAGTTAGGGGCACTGACACCCCTGCACAGTCAAAAATCTGAGTATTACTTTT
Source organism: Nomascus leucogenys (assembly GCF_006542625.1). Lineage (NCBI taxonomy): Eukaryota > Metazoa > Chordata > Mammalia > Primates > Hylobatidae > Nomascus > Nomascus leucogenys. The sequence continues at coordinate 20,484,337 of NC_044403.1, forward strand.
GCTTACCCAAGAACTTAATTATTAAAAACCTACTGATGACCAGAAAGAAGCTTTATTGATAACATAAACAGCCAATTAATACATATTTTGTATGGTATATGTATTAAATACTGTATCCTTACCACAAAGTAAGCTAGAGAAAAAAACATATTATTAGGAAAATCATAAGGAAGAGAAAATATATTTACTATTTATGAAGTGGAAGTGGATTATCAGAAAGGTTTTCATCTTCATGGTCTTCACATTAAGTAGGCTGAGGAGGAGGAAGAAGAGGAGAGGTTGTTATTGCTGTCTCAGGGGTGGCAGAGGTAGAAGAAAATCTGCGTATAAGTGGACCCTCACAGTTCAAACCCATGTTGTTCAAAGTTCAACTGTATAATACATATACACATGTATAATACATATATTTACATTGTATATATTATAGGCATATGTTATATAATACATATAATATACATTGCTTATATTAATATATATTGATTTACATATAATATATTCATATGTATTTGTTGTTAATTTATCATAATAGATGATGAATATTTTTCTCTTTTAAACCCCCACCTTTACTCCCACCTTTCATCCCTTACACTTTTACCATCTTGCTATCCACCCAAAATATTTAATTTTGGTTTTATCAATACTCAGTTGTTAGACTGTTGTGGATACATAAATGCTATTCACAGCTGAGATATAGAATGTATTACGATTGCTGCCATAGACTGAGTGTTCATGTCCTCCCAAAATTTTTATGTTAAATCCCAACCTCCAATACAATGGTATGAGGAGGTGGGGACTTATGGGAGGTGATTAGGTCATGAGGGCTGAGCCTTCATGAATGGGATTAGTGCCATTTATAAGAAAGGCTCCAGAGACTAACTGTGTGAGATTACAGCAAGAAGACAACCATCAGTGAATCAGGGAGTGAGCCCTCACCAAACACCAAATCTGCTGGCACCTTGATCTTGGACTTCCCCGCCTCCAGAAATGTGAGAAATAAACTTCTACTGTTTATAAGCCACCCAGGCTATGGCAGTTTGTTATGGCAGCCTGAATTGACTAAGTGACTGAGAGAATTGCTTTCACTTTTAAACACAATTTTTATTTCCCCAGAGTCCACAATTGTTTATTTTGTTTAGTTTTCCATGTAATTATCACTAATCCAGCTGACTTCAAGCCCTCCACCAATTGTCTAAATCCTCTTATCGGGTGTTCTATCAATTCTATCTTAAAGAAATCTTTCCCAGAGTCTTCCGATGTGCTCCAATTAGGGCCTGTAACTTTCTGTACCCAGTGCAGTTGCCATCTTGAGATCTCCTTTCACCATTGCTGCTGCAATCAGAATGTTTGTGTCCCTTCAAAATCCATATGTTGAAATCCTAACCCCCAGTGCAGTGGTCTTACAAGGTGAGACCTTTTAGGTGGTGATTACTCATGAGAGGCTCTGCTCTCATGAACGGGATTGTGCCCTAAAAAAGAAGCCCAAGAAAGCTCATTTGTCCCTTTGAATCAAAAAATGTGTTCTCACCAGACACTGAATCTTCTAGTACCAACATCTTGGAGTTTCCAGCCTCTAGAACTGTATGAAATAAATTTCTGTTGTTTATTAACTACCCCGTTTATGGTATTTTTGTCATAGCAGTCTGAATAGACTAAGACAATTGCTCTAGGAATTCTCTTTTTTTCTATCCTTTGATAGATTGTCACTTTCCTGAGTCCAGTGTCTTCCTCTTTCTGGATTTAATCACTTGTTTAATTGTTACTTTCTAGGAGAAAGTTTATAAAAGATAACCTTTTTGAGACTTGTATCTGAAATGTCTTTTATTCTACCTTTACCCTAAATTTACAATTTGGCGTGCATGGTATAGTATTCCATGCTGGCAGTCATTTTCCTTCAGAAATTTTAAGGCATTTCTCCATTGTCTTCTAGCTTCCAGTATTCCTGTGGAGATGTTCAATGCCATCTCAATTTCACGTGCTTTGTGTATGAAATTTTACTCTCCACTCTGGAGGCATGTAGGATATTTACTTTGTTGCCAATATTCTAAAATTTCACAATGTGCCTTGGTGTGGGCCACTTTAGTCTGGAAACCCATGCCCTTCCATTCTGTGAAATTTGTTTTAATTATTTTTGTGCTAATGTCTTCTCCAAAATTTCCCTGTTCTTTTTCTTCTACAGCTCCTATATTTTGGGTGCAGACATTCTGCACTGATCTATCTTTTTCCCCTTTTTCTTTCTATTTAGCATCTCTTTGCCTTCTTATTTTATTTTCTGGAAATTTTCTCAATTTTATATCTCAGCTTTTCCAAGTTTTTCATTTCTGCCGTCATTTTTAACTTCCAACAGCTTTTTTGTTTGTTTTCTGAATGTTCTCTTGTAGACAATATTGTATCCTTGTTCTACAGATACATTATCCTCTCTTACATCTCTGAAAATATCAACTATTTTAAGTGTTCTTGCATCTGTTTAATTTTTGTTTCCTCAAAATGGTTTTAATTTTGTGTATTTCTTCTTATCTATAGATGTCATGCTATGGGCTTCCTTCTGGCATGCATGGTAAACTTGGTAGTCTGTTTATATGTCAAAGTGGGGTGAGAGGGTGAAAAGGCCAACTGATGGCTCTGGGCAAGTGTGCAGGCTGTTAGCAGAGGGGTTTACTATAGAGAGAATTAGCTTGGCCAACCTTTCATTTTCACTGTGATACTTCCATTCTCAACTGTGCCTAGTGTCTCCTCACTTTAGTGACTTTCTGATTTACCTTCTTTAATCCTCTGCCAGGATGGGAGAGAGGGAGGATTCCAGCTTCATTGTGTGGGAGCAGGGATTTGGGGCCCTAACTGCTTCCCAGACTTTCAACAAATCTTTCTGTTATTAGCCCCCACTTTTACAGCCACTTCTGTAGTGACACCAATTTTTGAAGCTCTGGGGAGTTCATCAATTTAATTCCAGTTACTTTTCAGTCTTTTCCACTCATTTCCCATACATTCTCAGACCTGCTGAATCAGTTGTCACTCATCCAGCTGGTGTCCAACCTCCAAAATTTAATTGTCATTGTCTCCCCTTCTATCATCTTTGTCTTTATGGATAAAGATTTTTAAAATCCCTTTCTATTATTTCAGAGGAATTTCAGAAGGAACTGAAAGTAAATACATGTGGTCAACCCCTTGCTTTACCTAGAAGCTGATCCGTAATGATCAGGGAAGATGTACTGAAGTCCTGTTGTAAAAGATATACAACTCCAAGAGGAAATTCTCAAAATTCTACACTAATGGCCCACCTTCTGCAAGTAGCCAGCTGAATTCAGTCCTACAGGGATATCCAGACGGACTTCTCCCCTACTTAAATCCTGGCTCTGAATTCACTTTCAAGCTCCAGAGAGAAGATTCCCCCTCTCTTTCCAAAGCCCCCCTCTTTCCCTGTCTCACAATGACCAATACTATAAATACACATTATCTTCATAGAAAGTTCCCACCCTTATCCATGGGGTATAATCTTGCCTTTGGGATCCAGGCTAGGCAGCCATGATACTTTGTATACATTTTCCCCATAGGTCAGCTCTCCAATTTTATATCATGCCATGTGAACATCAAGATTCCAATCTAGGTGATGCTAGGCCAGTTCCGTCCTAGAACAAATTCAATCTCTCTTTTCCAAAATAACTAAGGAGAAGCTCAAACCAGCATCCTCCCTGTCATTGTCTGATCTCCCAGGATCCTGTGAGCAAATACTTTGACCTACCCCACCAAAATACCATAATTTTCATAAGTAGTTCAATCTAAATCTGCATTTTAAAAAATCTCAATTTTGCTAATCCCAGCACTTTGGGAGGCCAAGGCGGGCGGATCACGAGGTCAGGAGATAGAGACCACAGTGAAACCCTGTCTCTACTAAAAATACAAAAAAATTAGCCAGGCGTGGTGGAGGGCGCCTGTAGTCTCAGCTACTTGGAGAGGCTCAGGCAGGAGAATGGTGTGAACCCGGGAGGCAGAGGTTGCAGTGAGCTGAGATTGTGCCACTGCACTCCAGCCTGGGCGACAGAGCGAGACTCCGTCTCAAAAAAAAAAAAAAAAAAAAAAATCTCAATTTTGCTAAAGACACACACTTAACATTACTAAATGTAATGATTATTCAGTATCTCAATCTGCACTTGAATTTAGGTTCATTATAGATTCACAGTTTTTTATAAGATAATGAGTGAATATTACACACAAAATACCATATCAAGACAGACTCCAGTTTAAGGATGGTGCTAACTAATAGAGCTTGCCTCCTATGCACGAGCTATGGCCGAACCATTGTGTAACTATCTCCCCAACCCCCTAGAGCAGGGTTCTGCCAATTCTGGTTCGAACGCAACAGGCAATTTAGGACTCTTTTCTGATCCTCTGCATGGTATGAGGGAACACTGTTCCTAAATGGTGCTAATCAGAGCCTAAGCTACTACTCAATAGTTCTGCTCTCTTGAATTTCAATAGTTCTTTGTACAGATGTGTTCTATCAGGTTAAACCATATGAAATTGCTGACATTTGATTTTTTTTGACCTACAAAAATAGCAATTTCATATGATTCAACATAATAGTGAGAAAAGCACTTAGAATCAGGAGGCTTGGTTTTGAATCCTGGCTGTCCTGCTCTATGGCTATTAAGCTCTAGCAAGTCACTGGATGTCTCGCTGGGCTCAAGTTTTCAAAGGGATCAAGCTATGCCTGCTGCATGGAACTATTGTGGAGATTAAAGGAGAGATGGCACCCTCAATACCAAGCCACTGCTAATTAATTATGAGTTAGTTGTCAAAACATTTGCTCATTTATTAATTTGTTTGATCTTTACAACAATCCTGTAAGATACACGGGGAAAACACAGTCTATTACTGAATTTTAAAAAGGAAGAAACTGTTGTAGACTCTAAATGGTTTAAACAGGATTATCCCACTGGCAGGTAGCAGGGCTAGAATTAGAACCTGATCTCTTGATTCTTAGTCTAGTAAGAGGTTTTTTTTCTTTTTTTTTTTTTTTTCCTTTCACGTTGTCCTTCTTTCTGGTCAGCAGAGCACTGCAAAAAGAAAACCTGCAGGAGTTAACTAAATTCCAAGAATCCTTAATGCAGTAATACACATAGCACCAAAACTAAACATTCTTTTTGGTGTGGGGTTTTTGTTGTTGTTGTTTTGGTTTTTGGCTTTTTTGTTTTTTTTGTTTTTTTTTTTTTTTTGAGATGGAGCCTCGCTTTGTGGCCCAGGCTGGAGTGCAGTGGTGCAGTCTCAGTTCACTGCAACCTCTGCCTCCCGGCTTCAAGCAGTTCTCCTGCCTCAGCCTCCTGAGTTGCTGTGACTACAGGTGTGCACAACCACCCCCCGACTAATTTTTGTATTTTTAGTAGAGAGAGGGTTTCACCATATTGGCCAGGCCAGTCTCGAACTCCTGACCTCAAGTGATCTGCCCGCCTCAGCCTCCCAAAATGCAGGGATTACAGGCATGAGCCACTGCACCCGGCCCCAAACTGAACATTCTTGGATCTTATTTTTTGCTTTTTTTTCTGATGGTGCAAGGACCTATTATGTACCTGATGCTCTCTCTACCTACGTTTTCACTCATTCAATGTGAGCAATAATTTCTTAAGGGGGATGCTCAGTCCCCATTTTCCACATAAAAAGAATGGAATTCAGAGTGGCTTGGCAAGTTGCTCAAGGATGCATGTCTTCACTCATTTGTACATATCCTCACTGTAATTGCTTTAAGAATCAATTTCCACCTCATAGAAGACGGACTGGAATTTGCTTCAGACAAATCAGATGGGAACATAAAAAGCTTGACATGGATTTGGCACGACCCCTGAAGACCATGTGGATATGATTTAATAGACGGGAATTCAGGAGATATGGGTTCCCAGGTTCTGATACTGTGACCTTGGGCTGATCACTTAATTCCAAGCTTATTTTTCTATTTGTAATATATAAAAATGTCTCTTTTTAGCTTTCATGTTTTACAGTCTGTAATTCTACAGGCCCCATTTCACAAGCACCTGTACTTAGCTGTCTACCCCAGAGTTACTTTGGGGCAAGCTTGGGGTCCTCTGGAAGCGCATGTGAGCCTGGCTCCTGCTGCCCATAACTGCTAATAATATAACCAAATGTGGGGAAGATCATAATCAGAGTTGGTCAGTGTCAGAGATCATGACAGAAAGAGCTTCAAGAGGCTTCTAAGTAAGCTCTCAGTTCCCACAGCCTCTTGGAGTAATCAGATAAAAGTCAAAGAAAGAGAATCCCCTTGCAATGTGTTGGTCAGCTTAATGCTCCAGAGAGGGTCCTTTTCCAAACAACTGTGTGCACCTGTGTTGGGAAAATGACTCAGCCTGCAGAATCACTTCTACATGATCACACCAGCTTCCTGCCACCAGCTTTCAGAGAGCACCCCTCTCCCAACTCTCTAGAACAGCAGACCCGAAACTGAGTTTCACTGGAGTCAGAGGGCATATAAATGCAGCTGGGGCTGGAATGGCAAGCTCCCTTGGCATCTGGGTCCTTTCCTGGATGCTGCGATCATGCAGCTATTTTCTGGGGTGAAAACTCCAGAATGCTCCATGTTGACAACCCATCTTGCTTTGTTTCTTCAACTTCTGCAGATTTCAGAGGTGTTGACTCTCTGCCTGGGCTGGTATCCTATGTTTTTCTGACAACTAATTCTCCTTGACTGATTTCTAATAGCTTATTTGGCAGCTGCACCATTGCTACCTTGATCATATCCCTTCATAACCCCCTACTTCCCTTTTTCTTTCTTCCTCAGCCTCCTTCACCTGATCCTGCTCACAGCATGGCTTGCCATCATGAACATGGCCCTCTCACCTTTGTTTGTTAACTGGCCTCTTTCTTCTTTTTCTCTGCAAGTAAATGATTCTTCTTGGATGTTTGCCAGCCCTACAGGCATGGCTCCATGGGCAGTGACAGTGCCAGCTCTGAAATAAATGCCATGCCCTGCAGCCCTTGGGGCAAGGAGCCACAGTAAAATTGCAATCCCCAATGTGGCTGTGGCAACAATTGAGGGGGAAATTGCCTCGCTTCTGTCTAGTCCCTGGTCAGTGCTCAGACGATACTCTCCCTTGGTACAGCTGTGTTTCCTAAAGTCACAATCTGAAGGAGAGGGCGTGGGTGGGTTGTATTAACATGGAGGTTCTGATCACACTCCAACGTGACTAATTGGACTCTCTCAGGCAAAATTACTCCACGTCTGGATGGATTTAATTTTCTCCTAATTCTCTGTGCCGTTTACCGTGTTTTATGTGAGGTCAATGAACACTTGTATTTTTCCCTCAGGTTCTGTCAGTCCCCTGGTTGCTAAATGCACTTACTCTCAGTTTTGTTCAGAAATCGAAACCAGAAAATTCATATATCCAGACTTATTTGCAGCCCCTCTAATGATAGTTGATGCTAATCATAATAAATCAAAAGCACTGTGAGATCCTGAAGTGCTCTACGAATCATCCAAGAAAGAGAAAAGCACATTCCGTCCCATTTTGGTGATAAAATTATGTTTCTTCGGTTCATCCATTTAATGCATGCCTACTGTGTGCAATGCATGTGGTGCTACCTAGGGGACTAACAGAGATGTGTCTGTCACAAATAATACACTCAAGGAAATTGTGACTAGTAGATTAAGATAAAATTGATGTAAATGATGATAGCTTAAAGGAGAAAGTCGTTTCCCAAGAGATGCAGACAGAGATCAGGAATATGGGATTTCAGGGGCCAGGTATGGTGGCTCACACCTGTAATCCCAGTACTTTGGGAGGCCAAGGCAAGAGGATTGCTTGAGTCCAGGAGTTCAAGACCAGCCTGGGAAACATAATGAGACCCTTGTCTCTACAAAAGATAAAAATACTTAAACAAATTTACAAGAAAAAATCAAACAACCCCATCAAACAAGTGGGCGAAGGATATGAACAGACACTTCTCAAAAGAAGACATTTATGCAACCCACAGACACATGAAAAAATGCTCATCATCACTGGCCATCAGAGAAATGCAAATCAAAACCACAATGAGATACCATCTCACACCAGTTAGAATGGCCATCATTAAAAAGTCAGAAAACAACAGGTGCTGGAGAGCATGTGGAGGAATAGGAACACTTTTACACTGTTGGTGGGACTGCAAACTAGTTCAACCATTCTGGAAGACAGTGTGGCGATTCCTCAAGGATCTAGAACTAGAAATACCATTTGACCCAGCCATCCCATTACTGGATATATACCCAAAGGATTATAAATCATGTTGCTATAAAGACACATGTACACGTATGTTTATCACAGCACTATTCACAATAGCAAAGACTTGGAACCAACCTAAATGTCCATCAATGATAGACTGGATTAAGAAAATGTGGCACATATACACCATGAAATACTATGCAACCATAAAAAAGGATGAGTTCGTGTCCTTTGTAGGGACATGGATGAAGCTGGAAACCAACATTCTGAGCAAACTATCGCAAGGACAGAAAACCAAACACCGCAAGTTCTCACTCATAGGTGGGAATTGAACAATGAGAACACTTGGACACAGGATGGGGAACATCACACACTGGGGCCTGTTGTGGGGTTGGGGGAGAGGGGCTCAGCATTAGGAGATATACCTAATGTAGATGACGAGTTAATGGGTGCAGCATACCAACACGGCACATGTATACATATGTAACAAACCTGCATGTTGTGCACATGTACCCTAGAACTTAAAGTACAATAATAAAATTTAAAAAATAATAATAATTAATAAATTAGTCAGTGTCATGTCATATGCTTGTAGTCCCAGCTATTCAGTTACTTGAGAAGCTAAAGTGGGAAGAACACTTGAACCCAGGAGGCTAAAGCTGCAGTAAACCATTATAGCACAACTTCTACTCCAGCCTGGGCAACAGAATGAGACCCTGTCTTAAAAGGAAACACAAAAGATTATGGAATTTCAGAGGAGGAAGATATAAAAACTGGACCTGGAGGAAGGAAGAGGTGAAAAGAGGTCTCATCAAGAAGACAGAATTGGTCTGAGTCTTTAAGGGTGTGTAGATTTGAAACACACAGAAACGGAGTAAAAAGCATCCTCTGTAGAGAGAACATCAGGCATGGAGAAAGGTCAGGGTATTTATGAGGAAGAGGGTGAGAGCACGATGGTAAATAAATGGGGATTAAAGTAGACATGCTGGGAACAATGAATGCCCTTGAATGATAGCTTATTCAATCAAGTTATTGAAGGTTTTGAGTTCGGGAGAAATGAGATACTCTCTAAGAAGATTAACCCAAAGAGAGACTAGAAGAAACAGAAAGGTCAAAAAGCTATGACCATCATCCAGAGAAAATGAATTTTCATTCTCTGAAAATGGGGTGATGTGTCAATCCCCAGTTAATCAGAATACTGGAAATTAAAAACCACCTATCTCCAGCTACTCTGGATAAAGGGAAATTTGCTATAATTGGTGAAGTGTGAGGTGGTAAAAGGTTACATGTCCTGCAAGATGACATCCTTTAGTTAGCTTGAGACGTGAGTCAAAGTATCACAATGAATTTTGTTTCAGGTAATAAACACCTTCACCTTTCACACGCTGATTTACTTTAAACAATTATTTGGTCACCAGCTATGAAAAGATGACATTTCATTAAGTAGCTGAGACTTAAAATGCTAAGTAAGGTAGATAAACCCAGGAAAGAGCCCTGTGACAATTACAATTCAGAGATGTGTTTAGCTATTGCTGCTGTCATCAAGCACCGCATCCCATGCAGTGCACAGATATGAGGAAGGTAGCTGCAGCCATCACCAATTTAACTCTTGGGTTTCTCTATCTGGCCCATGTGCTGGAAGAGTTTTGAGGAATGAGAGTATTTTTAATAGATGTAATAGATGGCTGAATAAAGATGTCATAGCAATACCGTTGCTGTTATTTAAAAGAGTTTAATGCTTTATATTTATTATATTTTGATTAGCACTTCTGATTATGATTTTTTTTCTTTCTGTATTCCCCTTCCCATTCCTCTTCTGCTCATCATACAGCTGCCTGTGCTGGAACAATTTTCAAGATTAGGCCCTGAGGCGCCAATTCCCTTCTTTTAGTAGATTCCCCAACTAACTAGTTAATCTCCTGCTCCCTCATTACTTTCTCCCTTAATGACCATAGATAGTAACATTCTCCAGAGACTATCCTACCAGCATTTATATTACTTTCAAATTAGAAGAGTAGGCATCTCTCCAGATCATAAAGAATACACTTATTTTAAGGTACAGTGGAGAAAACACAATGAAATTAAAGTTGGTTTAATGAGTCTTACTAGTTTGCAGAAATTCTGGCTGTGCAGAAGTCCTCGCCTCATGCTAATGCCAGCTCTGGTCTTTCTAGCCTGGTGCAGGATTTCCATATTCTCTCCGGCCCTTCAATGTTAGATTACAAAACAACTTAGGAGTTCAGAATCAGAGAATGCTCAAAAGACACATTTTATTTCTAGCTATGAGTTTCTGTCTCTCAACTGCTCTAAGTCCATTTTCTCTTCCTCATTCTCTCTCTCTTTCTTTCTCTCTCTCTCCCCCACTCCCTTCTTCGCTGGTCAGAAGCTTTGACCTCAGTGGCTCTGGTGAAGCATTCACATTTCTAAGGATTATGAAATCCCTAGTCTGGATTCACTATGGACCCTGCTAAATGCATTTTCCCAAGCACACGTTTGGCACTTCCACTCCAATAGGGTTATGTGGAGCCTCATCCCATTATGTGCCGGGGGCAATGTGGTCCCTTATGTACATGAGCTCAGCCACCTTTTTCTCAAAGCTGTGAACCAGGTATCAAACCACGCCAAATAAAAAGGAAACTGTTAATAAATTATGCACTAACTAGCAATGTGCTAGTTAGTAGCAGAGTGAGAGTTCACCTCTCCCATCATGTTGCTGTCTTTCCTGGTCTGCTCCATATGTTTACTGGTGGAGGTCTATGTCCCAGACAGCTCAGGGTTATATAATTTATGGTATAAATTATATAAATATATGGTATAAATTATATTTATGGTATAAATTTATGGTAACAAAATACCATAAACTGGGTGACATAAGCAACAAACACTTATTGCTCACAGTTATGGAGTTTGGAAATCTGAGATCCAGGTGCCAGCATAGTAGGGTTTTTGGTGATTTTGGTTTTGGTTTTCCTGGTTTACAGACAATTGTCTTCTTGCTGTGTCCTCACATGGCAGAAAGACAGCTGTGTAGCTCTCTGGCCTCATCTTATAAGGGCATTAATCTCATTCATAAGGTCTTCAGTCCCATGACCTAATCAGCTCTCAAAGGCCCCACCTCCAAATACCACCACTTTAGGATTAGAGTTTTAACATGCGATTTTGTGGGGGGACAAACATTCAGCCCACTGCTGTTTATAAACCTTCTGTAGCCTATCAGGGTAGAATGAATTGCTTATTCAAGGCTTTGAGAGAGTCCGGGGCTTGTTAGAGGTATCATTAGACTGAGGTGATCTCAATCTATTTCAGGTCTAGCAAGTTTTTAGAACTGGAGAAGCTAGAGATTCAAAAGGTCTAGTGAAGAAAGCCAGTGGTTTGGTAGCAAGGTTGAGCATCTATTGGTTGTTTCAGGGTCTTTTGACTAAAAGCAACAGAAACCGATTCTTCCTATCTTAAGTAAAAAAAAAAAAAAAAAGAGATAGAGTGAACATGTAACAAAAATGGGCAGAACTCCCAAAATGGCAGAAATGTATAAAAGTGTCAAACAGATTCAAGAAGGGCAGAAGCCAGGACATCCCTGGGAATCCAAGTAACAGGCACTAATTGTTGGTCTCCTTAGGGTACAGCCATGGGATAAATTAGATCCAACTTTTTTCTTTCCATCCATTAATGATTCCAAGTTCCAAGAGAGAGTCCAGTTTGAACATCATGACCAATAGCCCCACTAACAAAAGTAATTACAAAGTGCCTTGAAAACATCAAACCATGGGGCCAGGCGCGGTGGCTCACACCTGCAGTATCAACATTTTGGGAGGCCGAGGCAGGTGGATCACGAGGTCAGGAGATCGAGACCATCCTGGCTAACACAGTGAAACCCCGTCTCTACTAAAAATACAAGAAAATGGCCGGGCATCGTGGCAGGTGCCTTTAGTCCCAGCTACTCAGGAGGCTGAGGCAGGAGAATGGCATGAACTCGGGAGGTGGAGCTTGCAATGAGCTGATAAAGCACCACTGCACTCCAGCCTGTGCAACAGAGCAAGACTCCGTCTCAAAAAAAAAAAAAAAAAGAAAGAAAGAAAATATCAAGCCAGTTATCTCCTTTCTTTTTCCAGCTGACTAAAATGCAGTTGTTTTCTATTCTGTACTCACCTTCACCACCCTACTCTGGAAGATTCCTTCTTTTCCACTATCTCTTGGAAGAGCAACACCTTCCTACCTTTATGTTAACACATGAAATTTTCCCTCCCACTTACTCCTCCTCTACCCCCTAACCTTGATGACACCTAATTTTCTCTTTCTTTTCCTTTCTTCCTTTTTTTTTTTTTTTTTTTTTTTGAAACAGGGTCCCACTCTGCTGCCCAGGCTGGAGTGCAGTGGCACGATTACAACTCACTGCAACTTCTGCCTCCCAGGCTCAAGTGCTCTCCCACCTCAGGCCTCCCGAGTAGCTGGGACCACAGGCATGCACCACCATGCCTGACTAATTTTTTTTTTTTTTTTGTAGTTTTTGTAGAGATGAGGTTTTGCCATGTTGCCCAGTCTGGTCTCGAGCTTTTGGAGACCAGACTAAAGCAATCTGCCCACCTCGGCCTCCCAAGGTGCTGGGATTACAGGGGCACCTAATTTTCAACCAAGTACTGACCACAACAACTAAAAAAATATATATGAATGCATCTTTGTGTGTATTTCTAAACTGGTGTCACTGTGACTGCATCTGAACAAATAGGAAAGGGAAGAATTAAAGATCAGCAAGTGCTTACTGAGCACCCAGTATGCGCAATGCGCAAGAGCCCATTCACCTCAGAGTATTAAGACAGCTCTCCTCTCTTCCTCCTGCTCCCTCTTTCCCCATTCTCACCTTCTATTCCACTGAAGAACTTAATGTGATAGTCCCCGCATCTGGAAACTGGACTGATCTAGTCTTTGGAGCATTGATTTCTTTGCAGTCAAAGAAATGTGGCCTGAGTCTGATTATCTCACACAGAGAAAAATAATTAACCTTCATGCTGCTGACCACTCCAACCCCCAAAAGCGTGTCCTATTTTCATTAAATGCACTTCTGCATGACACACGGCCCCCTATTTAAATTCCTATTTTCCCATGGCCACTTTGATCCTATGGGAGCATTTTCTTTCATTTCCTTCCTTCCTTTGTTCTCTGTCTCCCTTACATCCTTCCTCCTCCTTTCTTTCCATCTTTATCCTCTTGGCTTCTTTGCTTTTCTCTCCTCCCCTATTGAGATAGAAACTGAACTGCAGAAACCAGTGTCCTGAAGCTGGTGAGAAGCCTTCAGCAATCGGCCCTCTACCAAGGACGGAGGCTTTCCTCCTGTTCTTGACCACACCCTCTGTGGGCTCCCGTGGGCCTGGAGTCTGAAGATTTTCATACTTCTGGATAGTTGGTGTCTTCACTGAACCAATTTCTTCATGTATCACCAGGGAAATAAGACCTACAGTGAAAATGAGAGTATTGGCTTTCCATTTTACTTTACTGGTAAGAAAGTTGCAGAACTTCTCACAAAAAGAGCCCATGCCTGCTTGAACCGCAAACGATGGGGAAAAGGGAAGCCACACAACCCCTCCCTCTAATAGTGCAAGTCACAGGCCAGTTTGAACCTGAGCTCAATTAATATATTCTGAAATTCAGAATAATTTGTATCAGGTGAGGTGAAGGCAGCAGGGGAGAATAAAAATCTGCTGAATGTGATCTGCAGCAGAAACCCAGAAGGCTATCTAAACGGATCTTCAACACTGAGACATTCTGAAGTCATAGGAGGAGAACTGTTTAAATATTTTCACAAGAATGTATTAAGACGGTGAATCAATATGGAGCTGAAGTGAAGTTGGCTCGGGCAGACGAAAAAGGTTGTTTTAAAATCAGTTCACATCACTAACTCGTTATGTGATCTTGATTCTGTCACTTATCCCCTCTGGACCTGATTTTTGCTGTTTCTAAAATGAAGGAGAATAAAATGTTGAGATTGAGGATTTCTAACAACATTTCTAGTTCTCCACTTCTATCTATAAGTCTAATCAAGAATAAAAGATAGTGGCTAAATGGTAAAGCTATTCAGGGAGCTTTCCCTGTAATCTGGGGGAGGAGTGCTGGGTCTAATGGTGATAACCAATATGAGACCTCTGCAGTCAATCAGGTTTTCCTTCTCAGAATTATCTGGCTTCCCTATGATTCAAAGAGAGTTAATGGGCCCGACTTCTTATGTGACCTGTTGATTCCAGCTCTGTCTTTCTAACTTCTGCATCCAACCACTCCCCTGAGGCAAGGGCTGGCTAGATAATTGTAGGTGTCAAGGAGAATAGGTAAAATAACACAGATTGATGGTCCCAGGTAGAAACTGCCAGGCACTCCTGGCGGGGACACAATAGGCCTTGAAAAAAGAATGCTGTGATAAAGAATTTGAAAACATATAGTCAGGCCTCCAGACAAGAATTTGGCCTCAGGAATAAGAGGAAAGTTATAGGCAACCTTCTTCCACTTAGTAGGAACACTTTCTAAGAGTGAGTAGAGATTCTGTGCTGGTCATTTACCTATCCTCTCTCAAGCTCATTCCCTGATTTTCTCTGGCAAATATGCAATTGACTTCTCACTAGGTTCTGCTCCTGGAAGGCACTAGCAGGAAACCGGAGGACAAGAGGAAAGGAGAGGGCAGGGAATGTCTCCCTCCCTCCGCCTCAGGCATGGCATGCAGCCTCATCAGTGGGCTAGGCCTTCTCTGGGATCCAGCAGGTCTGTCTCTTGGACTCTAATAGAACGACCTCCACCCCTTTGCCACTAATGCTAGGGATGGTAGCAGGCTGTTGATGTTGCTAATCTCTGACTTGTCTCACTATCCTCAAATTGACTTTTGAGCTCTTCCAGCAGTTTAAGATGAGCTCCCCATACTCTATTTTTTCTATCAAACTCCCTGACCTGGACTTTCTTTTCCTGACCTCACCATGGCTAATACAGATGCCTGACTCTGACTGTGTGCTGACACTGGCATACCATCTGCATGCAGGAATACTTTGGGTACAATTTTTTTTTTTTGGCAGAGTCTTGCTCTGTTGCCCAGGCTAGAGTGCAGTGGTGCAATCTCAGCTCACCGCAACCTCTGCCTCCCAGGTTCAGGCAATCACCATCTTGGCCAGTCTGGTCTCGAACTCCTGACTTCGTGATCCACCCACCTCAGCCTCCCAAAGTGCTGGGATTATAGGCATGAGTGGGTACAACACTTATAGCTCTGGCATACTTCCCAGGGATGTCATCTTAAAAGGCCCTCCCAAAGCTGGTGAAAGCAAGATTGTCAGCTCAGTGGCTCAACAGTAATGAAGTCAACACTGACAGTAACAATGACAGGCGGCCAACATTGGTGCCTCCGTCCATGAGCAGCAGGCCAAGCCCATCACCTGGTAGAGCAGAGAAATTGCATTGACAGCTGTTGCAGGAGAATTTTCTAGGCTGCCTTTAATTGCTTGTGACCCAGACAAATCCACCTGGAAAAGGGAAGGGATTTGAGAGCCTCTGAAGGTCCAGAGACAAATATTATAATTACCACTAAAATTATTCCCACAGCCTTTGATTGTTCTCACAGTGCTCTTTCCTGGGGAAGAAAGATGTGAACAGTAATTTAAAGAGCACTTTCAAACGTTTATATCATTGGATACTCACTTTACATTCCAAATGAAGGTTTTGGTATTCAGAAAAGCTACACACTAATAAGTAACATAGATTAAACCAAAATCCAAGTTTTCAGACTCCAATTTCTGTGCTTTGTGGGGAGCATATGGCAAATGGCAGTGAGGGATCCCCCATGGTGTCTGAGAACACACACAGGGCAGGCAGGGCTGCTGAGGCAGGCCCAACCTGTAGATATATTTATAGCAATGCCTGCCATGCTGAACGTGTAGTTGGCTGTTTACACCTCTGTATGAATTATGAGACGGAGAACAGGGACCGGACCACGTATCAGCCTGTTGTGGTCTTCCTGCTCCTTAACTCAGCTAGGTCCAAGTTCTTGTCCCACGACCAGGAAGAATTAGGCACACAGGCACTGGAGAGTGAGTAGGGCAGAGTAGAATTTATTAAGCAAAAGGAAAGCTCTCAGCAAAGAGAGGGTTCCTGAAAGCAGGTTGCCATTTTACAATTGAATACAAGGGCTTTTATAGAAAAGCTGATGGGGCTGGGTTCTTTATTTGCACAAGGTGTGAATTCCTGGCAGCTCTACCCCATCCTTCCAGTGCGTATGCAGGCCCTTAGCCTGAGTTACTACATATTGATTTATTTCCCTTGCCTTGCATGTGTCAACAGACAGAATTTAGGCAAGCCCCCTGTGAATGTTCCTTTATCTGCACAAAACATCTGGTGTAAGCCCTTGTGGTATGTGTGGATTGGGCAATGACCTGGGTGGGTCGGAGGTTCTCTGGGGACCCTTCCCTTACTCTCTGCCTAAAGCGAACTGGCTAATCTCTCTCAAGTGCACAGTAACTCCAGTGTCTATCACAATTAGAGATCTAGTAAGTGACCAATAAACATTTGTCAGCCAAACAGATTAATGAGGACACAGAAAGCCACTACCTGGGCCAAAACAAATATTGATGGACTTGGAAATCAAAATCTGATAATACAGTCAATCATATTAGCAGGTCCTGTCACAATAAGTGACTTCTATATGTCTTAATTTGTCTTAAAAACCCACCTAATACGTCCTCCCAAAACTGGAATCCAACCATAAGAGACCCATTCCTTTGGTCTTTGAGAGTCTCTATGACAAAACAAATCTTCCTGAAACTGGGCATAATGATAAGCTTGCTTTAAAAAGAAAAAGCAAGAGAACAGGTCTCAGAGTAGCTGTACTTGGGTATTTGGCCTACAGATACACTTGAACACATATAAAATCATGTATGTAATAGTTTGTGCAACAATATTTTTAATAGCAAACAATTGGAAGCACTTCAAGTGTCCACCTACAGGGGATTGGTTAAAGAAATCAGAAGACTTTCTATGCATTTTTACAAAAGAATGAAGAGACTCTTTATTTGTTAATGTAGAATCATCTCTGGGATTTATCATAAAGGAACAAAAGCAAGATGGAGACTCCATGTATAATATCTTAACTTTTGTGTAAGAAAAGGGATGGAATAAAAATACCTATTCTTATCTGCTTTGTTTACATAAAGTAGCCCTGGAAGAATATGCAAGAAATTGATAGAAATGCATGCAGAAGTGGAGGAAATGGAGTGGAACAGGAGTGGAGGGAACAGGTGGAGGAGTGGGAGAAAGGGTCTGAATGGAAACGTGGTGACAGCAAGGCTTCTTAATGTATGTCTGATGAAATTATTTTGGGTTTTGAACATTAGAATGTATTAATTAATCAAAAAATTAAATTAAATTTCATTTTATTTAAAAGAGAGAATCCCCCCAAGAAAGTGAGTAGACACAAAGGATAAGCTACAGCACTCCAGGACTCCTCATTTCCTCAGTCTTCCAGAAATATATAACCACTGAACCCCGCAGGTTCTGCCCTTGCCCCACAATAGCACTTGCTAAATCTGTCTGACAATAGAACTACTGCGCCTACCTCAATTATTATTGGGTCTCCTCCCGTCACTAGATTGCTAATCTCTAGAGAGCAGAGTCCATGACTGACTCCTCTTTTTCATCCCTGTGGTTCCAGGCATATAAAAGTACTTTAAAAATAAATAAATCTCTGTTAAATGGAATTGAATTTTTCTTACTGCCAAGTCTAATTCTGCTTTCAAAATCTTGAGCATGAGCCAGAGATTTCTCCTTCCTTCTCCTCAAAAAGCATTTTTAGAATCCATTTAGGAAGGGTACACTTGCTGGTTTTTGAAATGGCCTTCATAGTCCCCATAAGTGGACAGAAACTGTCTTTCTACTCACTGTCAAGCAGTGGAGGTAGGGAGCATGGGCAGCATGTTAGGCAAAGGGGAGAGAGCATGGGAGATCCCTGTAAGGTACATACCTGCCCATGAGTTCAGAAGTGGGAATACTGAATTAGCTGCACATGGGCCCCATGGATGCAGGTGGAGAACACAAGACTCATAATCTAAAAGGATGATGTAATTCAGGTTTTGTCCAGACAGCTGTCCTATCTAAAAAAGCTCTCTCCATTGAATGGACACAGGACTCCAATGTTTGTTTCTTCACTCACTCATTCATTGACTCTCTACTATGCTCCAGGTAGAATGTAAGGCATTGAGGTTCCAGCAGTAAGCACCGGAGGTCATGTGTAAAGTCAGGTAGGCAGTGGTAATCGCATGACCAGTGATCAACCCATTCATGTTCTCAACCAGTGCCTGAGTCTACAGAAAGCAAAACCCAGCCACCCCATCAGGGGATGAGCTACTAGGGGCTAGTTGGAGCATCAGGATCCCAGACAAATGTTTGATATTCAGGATGGGGCTCCAAATAGAAACTCAGTCATATGAACCCACTGCTGCAGGGGTCAAAAGAGGGCAAGGACTTCATGGGGTATATGGCTGCTCGTAGCTCATATCAGATACCTGATTCACGAGAGCAAATCTTAGACCTCACCATTGGGAAGAACAATGTGGCTGACACTCTGGGCAGTATTGGCTCCAGTACTCCACAAGGCTAAGCTCCTGTTGGAGGCAGCCTGAGAAAGACAGGGTTGGCAAAGGCAGCACTAGAACATTATCACACATATTCCTGTCTTATATATACTATCGAGCAAAGCTCTCTCCCCTCACACACATTTCCCTCATATTTCACACCACCCTTCTGTGCCCACCCTATCCCATCAAAACTGTCCTGGCTTCATTTTCGTAAGTATCGCAATGGGCAGAGAAAAGGAGGACCTAACATAGATTACCCCAGACTCGCAGACTTGCCTAGGACACTTTTTTATTCCTTTTAAGTTTACTTTTTTAAGCTTACTGATATGTTTTCAAATCTGGAAAGTTAACATTTAACTTTCAAGATTTGCACAGCACAGAAGGCTGGAGATTTTGCACCGACTTACTCACTAGTTAGCCAAGTGACTTCAGGATGTCATCTGACCCCTCTGTGCCTGGCTCTTCCCATGTCTAATGGGCATGGACATGCCCATTTAGCCTTATAAGGAAAAATATGTGATGTAAAAGTGCTCTGAAAAAGGACAAACACTATACAAATATGTGAGATTTTAAAAATTAATTTATTTCTAAACTATCTAAAAGTAGGCTATTTGGGATGAAATTAATTACAACATTCTCATTGTAGAATCAAGGTGGGTGACTGGAGCGATAGGTTAGAGAACACTGGGTGTTTTTAAAAGCTGCCTTCTTCATTATCTGTAACAGTAATAGATTTCTTTTGGACTAGAATATCTTCCATGTTAAAGATTTTTGTTTTGATGCCAGATGTAAGGATAAGACAAAAAAAGCAGTCAGTATGCAAGGTTGAATCAAGTCTGACTGCTTAGCTACTTCTGAATATTTTTAGCTCAATTCCACCACTTTCAAAGTATCTGCAGACAAGAGGTACGGATATATTACAGGCTCAGAGCATGGCTTCAGAACTAATCAAAACATCACATGCACTATCAAGAAAAATGTAGAGATTCTCTTACAGGAGCACAGACAGTGTTTTATGAGCAAATTAAAAAACCACAAATGCAGAATTTGTTGATGTTGTGTCAAAAACAGCTTTGCCCTGAATAAGTGCATGTTGCAGGATAATACCACACGATTCAGGGACAAACTTCTCTCCTCCAGCTGCTCCTCTGACACAGTCTTAGACCTCTTTAATCACTGGTCTAGCATTTATTTAGCAATTTTTATTGAAGCCTTCTAGGCTCTCCTTCTAGTGTTGAGAATTCAGCCATGAACAAGACAAAGTCTCTACCCTCACAAAGCTTATATTCTTGTAGGAGAAACAGAAGAAACAAGCAAGTAAATATTTACTGTAACATAGAGAGAAATGCTATGTTAAAATGCAGCAGCATAGGGAGATAAAGAGCGAGGTATGCTATGCTGAAGACAGTTGTCAGAGAAAATCACTCTGAAGGGGTGATATTTGAACAAAAAAAGTAATAGAGGGAGCCATAGGAGGGGTTCTAACTGACAAACATAAACATTTCATCTCAAGACAAGAAGGGGACAATAAAAACATCATAAAAAAATGTTGATCGTAGCTCTTTCCCTAAGCAGCCTGAGGTAATCTGCGAAAATGGTTCGCTATTCACTTGACCCGGAGAACCCCACGAAATCATGCAAATCAGGAGGTTCCAATCTTCGTGTTCACTTTAAGAACACTCATGAAACTGCTCAGGCCATCAAGGGTATGCATATACGAAAAGCCACGAAGTATCTGAAAGATGTCACTTTACAGAAACAGTGCGTACCATTCCGACGTTACGATGGTGGAGTTGGCAGGTGTGCGCAGGCCAGGCAGTGGGGCTGGACACAAGGTCGGTGGCCCAAAAAGAGTGCTGAATTTTTGCTGCACATGCTTAAAAACACAGAGAGTAATGCTGAACTTAAGGGTTTAGACGTAGATTCTCTGGTCATTGAGCATATCCAAGTGAACAAAGCACCTAAGATGCGCCACCGGACCTACAGAGCTCATGGTCGGATTAACCCATACATGAGCTCTCCCTGCCACATTGAGATGATCCTTACGGAAAAGGAACAGATTGTTCCTAAACCAGAAGAGGAGGTTGCCCAGAAGAAAAAGATATCCCAGAAGAAACTGAAGAAGCAAAAACTTATGGCACGGGAGTAAATTCAGCATTAAAATAAATGTAATTAAAAGGAAAAAAAAATGTTGATCGTAGACATGCTGTCATTACTAGAGAAGGCTGAAAATGTCTTCAAAGTGTGCAGGGTGGGCTTGTCTGGCACCTCCACCATCACATGAGAGGGGCTTTCCCTGGGTAGCTGCTGGTCCTTCTGCTTGGGGCCCAGAATGACATCACACAGAGCCCACCAGAGCCTTTCCTGCAGACAGGAGGCCAGGCCAGAGGCACCTGCAGCTGGAAGCAGAGTAGGAAGCCGAACCCAGCCTGGGTTGCCTAATCTTCAACCAACTTCCAGATGATTTCGTGGGAAAATAAATGACTCTTGTTTTAAGCCACTGGTTTGGGGGTAGTTTGTTACTCAGCAATAGCCCGCCATTGCAGTATGCCAGGTGATGATAAGTCCCAAGAGGAAAATACAAAATGCAAAGGCAGAATAAGAACTATTCTGTGGGGGCAC
Organism: Nomascus leucogenys; assembly: GCF_006542625.1. Classification (NCBI taxonomy): domain Eukaryota; kingdom Metazoa; phylum Chordata; class Mammalia; order Primates; family Hylobatidae; genus Nomascus; species Nomascus leucogenys. The sequence continues at coordinate 20,505,749 of NC_044403.1, forward strand.
AATTTAGTTAGGATGATGAGAGAAGGCCTTGCTAATGAGGAAATAACCTTCGAGTAAGATCTGAAGGAAATGAGGGAGCAAAACACTCAGATTCCTGGAAGAGGAGCATTCTGGTAAGAGGGAAAAGCAGATGAGAGGCATTGAGGCATTGAGGAAAGCATCCTGCATGTTTGCAGACAGCAAAGAAGCCAGAGAGGCTGGAGTGAGGCCGGCAAGGGGGGCAGTGGTAGGAGGTAAGTCCAGGGAGACAAAGGACAACTTACGTAGGGCCTTTTAGGTCCCACAGGTAGATTTTAAGCAGAGGAGTGGCACAGTCTGACTTAATTTGGAAAGATCACTCTATCTGCTTTGCTATGAATAGGATGTAGGGTGGAAGCAGGAGAATTGGGTGGGAGCCTATTACAATAACCCAAGCTATAAAGGATGGTGGCTTGAATGAGGATGGCAGCAAGAGAGGCAGGGGGAAATGTCAGAGTTTGGATATGATTTGAATGTAGCGCTAATAAGATTTGCAGTTGTATCCAATGTTGAACGCAAGAGAAAGAGAAACTTCAGGAAGTCATCAGGTTTTAGTCCTCAGCAACCAGCAGGTTGGAGTTAGCATTTACTAAACAGTATTTTTAAAAATTGGCATTTAAAAGCAACAAGTATGGGGGCTCTCAGCATCTTAGTGTTGATCATGTTAAATTTCAGCTACCCATCAGTCATCCAGCGGGAATGTCACGAGGCAGTTCGAGGTCTGGAATGCAGATAGCAATTGGAGAATCATCAGCATATAGATTAAGTTTTTTCCCATGCCAGTAAAGAGCTGAGAAAACCTTTGCAAGGGAGGAGACACCAAAATGGAAAACTGAAATTTTAAAGAGCAGAATGATTAATATTTCTGTGGGATCTTCTCCAGGCCATGTGGCAAATGGTTAAAACAGTGCTCAGTTTAGCTCTTTCTTTCCCTGCTGCTCTGCCACACACCAAGTCTTCACCATGTCAACTTAGGCAAAGCCCAAAACTTAGAGCACTTTATGTGCTGGTGAGAGACACAAAGTGTCTGACTCCCACTGTCTTATTACTTAGGGTTCATGTATTGGGGGTGTGGTGTTCTATGGAGAGGAAGGAAAACACCGCCCCAGCCATGTTTGGGGGCAGGGAAAGAGAGGGGGCTTCTCTGTCTTTTCGGACCACCCTGAACTGATGCTACCTCCTCAGTCTCTGAGTGTGGCACATTTTAGCTTTATCTTTTAAAAATTTATAAGCAATAGAGGGCATGAAATGGATACACTAAACAATATTGCCCTACTTTAAAGATTGCCACTGTTGTGCTGAGCTGAGACCCAGACCTTAGAAGGGAAATCGATTGAGAAAATACAAGTGGCCAACCTATGACATCAAATGATAACTTCAAAATAAATGCCCTCACAGTTGTAAAATCACTACAAATACAATTGTTCAAGACCTCAAAGCAACTTTCAAAACTTGATTCCGTTTTTGCTGCTGCTATCACCAATCTATAGCCAAGAAACTTCAGCCTCATAAACTTGAAAATGTTTGATTTCATTTTAAAAACCTTTGTGACCTAGTAAACTAACAAGGGCTGCTAGGAGCAAAAACTGACATTTAGATGATCAGAAATGGGCTAAGAGCTTGGGTTTAGAACTAGGACAGTGGACATAAACTCTACTAAGGGAATATAAGGCCACAGTGGAGATGGAGAAGAGAAAGGTCTTGTCACATTGAAGAGCCTGAGAGGAAGATGCTCAGGCCAGACTTAGAAATCCAGCCGAGAGTCCCCATCACAAACCTTTCACTCTGCTATCAGCTAGACAGCTTGCCCCTTTCCCTTTTTACTTTGGGACAAATAAGATGGTCTTTAAGTTTCATGGCTGCTCTCATTCGTTGTGAAATTTTACTGCTCCTAAATATGGCAGAATTCTTAAAGGCCTAGCATAGCAAAGAGAGAAGACTACACTTAGCATTTCAGGTGCACGTGGGAGTAAAGGACTGCACTTTCCACAGAAGATACATTGCAATTGGCATGTAGGATTGCAGGGGTAATGTGCATGGGCCACGGTGCAGAAACAGCCAGTTAGGAGCATCTAAGCTGTGTTTTTCTTTGAACTTTGCCTCTAGAAAATAATACCCCAATGAAGGGGATTGGCAAAGGCAGCCAAGCAGAACCCACACCTTCACTCCCCAGAGCATCTTGCAGAGATTATTTTGGTTGCTTCCCTGGCTAACAGAGGAAGGGAAATATGGGACGAGAGAGGCAAATAAAGGTGATACTTGAGATGGCTGTCAAAGATGAAAAGAATTTTGAGAGGAAGAGAGGGCAGCCTAGGGGCCAATGGACAAAAACACAGGGACACAGGATTCAGTTCAATGAGGGAATAGAGAGTTTCCTAATAGAATTATTCAATTTTGTTTTCAAGGCTTCCTCAAAAAGCAGAGCAAGCAAACTCACTGAGAATGTATTTCTTTCTTCCTTCCTTTATTTTTTAGACACAAATATATTGAGTAAACTCTATCATGTGCCAGGCGCTGTGCTTTGATCAATATTCTGCTATGTCTACATGGCTGTTCCCCACGCTGGACATGTGAGCCACTTGAATTTCTGCCCCTCCTTGTTGTCCTGCCCTGAGCATATATATATTCAATATGTCTATTGGAGGGGAAGGAGGAAGGGAAAAATCAAATATACACAGGATTTCTGTACTGGTCAGCTGGTTCGACTCCTTGACACACTATTAATTTAAATCACATCGGCCAAAGAGATATGGAATCTGCTGTTTAAAATTTAAAAAAGAAACCTTGAACCAATACTTTTTAAACCTTGAAAAATGTAGGTGGAATACTCTGCTCCCATTCTACAGACTTTGGCTGTTCAGTTTCTCCTTTGCCTGCCCAAAGAGCAGGGAAGGGTGTTGGCTTGGCTCACACTTGAGAAACTTGGGCAGAAAAAGACCTTGTTCTCTCCATGCATTTATCAGAATAGAACCAGGCGCAGCCCCCAGGAGGCCAGTCAGGCTTTACTGTGCCTGGTTTCCTCTTCAAACTATGATCCAAGTCTCTCTGGGCAGAAAAGGGCCTCACTCGAAGCCACAGTGCTACTCTCACCTCCCCTGCAAGCCACGGAGAATGAACCCCAGTGAGGTCAGAGATCCCCAGAATCCCACACACATGCATTAGAAGGGGCCATAAGACCTTCTGTTCCAAGCTGCATATTTCACAGGCCATGGGGCTGAGATGAGAGCAAGGGTACCTACCTTTGTGCCTTGGTAAGGCCATATTTCCACACAACATGGGCAAAAATAAATGAACCCCTTGCTCTCCCTTAATCCTCTGTATTTTGCCAGCATTTCCACTTTTAACCTCTCTCCATGTCCCTTTTGGGAGTGTTCCCTCCCCACAGCTACCTCTACCTATACTGCGAGAAGTGTCAGCTGCAGAGCTGCCTGTTAGTAAGTAGACTCAGGCAATGATGAGGATGTTGAAGTGAGGTATGCCCTCTTGACCTCACCACCATTAGCAGCGCTGGCAAGCAGGAGAGGTAGGGAGAAGCCCAGGCTAAGTGGCCAGAACTGCCTTGAGGCTGGCAAGCAGCCTCAAACTAAAGAGGCTCCTGTAGGCCCAACACAGCTTCCCCAGAACATACTGGCCTAACTAGGCCATGCCTAGGCTCTTTACACCTGCCTTTAGCAATCCTTTTTACTTGCAATCATCTCTGCTTTCTAACCTGATTATTAGCCATCACTGCTGAGAGCAGGCTAGAGACTAAATTAGTTGATACTCACTTTTCCTGTACTCCTTATTTCTCTCTTCCTATCACAGAGGACTCATAAAAGTGAGTGAGCATGTAGTGACAAACAGGATAGTCACAAAGTCAAGACTGCAGATCCACCACCTTCCTTCTTTTCCATAGCTGAACGATCTTGGGTGTGAGCATGAAAATGTTTTTCTGTGCAAGTAGTATTAAAAATTAACAATAAACAACCTCCATGATTAGGCAGCCTCTCTCTGCATTTTCAGGGTCATCCAAATGATATCCTCAAAACCAGAAAAATCTCAGAATGCATGATTTTATATAATCTGCTTTTCATAGATAAGAGATATTGATAATAGAGCTCTTTAAAGATTTTGACCATTCATGCTGGAAAAATTCCTATTTTTATACCCCCATACCCAGTTTAGGCAACTGATCTGGAAAATAGAGTAGAAGGATCTCAGATTCTGTGTTGGGTGCTACCCACCATAAAGTAGGGAAGGGGTATATATCCAGCATGCAACAAGCTGTCCCAGGGCAAATCTTATGGAAATGAGGCACAGAAGGGATTTCCTTCCCCTCTCCCAGGAAAGCAGGAGTTTTGCACCCTCTTTGGATACAAAGGTGGTGTCCATTCATTGTGATCTTCCAAAGACTAGGGCAGAGCATCTCATTCTCCAGCTCGAAAATTCAATAGCTCAACCCTAAATCCCAATTCACTTCCAGACTCGTTGGTCTTCAGAATCTGGCTTTACCTACATTCCCATCTTTTAAGACTTTGTCTATAAAATGAACAAGTCAAGGTGAACTATTCTTACTGCACTTTAAGTCCCACACTCACCCACCTTTAGACTTTTTTCAAGCTGCCTGTCATGTCTTCCTCACCTCTTCACCCATCTCTGCAGGTCCACATCCCACTGTCCAAGGATAGCAAGAGGCAGAAATTGACCCAAAAGGAACTGATGGGAAAAACAGAAGAATATCTCATGAAGACCAAAAGCACCAAGTACATCCAGACCTTAGAAAAGACCAGAAAAAGAAACTGGGAAGCCCTAGGGAGCAATGATTCATTTCTCTCGCTCTCTCCTCCTCCCTTCCTTCCTCACTAATCAAATACGCTGCTGTCTCTACTTTCTCCCCTGAGGATGCTCTGTTGTTTTCAGTCTCCACTTTCTCATGGCCACCTCAGGCTCCTACGTGTTTTCTCAGCTTCAAGCCCACTAACCAACTGACTAGCACCTACAGTGTATCTCAATTCCCAGTGTATGGTAAAGCAGGTCAACTTGCCCACTGCACTGCCTCTCAGCTGTTTAACTCCCCTCCAGCCAGTCATGGCCAAGGAGTGGGAGCCTCCAGTACAACTTGGCAGTGCTTCTGTGTATTGCTGAGAGGCCAACGTTCCCATAGAAGCAGGAAGTGATCTACGCAGACTCCCCAAAAGCTTCCTACTTCAAAAATCCAGCCTAAATTCCAGCTGCCTCTTGAAGCTTCCTCTGATTCCACCATCTAGACATAACCTTCTGTCTTTTAGTATCTTTCAATAGTAGGTGACAGCTTGATGTCCTTTTCTGCTGAGTACCTTCCCTCCAAATTTCCTCCTTCTAACAGACTCCCCCTCCACCCTCAGGCCAAGAAGCAGCACTGACCCAGGCTAAGCCAAGTATTGTAGTATGCACAGATTGTCTTGATACCAATACTAGAAAGTGACTGCTCCTAAAATGTGAGCTAGTCTGAGCCGATGAGATGAGTTACCTTCCTCTAGGATCCTAGAATTTCTTGGCTACTTCTGGAAGCCTCCAGAAAGATACTATAAGAAAGAGACAGCGATTGGTGCAAGCTGGCCTAAATGGAACAGAAAGGAGAACGAGATGAAATGTGGTTGGAGCTCCAGGCAGCATCCAAAAAATTAAGTCAATGTCTGGGATTCCCAGGCGTTGTCCTTATTTCTGTCTTTCTGAAGCTCTTAGTCTTCAAGTTATCTCAGGATCCTAATAAATCTCTTTTTGCTTAGGGTAGCCATAGTTTGCTTGTAGCCAATGAGATGTGGCATGCACAGCCCTTTAAACCTTCGTTATGATGCTCATTACCTTTTATATTGAATTATCCTTATTTGTCTACATATCTTCTTTCCCCTGTGAGCCTGTGAGATTCCTAAAGAAAGCAATCATGTATCGCTGCTTTTTGAATGCCCCCAAAGCATGGAACATAAGCTCTTATAATGTGTTCAATACCTGACTGACCAAATGAATAAATATTAGAAAATGTACATTGTCTGCCAGGTACAGCGGCTCACACCTGTAGTCCTAGCTACTTGGGAGACTGAGGAAGGAAGATTTCTTGAGGCCAGGCATTTGAGACAAGCCTGGAGTTTGAAACATAGCAAGATGCAGTCTGTATAAATTTTTTTTTTTTTTTTTTTTTTTTTTTTTTTTTTGAGACAGAGTCTCGCTGTCGCCCAGGCTGGAGTGCAGTGGCGTGATCTTGGCTCACTGCAGGCTCCACCCCCCGGGGTTCACGCCATTCTCCTGCCTCAGCCTCCCAAGTAGCTGGGACTACAGGTGCCTGCCACCTCGCCCAGCTAATTTTTTGTATTTTTAGTAGAGACAGGGTTTCACTGTGTTAGCCAGAATGGTCTTGATCTCCTGACCTCCCAATCCACCCACCTCGGCCTCCCAAAGTGCTGGGATTACAGGCGTGAGCCACCACACCCGGCCTATAATTTTTTTTTTAATTAGCTGGGCATCGTGGTCCATGCCTGTAGTTCCAGCTGCTGAGGAGGGTGAAGCAGGAAGATCCCTTGAGCCCAGGATTTTGAGGCTGCAGTGAGCTATGATCATGCCACTTCAGTCCAGCCTCAGCAATAAAGCAAGACCCCCATCTCAAAAAAAAAAAGAAAGGCCAGCCCTATTCCCATGATCAGGCGCTTCATGAAATTGGGAAATCTGTATGAATAAAAGGGAATAATCACTGCCTAAATCCGTGTTTTGGAAGATGAATGGTATAGTCTTCTACCTGGCACCTGAGTTTCCTGAGGCTGTTTCCTTCAACATGTACGTGCCCAAGTAAGACGCAGGGATAGGGATGGATGCAGCCTTTGTTTAATAAGCCTTCTATTTGACATGCTGCTTGGAGAAAGAGATAGGAGATGACCCTTTACCATCCATCTTGGTAGTCTTATAATCACCCCTGAAGTATGGTATACAGAGAAAAAGCCTTCTTGTCACCCCCTGTAAAAGGCATGAGCATTGCTTCTTACGCAATCCAATCTGTTGCATTCTTTGGTTTCAATATGGCCCAGAAAATGTCTGAGACAACCAATCCACAGCCAAAAACCACAGATACTGTGGTTTTGCAGAAGTACCTATGGTTGGGTCCATTTGCTCCTGGAAATGTGTAAGGTCTTGGAAAAACCAAACTGACCATTCCAAAGTGGAACTGGAAAAGGAGTCCTGAAAATTTCATGTAACTAACTTACACCTTTTCTTCAACTTCTGTCTCCTCCTACCAAGTCAGCTCAAAAGCCCTTTGGAGGATTCAAATGTGTCCTTTCTTGTTGAGAAGCTACCCTCTCTAGACCCATGAAAGGCTGCAGATTCTCTCAGCCTAAACTCACATGTCAGTCTCCCTCCAGAGTCCAGGGCTGCCAGGGCTGAATTTTAAAAAGAGACTCACCCCATCCTTTCCTAATGACAGCTGCCTGTCTTTAGCTTGCTCTGAAACAAGTACTAAGGCTGTTTCAGGGACACCAGTGGTGGCAGCCCCTAGCTTACACTTGCTTAGTCACTCCAGAGCCCAGAGAACCTTTGTCCTTCCCACATGCTTGGCATTTCACAAAGCTATCTCCCTTAGGACCACTCAGCTATAACATTTTCCCAGCATGTCTTCTCCTTGTCAACATGACACAGGACTGGCAGCCCTTCAAAGTGAGAGAAAGACACTAGAGCAGGCAGGCATGCATGCACACACACAAGGAGGAGGGAGAAGAGAAAGACCTCACTAAAGGGGCAGCACTGATTTTAGCTTAAACGTAAAAGTGCCCCTAAGTAGCAAAAGCTTAGCAGTGGACATCTTATTTTGATAAGAAGCTATGGGAGGTTTCAGTTTTTTCATGCACTCTTCCCAAAAGCCCCTAACAGATTCTTTAGACAGGACTCCATTTTGGTGTGGCCAAAATGCAGCCACTTCTAGGGACTAAAGTCTCCACTGGCCTTAATGTTGCCTACCAAAGATGCCATCCCCTGCTGGCTCTTTTAATGCCAGCACCTGTGCCTCATCTGGCATGGATGGAGTTGGCAATGCCAAAGGGCTCTTGACTATGTGAATGCACTGAACTTGGGTCTCCATTGGACAGGTCCTGCTATGGTGTGCTTCTCTGCCTTTGCAAATTGTTCTCTTTGCCTAGAAGGCACCCTTGCCCTTTCTCTACTTATTTACCAGAAAACTTCACCTACTTAAAAGTTGGCTCAAGTTGTTCCTCATCTGGGACTCTCTAGACACCACTAGCTGCACCCATTGCAACGTGCCTAGGCCTCCATATTGCAAACGTCACACTGTCTCGCATTCGTCTTTTGATGTCTCCATCCAGCTAAAAGTTTGTGTAGACCTTAAAGGCATAAAAATGGCTTTTCATGTCTGTATCCCTAGCACCTAGCACAGCTCCTGCCATATAGAAATCTATAAGAAGCAGAAATGCCATGAAAAGCTAGGGAAATGGTTGGTACTGAAAGATTCTTCCTTTTCTTGCCACTTTCATTTAACAGAAATAAATTTCAGTACATGCTTGAAAATACTGCTTCACTTTCCTACTGGAGAACTACTCATCCTCCATGCAAAGTGGGCCATCCATGGCAGTAACCCTGACCTCCTCCCCCGATTATCAGGCTAGGCGTATGACCCAGGCTGACCAGTTAGAGCATTCCATTTCCAAGACCACAGTAACAGGTTCAAGGATGAGCATATCACACAAAGAAGTCCAATCAAAGCCTTCTCTGAAATGTGATATCATACGAATGCAGAGAAAATGGTCTCTCCTTCTAGATTGTAAATTATCATAAGATAGATTTAGAGCTGCTAGTTGCCTCCTTTCTTCCTCACCAAAATTAAGCCAAAACACAGAGGAAAGCACACATAAAGATGTAGCGAGACACAGAGGCAGAGCCCTAATATGTTGTTTTGATACCTAGATCCAGCTGTGCATGAAAGCAGATCCATCTCATCCTTCCTAGTTATTAGGGTTTAGAACCAGGTCAATTTCCATCTGTCTCATCGTTTTTTCACCTCTTAAGCTACTTGGAGTCAAACTTTTAACATTTAAAACCAAAAGGGGCTTAATATACGTCTTTTTTACTCAATTATAAAGTGAGAGTTTCTCCTGTACCCATGAAACTCTTGCTTAATTACTGTATTTCAAACACTAAAAATTGTTTGGGGAAAGCCCACTAGCCTTAAATGATCTCAACTATTGCTAGTATTTGGTGCTGTGATGCAATCTGACATAAATCTGACATGATCTATTTAAAAGAGGACAAAACATTTTAACATACATTTAGTAATTATTCTCAGAGGAATTGAAACTGTTTATTATCATAATTGAAACATTTAAAGATCACTTTCGGAAGCAATGCCCTGGCAAAAATAATACTGCTTTTGGAAGGAAACACAGAAGAATATCTTCCTGACCTTGGAGTAGGGAAAGAGTTCTTAAATAGAATTCTGAAAGCCCTAACATTAAAGAGAAGAAAATCAATAAATTGGACCATGTTAAATTAAGAACTTTCATTCAAAGATATTATAAGACAGTGAAAACATAAGCTACAGAGTAGGAGATGATATTTCCAATAGTTATCTATCAAAGGACTGGTATCCAAAATATATAAATAACTTCTACAAAGCAATAAGGAAAGTGCAGAAATTCAATAGAAAAGAAGTAGATAAAAGAGAATATCAAATGGTCAATTTGATGTTAAAATGTTCCCGACATTACTAATTATCAGAGAAATTCAAATTAAAACCACAATGAGACGCCATCACAAATCCAACAGAATGGCTAAAATGAACACAAGAGTAGTACCAGGTTAGACCTGGTACTATCTTGTTGGTAGAAGTATAAACTGGCACACCACTTTGAGAAATGGTTTCAAATATTTGTTGACACTGAAATTCTTCATAAAGGGTGCTGGTAAGGTTCTGTATCTTGATGGGTGTTGGGTGTAAGGTTGTGTTTACTCTGTGTCAATTCATTGAGCTGTATTTATGTTTATGCACTTTTCTGAATATGTGTTTGACTTCAGTGCTATCAGGATCGACAGCAGTGTTCAAGGTCTGGGATCTCCAGCAACAGCAGTGCAAACCTGGTCAGCAGCACCCTCATGACGTGAAGTTGGGGAGCTGTGCCAGGGTCGAGCTCTGTTCTGTCTCCTGGTTCTCCTGTCCCTCATTACACCTTACATTAGCCAGAGTCTATTTCTGTTCCTTGCAACTCAGAACCCTAACTGGCACAACTCTGCATAATTTTTACATAAATAATTAACTTAAGATTATAAGTTGATTTTTGATTAAAAGTTTATACATCTAAAGTTATCAAACTATTTCTTTTGCCATTTTTCTGATTGAGAAATGGGGTAGCTTATATTTAAGTTATTTTTTATCCAGGCATAAACACAGTAACATACAGTTCATGCTTCTTCAAGTGTCTACTCAAAGGCTGCTGGTGTAGTGGTTAGGTACTTGGACTCCGATGCTAAACAGACTGGGGTTGGATTCCCAGCTCCAGTGTTTGCTGGCTGTGTGATCTTGGACAAGCTCCCCAACTTCTCTGTGTCTCAGTCTCCTCAGTTGTAAAATAGGGATAATACCTTCTTCATAAATGTATTATGACAAAACACATGTAAGACATTTTAAATATTAGCTATTATTATAATTATTAACATGAAAGAGACTCAGGCTCTGTGATTTCTTGAGTAGCATACCCTGCCCAGGCCTGAGGCAGCTGGAAACAGAACAGAAGGAATTTCTAGAAACAAATGAGAGTATTTCCCATTTGGGCTGGACCTATGTCTCTTTTTTCTATAGGGTTTTGGGGAACAGGTGGTATTTTGTTACATGAGTAAGTTCTTTAATGGTGATTTGTGAGATTTTGGTGCACCCATCACCTGAGCAGTATACACTGAACCCAATTTGTAGTCTTTTATCCCTCATACCCCTCCCACCCTTTCCCCCTAAGTCTCCAAAGTCCATTATATCATTCTTATGGCTTTGCATCTTCATAGCTTAGCTCCCACTTATAAGTGAGAACATATAATGTTTGGTTTTCCATTCCTGAGTTACTTCACTTAGAATAATAGTCTCCAGTTTCATTCAGGTTGCTATGAATGCCATTAATTCATTCCTTTTCATGGCTGAGTAATAGTCCATTACATATATATACAACAATTTCTTTATCCACTTGTTGATTGATGAGCATTTGGGCTCGTTCCATATTTTTGCAATTGTGAAATGTGCTGCTATAAACATACATGTGCAAGGATGTTTTTGTGTAATGACTTCCTTTCCTCTGGGTAGAGATCCAGTAGTGGGATTGCTGGATCAAATGGTAGTTCTACTTTTAGTTCTTTAAGGAATCTCCACACTGTTTTCCATAGTGGTTGTGCTAGTTTACGTTCCCACCAGCAGTGAAGAAGTGTTTCCTTTTCACCACATCCATGTCAACATCTACTATTTTTTGATTTTTTGATTATGGCCATTCTTGAAGGAGCAAAGTGGTATTTCATTGTGGTTTTGATTTGCATTTCCCTGATCATTAGTGAAGCTGAGCATTTTTTCATACGTTTGTGGCTATTTGTATATCTTCTTTTGGGAATTGTCTGTTCATGTCCTTAGCCCACTTTTTGATGGGATTGTTGTTTTTCTCTGCTAATTTGTTTGAGTTCCTTGTAGATTCTGAATATTCATCGTTTGTCAGGTGTATAGATTGTGAACATTTTCCCCCACTCTGTGGGATGTCTGTTTACTCTGCTGACTGTTCCTTTTGATGTGCAGAAGCTCTTTAGTTCCACCTATTTATCTTTGTTTTGTTGCATTTGCTTTTAGGTTCTTGGCCACGAAGTCTTTGCCTAAGTCAGTGTCTAGAAGAGTTTTTCCAATGGTATCTTCTAGAATTTTTATAGTTTCAGGTCTTAGATTTAAGTCCTTGATTGATCTTGAGTTGATTTTTGTATAAGGTGAGAGATGAAGATCCAGTTTCATTCTCCTACCCATGTCTTGGATGGAAGCAATAAAGACCCTGAATGGTCATGACCTTCCTCCGAACACCCACCACGACCCATCCTCCCATACTCCACCTCCTGTTCACATTGCTGCAGCCAACCCCCTGGCCGTGTTCACCATGTCTGATGAGAATGGCCTAACAAAATCTCTGTGCTCTATTTAGGCCTCCAACTCCCAGGCCTCCTTGATGTGCCTCCCAAGGTCCTGTTTAATGGTAATTGGCAGTCCGTCTCTGGCAGCTGCAGCCACAGCTGTAAGGGTGGGACTCCAGTCCATTGGTTCAATGAATCCTCTCTTCCCTGCCCAGTCTCCATCTGACATATTGCCCATCTCAGGGGCTTCAGCTACTCCACCCCTTACCCTACTCCCAACCCCAAAAGCCTGGCCTTATGTGCCCCACCACCAGCACTCACTTCAGACACTACCTTTGATCTGGGCTTTGCCTTTTCCTCTATTCTGTGGTTTTCAGGTGTCTCTAAGATTTCTACCCTCTCCAGGACACTCCTCATCTGCCTGCGGTGACCATGGACATTCCTCTCTTCCTGGCCTTCCTCTGAGCTTTTATCCTTCTCTAAAAGAATCTTGTACATAAAAGTAACTTGAAAAGAAAAATTAAGAAAATGTTTTAAAAAATGAGCCATATATATTTATACACACACACACACACAGATGACGCTAGACAAAGGTTATTTAGGGAAGAGAACTGCCTTTGGTTAGGAAAATACCCTGCTATGCCTACCAAGTGCAAAAGATGGGCCCCAAGGGCTTAGTCTGAAAGGAGACCATCAAAGACATAGCTAGAATTCTTTTGCTTAAAAAAGCATTAGGACTTAGAGACAGATGAGAGAGAAGAGGGGAGAGAGAGGCCTGTGTCACATAGCTTAGGGTTGTCTCTTGCTGGGAACAGCGGCCAGCAGGAAATGCCCAAGAACATTGAAGATCAAGGTGTCTATTATATAGTAAAGTTGTGATGCTGCAATGGAAACCCCCTCCATGGCCCTAAGCCTTTACTTAGACATAGCTGTACACCAGCCTTGTGATGATGCCACTTGGTGGGAGTAAAGGAGTCACATCCAGCCAGAAGTAACAGTGAGGATAAGACCAGGCATGCACAGGTTGTCCAGGAGACCCACAAATTGAACTGACCCAGCAGAAGCAGGAATTTAAAGCCTGAGCTGACCAGTGCAAGACATCAGAGTGGATGATGGAAATGACAGAGAAACAAGAGCTCTGACTTAGACATCTAAAGAGGTGGATCTGAGTCCTGGCTTGGTCACTCATCTTGGATGAACTGTTGAACTTAACTGGTCCTCAAGGGCCTCACCTGTAAACTATGCACCTGCAGCACCAGACAAAAGCTATGGTCCCTACCACCTCCAACTTTTCAGAGCACTCATGCTGCCTTCCCACTTTTCCCTAACCATTTGAGTTCACCTTCCCTTGATTAGCTGCCTCTCCCTGCCCTTTTACAAAGTTGGGGAGCAAAGTTAAGATTTCTCAATGCACATCCATGGGAAGCTATGCGAAGCTATGGGTCCACCACTCCTCCCTCTTTAAGCACAGAGATGGAGAAGCCCTTCTCTTCCTGGCCTGGAGAGCAACAGTACGGAGGCACAAGCCAAGCTTAGAGGTGAAGCACATGCAAGTTGAATAACTTGCTAGTCATCTCATAGGTTATTAACAAAACCAGCCCTAGACCCAGGCCTGCTCCTTGAGTTTCCACCCCCTCAACAGCATACTATTAGTTCTCTTCCTTCTGTCATTGAGCATGTGTTTAATAATTGCTAGTACTTAGGAAGAAGGAATAAGGGAGATAAAATTTGGGGGAATAAAATAATTTAAGATGGAGTGCTTGGCCTCAGAATTTGCAGTAGAATTGGAAATGCACCACTTCCCAATCTCTTCAGTAATATCTTCCTTAGCATATTGGTAGAATTTTACCATAAAGTGATTAATTCAATAAATTCTTATTAAGTACCAACCCTATTCCACCACTATGCTATCCTATGAGGATAAAGAGGTGAACAAGGTAAGTTCCGTATGGAGTTTATAGTCTAAAGAGGAAAGACTGACCTTAAAGTAGTAATCACATCACTACAGATAATTAACTAGTTAATTACAATCGTGATGTGTTTTATGAGACTTTACAGCAAGGGAACCTAACCTAGCCTCGGGTGTCTGGAAAGCCCTCCATGAAGAAGTGACTTTAAGCAGAGACCTGCAGTGCTCTGTGAGTTGGCTAGATGGAAGAATAGGAAAGGGAATGGAGGAAAATGGTCCATGGAGAGGAAGAGGCATGAGCACAGGGCATGGCCACGTTGAAGAACTGAAAGATGACTAGCTTGGCTGGGCTGTTGAGAGCCAGGAAAATATTGGTGAGAGAGGCAGGGGCCAGATCATGCAAGGTTTGTTAAGGTTCTGGAACTTTATCCTAAGAGCAGTAGGAAGTCGTTTGAGATCTCTAACCAGCTCTCAATGAGTTACAGGTATCCACCATGTTTGTTTATTTCATCACGGAATCTAGGCCAGCCTTAGTCTGAAGCACTGCCAGATGTGCTGTTCCTGACAAGTGCCCCTGGGCTTCTCAAAAATGTCTTTGCCTTTCCCCCTCACAGTCTGTCTTTCCACCACTGAACCCAGTTACTGTGTGACAGATTGGGGATGGCAGGAAGGAAAGCTGTGGGTTCCCAAGGGAAGCCTGAGCAAGAAGCCAGCAGTATCCTTTCTTGGCCTCTCCAGAGTCCCCTTTGGGGATTGTGGAAAAGTCCAAGACCCCCTGTGTCTCCATCTTTGTATCCGGCATCTGAGTCTGCCTCACCTCCCTAGGATGTTGGAGGAATAATTAAATTAAAGATATGAAGTGTGACATTTCCCAGGTGCTGGGGTAACAGCTGTACATGTACATAGGAAAAAGTGCCTTGGAGAAGTACCCAGGGACAACAACACCGGGGGAGCAGGGAGGAGCTGCCTGCCGGCCAGGACCACATGTACATTACTGCAGCCTCGGCCACTCCCGCAGAGATGGGTAGGAAAGGTGGCATAGCTTTCTGGAAAAGTTCATCTGGTTGCTCTTACAGTCAACAACCTATTCAGTAAACATCAATTATGTGCTGGAAACATGAAGATAAGTAAGACCTGAGGCATACCGTGAACTGGGGGTGACAGACATAAATACCAGGATTCATAAAATGTTTCTGGAAATATGGGGAGATATACATACATGACACATGTGTATACACATTATACATGAGTCAAATATACATATATAATATGTGAGTCAGATATACATACATGATACATGAGTCAATTCCAGCATTTTCAGAGAAAGCAGTGTGTGTGGAGAAATATATATATATATACACACACACACACACACACATACATATATATACACACACACATATATACATATATATGTATGTATATAATATCAAGCAGCATTATGCAGAATAATCCCTGGAACCTGTAAATATGTTACCTTACATGGCCAAAGGGACTTCGCAGATGTGATTAAGGTTGAAGACCTTGAGATGGGAGATTATCCTGGATTATCCAGGTAGGTCCAGTCTAATCACAAGTCCTTACAAGCAGAAAACCTTTTCCAGCTTCAGTCAGCTAGAGAGAGAGCAGAGGACAAAAGAAGCAGCAGGAGAAGTCTGAAGCGTGAAATATACCTGCAGTACTGTTGCCGGCTTTGGAGGTGGGGGATGAGTGCCCTGAGCCAAGAGAAGTGTGTGGCCTCTAGAAACTGGAAAGGGATGGGAAAGAGATGCTCTCCTGGAGCTTCCAGAAAGGAGTGCATCCCAGCCGACACCCTGATTTTAGGCTGGTGAGACCTGTGTCGGACTTTTGACCTACATAACTATAGGGTAATAAATTTATGTTGTTTTAAGGCAATCAGTGTGTGGTCATTTGTAACAGCAGCAATAGAAGACTAATACAATAGAGAGAGAAATATAGATTGTGTGAGTGTGTGTGTGTGTGTGTGTGTTTTCATTGATTATCTTTCAATCAGGAGTTCTCAGGTACAAATGACACCATCCACTCTAGCTAGTTTAAGCAGCAAAGAAATGTATTAAAGGGTATTAGGTAGTTCAGAGACTTCCCAGGAGGGCCAGAGAGGGTGATTCTGAAAGTTAGCAGCCAGAAGTGAGCCCAGTTGCATCCCAGAAGCTCCTCCAGCAGAGCATGCCGCAGTTACTGCCCAGCACCCGTGATGCTGAAGCACAGCCATCCATAAAACCCGATGCCCTCACTACCAGGCTGGCCAGAACATTCGTGCTCTGGCACAGCCCACACTCATACCACTCATGTCCATATAATGTTTCATGAGGGCACTTCTCATCGGTGAAACTGGGGTCTCATATCTGCACCCCCTGGTTTTCTGGCAGGGCTTTCACTGTGTGGAAATGATAGAAATATAGAAAAGGTCCTCAAATGTGGTGTGGGAACAAAATGAAAGGCCTTTAGTTGGTCCAAGCACTCTTCAGGTTGCCACAGCTTCAGTCGTGGTGACTCAGCCCGATCACTCATTGATGTTACATTCCCAGACCCTGAGACACCCAAATCGGCCCGACATCCACTGCTTCCTAGAAGGTGCCTTGGGATTGGGGTCATAAGATTTTGAGCTGACCCTTGTGGATAGGTAGAGCAAGGATATTCCATGCAGAATGCAGGTATTCAAGTATAGGAAGTTGCAGAAGAGCTTGGCACATGGAGAGAACTGAGTGTGACTGGGGCCCAGGGAGTGATGGGGAAATCCTGGGGCACAAGGGAAGGGGTAGTTAGAGGCGGACCATAAAGGCTGTAATAAACTACGCCAAGAAGCTTAGAATTCTTCTTATAGGCAACAGGGATCCATGGAAATGTTTTAATTAAGGAATTGACATTAGGTAATTTTTAGAAAGATAATTCTGGCAGTGAGTGGTATGACAGACACATTGGAGAGAAATAAAACGGTTAGGATTTCTAGTTACTAGGAAATGAAGGTGATGGGAACAAAAGCAGTGGCAATAGCTTTGTGAAGAAGGGGTTGATTCAAGAACTATTTGGGAAGAAAAATTGATATGATGCTGTAACTGAATGGATATGGTTGATAGAGAACACTCAAAATTATTAGAACATCTCAGACTTAGACAACTGGAGAGAAGCTCTTGATATTCACTAAATTAGGAAATTTAGAGGTTGATAAATATAAGAAGAGGCTTTGGGTAAGATACAAATTTGATTTGCACCTGCGGATTTCAGATGCCTGTGGGACATACAGATGAGATGTCTTAAGAGGAAAGTGAATACAATAGTCCAGGGCTTGGAGAACAGCTGAGCTGGAGACATCGATTTTAGGGTCATCATGGGGATGACCTAGTCTTGGGCTTGGGTAGGTATTTCTCAGGGAGAGTCTGCGGAAGAGATGAGGGGTGAGGACCCAGCACTGAACAGGTGCCATATGTAATGGCAGTGGAAGACACCACGGGCATGGGAAGTCCTGTCCCTCACCACTGAAATGGACCTGAGGTTGACTTTTTTCTTTTAATTTTACATGGCACCAAATCAGCTGGGAGGCAAAGTTAAAGCATGCCTGGCGAGTATGTGACCGAAGTTACAGCTGAATTCTTACCCTGTGTAGGCCAGTATTTCCTTCCCCTGACACAGTCAACTGGAGCAGCCAACTACTAAATACCTGCCTTGCCTGTTGTCCCAGTCCTAAGGGACACTTCCTGCATAGGGGGCCATGGCGTCTAACACATGGCTCCACTCCAGCTTGGCAATACTGTTGGACCAAGGGTTATCATAGTCCATTCAGGCCGCTATAGCAAAATACCTTAGACTACATAATTTATAAAGAAGGGAAATGTATTGCCCACAGTTCTAGAGGCTGGGATGTCCATGATCAAAGCTCTAGCAGATTCGGTATCTGGTGAGGGCCTGTTGCTTTTAGATGGTAACTTCTGTGTGTCCTCACCTGGCAGAAGGAGCAAATGGCCTTTCTCAGGCCTCTTCTATGAGGGCACTAATCCCGCTGGTGAAGGTGGAGCCCTTAGGACCTAATCACCTCCTAAAGGCCCCACCCCTTAACACTATCACATTGAGGATTCTGTTCCAACATATAAATTTAGTGGAGGGGCCAGGCGCCGTGGCTCCTGCCTATAATCCCAACACATTGGGAGGCCAACGCAGGTGGATCACGGGTCAGGAGTTCAAGACCAGCCTGGCCAACATGGTGAAACCCCGTCTCTACTAAAAATACAAAAATTAGCTGGGCATGGTGGCATGTGCCTGTAGCCCTAGCTACTCAGGAGGCTGAAGCAGGAGAATTGCTTGAACCTGGGAGGCAGAGGTTGCAGTGAGCTGAGATTGCGCCGCTGCACTCCCGCCTGGGTGACAGAGTGAGACTCTGTCTCAAAAAAAAAACGTATTAGTGGAGGACACCAACATGCAGACCACAGCAGTCATCAATATTTGGACTGGCCAGCAACATATGGTCTATAAAGTCTGGCTTAAAACACAGTTGGCCTGTAGGAGAGTTGGAGTAGACAACACTGGGCAACTTGGCATTTGGCGTTTGGAGCCAGTAAGAACACAATGACCAGGTACAACGTGAAGCTAATAGGCCCCAGAAACTATGAGCCTGCAGAGGAATTGGTTAGGAAGAAAAATGGAGCAAATATCAGAAAGAAGCAGAGGTGCCATCAGCAAGAGATCACGTAGTCATGGGAGAGAAGGAAGAGCCTGTAGTTTGACAGCTTTTTGGTTATAATCTTCATGCAACACTGCTATATCCACCCCACATTCATTTTTTCTTGGACAACTCAAATACAAACTGGTAAAATACCCACAGAGGACACTCAGTTTGCTGAAGCAATGCATATGTGTGTTAAATGTGCCCCCACTATAATTGTCCACATTCCTAATTCTTGCAGCAGAATCTTTTCCATAGTTAATACAGAGATCAGGCCGGGCACGGTGGCTCATGCTTGTAATCCCAGCACTTTGGGAGGCCGAGGCAGGTGGATCACTTGAGGTCAGGAGTTTGAGACCAGCCTGGCCAACATGGTGAAATCCCATCTCTACTAAAAATACAAAAATTAGCTGGGTGTGGTGGCGGGTGCCTGTAATCCAAGCTACTCAGGAGGCAGAGGCAAGAGAACGGCTTGAACCTGGGAGGCAGAAGTTGCAGTGAGCCAAGATCAAGCCACTGCACTCCAGCCTGGGCAACAGCATGAGACTCTATCTCAAAAAAAAAAAAAAAAAAAAAAAAATCAGAGATCAATGCAAAGGATGACCCTCTCCATAAGAACCCAAATTCTAAATTAATGGAGCCTGAATGAAAGAGGTTTTACAATCCTATCAGAGGCACAGGGATAATGTCTGTAAATAGCAATTGGCAATTTCATTAATCGGGATCAAGGTCTGGCCTGCACTTCTCATGTCGAGTACAATCAGTTTGTGAAATAGGATCTCCTCCACTTATAATAAGCCTCTACTGGTTATTAGTCAGCAGCAGCGTGCTTGAGTTTCCCAGGAATGTCTGAAATGCAAAGTTTTACTTTTCCCAAGGGGACTCAGTCTCAGTGACCTTTTCCTGGAATGACAGCTCCCACCAAAGCATGGGGACCCTCTTGGGCTAGGCCAGTGATCATCTTTCATAAGAGAGGATATATAAGCAGGTCTCTGAGAAATTGACTTATAACAGTTAGTACCAATTTATGGAGATTAATCCGAAATCAAAGGCTAAAGCACAGAAGAAATGCTTCCAAAATGCTGGAGATGGAGGAATAAAACTCATACCTCCCTAGGAAGCTATTAAATCAGACATTGGCAAAATGTGCCTGCTGTGTTCAGAGGGGACAGGATGTAACCTATAGTGTATGTGATTCTATAAGTATAATTGTATTTAATAACTGTGTGTACAATTTAGCCAGTTATGTTCAGGGACAGGTTTTAAGTTCACCTCATTAAACCTAGACATCTAAATAAATCAGCATGAGATCCCTGACATGTACTCGCCATGGACAGATCTTTAAAAAAAAAAAAATCTCTGTTGGCATAAAAATAGATATACAGATATACACTGTATTTAAAAGTATATTTCACACACATAATGGCCCACAGGTAGTCCTCAGTAGTTAAGACACATGCCAGAACTGAACACTTAGAATCTGTATGTGGGTAGAAATAGAATACCTTGTATTTACAACTTATCTTACACTTTTCGAAGAATTTTCATAATTTTAGAAATTTTAAAATCACACATATAGTAGATAAGTTCTGCAGATGTCATTATCCAATTTCACTGATGAAGTACAAAGATATAAAATTAAAGCACAGGCCAGGCACAGTGGCTCACACCTATAATCCCAGAACTCTGGGAGGCTGAGGCAGGTGGATCACTTGAGGTCAAGAGTTGGCGACCAGCCTGGCCAACATGGCGAAACCCTGTCTCTGCTAAAAGTACAAAAATTAGCTGGGCCTGGTGGTGGGCGCCTGTAATCCCAGCTACTCAGGAGTGTGAGGCACGAGAATCACTTGAACCTGGGAGACAGAGGTCGCAGTGAGCCAAAATTGTGCCACCGCACTCCAACCTGGGCGACAGAGCGAGACTCTGTCTCAAAAAAATAAAAAGTAAAATAAAACTGAAGCATAAAAATGCAGACATGCGTTTTTCTCAGTTCACAGTAGTCTTTACCTGGTTGCCAATAATCAGAAACCTCCTTCCCCGACTCACAGTCCTAAGCATTTACGCATTCCATTCAGGTTCCCCTGGACCAGAGCACCCAGGGTGAAGACGACCTATGTCAAGCAGAACACCAGTAAAAAGATTTCCCCAAACAATGATTATCATGTTGGGGGACTAATCCCTGATTAGAAGCTGGAGTTGATATCTTCCAATTTTCAAATTGCAAGAATTTCCTGAAGAAGTAAGGAAGTCTCAGGGAGCTAGCTTGGAAATGCAAGGGTGTGCTGTGAAAGGCATATTATAAATGAAGGCCACATGAGCTCTGTCTAAGTGGAATAAGCCTGAGACCTTCTTTTCTACATTTGGAGAGCAGTTCTTTATTGGGCCCCTCTGTGTACCCCCACAACACGGGGCTAGATATCACAATAGGAGGGAGACGCTCAAAGTGCAACAAGCTGTGGTCCTTGCCCTCGGGGGATGTTCAAACTGAGGAAATGAGTCCATAAGTAACTGGAAAACAGTAGCAATTGCCAGAGACAGCAACTTCAGATCCCTCAGGCATGGAGGACTGCCTGGACCGGGTCTGCAGGGACTGGCTGGGAGGAAGCAGGGGCAGAACCCGGAACTGAGCCGAGACACGTGGAGCAGTTGTACAAGGGGAGGCCAGGGAGTTTCCTCAGCCAGTTGGGGTCCTCTACTATACTATGTGGGTGAAAACGAGAGCTCCACTATCAATGGAGGCCACAGCCACAGACCTGGGCACTCCCCAGCAGGAAAGTTCTTTGAGGAGAAGCAATGCTGTGCCCTAACTTTTGCGAACAGGGTGGAAGAATGCTCTGAGTCCCCTGAGCTGAATTGACCCAACCAAGTGAAAAGACACCATACCTCTGCATTTTCTGTAGTGGATCCTCCATAGTTCCTCCCACTGTAAAGCCCACAGCTGCCAGACTGCGGTGAACAAGGACCAGAGGGGTCAGAGGAAAGCCTGGGTGGAGAGTAGAGGACGTGGGCCTTGCTGGGACAGATCACTCTCTATTAAGCAATGCTGGGTGGAAGATGCAAAGAAAGACAACTCAAGTGTGGTCCAGGAACAGACAGCAGCAGCATAACCTGGTAAATTGTTAGAAGTTCACGTTCTGGCTGGGCATGGTAGCCCCAGCTTGTAATTTCAGCACTTTCGGAGGCAGAAGCAGGAGGATCATTTGAGGCCAGGAGTTTCAGACCAGTCTGAGAAAAATAGCAAGACTGTGTCTGTACAAAAAAAAAAAATTAAATTAGCTGGGTGCAGTGACACACACCTGTAGTCCCACCTACTTGGGAGGCTGAGAGAGAAGGATCACTTGAGCCCAGAAGTTTGGGGCTGAAGTAAGCTATAATCATTGCCACTGCACTCCAGCCTGAGAGAGAAAATCTGTCTCCTGAAAAAAAAAAAAAAAAAGAAGAAGAAAATTCAGATTCCTCAAGCTGACTAAATCAGAAATTTTATGGCTGAGGCCCAGCAATCAAGTCTCTTCAGGTAATTCTGATCCACTCTAAAGCTTGAGAACTTTTACCCTACAGCATACTACATTAAATGATGGTCAGTTCTTTGGGCTGGGAAAGAACTGGCAGAAGCTAGCACAGGGAAGAATTGGTGCTCTGCACCCCTGATTTGCCTGCAAACCAGCATGAGATGATGGTCACCTGGTACCCAGAGTGACCCCAAGGCACCTCAGAACCTAGTAGGCTATTCATCCAGAAGATGCCAGGTTTAGGGTTTTGCAAAGTCTTGAAGAAAGATCCTTAAGAGATCCCTTCTGGGCTCAACTACAGAGGTTTTGAGGACCTGTAGAAAAAAAATATGCCCTGGATCCTCCTCCAAACTACTCTGCCAATCTGAACCCCGGATTGATCCAACCAGTAATTTTTGCAGCCTCTTTACATCAGATGATTCATCTTGCTCATGTAAATCCAAAACCAGGAAGCCTTGAATGGAAGACACATACATTCTTCCTAACCTCAGTGGAGTACTCAACATCATTTTTATACATACCCATTCATTCAACAAACATGTTTTCGATGCTTAGAATGTGTCCAGCAATTAATGATTCCTATTCCCATTCCTAGTAGGTTCTATACATAATTCACCTCATCAACATAATTTGTTTGTTTATTCAACAGTTCTTTTGAGCATCTACTCTGCACTAGGTACTGTGCAACACACTAGGGAGATGGAAATATCCAGGACCAGTGCCTGGTTGTGCAGGCCGTGCACAGAGAAGGGATCCCAGCCAAAGAAAGGAAAGAGATGAAATTCACTCACCAGTCCTTGAATCTGGCCCAAGGCACTGTTTGCCTGTGATTTTTTTTTTCTTTAATTTCACAGAAGAGGAACATGGCAAGCAGATAGCACTTTTGTGCAAATTAGGAAAAGGTGCCCCTTCTTCTGAGTTGCCTTCATCCAGAGAAGTTCCTTTTTCTAATTCACACTTAGAGCTAAGGGAAATCTGCTGTGACCCACTCAGGTCTGTGACCTCATAGAGATGGCATTCAAGAAGTCGGATCAGATAGACAAATCACTACACTGAAATGTGACCGGCGCTGTAAAAGCGGTGTGCATTGGAGTATGCTGTTGGGGCACGGAGAAGAGAGGAACTCATTATGCCACTGAGATTTTGTTTTTGTAATTTCATGGAGGAGGAGCATCTAAATTATTTGGAAGCTTTCCTGATTCCCTTAATCCCCCAAACATGCTTTTGACCTTCATTCTTGGCAGCAGGCCCTGCCAGCTCCTTTATGGCAGTAAGCAGGGTCAGCAGATTCTAATTTTCTCCCCTCCAATGCCCCTCTGCATCCCCACCACCCTTCGCTCCTTCTCTGTTTCTGTTGTTGATGGACCCTGTCAGTTTCCATTCTCTCTCACACATGTGGCATAATTCCTGGCTCTGCGCCCTGAATCGATAAAGCCATTCATACTTCCTGTTACCTGATACATTCCCCCACGTCCCTACTGATTTTCTATGAAACTACTACTGCTTCCCTCTCCTTTCCCTCACTGTCAAACTTCTTCACACTTTTTCCCCAATTTTCTCATTCTTTCATCAGGCCCTAACAAAAATAATGGAGAACACTTTTCTGTCTGTCTGGTATTATTCCAAGTGCTTACATATTATATACTAACTCATTTAATCTTCACAACAATATTGCCTGGTAAACACTATCATTGGCATCCTCATTTTTCAGTAGAGGAAACTGAGCACAGAATGGTTAAGTTATTAGACCAAGATCACACAGCTGGCAGGTGGTAGATTAGGGTTCTGATGCAAGCACTCTGGCTCTGGAGTCTGCACTCTTCATCATTAGAACAGCTGCAGAAAACATACTTGGGAAGCCTGCCCAACCCCTATTCCTTTCTTGGAAATTGCTAACCTGCCCAAGCTGATAAGAGTAGAGTGGACATGTCCAGTGGTAGATTGGACTCACCCAGTCAGATTCTCATTGTAGAAAACAGGGAGTGGCTTTACTTGCTGACGTCCAGTTTCAATCCCAATGTATTCTGCTCTTGGATAACCAGCAGACTGTGGTATCTCTAAAATAACCAGCTGTCCTCTTTTGAGTGGTTTCTGTCCCTGCTACCCAACAATGCCTGTTTAAGTCATATCCTTCCAACTCTCCTGAAGCTGATCTTTTAAAGATTGCTGATCATCCCCTCTAATAATCTTTCTGCAGCATTCTACACAGGTGACCACTTACCCATGCCCTCTCCTCTGTTTCTGCCCCTGTACTATACTAGGTACCCCACTGCCTGAGATTCCCTTCACTGCTTTCTTCGCTAGGCCAGCTACCTGTCATCTTCTGTGACCTGGCTCAGGAAAGCGTCCATGGCTCCCTAAGGCTGGACATAACCGACCCCTCCATGCTCCCATAGCCCTCTCTGTAAATGCATGCCATTACACGTCTTATGCAAAACAGATATGGCTGGATATTACATACTCCTGTATGTAAAAGTAGCAAGCTACAGAATAGTATGGATAGTATGACCCCTTTTATGCAAAACTACATATGTGCATATAGAAGGATAAGTAGGTCATGTCACTCACCTGCCTAAATCCTCCAATGAATGTCCAATTGTACTTAACAAAACACAAATGCCAGACCCAGCCTGCAGAGCCCTGTAGAATAGGGCCCCACCCACTTCTCTGACTCCTCCTCTGTTTCCGCTTCACTCACTCCATCCGCATTGAACCATTTTCCTGTTTCTTGAAAACACCTAGTGTCTACGGTCATACCACCCTGAACACGCCCGATCTCGTCTGATCTCGTGAAAACACCTAGTTTGTTCCCACCTCACAAACCATTTGTGTCCCCAGATGTTTGTCTGGCGGGCATTGCCTGTCATTGAACATTCAGCTCGAGGTCCCAACAATCCAGTCCACACAGTCCCACCCCTGTCATTCTCTTTCATGACATTCTGTTTTAATTTCTTTAGGAATTTATCACACTCTGAAAGTATTAATAACTTTTCTGTTTATTTGGTTTTTTGTTTATCTATCACCTGCAGTTAGCCAAACTGCAGGGTTTAGGAAGTAATCCTTCAGGTTACTGAGTCTGTCCAATACTTGTGATACTAACTGCAAGTTGAAGGATTCCCAAAACCACTCTCAGATTCTATAACTTACTAGAAAGAGTCACAGAACTCACTGAAATCAATTATACTCATTGTCACGTTTATTCCAGGG
Source organism: Nomascus leucogenys (assembly GCF_006542625.1). Taxonomy (NCBI): domain Eukaryota; kingdom Metazoa; phylum Chordata; class Mammalia; order Primates; family Hylobatidae; genus Nomascus; species Nomascus leucogenys. The sequence continues at coordinate 20,531,163 of NC_044403.1, forward strand.
GAGGGATATAAGCTAGAACAGCCAAGGGAATGGACGCACAGGGAGAGTATGGGCAGAGCCCACCCTGGAGCTTCTGGCCATTCCTTTCCCATGGAGTCATGGCTGGTGTTGCCCCTCCCAGCCACAATATGTAACATCACACGTGGAGTACTGCTGCGCAAGGAAACCCACCAAAGCTTTGGTGTCCAGGGTTTTTATGGGGGCTTCTTTCTGTGGGCACGATCGACGGAGTCATTGTCCACATGGCAGAACTCAACCCACAGCTCCCCCACCCCACTCTCCCAGGAGTGAAGCTGATATCACATGGCCTGAGCAGCCCACCCTGATCACCCTGGTAAGCAAAACTACCAGGTGGGGTCTGGGGGGCCTGCCACAAATAACAAAAACACTCCTAACACCAGGGAAATGCCAAGGATCTACAGGCTACCTCCAAGGAGCTAAAACAAAGCCCAGACCTTTTTTTGGGTAAAGCCAAATTCCTTACCACACATTTATGTACTGTCCTACTAAAACATAAACTTCTGGGGTACAGAAAATAGACTGGCTGTCTTGTTCTGTCTGTGGCCCTAGCAGTACAGACAAATGTACATATATATACATACATACACACACACACACACACGCACACACATGCATGCATACATACGCACACACACATGCACATAGACATACATACATACATATACACACGTACACATACATACACACACACACAAATACACACGCTGAGTTCTATTTTACCTTACCAATTTGAGGTAAATATCAAGTTACATTTCACTTTTTAAAATAAATTTTATTGTGTATATTTACGGTATACAATGTTATAAAATATATGTAAATGATTTTTTAAAATTAATATAGGGAAGCAAATTAATATATTCTTCAGTTCACATAGTTATCCATATGTATGTGACAAGAGCAGCTAGAACCTACTCACCTAGCAAGAATCCCAAAAAACATACAATTTTGTTACCAACAGTTCTCATGCTGTAAATCAAATCTCTAGACTTGTTCATCCCAGATCTTCTACTTTGTGTCTTCTGACTTCCATCTCCCCATTTACTCTCCCCACATACCCCAGTAACCCAGTAACCACTGCTTTATTATCTATCTGCATATATATATATATATTTAGATTTCACATACAAATGAGATCATACAATATTTTTGTTTCTGTATCTGGCTTATTTCATTTACTATAAAGTCCTTCAGGCTCTTCCAGGTTATAGCAAGTAGCAGTATCTTATTACTTTTTAGGACTGAATAATAGTCTATTGTGTGTGTATACCACAGTTCTTTTATTCATTCATTCACTGACAGGCACTTTGGTTGTTTCCATATCTGTGGCTATTGTGAATAACGCTACAGTGAACAAAAGAGTGCAGATATCTTTATGAGGTGTTGATTTCATCTCTTTTGGATATTTACCCAGAAGAGGGTTGCTGGGTCATATGGTAGTTCTATTTTTAATTTCTTTATGAAATTCCATACTGTTTCCCATAACGGCTGCACCAATCTACATTCCCCCCAACAGTGTATATGAGTCCCTTTTCTCCACACCCTCACCAAATTTATTATTGTTTCACTTTTTGATAACAGCCATCCCAATAGACGTGAGGTGATACAGCGGTTTTGATTTGCCTTTCCCTGAAAGTTAATGATGTTGACCACCTTTTTATATGTGTGTTGGCCATTTTCATGTCTTCTTTGAAGAAATGTCTATCCAGGTTTTTTTCTCATGTTTTAATCAGTTTATTTGTTTTTGTACTATTAGGCTGTATGAGCTCTTTATAAATTGTAGATATTAACCCTTTATCAGATACATGTTTTGCAAATATTTTGTCCTAATCTGTAGGCTGTTATTTCATTTTGTTGATTCTGTCCTTAGCTATGCAGAAGATTTTTAGTTTGATGTTGTTCCATTCATTTATTTTTGCTTTTGTGGCCTAAGCTTTTGGTGTAATATCCAAAAAATCATTGCCATGGCTGATGTCCAGATTTTCCATGATTTTCTTTTCTTCTAGGAGTTTTATAGTTTCTGGTCTTACAGTTAGGTATTTTCCACATTTTGAGCTGATTTTTGTGTATAAGATAAAAGTCCTAATTCCATTCACTTGCATGTGTCAATCCAGTTTTCCCAGCACCATTTATTAAAGAGATTATTTTCCCCATTGTGCTCTCTTGGAGCCCCTGTCAAAAATTAGTTGACTGTATATGTTTGGGTTTGTTTCTGGGCTCTCTATTATGTTCCACTGGTCTATGTGGTCTGTACCAGTATCATACTGGTTTGATTACTATGGCTTTGTAATATAGTAAAAAATAAATGGCTTTAAACTCTCACTTCCTCAGTCTTAGCAATTCATCCTTCTTCCCAGGTGACTCCCTTCAAAAGTCCCAAAGGTAGGTTCTTACTGAGTGGTACTATTTTCCTGCCTAAGAAAGAGGCAAATGAAAATGGAAAGTTTGGTGAATGTGCCAAATGTCCAATACTGCAGCTATAGCTTCTGTCACCATCGCTCAATGCCTTTGTACTGGGAGGACGTCCATGAATCCTTTCTCAGGGCCTGCACACTGCAGGAGGCACTCAGTAGCCAAATCCCTGCTCACCACAAGAAGCACAGACATAACCCAGGCTGACAGCTATTTTCATGCTGGCTGCAGTTTCTCTGGGATGGAAAGGAGGTGATAAGTCTTTCCCAGAGTTCTGTTCAGCTGCATGTACTTCATGCTAAGCAGACCTGGGCTCCAATGTCAAAGCTCTTTGGACACAATATTTCTAGTGTACACTCACATACAACCTTTGCCCAACATGTGATTATAGTCCAGGGAACAGGGGTAGTGAGGGTTCCAGCCCTTCCTGAATGCCATCTGTGGGTCTGGCCAGGACACCTCTCTTCCTTCTTCTTTCTCCACCACCTGGGCTTCCGTCAGGCTCTTAGACCTGTACTAATAACCTTGGACTTCAAGTGAAAGGAGTGTTGGTCCCCTTTTTCTGCAAGGCTCTTTGACTTCTTTGTAAATTATTGGAGGCAAAAGGACACTGGGGGAGTTCACCATTTAATTTCACTAGCCCCAGTGTCTAAGCTTTAGGGTCCTTTGAAACCAAAACATGTTCTATTATGCTTTTCTCCTACAACAAAGGACAGGTGAACACTAGCCTTCTATCCATTATCTAAAAGGAGATGTGCAAGTTGCTCTTCTCAGAAAAAGAAGAACTACTCCTATGTGGTTTGAAAGAAAAACCACTAGCCATTTTTTAAATAACTGTAAGTGCCAAAAATATCCATGCATGTATACACACAGAAAGGACTGTCAGAAAGAATGATGGCAAAAATATTAGCATAGGTTATTTCTGGGAGGTAGGATCCCAAGTGATGTGTGCTTTCTTAATTATACCTTCTTTACCATTTGAAGATTTTACCATAAATATTTGGCACTTTATAGTAAAAATAAAACATTTTTGATATTAAAGAAAAAGCTGCAAGGATCTACCAGGGTGGGCAGATGGTTGAATCATCAGAAGCTTCCATTCATGGCACTATTGCATCCTTGCTTGGTTGAGACCCCCATTTTGCTTTGTTTATGTATTGATTTCTTTTTATCTCCATTTCCCACTCCTGTTCTCCCCAACAGGAACTTCGTTAACACATTTGACATATTATCTTTATATCAGGATATACTCTTATAAAGTACGTAGTGCTGTTTTGTGTGAATACATATTTTTATTTACATAAATGTTTTCACATATCTATTTCTCCTAACAGACTATAACTCCTCCCCCCTCCCCCCAGAAAAGATGAGAGCTTATTTATATTTGTAGTTCCATAACAAGTATGTAGCCTGGCACAGAGGGATGGCACAAGAAGTATTTTTTGGACTGAACTGAATTTGTTCTACAGGTTAAGCATCCCGTAATCCAAACATCAGAAATCCAAATGCTCCAAAATCCGTAACTTTTTGATCACCAGCACGATGCTCAAAGGAAATACTCATGAGAGCATTTCAGATTTCAGATTTTTGTATTTGGTCTGATCAACTGGTAAATACAATGCAGATATTCCAAAGTCCAAAGAAAACTCAAAATCTGCAACACTTCTGGCCCCAAGCATTTCAGATAAGGGATACTCAACCTGCAGCACTTTTTCTTAAAATCTCACATTTTCTAAGCTTCAGTGACACTTCATCCTCCTGCTGCCTCAGTCTTCACAGGCCCCTCCCCTTTCTTGTTCTTCACTATAAGTCTCTCTTCTGCCCTCACGCTGCCTGACCCGCCACAATCATCTCATCTAATGCTCTCCCGGTGCTTTCATTACCATTTTGGCAAAGGTGTTGCTATGGTTGAATGTTTGTCCCCTCAAAGCTCATGTTGAGATTGAAATGCAGTACTAAGAGCTGGGGCCTTTAAGAGGTGATAAGGCCATGAGGGCTCTGTCCTCATGAGTAGGATTCATGGTGTTATCCAAAGGTGAATTTGGTCCCCTTTTGTCTCTTTACACCCCTGCCATGTGAAGGTGCAGCCATCCTCCCCTCCAGAGGGCACAGTGTTCAAGGCACTATCTTGGAATCAGAATCACCAATCCTGCCTGCACCTTCATATTAGACTTCCCAGTCCCTAGAACTGTGAGCTATTAAATGTCTGTTCCTCATAAATTACTCAGTCTGTAGTATTCTGCTATAGCAATACAAAATAGACTAAGCCAGTATTTTCCAAATCTATATCTCTAGACCAAACTTGTTTTCCAAGCTACAGGCTTACATCTCCATCTAACAGCTGAAAGTCCCATAGGCACCTCAAACCCATCATAAAACAGCACCTTACCCACCTCCCCAACCCAAAGCTTGTACTTTCTCCTTTGCCTCTTCTCACTGGAATTGTATTTGCATTCTTTGGGTTCTTCACTCTCATCCTTAATGAAATTCCTCCCTTCTCCATGACTCTGCTTTCTATACAGGATAACTCACCAGATTCTGTCATTTCTACCCAATGTACAACACTGCTAATTCACAGCCAGGGGCTTTGCTTGATGCTGAGAATATTGGGGTGAGCAAGACAGACAAGTTTCTTATTTTCAGGAGACAGACAATAGATGACAGATAAGTTTCTGTGTTGCAGAGTGTGAGCAATGTCATGAAGGAGGTAAGCAAGGTGATGTGGGATAGCTGGGAGCATGAGGATGAGCAGAAAAAGCATCTTTATAGGACGAGAAGGGAGTCTGTTATAAAAAGACCCAGGCAGAGAGCAAATAATCCAGGTCCATGGGTCAGGAGATGCAAAGGCCATATATAGAGAAAAAGCTTCCCATGTTCAAGGACCAGCAATGAAACCTTTGTATATAGAGCATATTGAGAAGGGAATGATCATAACTAGGTGAGGATGAAGCAGGGCAGAGGCCACATTGTGGACAGTCTTGGAGGCCATTCAAAGCCTTTGGATTTTATTCTAAGTGTGATGGGAAATCAAAGAAGAGCATTTAAGCAGGGGAAGGATCTGACCTGATTTATGCTTTTGTAAGTTCATTTTCACTGATGCATGAAGAATGAATTATGGGGAGGAAGGGGGAAGGAAGGGGCAAGAGGCAGAGCAGAGAGACAAGTTCAAAGCTTTTGCACCAGGCCAGGTAAGAGATCGTGGCAGCTTAAACTACAGGATGGCAGTGATCATGGTGAGAAATGGGCCAATTTGAGATCTCTATCGGAAGTAAACCTGATAGAACTTGCTGATGGATGGGATATAGAGATGAGGGAAAGGGAGGAATCAAGGATGACTCAGGAGTTCTTGTGTAAGCAACTAGGTGGATGATAATGCCATTTCTTGAATTGGGGACATAGAGAGAGGAACAGAACCAGCTGGCAGTTGAGTACAGAAGAGAATTAAGAGTTTTGTTTTAGATATGCTAAATTTAAGGTTCCAATGAGACATGCTGTTGGAGATGTCAATTTGACAGTTGGATGTAAGAGCCTGGGCCTCCATGAGGAGGGCTCTGAGATGGGGATCCATTTGGAGGCATCACTGGAGAGATGGTATTTATGCCATGGGAGTGCATCGATGAAGAGAAGAGAGTAGATGAGACAGGAAGAGAAAGGAAAGGAAAGGAAGAGAAAGGAAGAAAAGGGAGCCCATGACAAGGTGCTGGGGCACTTCAGTATTTGCACATCTTCTCGTAAAGCAGAAGCCACTAGAACTGTATGAGAAGCAGAGGCCACTGATATAGAAAAAATACAGGCAGCTATGATGTCATGAAACTAAGAAAAAGAGTGTTTCACAGAGGACAGTGGGGTCAAGTATGCCAAATATGATTGAAAGAACCAATATAAGGCCAGAAAGCTGCCTGCTGGATTTAGGATGATAGAGATTGAAGGGTAATTTTGGTAAAGTAATGTAATGAGCCAGATTGGAGCAAACTGAAGAGTAGTTTGTAGGTGAAGAGATAGAATCAGTGTGCGTAGACTTTGGAAAAGTTTTACAGATAAGGCTCTAGGTAGAGAGGGATGTAGCATTGGAGACTTTTGTGAAGTTGCAGAATGATAGAGCATATTTGTGTGTTGGTGAGAATGAACATTAAAGAGGGAGGGACTGATGATGCAGGAGAGAAAAGGAGTCATGAGGAAGAAAAGTCCTTGAGAAAGGCAGAGTGAAGGAAAGCCAGTTTTGCTTTCTTATAATACAAACAGGAAGGAAGGGAATTTTTTTCCATACTAAGAGGAGGAAAAGAGAAAATGGGTACACTGGGTACACACAGGTTCATGTGTAGACCAGGTAGCTGGGAGAAAAGGGAGCTCTCCTTCAATCATTCCCATTTCTCAGTGAAGAGTGATAGGATATCATCAGCTGTGATGGGGAGTGACGGAGGGGCAGAGGTGGGAAGAGGGTGTTGAGGAGCAAGTGTGAAGCCTCTCCTCATGGTGTCTCACACTCTCTGCTCCAGTGCAGCAGCCCGAGGTCAGGCCCTGACTGTCTCCATCTGTACTACCACAACGGTCCCCCAAACCTTCCATGCCCAGCTGCCAATCCCCAGCACCTCAATCTCTTATCTACCCATCCTTTGGAGAAATATCCCTAAACCACTGATATGATTTGCATCTGTGTCCCCACCCAAATCTTGTAATTAATCCTCAGTGTTGGAGGAGGGGCCTTGTGGGAGGTGATTGGATCATGGAGGCGGACTTCTCTCTTGTTGTTCTTGTGATAGACTTCTCCCAAGATCTGCTTGTTTAATGGTGTATAGCACCTCTCCCCCAGCTCCCCACCCTGCTCTCTATTTCCTGCCAGCCATATGAAGATGTGCCTGCTTCCCCTTTGCCTTCTGCCATGATTGTAAGCTTCCTGAGGTCTCCCCAGAAGCAGAAGCCTGTACAACCTGCAGAACAGTGAGCCAATTAAACCTCTTTTCATTATAAATTATCCAGTCCCAGGTATGTCTTTACAGCAGTGTGAGAATGAACTAATACAACCACAGATTTGTTGTGCCATGAAAACCTTTGATGGGCTTCACAGTCCAAAGACCAATGCACTAACTCCTCATTTGGGCTCTAGGGTTCTCCATTTTCTGGTCTAACTTTTGCAGGCTTGTGCCCAAAACATCCTCTTCCCCTCTACCTTCTATGGAGCCACTGCAGCCTACTCATGGCTCTCTCCAACTGCTGTGGCATCTGTCACTTTTATGTCTTTGTTCAAGCTTTTCTCTCTCACTGGCCTGCCTTCCTCCTTCTTGCAGAAGTCCTACCCATTCTTCAAGATCCAACTCAAATCCCACTTATTTCATGAAACTGATCTGATCTCTCTCCCCCCCCATAGTATCTTATCCTTTTAGAACTTATTATAAAAGATCCAAGCATGACTTGTATTATAAGCACATGCATAGGCATGTCTATATGTGTGTTTGTGTCTGTCTCTAAGGAAGGAAGAAAGGAAGGAAGGGAAGAAGTGATGAAAGGGAGAGGCAGATGGAGAAAGAGGAAGGAAAAGTGGAGGCGCATCGTGGGCCCCTGGTGTTTCACCTCAATGGTTTGAGTAAAAGGGCTCAACAGTGTTGCCCAGGAGTGGCAAGCATCTCAGAGCCACCGCTTCTCCCGGGCGCACCTGCGGGTCTCAGGGCTGACATGCCCCTTCCCCTCCCCTCTGTTCCCGCTCCCTTTCTTCCCCCAGTGCCTCCATCTTAGTTGCCCAGTAATTGCATCAAATCTGAAGAAGCAGATCCATCTCTAAAAAGAGCAGTGGGAGGGAATTGCGCTGCTCTTTTCAGAGATGAGAATTGAGAGAAATAGGGCAGAGAGATGAAAATGTAATGTTGAAAAATTCATGCTAGAGGAAGCACGTGCTGGCCCTCCCCTGCTCTGCCTCCCATCTGATAAGATTCTGGCAGAGGCCTGGCTTTCCAGGCACATGAGAAAACCATGAGAGGTTTGGCCAAATCTGTCTGAGGGTGACCTGAGAACTGGCAGGGGTCTGGGGAGTGCCCACGCGTGTGCAGGGACAGAGCTGCCACTTGGCTTCTAGGGGCCTGGGTTGTCGAGGGGCTGGGGGCAGTAAGAGGGCAGGGGCGGGAGAGGAGGTGTCCTCCTGATCTACATCAAGAGCCACCCCTCTACGCCACCTCCCGCTGCTCCTGATGAATTCAGGCCTGGCAGGCGCTGCCGTCCACAGACTCGCAGGTCCCCTGTGTTTAAGAACCCTGGGAGGCACGGCTCGACCCTGGGCCAGGAGAGCGGCTGGCCTCGCTGCACTTCGTTGAGCACTGTGTGCTCTGAGCCTAGGGCGGGAGAGTTGAAGTGGCCCGGCTCTAGTGGCCCGAAAAGGCCCGGTCTCATTCCCAGCCCTAGTCTCTGACTCCGCTCCGAAAGCACTGCAGAGGCTGCGGCCTGATTAATGCTGCGCGCTAATATGTACAGGAGACCGGCTCGCGATTCCCGGCCAGCGGCCCCTGCTCCCCTGCGCAGAGGCGGCGCCAGCTGCTCAACTGCGACCCCTGGCGGCCGCTGGAGGCACTCTCTGCGGAGCTTCAAAATCGAATGGGCCGCTGGACGGGAAGTCGAGGGAGAATTAAAATAAAAAAACAAACAAACAAAAAAAAAACAACGGGGTAAGAGCTATGCACCCCCAGATGGTGCAGGGTGGAGGTGGAGAATGAAGGGAAAGCCAATTTTGCTTTCTTATAATATAAACAGGAAGGAAGGGAACAATCTGTTGGGGATGGTGGGGGCTGATGGAGGGTAATGGGAGGGGGAAGGTGGAAATGTGAAAATCTGTTTATAGTTGGAATGGAATCTGTTTAATATGATGCTTACACAAAATAAGACTTATAAGTTTTCCTTTGCTCTGAACCGTTTCCCTCATCTTCATTTTAAGTAGCAAAAGAACTCTGACCTGTTTTTTCTTTTTCATACTCCCAAACCAAGCTGTGTTTTCAAAGAGGCATTCATTCAAAGAAATAAAACATACTTTGGCTTCCTCTAGTGCCTTCAGTGAGCCTAAGTCCAAACAGTCAATATAATACCAGAGTTGAGAGCCTGGACGTTGGAAAGGGACAGTGTAAATTCACTACGTATCTATACGCTAACCGTGTGACCTTGAGCAATTTGCTCAACCTCGCTGAACCTTCTTTTCCTTATTCAAAACACAAAATATAAGCAAAATGCACTTCTAAGATTGTGGTGACAAAGAGAATCCTGCCTCATCTCTACTACCGGGACAAAGAAGCTGTCTATTGTGGTTCTGCATTCCCTTCCCTGGCAGGACCCCTTTGTGTCATGACTGTGACAGACTCAGTTCAATAATAGATCAAGTACCTATGAGTAGCAAGGAGATGAGTCCTCCAGGACTTTCCCTGACTCCTTTCCTTTCTTTCTCATCAGTTCACGCAGCCCTCTAGCCCATGTCTGCCATGCAAGACAACCAGGCATCACCCACAAAATGTTGCATATGGTGTATGTGTGTTTAGTGTGCAAGGGGCTTCTTGGCACAGAGCTGATCTTAGCTGAGGGTGGAGTCTGATGCCTTCAGCCAATTCTTAAAGGCTACAGCTCAATGTCCTTCTCCTTGGTGTCAGCATTGCAAATATGCAATGCTTCGATATGCGGCCTGCTAGTGGCTCCAGCTATGAAGAGGTTCTCCAAGTGGCTCCTCCCACTGAGGAGCATAGTGTAGTGGGAAAGGCGCAACATACACACAGGAAAAACTAAATAAGAAGTCATGATTCTAGACAACATGTGTAAAGAAAGGGCCAGCTGAGGGGCTCATGGAGCACTACAGGAGATCAGAGGATAGGAAAACTCCCTCAGACAGAAGTTGAGGGCTCACCTGAGCCCCAAGAGCTACAGAAAGTGGTCCTGGCGCTGTGATGAAGTGGGCAAGCTCTTCCCTCTACTTCAGGGTGGAACACTGGGAGGGCATATCACAAGGTGTATCGCCCACGAGGAGGAAGGAGAACATATGCAACACATCTGAATCTTCAAAGGTAATAGGCTCTTACAGATGCTGGGCTGTCTTTAGCCCCAGATCTTGGGGCTTATCGCAGGGCATGACTCTTATTAAAGGCTTCACCATGGAACCTCTGACTACTCAGTGACCTTCTTCTGGAGGACAAAACTGATTTGCAATTAAGTTCCCAGGGATGAGCAAGAGGAGAGAAGTCAGGGACCTGGTTATTCACAGTTTTTTTCTCCATTTATTCATTAATTCACTCACATAATCATCTATCCATCCATGTATCCATTCAGTCTTTCATTCACTCACTACGTATTTTATATAGCAATTGTTATGTGCCCAGCCCAGTGTCCTGTGTTATGAGAAGCACAATTGTGTATCTCCTTTCCTTCTACCCTAAGGAAGATTCTACAATCCTCTACTCAGTGTTGAAGATTCTCCTCTTCTGTCCCACCCCATCTGGGGGAGCAGATGTCCTATGACATTCACACAGCTCATTCCGCTGCAGAAGCAGGGCCCTAACAGCGCTGATCCCACTGCTCTCAGCGAACCCTCTCATACTGAATCTAACTGTTTAGACGTGACAGATCCACCCGCCCACTTCCCAAAAGGACAAAGAAGATAGGACTCAGTGTGCTGGCCCCTTAGAATCAAATACAAGTATATCAAGCTCTGCCTCATGTTTGCCTCTGACAATTGACCTGTGAGCTGGTTCCAGTCTCCGCCTCACATGGGCCCCCTCCCTAGGTGTTCACCTAGAATCATTCCAGTCGCCTTTTTTCCTCGCCCGCTGCCTCGCTCCCACCCACTGCCTTTGTGGGATTTCTGACAATCTATGCTCTTTAAAATATTTTTCTGGAGTGTATTTGTGTGTCTTTAGTGGTGGTGGAATGCTGTATAATTATCTCCCGATTCATCGGGCTCCTTAACAGGCAAATGCCTTTCTTTCCAATAAGTTTCTCTGGCTGAGGCACCAATAGGCCTTGTTGCTACGGAAACCAGAACATTTCTTTCTCTATTTTAATGGTGTGTTGAAAGTGCGGCGTGCATGTGCATCCACACATATGGTGGCTGCTCGTTTTTTCAGCTTTTTTCCTTCCCTACCTCTGCTGACCTGTCTGGCATTTTCCCGACCTCACATGTTTCAGGACGTCCCCCTCATCCACAGCCCCTGCTTGCCCCCTTCCTGCCTTTCACTGTGCCTCCACCTCCCCCTACCCTTCCATCTGGTGTTCTCAGCTGTTTAAAAAAAAAAAAAAAAAATACCAATTGGCTTTGCATGAAACCTAAGAGAGAGGGGCAAATAAAAGGTAATTGTGGAAACAAAGCACTGCAAAAGGCTGTGACCAGCCAGGTGTTTCCTGCCGGAAGGCTAGTGGCCTCACTTGGCCATCTTCCTAGCACATGGGGCTGCTTCGGAGAAGGAGGAGAGGGGATGGAGAGAGAGCAGCTCGGTGTAAGAGTAAAGAGAGAGCATATCCCCGCAGCACCATCTGCTGCTGCTGCTCCTGGGCACAGAAGAACTTCTCTCCACCCAAGTCCCTGGGTTTGGTTCAAGGACTATTGGAGGAGGGGAGAGCTCTGTTGAAATTTATTTGTTTATTCAGTTAGTCAACAAACACTCACTGAACACTTAGCATATACCAGGCACCGTTCTAGGCACTGGGGATATGCTGAGGGTTCCTGTCCTCGAGAAGCAAGCCTTGCTCACAGACAGTTGCCAAGGCAGCATGATAAGTGGTGAGAGGCACAGTGACATTTGGGCTCTGGAATGAGACAAGCTTAAGTTTGAGCCCCAGGCCACCACTTTTTAGCTGTGACCTTGGGCAAATGACTAAACCTCTAGAAAGCTCAGTTTCCTTATCCCTAAAAGTAGCTTTATAATAAAGTTGTTTCAGAAGATAATAAAATAATGAGTCTTTATTAGCATAATCAATAAACATTGGTTGCCAATGTTGTCTCTTTCATCATTATTACCATTGTCAGGATCTTAAGGGGCTCATGGTAACATGCAAGGTGCCCACAGACATAAGCAACGCATCACCAAGAAGGGTTTGACCAGACATTTTCCAAGTGGGGAGGTGTGAAGAGCATTCTAGTCAGAGGGCACAGCATGCACGAAGACCTACAGCGTAGACAAGGGAGCGCGTCTGTGGCTGCGGTGTCCCGTGTGCATTCTGGGAGTGGAGGTACAGTGGACTCTGGCTGGGCTGTGAGGACACTGACGGCTAGTGGGTAGGGATTGAAACGGACCCTCCAGTTATGGAAGTGAACAGGAGGTTTTTAGATTTAAGAGAAGCACAGGCAGATGCACTCTTTAGAGAGAAGAGTTTTTCCTTGTGACACACAAGATGCCAAAATTAAGGGGCTCCTGAACCTCCGCTGGCTGTAAGAGTTAGTGGTGCCGGGGATCCTGGCCAGCTTTACGTAGCAAGTAATCTCTTGCTCCGCTTTGCCCCATCCTCCCAGTGCATTCCAGGCCACACGTAGCTGGGAAAAAGGTATCAGATTCAGGGCACTCTAGCTGTGTCTACTCAAACTAGGCACTAATGCAACGCTGGAGGTAGAAGACCCTGAAGTCTCCTCCAGCTCTTCATAGCATGACTATAATTTAAGAAATTTAAAGGAGTGGTTGGTTGGCACTGATGCTGGAGTGGTTGGCAAGGAAAAAAAATATTGTGTGTGTGCAAAGTGGTGTGACAACTGGAGGCGGAGCAGAGATGCCGGAGCAGACGTGTGAGGTAGAGAGACGAGGCAGGGCTGGGCGACAGAGCCGGAGCTGGAGGGAAGAGGAGAGGAGTGAGCCATAGTGCAGAGGCTCTGGGGCTTGCAGGCTAATTCTGTTGTGCTTGGAAGTCAGGGAAAAATCAGCAAGTCAAGAGTACGATTGGGTGCTCCGGGTTTGGCCTTATTAAAAAGGAAACAGCAGAACAGCACGAGCTGCTTTGGATCACGTGGTACATCCACCCTCTGCTCTCAACACTGAGCAAGCATTCTTGAACTTTACAACCTAAAAGTATCCCAAATTTTTATTTTACCTAGTGTTTAAAATAAGACGACGGTATCTCTAAAAACAAGTAGAAAGGAAATCAGAGCTGACCAAAGGTAATAAGGTAGTGAGCCTAACGCATGCCTGCAGTTTCCCGTCTCCTATCACTCCACAGCCACTTTCCTGTAACATGGGTCTTTCCAGATTACAGTGAGCACTTATAAGTTGGCGTGCTTGTTTTCTCTTAAGAACTCACAGGGAAGGAGATTCCTGCCCTCCCAACTGATTGATTTGTATTCTGCATTTTTCAAAATGATTAGAATGGATTACTTATGTAATTAGAAAAAAACATTTATACACATTTTTAATAAATTTGATGAAGGTTTAAAATATATATGTAAAATATTTTTTAAGTAAGAAAAAGTTAGAAGAGAATGGGGAGAAACATAAGTATTGTGTGCAAGGCAATTTCTTCATTTACATCATCCTGCCTGGACCTTACAACACCCATGTAAGATAAAGATTCTTACGCCCTTTTACACATGAGGAAATTGAAGTTAAGGTCAGTTGAGAAATTTGCCAAAGGTCAGACATCTAATCAGTAATGGGGCCCGTAGTCATGTCCGTGTATGCCTGACTTCAAAGCTGCAGATCCACCATTTACCCTAACAAACACAAGAAGGAGAGGACCGTTCTTGGATCAGTAACGACGTGGCCCTGTGACACAAATTCACTTAACGCTTTTATCTCTGGGTCCTCCTCTCCAGAACCTGGTTGGTTACCCAGTGGCTTTACCCTGTCCCCTCATTCTCCAAACTTTCGTAGGCTCCAAAATTACTTCTCTCTCTTTTCCCTCCTCATCTGAATTCCAGTTCTGTCTACTTACAGCTCTGAATCCCAGTGGTTAAAAAGTAAGCAAACTCATTTAATTGGCACAAGAGTGAGAGAATCTGTCGGATGTATTTTTATTCTCCCAGCCGTGTTTGCTTCATCAAAACTGATAGAACCAAATGACTGTGATTGATGAAGCCAAGGACAGTGAGACAAAACAAAATAATTACATTTCAGGTATGGGAAAGGGAGAGAATTTTGGATCCAGTGAGGTTTTTTTAAACAGCTTTATTGAGGTATAACTGACACACAATAAACCACCTATATTTAAAATGTGCAATGTGATAGGTTTTGGCATATGTAGACATCCATGAACCATCATTACACTCATAATAATAAACTTACCTGTCATCCTCAGAAAGTAACTCTTGTGGGACAAGTAAGTTTTTGAAATTCCTCAAATTGGGCAAGTTTGTAAGCAATGTGACTTTGTGGAGAAGGGTGGCTCCCATAACCGTAGTGGGGCTCAATGACATTTTTGTGTACTAAATGCAGCACTAAAACCAAGTGATTTGTGAAAGTTGTTCATAATGCTGAAAATAATTCTGGGGAAAAAAAAAACAGGCTGCAGACCTATTTGCAAACAAAAATCATGTGAGGATGTTAATCTCCAGAAAATCTGATAGCATATTCTACACAAGTCCTGATCAGGAAGACATGTTTGCAATTAAAATGGTGAAAATATACATTGGAAAATTCCAGCAGAAGTGAGTCCTCCATCCAGGCCCATGAACCACACCAGCAGAGATCACAGCTCACATCCAATGGGGCCAGAAGGGCAAAGCCAAGGAGACTTGTCATTTCGGACAATTGCAAAGAGACAAAATGTGGCACTGGGATTGGGAAAGTTAAATTAAAGATTGGAGAAGGACCTCTTGCTAGGTCTTTCTTTATTTTGGTGTCCTTAATGCCTATATTTCCTAGTACACAGGCCTGGAAGTAAAATGTTGAATAATCAGTGGGGATATGTATTTGAAGTCAAATGCTCTCAGGTTTCTCATATGGATGGGAGTTCTTAATGCAGCTACCCGTGGAAACTCCACCACTCTAGAGGTGAGCAGACAAGAGGCTGCATAGGAGGAAGTCTCTCACGAGCACCTCCTGGCGTTCTGAGGACTCCATGCATGGATTGCCCACTGCATATTAGACAGTGTGTGAGATTATGCTTTGTTGGCAGAGATAGCTGAGCACATAGGCAGGAGATAGAGGCTATGAAGGAGAAGAATGCATAGCACAACAGCACCCAGGCAGAGCACCTGACCTAGCCTGAGGAGTCAAGGAGGCTCTGCAGGGGCCATGACCTCCAAGCCACTGCACAGCTTCATGAGGCAGTGCTATTTTCGGCTTGGTTGTTATGTATTTTGTACAACACCAAGCTCAATCCACTTAGCTTCCTCATCCATACTAACGGCCCACTTCAGGAACTAATAACTAACCTTGGAAAAATCAATCTTATCCTGGAGTGAAATACAACCTTAAATATATGCCTGTGGAATAACAACATGGGACATGAGCGTGTGAGCCACCGCCGAGCCTAAAGATTAACGGAGAGCTAAAGGTTTCTCGGTAAAATATTTCTGCGCCGAGTGCTCGTTTTTATCAAAGCACGGATAAACTTAACACACACTCAGCATTCAGAGAGGGCTTTGTGGAGAAGAGACAGAGAGAAAGGGGTAAAAAGAGAAGACAAAAAGATGGAGATATTAGGATGAAAATCAGAGACAGACAATACAGAATTAAAATGGTGAGTAGAACACAGAGGAGAAGGAGAGCTTGAGAGAGGAAAGGGCAGATTGGAGGATGAGGATGAGAGAGAGAGACCAGAAAAGGCTGAAAACTGGAGAATGAAAAAGCTGACGGAGAAGTAAAGAAACAATAAACATAAAAGGGAGGGATCTATATTCATGAATACACTTTAGTGGGGAAAACAAGAAAAAGAGCAAAAGAATTGGAGGTGTGAGTGAGCAAATGATGGAGAAACCAGTACCCAAGAGAGCCATCTACTGCCTCCAGAGAGAAGCGTGAAGCACTGGAGAAAAGGGAGGACTCGCAGATGTGGGATCACATCGGGGCAACACAGAGCCAGTGCCCACTCTCCCATTTAAAACTCTGGGCAAATTAAAGACAGCCACTTGTGTCACAAGAGCCTCAGTGGACCATGCTCCTGAAGACATCTCTCTCTGTCCTTCACCAATTCCCAGCATGTCCTCTGGTACTTAAGACCAGATGGCCAAAAAGGAGCAGGGACTTTGACAAGGCTTCAGGGGCTGGCCTCTGACACTGCAGTGAAACCTCTGCCCAGCAGCTTTTGTTCCATAAGCCCCTACCAATCTCTGAAACAAGTGCCTAATGAAGACCTTTCAAGTGTCCCCATGGTAGGAGGACTAACTGGCTTTGTCATCAAATATCCTCCAGGTACTTAAATCTTGAGATAGCAAATGTTCCCTTTTAAGAATCTTTTTAGCTTTTTTTCATTTATTATTTCCTTGGCCTATTTTCTCTTCAGTAGAAAGCATGAAAGGTATTTCCTGAATGATGAGGTTTATTCAAGAATGCTTGTGCTGATGTGGACATCCTGCTCCCCACAGTGGACAATTGGTATCCCTAAGTCATCAGTTCAGACACGAGACTAATAGCAAGAGGAGAGCCATATGGCAGTGTTTGAACAGGAAGCTAATATGACCACTGCAATTAAATCGAGAACACTAACAAAGTTAACCAAATTCACCAGCTATAATGATGTCATTGTTGATCACATCCAAGGGACTCAAGAGAAAACTCAAGGTCTTTGATCCTCCTCGTTCCATCTCCAGGGAGGATGGTAAACATCAAATATTAAGTTCTCAAGGTCACATTAGGTAGGTCATCATTTCAGGAGATGGAACTCTCAGTGGACAGAGAAAAAGGGTGATCGTTTTTGTTCTTTGTCCAGTTCATTCCTTTGGTTTAATCTCTTCCTAAGGTGATTAAGACAATACCTGAGGCTGCCCTCTTTCTAGGGTTGTCTACCCTTTGAAAGACCAGATGAGATCCAAGCGATCTCAGAGGAAAGGGGGCAGCCCAGTTGATTAATAGAGCAGTGGCTGGGGTAGTTAGAGAGAAATAAGATGGCTTAGCGGGCTAACGGCCACCATAGGCCCTCACCCTGGTGCTGCTGCTCTTTATGGTACCTCAGTGGTCTCTTGGGAGATGTTTTCTTCTGGTGGGATGATAATAATTCATGGGGTTATGGAAAAACAAACTCCACCTGTTGGGTTGACTTCCTTTGTCTTGGTCCTGTTTGCTAAGCAGAGCCCATGAGAGGTCAGGACCAAGCAGACCAGGTTAGAGAACTCCAAGTTCCCTTCATGCTAAGAAGCTATGATTGGGCAGGAGGAGACTTAACCTCTTCCTTAGATCCCAAGGAAGCTGTAAGTATCAAGTAAACAGAGGAACAAAGAGTTCGGTTTTTCGGTTGTTGTTTGTTTGATTGTTTGTTTGTTTTTGAGAGACAGGGTCTCTCTGTTGCTCAGGCTGGAGCACAAGGGTGCAGTCATAGCTCACTGCAGCCTCAAACTCTTGGGTTCAAGTGATCCTCCCATCTCAGCCTCCTGAGTAGCTGGGACTACTCAGGTATGAGCCACCAAGCCCAGCTGAGCAAAGAGTATTAACTCGGAAAAAAACAAGACACAAATTGAAGCCTAAATGCTATTATAACCTTTATGACAAAAGTTTATTTTTTAATTAATAGCCTATCAAGTGCCTCCTAGATATTTCCTCAAATTAATAGTCTATTGAGTGCCTGTTAGATACTTTATGGATATTATATCATTTAGTATTTACTAGAATTCTACAAGACAGGTATTATTATGCTCCATTTACAGGTGAGAAAACTGAGGCTCAGGGAATTTGAATAGCCTGTCCCAGCTCTTACATTTCACAACAGATTGAGCTGGGTCTGTCTGACTTCCAGCCTATGACTGCCACACTGCCTGTCTTGAAGAAGATCCACATAGCATGACTAAGCCTGTCACCTGGGTCCCAGGGCATCTCCCCCATCGCCCCGTACAGCTGCACACACATCTGACACTCACTGGGGGAGTTTTTCCCAGTCTGGTGTGCACCGCCTGGCAAAATGAGACAGGATTGGGAGTAATTGTGACATGACATGGTCTGGAATGAGAAGCAGATGGGGCTTGAGTGCTCCGAAACCCTTTGGGTTCTGATTTCAGGAGAAGGTGACATGGCCATCTGAATGATTTCCAGTGTGCATTGGCAGAGAAGGCAGGGAGGCAGGGTGACACCCATGGCTGATGTGGTTGGCAACAGCTGAAGCTGAAAATCACCCCTGCCTACAGTCTTAAGTTACCGTTCTCAACATGATGGGCCCTGAGGCCTGGAATCAAGAGGAGTTATAAGGAAGGGGCAGAAAGACATGGTCACAGGGGCCATCTTATGGAAAAGAGTCCTAACCATGACCAACACAGGCCCAACAGCATTCCAGACCTTTCAGTAGTGGTTGGACTGGAGGCAAACAAAGAGAGAGATTGAAGAACTGGGAGGTCTTCAGAAGGCCTGGCTCCTGGTCCAAATTCTACCCCTAACTAAATGTGTGACCCTAGGGAAATCACTGACTCTCTCAGAGCCTTGAGCAACGGAGTTTAGTCCCTTGGAATCCTGAAATATTCTGATTCTAATCTGAGCTGTTAAATACTCTATCTCAAGATATTCTCTCTATAGAAATAAAAAGCAAAGATACTTCTTGTAAGAAACAGAATACAGAGAGTACAACTCAAAGACAGGCACAGATTGATGTCTAGCTTGTCATCCCAAGGGCATTGATTTGGTTTGAATTTGTGTCGCCATTCAAATCCCATGTCGAATTGTAATCCCCAGTATTGGAGGAGGGCCCTAGTGGGAGGTGACTGGATCATGGGGGCAGATCTCCCCCTTGCTGTTCTCATGATAGTGAATGAGTTCTCACGAGATCTGGTTATTTAAAAGTGTGTAGCACCTCTCCCTGCTCTCTCTTCCTCCTTCTCCAGCCATGTAAGATGTGCCTGCTTCCCTTCACCTTCTGCCATGGTTGTCAGTTTCCTAAGGCCTTCCTAGCCATGCTTCTTGTGCAGCCTGCAGAACTGTGAGTCAATTAAACCTCTTTTCTTTATAAATGACCCAGTCTCCAGTAGTTCTTTATAGCAATGTGAGAACAGACTCATCCAGGCATAAAGAAATGGGTAATGGGTCACTTTTTTCCTTCTCCCACACATCAGTCAGGATTCCTTTAGCTGCAAGTTAGATGACACCCTGATTTGACTGGCTTAAACAATATGGAAAAGCACTTCATAAGAAGTCCAGAGTTGGTCAGTTCATCCCAGGTTCTTTCTGACTTTCCCCTCTGCCACCCTCCAGGTACAGCTTCGTCCTCAGATGTAGGTTCCCTATATGGTTACAAAGATGGCTACTAGATTTCCAGGTGTTATTGCCAGACAATACAATGACTAGTTGAAGAAGAAAGTCAGTCTCTTCCCAAGCATCTCTTTGTTAAGAGCAAACAAGCTTCTCCCAGAAGCCCTTTCATATCTCATTATCCAAAACTAGTTTACATGCTAATCACTACCAAGTCCCAGGTATGATGAGTGATGCCACTGTGACTGACTTTGACTATTCAGTATTACCTGAGAGGCTAAGGAGAGGTAGAAATTTGATCAAAGCCAGGCTCCATCAGCAGAAAAGAGCTGAGGGTAGCTGTGGAATTGATTATTGTGGCAAAGACTGCGATTTGCTTCCCAATATCCACTCTCTTTTCTTCCTTAATAACATAAACCCTGGTGTTTAGCTGTACAGTTTGCCACCCAGAATAAACATTCCATTTCTCTGCTTTACATTTTCACCACTATGTTGTGGCCATGTGACTAAAACTGACCAATGAGATATAAGCAGAGGAGCTGTGTGGAACTTCTGAAATGCTGCTTCAAGGGAGATAACCCAGCTTGGAGCCCCTGCCTACTGTATTCTTCTGCTTTCCTCCTGCAACCTAAATATGATGGCTGCATCTCCATCAGCCATCTTGGACCGTGAATCAGTCTTAAGAATGGAAATCACATCCAAGGACAGTGAAGCAGAAAGACGAAAGGAGCCAGAGGCCCTGGTTGCTCCAGTGCCACCTCACCTGTCCTAGACTGCTGATCTCCATACTTTTATGTGAGAGAATAAGCTCATGTGTGCTTAAGCCTTTATTTATTTGGCCTGTTCCTTACCCCTTTTGCAATTCCAAACTGATACAGCAACCAGCAGTGAATGCTACACCCCAGGAGCTAAATTCCTTAGGTTAGTTAACTTTACTCTGTCATTTGGGAAATGCATGAAAGACAGGATCAGGCAATGAGAAGTTTTAGAATCAAACTGATCTGAGTGTGAGACCTGACTTTGCCACCTCCAAGCTGTGTGACCATTGACAAGTGACTTAACTTCCTTGAGCTTTGTTTCAGCATCTGAAAAATGGAGCTGTCTATTCCTACCCCAAAACATTAGATGAGGGTTAAGAAGACCTTTGCAATGCACCTTGTGTTGCAATTGCATATAACATACGCACAATAAGTGGTTCTAAATATTTTAGAAAACTGTCTTAGAATTGTGAAGACTTAGAAATCACATAGCCCAAAGTATGCCCTCTACTTTTTTGTCAGAGAAGAAACTGAGGCCCAGAGAGGTGAAATCAATTTCCCAAGGGATCTCTGAGGTGCCCTGTTGGAAGGCACATTTGTCATGATTGCTCACCACAAAGGGTACTTTCATGATTCTGTGCCCTGCATCACATCTACATTGCTCACTCTCCTAGTGCTCCTGGACTTCTCTTCTTGACACCCCATTCAGTCCCTGATGAGAGACAGATGCTCAGCCCTGAGCACCATGCACCGAGATGGTGTTCTTTTTCTGTACTGATATCATCAGTCACATCATGTGGTACTACTTTAATTGCTGTCCTATTTTTGGAAAAATAGATGGCTAAACATAAGCAATTTTTTTCTTAGCATTTTTTTGGTTACTGAAGCAAAGTACTCAGTAAATAAGAACTGATTTGCATGACATTTTGCATGAATAGCGATGTTGAATGAACAAGGTAACAGACTTTGAACTTTTGCAGACATTCTATTCAATTTTAAAATAATTTTTTGTTAATTCCCAGTAGATTTCCACTGACAGCAAAATCAACCACAATTTGGGAGGCCTCTGGTGGCTACAATGGTAAAAGACAAAAGCAGTTATAAGCCTGTGTGTGTTTGCTTAGCTAAATGAAATGTGCTTTTATTCATGCATGTGGGGCTATGCAGATTTTCCAAGAAACAGGGACCCTCATTGTGCTCTGAACCCCAGCAAGTGTCAGAGTTTGGGGCCTTATCAAGGTCTTGCTGGGAGCCACAGAGAACTCATGGTGTGCTTTTCTGGCTTGGAAGTGGTCAAAACAACACCCGCAGAAATCCAAGGGCAAGAAAATCTCTGCAAAGCCCAAATAACTACAAGTCTTATATTCTAGAGGTAGTAATTGTCAGGCCTCTGAGCCCAAGCTAAGCCATCATATCCCCTGTGACCTGCACATACACATCCAGATGGCCGGTTCCTGCCTTAACTGATGACATTCCACCACAAAAGAAGTGAAAACGGCCTTCTGCCTTAACTGATGACATTATCTTGTGAAATTCCTTCTCCTGGCTCAAAAGCTCCCCTACTGAGCACCTTGTGACCCCCACTCCTGCCCGCCAGAGAACAACCCCCTTTTTCCTTTACCTACCCAAATCCTGTAAAACGGCCCCACCCCTATCTCCCTTTGCTGACTCTCTTTTTGGACTCAGCCCACCTGCACCCAGGTGATTAAAAGCTTTATTGCTCACACAAAGCCTGTTTGGTGGTCTCTTCACACGGACACGCATGAAATTTGGTGCTGTGACTCGGATCGCGGGACCTCCCTTGGGAGATCAATCCCCTGTCCTCCTGCTCTTTGCTCCGTGAGAAAGATCCACGTACGACATCAGGTCCTCAGACCGACCAGCCCAAGAAACATCTCACCAATTTCAAATCTGGTAAGTGGCCTCTTTTTACTCTCTTCTCCAACCTCCCTCACTATCCCTCAACCTCTTTCTCCTTTCAATCTTGGCACCACACTTCAATCTCTCCCTTCTCTTAATTTCAATTCCTTTCATTTTCTAGTAGAGACAAAGGAGACACGTTTTATCCGTGGACCCAAAACTCCGGTGCCGGTCACAGACTGGGAAGGCAGCCTTCCCCTGGTGTTTAATCATTACAGGGATGCCTCTCTGATTATTCACCCACATTTCAGAGGTGTCAGACCACACAGGGACACCTGCCTTGGTCCTTCACCCTTAGCAGCAAGTTCTGCTTTTCTCGGGGAGGGGCAAGTACCCCAACCCCTTCTCTCTGTGTCTCTACCCCTTCTCTGCTTTTCTGGGGCAGGGGCAAGAACCCCTCAACCCCTTCTCCTTCACCCTTAGTGGCAAGTCCCGCTTTTCTAGGGGGCAAGAACCCCTAATCCCTTATTTCCGCTCCCTGACCTCTTATCTCTGCACCCTGATCCCTTATTTCCATGCTCCAACCTCTTATCTCTGCGCCCCAACCCCTTATTTCCATGCGCCAACCCCTTTCCTGCTTTTCTGGAGGGTAAGAACCCCCAAACCCCTTCCCTCCGTGTCTCTACCCTTCTCTTTAAACTTGCCTCCTTCACTATAGGCAACCTTCCACCTTCCATTCCTCCTTCTTCTCCCTTAGCCTGTGTTCTTAAGAACTTAAAACCTCTTCAACTCTCACCTGACCTAAAATCCAAGTGTCTTATTTTCTTCTGAAATGCCACTTGACCCCAATACAAACTCAACAGTAGTTCCAAATAGCCAGAAAACGGCACTTTCAATTTTTCCATCCTACAAGGTCTAAATAATTGTTGTCGTAAAATGGTCAAATGGTCTGACATGCCTGACATCCAGGCATTCTTTTACACGTCGGGCCCTCCCTAGTCTCTGTTCCCAGTGCAACTCATCCCAAATCTTCCTTCTTTCCCTCCCGCCTGTCCCCTCAGTCCCAACCCCAAGCATCGCTGAGTCTTTCTAATCTTCCTTTTCTACAAACCTATCGGACCTCTCCCCTCCCTGCCAGGCCGAGCTAAGTCCCAATTCTTCCTCAGCCTCCACTCCCCCACCCTATAGTCCTTTTATCAACTCCCTTCCTTACACCCAGTCCGGATTACAGTTTCATTCCACAACTAGCTCTCCCCCACCTGCCCAGCAATTTCCTCTTAAAAATGTGGCTGGAGCTAAAGGCATAGTCAAGGTTAATGCTCCTTTTTCTTCATCCCAAATCAGATAGCACTTAGGCTCTTTTTCATCAAATATAAAAACCCGGCCCAGTTCATGGCTCGTTTGGCAGCAACCCTGAGATGATTTACAGCCCTAGACCCTAAGAGGTCAAAAGACCATCTTATTCTCAATATACATTTTATTACCTGGAGGGTAATATACATTTTATTTATCTCAATATACATTTTATTACCTGGAGGGTAATAAAAGAAACATTAAATGAAACATTAATGAAATTCCAAAAATTAAATTCCAGCCCTCAAACTCCACAACAGGACTTAATTAACCTCACCTTCAAGGTGTACAATAATTAAAAAAAAAAAAAGTTGCAATTCCTTGCCTTCACTGTGAGACAAACCCCAGCCATATCTCCAGCACACAAGAACTTCCAAACACCTGAACTGCAGTGGCCAGGCATTCCTCCAGAACCTCCTCCCCCAGGAGCTTGCTACAAGTGCCAAAAGTCTGGCTACCAAGCCAAGGAATGCCTGCAGCCCGGGATTCCTCCTAAGCTGTGTCCCATCTATGTGGGGCCACACTGGAAATCGGACTGTTCAACTCACCTGGCAGCCACTTCCAGTGCCCCTGGAACTCTGGCCCAAGGCTCTCTGACTCCTCCTCGGCTTAGTGGCTGAAGACTGACGCTGCCCGATAGCCTCGGAAGCCCTGTAGACCATCATAGACACCGAGCTTTAGGTAACTCTCACAGTGGAAAGTAAGTCCGTCCCCTTCTTAATCAATATGGAGGCTACCCACTCCACATTACCTTCTTTTCAAGGGCCTGTTTCCCTTGCCTCCATAACTGTTGTGGGTATTGACGGCCAGGCTTCTAAACCTCTTAAAACTCCCCAACTCTGGTGCCAACTTAGACAATACTCTTTTAAGCACCCCTTTTTAGTTATCCCCACCTGCCCAGTTCCCTTATTAGGCTGAGACACTTTAACTAAATTATCTGCTTCCCTGACTATTCCTGGACTACAGCTACATCTCATTGCCACCCTTCTTCCCAATCCAAAGCCTCCTTTGCGTCCCCCTCTTGTATCCCCCCACCTTAACCCACAAGTATAAGATACCTCTACTCCCTCCTTGGCGACCGATCATGCACCCCTTACCATCTCATTAAAACCTAATCACTCTTACCCCGCTCAATGCCAACATCCCATCCCACACCATGCTTTGGAAGGATTAAGGCCTGTTATCACTCACCTGCTACAGCATGGCCTTTTAAAGCCTATAAACTCTCCTTACAATTCCCCCATTTTACCTGTCCTAAAACCAGACAAGCCTTACAAGTTAGTTCAGGATCTATGCCTTATCAACCAAATTGTTTTGCCTATCCACCCTGTGGTGCCCAACCCGTACACTCCTTTGTCCTCAATACCTTCCTCCACAACTCACTATTCCATTCTTGATCTTAAAGATGCTTTTTTCACTAATCCCCTGCACCCCTTGTCCCAGCCTCTCTTTGCTTTCACCTGGACTGACCCTGACATCCATCAGTCCCAGTTAACCACAGCAGCTTAACTGGGCTGTGCTGCCACAAGGTTTCAGGGACAGCCCTCATTACTTCAGCCAAGCTCTTTCTCATGATTTACTTTCTTTCCACCCCTCCGCTTCTCACCTTATTCAATATATTGATGGCCTTCTTCTTTGCAGCCCCTCCTTTGAATCTTCTCAACGAGATACACTTCTGCTCCTTCAGCATTTATTCTCCAAAAGATATCAGGTATCCCTCTCCAAAGCTCAAATTTTTTCTCTATCCGTTACCTGCCTCGGCATAATTCTTCATAAAAGCACACGTGCTCTCCCTGCCGATCATGTCCGACTAATCTCTCAAACCCCAACCCCTTCTACAAAACAACAACTCCTTTCCTTCCTGGGCATGGTTGGATACTTTTGCCTTTGGATATCTGGTTTTGCCATCCTAATAAAACCATTATATAAACTCACAAAAGGAAACCTAACTGACCCCATAGATCCTAAATCCCTTCCCCACTCCTCTTTCCGTTCCTTGAAGACAGCTTTAGAGACTGCCCCCACCCTAGCTCTCCCTGACTCATCCCAACCCTCTTCATTACACACAGCTGAAGTGCAGGGCTGTGCAGTTGGAATACTTTCAGAGGCCCTTAAAATCACAAACTATGCTCAACTCACTCTCCACAGCTCTCATAATTTCCAAAATCTATTTTCTTCCTCACACCTGATGCATATACTTTCTCCCCCCCCCCCCCACCCCCGGCTCCTTCAGCTGTACTCACTCTTTGTTGAGTCTCCCACAATTACCATTGTTCCTGGCCCGGACTTCAATCCGGCCTCCCACATTATTCCTGATACCACACCTGACCCTCATGACTGCATCTCTCTGATCCACCTGATATTCACCCGATTTCCCCACATTTCCTTCTTCTCTGTTCCTCACCCTGATCACGCTTAGTGTATTGATGGCAGTTCCACCAGGCCTAATCGCCACACACCGGCAAAGGCAGGCTATGCTATAGTACAAGCCACTAGCCCGCCTCTTAGAACCTCCCATTTCCTTTCCATCGTGGAAATCTATCCTCAAGGAAATAACTTCTCAGTGTTCCATCTGCTATTCTACTACTCCTCAGGGATTATCCAGGCCCCCTCCCTTCCCTACACACATCAAGCTCGAGGATTTGCCCCCACCCAGGACTGGCAAATTGGCTTTACTCAACATGCCCCGAGTCAGGAAACTAAAATACCACTTGGTCTAGGTAGACACTTTCACTGGATAGGTAGAGGCCTTTCCCACAGGGTCTAAGAAGGCCACCACGGTCATTTCTTCCCTTCTGTCAGACATAATTCCTCGGTTTGGCCTTCCCATCTCTATAGAGTCTGATAGACCGGCCTTTATTAGTCAAATCAGCCAAGCATTTTTTCAGGCTCTTAGTATTCAGTGAAACCTTTATATCCCTTACAGTCCTCAGTCTTCAGGAAAGGTAGAAGAGACTAACGGTCTTTTAAAAACATACCTCACCAAGCTCAGCCACCAACTTAAAAAGGACTGGACAATACTTTTACCACTTTCCCTTCTCAGAATTCAGGCCTGTCCTCGTAATGCTACAAGGTACAGCCCATTTGAGCTCCCGTATAGACGCTCCTTTTTATTAGGCCCCAGTCTCATTCCAGACACCAGACCAATTTGGACTGTGCTCCAAAAAACTTGTCATCCTCACTATCTTCTGTCTAGTCATACTCCTATTCACCGTTCTCAACTACTCATACATGCCCTGCTCTTGTTTACACTGTGGGTTTACACTGTTTCTCCAAGCCATCACGGCTGATATCTCCTGGTGCTATCCCCAAACTGCCACTCTTAACTCTTGAAGTAAATACATAATCTTTGCTGGCAAGGCTATGCTGAACCTCCTTAGGCACTCTCTAATTAGATGTCCTAGGTCCTCCCAATTCTTAGACCTTTAATACCTGTTTTTCTCCTCTTATTCCGTTTTTCAATTCATACAAAACTGTATCCAGGCCATCACCAATAATTCTAAATGACCAATGTTTCTTCTAACAACCCCACAATATCACCCCTTACCACAAAATCTTCCTTCAGCTTAATCTCTCCCACTACAGGTTCCCACGCCGCCCCCTAATCCTGCTCGAAGCAGCCCTGAGAAACATCGCCCATTATCTCTCCACGCTACCCCCAAAAATGTTCACCGTCCCAACACTTTACCACTATTTCGTTTTATTTTTCTTATTAATAGAAGAAGACAGGAATGTCAGGCCTCTGAGCCCAAGCTAAGCCATCATATCCCCTGTGACCTGCACATACACATCCAGATGGCCGGTTCCTGCCTTAACTGATGACATTCCACCACAAAAGAAGTGAAAATGGCCTTCTGCCTTAACTGATGACATTATCTTGTGAAATTCCTTCTCCTGGCTCATCCTGGCTCAAAAGCTCCCCTACTGAGTACCTTGTGACCCCCACTCCTGCCTGCCAGAGAACAACCCCCCTTTTTCCTTTACCTACCCAAATCCTGTAAAACGGCCCCACCCCTATCTCCCTTCACTGACTTTCTTTTTGGACTGGGCCTGCCTGCACCCAGGTGATTAAAAGCTTTATCGCTCACACAAAGCCTGTTCGGTGGTCTCTTCACACGGACGCGCATGAAAGTAATGTATTCCACTTCTGGCTTATATACGAAATAGATAGCAAGTTGCCCACTAAAATAACTAAATAAAAGACTTTTGGTGTCTTTCCCCCCAGCACGATCAGAACGCTCAGCCTCCCAAGAAACTTGCCAGGTGTGACTGTTTGTTCACATAACTCACCCCAGGGCATAATTGTAGAGCAGAGCAATGATGAATGACTGGGAGAGAACAAATAGAATATAAAAATAATTCTACCCTGGATTTAAATAATGCTTTTTCCTTCCCAGAGCGCTAAGTGCTTTCACATAGATTAGAAGGTAAGGGTGGATATTATTATCCCCGTTTGTAGGTAAGGAAATAGAGTCAGAGAGGTAAGCTGTTTGTCCAAAGACTTACAATAAAAGCCTATTAGAGGTGAATGATCACCTTTGACACTATGTATGCAGCCTTCTCATTTTTCAGATGAAGAAGCTCAAGTCGGGATGGTGATGTGGCTTTCCCAAGACTGCATCATTAGTGGCCAAATAAGAACACACCTAGCCCTTCATGGAGTGGAAGACAAACCCCAAAGCCCCTGACAACTTGGGATATAAGCCATTCCCATGTGCGAGTCCTGCTTTTCCAGGAACACAGCACCAATACTGAGACTTCCCACCCTGAGATCCAAGAGTCTTGCCTCCTTAGGGCCACCAGGGTCATGGCCAGAGATAACATCTGCTTATAGAATCCCAGGGAGTTTTACCGACTTCACAAGGAAGATAAGCAGCACAGTGGCTCACACACTCACAGGAGGGTAAACTTTCTCACAATTCATAGAAATCCCCTCTCTATATTACAACACTGCTCAAATTTCCTGCCCAACTCCCCAATTCATAGAAATCCCCTCTCTATATTACAACACTGCTCAAATTTCCTGCCCAACTCCCCCTCCTCATCTTCATCATAGTGGCCCACATCCCATAATAATAAGAGGGGGTTTTACCAAGAGTATGGAAATAGCGTTTGTGGGTGCTTGCCCTCAAGAATTCACTCCCCTGAGGGTGTCACCTTCTTTCCTCGGCTTTGATATACGGTGATATGCAGCCCCAGGCAACCGGCTCCAGCAGACTCTGGGACTCCCCAGACGGTTTGGCTCCAAGGGCGTGTCTGATGAGGCAACACGCAGCAGTGGTCAATGCACTGCTCCTGGGCTCTTGGGCTGTGAGAGGCCAGAGCAGCAGCTTTCAGAAGTGAGAAGTCATAGGCCAAGGAAAAACAGGCAATGTGCTACAAGAGGAAGGAGGGAGGCTGTGGCGCCTTCTCTCTGGGCAGCTGCTGTCTGAACAGCAGACAGGGGTTTAAACATAGGTTATAGCCACACAGAGCCCTTCCCTCCCCCTGCCTCTCATTCTCCTGGCCAGGCAGTCTTGGCTTCACGCTCTTAATCTCCCCCAGCTGGAGACTGACTCTTCCTGCCCTGGAGCAACTGCCTCGGTCTCTGGCAAGCCCCTACCATCAAGAAAGGTGGGAAACACTGGCCCTCCCTGTCCCCAGCCCCTTCCCCAGTCACCCTCACTTACAACCCCTTTATGTAGACAAAACCCATGTCCCCTGCTTATAAGAAAAGGGAGGGGTGTTTCTGAGATTACACACCAGGCCCTTCCTCTCAGATATAAATGATATAAATGTTCTTCCCAAGATCCCAAATCTTTACGTCAAGAACAGATCCAGCTTAGCAGAAATGGGGATGATAAAGGATTTCAGTTCTAAATCACAGTATGTCCTAAGATACAAGGGCATGCATGACATCACCAATAATTCAGATATTAGACAAATATTGGCCAGACAAGAGCCACTGTCCTGAGGAACAAGGCGGAAGAGGAATGATATGAGGCACGGGGTTTGTCACTGAATTTCTTTCCCTCTTTCACTGGTGCTCAGTTCAGCCCACCGCAGTTTTATACCTATGTTCCCCCTTAAGCCCCCTCAATAGGCTGTTTTTCACACCTCCTAAGATATTCGGCTTCATGGGGTGCCCTTGAGGCTGTGAGGTTCAGTGACAGCTGCAGCTGTTGTGCCCAGATCTCCCCCTCATATGCTGGTCCTCAGCTCTGGGTTTCTTAGGAATTTCACATCCAGGCAGGGAGTTCCCCAGACCTCTGCTTTTCCTTCCTCTCCCTCCTGCATCCACACTGAGGCTATTTCACTGCTTATTAGCACTTCAGATAGGGGATATGAAGTAGTCAGTGTGAAAATCTGATTAGTCATTTTGGCTATTTTTTCTGGAAGCTGTAGTAAAAGATGGGTTGCAAAAGAAGGAAAAGCTATTAGTTATTGAAATCTCCGTGTTTCAATTAACCTTATCCCTCACAGATAATTGAGAATTGACAACAACCGTAGTTTCTTTGCAACTTTCTTTAATTTGTTTTTTTTTTCCATTTCTGATACCATCTTCACGCAGCGTTGACCGAGGCCCATAAACAATTTGTGCCTTCTTGGTCAGCACCAGGAGCTCAAAGCCTGGCAAGTGAGCCCAGGACAGAAGAACTCAAAGGGGGCCCCGGGGCAGTGAAGGTCACCTTCTCCTCCCTCCACTGTGTTCTCTCTGTGCCCAAGTGTGCCAAAATGGGTGCCAGGTTATTCCAGCCTGCCATTTCCCACCCCTCCTGCCCAGGTTCATACTGCGCCCCCTCCACTAGGTCAGACTGGCCTCTCTTGCCTCTGAGCACACCTTACCCTCCACAGCTCTTACTGCTTTCTTCCTTCCGGGCCCCTGCCTGATACCTGATGCTTTTCCAAAACCCACATCTCCAAGGTTTATCTCAAGTCCAGGAGCACCTCAAAGACCTCATGGCAAAGCCAGGCAGAATTGCTCAGCACCCTCCACCACAACCTCACCCAGTCCTCTGGGTGAATAACATGGGCATGCCTGGTTGCTCCCAGAGCCTAAACAGGCACTGAAGGCAAGGAGGGCAGCAGCCATGTGTCCTGGGACCAGGCGCACTCGGCTTCCAACAACTGCTTAGCTCTGTCCACAAGTTAAGTCAGCCTCAGTTTCCTCTTCTGTAAAATTTTGAGACTGAAAATAGAATCTACTTCCTAGATTTATTTTGAAACCTAAATGAGTTGATGAAGGTAAAAAGCACTTGGCACAGGGCCAGGCAGGATATCAGTTCTGGGTGTGCAATGATGACCACCACCGTTAGCAACATCCCCACAGTCCCAGGTAGCCTGGGCCAGCTCTAGGAGGGCCTCTGGTGCTACACTCTGCTGGAAGAGCCCCAAGGCTGAGAGGCCTCTACCTAGGTGCTTTCTGGGATTTTTAGTAAAACATCTCTTACAGTTTTTATACAGATTCCCCTCTCTCCCCTGCAAGATGCAGAGCTGTGTTCAGGGGAGTCATGAGCCACTTCCTGGCTATTCGCACAATGAGCACTCAGTGATCCAGGCCCCAGCTGCTCCGGGTCTAGCTCGGTAGCAGCTCCATCTTCCCATGGGATGAATTCCTCCCCGGAGGATCCTCCATTCTTATGCAAATAGCTACTAGGAGCTCTGGCTCATCGAGTTTCTTGACGTTCCCAAACAAGTCTGAACGCGCTTAGACAGAAAGCGGGTGCCTCCTCCCACCTTAATTACAATTAGAATGAAATTATGTTCACTTCAAAATTAACAATTCATACTTTTGCAACCATCAGAACTCCGACCACTGCCACCGCTCAGGTCCTCCCTCCCCTTCTCCTCCCTGCCGCCTCCTCTCCCTTTGTCCCGTGACTCAGCTCCCTGCTTCCCTGCCCTGACTTCCCCCACCCTTCCAGGTTTTGCAGGCAGCGCCATCTCCTGGACGCAGGCTCAGTTGCACCTTCCCCCTCCCGGCGGGGCAAGGGGGTGCCAGGAGCTAGCCTAGGATAGATGGCTCCTCCCCAACTGGTAACACGGCACTTGCTGGGTAATTCTGCCGCAGTTCTGCAGTGGTTAATATTTTATATTCAAGAAAAAACAAAACAAAACAAGGCGAACATTGTAAGAGAAGAGTGAAGGGCCGAAGATAAGACCTATAAATTAGGGAAAATAAATTCAATCTTAGACAGTTTTCTGCCTTAGAAATGTGAAGTGTTAGCAGTGATGACTGCACGTTTACACTTCCTTTTTCATCTTTTTTTTTCTTTTAAGCAACCTTTCGTGAGAAAGTGTCAGCTTTATAATTTTATATAATAGTAAACCTTTTGCCTTGCTATAAAAATAATTAGAGGCCCTTCCTAAGTAAAAGACACAAAAAGACAAAAACCCTGCTAGTGGTGTCTAGAAGTAGACTTGGGTTCCTCTCCCAGTGAAAAGGTCTTGTTATTATAGAAAAGACATATCATAGACAACGGATTCCTCTTTCACTGGGTCCCGGGGAAAAAAAAAAATCAAGAGTGGTATCCCAGCTACCTGTTAAATTAAAATCCCTATTTAAGAGTAAATCACCTAAGGGAAGTGCTTTTTTTCTGAAAAGACATTTCTAGTGGCAGTTTTTCTCTTAGTGGTGTTGAATTTATTATTTGTAGAATGCTGTGCTTTGTATCTAACTAATTATAGTACAGGTGATTTTAAGTCATCAAAATAAAATGCAAGCTAACAGTTACTGAACGCTTACTAAAATACATGATTTTAAAATCTGCATATGTCTTAGTTTATTTAATCCTTACAGCTCAAGATGGTGGAACTACTGTTATCCCCATTTTAAAGTTAGGGAAACTGAGATACAGACAGAATTAATAGTCCAGTCCAAGCTTGCACAGAATATGTGAAGCTGTCTAAATGGCCCCAGGAGGTGAGTTTACCCATTACTATACTCTGACTTATAATAGATTAACATCTCCAAGGTGACATATCTGGGAAAATAAAGGAACCATTCTAACTCCACAGCTCTGTTAAATTAAGTTTGGCCTAAGGCTGTCTCTGTACATATTTTAAGTTTGGCCTAAATTTGCCTTTGACTTGTGTGCCTTGCTAATTGCCTGAACTTGGGCATGATTCTTACATTCTGAAAGCTTGTTTTCTTTTAAAATCAATCATATGAAAACAACAATAATAATTACAAAAGGAGCCATTCTTTGTACATAATGAACTGTAACCTAACTTGATGTGGATACGTAAACACACTGTAACCTACTCTTGTAAGAGGTAACTAAGTCTCAGCCAACCACAGGCAGCCAACTGTTCAAAGCAGGTTCAAATAAGGCAAATGCCCAGCTGTAGCCAATCCAGCTGTTTCTGTCCTCACTTCCGTTGTATGGCACTTTCCTTTTTCTGTGCATACCGGGAGTCGCTCTGAACCTATTCCGGTTCTGAGAGCTGCCCAATTCACGAATCCTTCTTTGCCCAATTAAACTCTGTTAAATTTGTCTAAAGTGTTTCTTTCCACAGCTCCTTCTGGTCCTCAACTTTTCTATCCATCCACCTAGCCATCCATAAGCTTTATCCTAATCCTAAACATGTGAGTTAAGCAGATGAATGAATATATAGATGTGGAAGAGAAACAGAAATAGAGAGAGATGGGGAAACATTGTGTGCATAGAGAGAGAGAAACAGAGAGCATGTGTGTATATCTATATATAGAGAGAGAGAGACAGAACATGTGAAGAAAGGGACAGGCAGCAAATGAGGAGATTTTGATTCAGGGTTCTTAACCTTGAGTGTGTGGGGTCCATGAACACCTTAGGATTATATGCAAAGTGTCACATTTACATGCATTTTGCTGGGGAAAGAGTCCTTAGCTATCTTCAGATCCTCAAAAGTGCCTGTGTTCCTGACAAGATTAAGAATCACTGATTTCAACAAAGAATAAAATAGCGCACACACCAGCTATCTTCTCCTTCTTTCATGTGGGACCACTGCCTACACAATCTATATTCTTCCTTTTGGTCAAAAAGTGAAAGAAGACAAACAAGAAGGCCAGGTCATCAAGAGACATTAAGAGTATCTTTGGAACTCACTGACACATTCTTTGTTACTTTCAATAGTTAATGCACGATATACTAGATGTTAACTCTAACATGGTTAAGGGGGCCAGGCACAGTGGCTCATGCCTGTAATCTTAGCACTTCAGGAGTCCGAGGCAGGAGGATCACTTGAGGTCAGGAGTTCCAGAACAGCCTGACCAACATGGTGAAACCCTGTTTCTACCAAAAATACAAAAATTAGCCAGGTGTCCTGGTGGGCACCTGTAATCCCAGCTGCTCAGGGGGCTGAGGCATGAGAATCATTTGAACCCAGTAGGCGGAGTTTGCAGTGAGATGAGATCACACCACTACACTCCAGCCTTGCCAAAAGAGCAAGACCTTGTCTCAAAAATAAAAATAAACATGGTTAAGGGAAGAGGATCAACTTTTACTAATTACCTGCTATATGATAGGCACTTAATTTTTCTAACAACACTGTGCCATAGGTATTATTATTGTTGTTCTCATATGATTGATTTTAAAAGAAGACAAGCTTTCAGAATGTAAGCAGCATGCCCAAGTTCAGGTATTTAGCAAGAGGCTGACTTGGCAAATCATCTCAGGATCTGTCATAATGAATATGGGTATGTATGTACATGTGTTCTTGGGACGGAGTGACCAGGTAGATCCGTTAGCTCTGTTGCATCTCTGAAGCAACAAATATTTGTCAGGGGGTGGGGAGAAGAAGCTCATTATTTGGAGATCAAATAACTTAATGCTGCTATTATTTCTAGCTCCTGATTCCCCTCCATTAATTTATCGCCTTCTTCTATGAATTGCATTGAGCAACTCTGTATGCTAGGCATTGGGTAGGGTCTAGAATATCATCTTGCAATACTGTCTCCAGTGGACCCATGGTCCATGCCACTGGAAGCTCACTGTCTAGGAGAGACCACAGGCATGTGAGTAAATCATTACAGTACTGTGGGACAGGGATTCGAATCTAAGAATGTCCTGAGTCCAAGTGGTGGAATGAAGAAGAAGCTTGATGTTGCCAAGATGTTTCAACTGAAACTTAAAGA
Organism: Nomascus leucogenys; assembly: GCF_006542625.1. NCBI lineage: Eukaryota > Metazoa > Chordata > Mammalia > Primates > Hylobatidae > Nomascus > Nomascus leucogenys. The sequence goes on from NC_044403.1 coordinate 20,565,920, forward strand.
ATTAGGAGAAATTCCCAGTAAACAATAGGTGATGGATAATTTTATGTGTCAATGTGGCTAGGCCACAGTGCCCAGATATTTGGTCAAACAGTCTTCTGAATGTTTCTGTAAGGGTGTTTTCAGATGAGATTAACATTTAAATAGATGGACTTTGAGTAAAGCAAATTGCCCTCCTTAATGTGGGTGGGCCTCACTCAATTATCTGAATAGAACAAAAGACTGACCTCCCTGGGCCGGAAGGAATCCTGCCAGCAGATGGCCTTCAGAAATGAACTGCAACATTGGCTCTGCCCTGGGTGTCCAGCCTGCTGGCCCATCCTGCAGATTGTGGACTTGACAGCCTCCATAATTGCATGAGCCTATTCCTTAAAATAAATCCATTTCTGGATATATACATGTCCCGTTGGTCTATTTTTCTGGAGAACCCTGACTAATACACAATGAAAGTAGGACTCTTCTAGGCAGAGGGAACAGCATGTACAAAGGCACAGAGGCTCCAGAAACAATGATTCAATTGAATCGTTGTCCAGTCAGTTTATTGAATCCTGCTCTGGTGCCTGGTCTTATTGCCTGGCCTGATCATGCTGCACTTGCTCCCATAAATAGATTATAGGAATATGATCTTTCTAGTCTGTTTGACCACCCCAGTGGTTTTGAAAATGCATAAATTGCTTATAGTTCCCTAAAGTAATGAGTCTCCAGGACCAATAGTAAGAGTTATCAGTTGGAAGAAGCAGAAGTTTTATCTGTCACCATGGCAGAAGTGTGCACAACTGCTACTATTAGAAAACAACATAGGCTCCTGGACAATATATTCTTTTTTGCCACAATTTTATCATCAGTACCCCAGGGGATAATCTGTCTCAGTTAAGGTTCTCCAGAAAAATAGAACCAACAGGATAGGTGTGGGGAGGTAGACAGAGAGAGAGATTTTAAGAAATCGGCTCATGTGATTGTGGAAGCTTGGAAAGTCCAAAGACTGCAGAGTAGGCCAGCAGACTGGAAACCGGGAAGAGTTGGGGTTTAAATCCAAAGGCAATTGGCTGGCTGGGCACAGTGGCTCATGCCTGTAATCCCAGCACTTTGGGAGGCTGGCAGATCACTTGAGGCCAGGAGTTCAAGACCAGCCTGGCCAACATGGTGAAACCCCATATCTACTAAAAATACAAAAATCCAGCCTGGCACAGTGGTGCATGCCCGTAACCCCAGCTACTGAGGTGTTCTGCATCATGCCCGTTCCCATTTGGTGCACAGTCCGTTTGTACAGAATTTTAACCATTGGTTTGTTCATTCATTTTTTTCATCCCATTCAAAGCAACTGTGCAACAGTGTATCCTTTTTATTTATTTTACAGAATAACAAACTGTATATTTTAGACCAAAGGATTTAGCTGGAAGAAGGAGGGAGGAGCGAGGCTGGAGGAGGTATGTATTCTGTCATTGACTTTGTATGATGGCCACTTATCATGTGCAAGTTGGAACGCAATGCCCAGTTTGAAGGTAACTATTTCTGATAGACCACCTCTGAACTCTTGTAGCGGGAAATGGAGTTGCCTCTCAACATCCATTCCAACCTGTCTGCTATTCCTGCTGTGTAACAGCCCAGGTGTTTAGGTTGAATAGACCCCACTCCTAGTCTAAGAGTAAATCTTAATTGGAACCATTCGCAGTGAATGATTCAGTGCCTGGCAACGAATTGAGGCATTAAGTTCACCAGTACATGTTAATCCCTTGGCCATGTGGGTGGGCACAAGATGCTAAAAAAAAAAAAGTGATTGTGGGGAGGCTCCTTCTCCCTAGCCCTGGAAGAAGCATTAGTCTCTATTGCTGCTGGTAATCGTTCCTTCCTTCATTCATCTCTCTAGCCATGTTTCATTGGTGGCCTCTGTTCCAAGCGAAGTTTAGTTCTAAGTGCTGGGGGTACCAAGCCATTGTTATCCTGGATCTTACAATTTAGTGGAAGAGGCAGAAAATAAACAAACATCTAAATACATTGTACACTGTGATGGTTACTTTTAGATGTCAACTTGGCTAGGTTAAGGAATGCCTGGAGAACTGGTCAAGCATTCCTTCTGGGTATGTCTGTGAGGCTGTTTCCAGAGATGAGCAGGTGAGTCAGTGGACTGAGGAGGGAAGACCTGCTCAGTGTGGGCAGACACCACCCAGTCAGCTGGAGGCCAGGATAGGACAAAGAATGAGAGAAAGGATTTCCTCTCTGTCTCTCTTGGAGCTGGGACACTCTTCCTCCTGCCTGAAGACAGCAGAGCCCCAGACTCTTCAGCACTGGGACTCCATGACTCACACTAGCAGTCACCCAGGTTCTCAGGCCTTCAGCCTCAGACTGAGAGTGACATCACTGGCTTCCCTGGTTCTGAAGCTTTGGGACTTGGATTGAACCATGCTACTGGCACCCCAGGGTCTCCAGCTTGCGGACAGCCTGTTACGAGACTTCTAGGCTTCCATAATCACATGAGCCAATTCCCCTCGTAAATAACCTCTCACACCTATCTGTCTATCTCCTGTTGGTTCTGTGAATGGAAGAATCATGAGGTTCATGCATTTAGAGAGGAGAGCTTTATCTCTCATAAAAGGTGCAGCCTGCAATTTGCAATAGCAAAGACTTGGAACCAACCCAAATGCCCATCGACGATAGCCTGGATAAAGAAAATGTGGCACATATACACCATGGAATACTATGCAGTCATAAAAAAGAATGAGTTCATGTCCTTTGCAGGGACATGGATGTAGCTGGAGGCCATCATTCTCAGCACACTAACACAGGAACAGAAAACCAAACACCACATCTTCTCACTCATAAGTGGGAGTTGAACAATGAGAACACATGAACACAGAGAGGGGAACAACACACACCAGCACCTGTTGGGGTGGTGGTGGGGGCAAGGGGAGGGAGAGCATTAGGACAAATACCTAATGCATGTGGGGCTTAAAATCTAGATGATGGGTTGATAGATGCAGCAAACCACCATGGCACATGTATACTTATGTAACAAACCTGCATGTTCTGCACATGTATCCTAGAACTTAAAGTAAAATTAAAAAAAAAAAAAAGGGAGCAGCCTAGCCATTCTGCAGTCTGGGAAGTGTAGCCTTCAGCCGAAGCCCAGAGCAAATGCTCCAAGGGAGGGAAGGATAAGAAGGAATTTGCGCTAAATGAATTGGCTAAGTATACATATTCAATAAGCTATAGAAGGAGTCACAAATATTTATGAAAGGAGAAACATGCACATGTGCAATTGAGCTTCATGCCTCTTCATGGGTTGCACATTCAAAAAATGTTAGCAGTAGCATGATCCAAAGTGGAGTTTTCAGGCCTCTGTTATCAAAAGGTGAAGCAGAGAACTCGAGAAAACCCCACTGTACATCCTCTTCACATCAGCCAAAACCAGTCTGGAGCTGGTGGTCAGTTTTTAGGAAGGGACACATTGTGAAACTCATCAGCTGTCACCTCAAAACTGCAAAGACGGAAGGGGAGTCCAGTCACAGCCTCAGCTGATAGACTAAAGGTGATAAGAGAATGAGTTGTCTGTTTCTTGTTTTTCATAGCTGGTTTCTTCTTACTCCTTAGGAAGCAATTCTGGCTAAAGATTAATAAGGGTCAGTGCAGTTGCTCACACCTATAATTACAGCAGTTTAGGAGGCTGAGGCAGGAGAATTGCTTGAGGCCAGGAGTTTGAGACCTGCCTGAGCAACATAGGGAGACCCCATCTCTATAAAAAAAATGTTAATTAGCTGGGCATGATGGTGCCTGCCTGTAGTCCCAGCTACTCAGGAGGCTAAGGCAGTAAAGATTGCTTGAGCTCAGGAGTTTGAGACTGCAGTGAGCTATGATCATGACACTGGACTCCAGCCTGGGTGACAGAGTGAGGTGAAAAAAAAGTTAATAAAGAAGGAGTATACTGAGATGTGTCCGAACTCCCAACCTGTCCTGGCCAGAACTCAGTTTTTAAGGTTTCTCTGGGTCCTCTTGGCCAAAAGGGGGTCTGTTAGGTCAGTTGGGAGGCTTAGGATACTATTTGTCTGCCGTACTCTGATTAGTACAGATTTTGGTACCAGGAGTGGTTCCAGAGGAACAGAATTTTAAAAATGAATTCCCCTAATTGGTTTTTGGGTTTCTGGAATTATCTCTTTAATCTGACCACACCTAAAAATGCTCAGAACTCTACTTCTAACAGTACAGAGAGCACTGCTAACTCATGTCCTAAACTGTTTATAGAGGTACACAAAATATCTGCATTTGATACTCCAAATCTAAATCCAAATTAATGCAAAGAACTTCATGACTCTGTACATGACACCTTTAAACATTTATGGAAAACTAAGGAAAATAATAACATTGATGGACTGCTTCTAATGTCACTGGTCAAAGTGATGAAAAAAAATAACAGGGATTCAAATTTCCAGCTCCAGTTCTGCATAAATAGCCTACGAGCTTCTCAGTGTGCACTGAGCCAGAGTCTTCTCTTCTGTAACCACAGGGCTGAAATTGCTGAAAATCAAACACAAGACCTTATCATCTGATTGGCTGATTTACAACGAAAGTTGGACTCAGCTTCTCAGAGTGTCTGGTGTGAAATTAAGGACATTGATTGGGAGAGAATGGGATTCTGTAAATTGGGATGAAGATGTGTGGAAAGACTCTGATGAAACTGGGGACATCGAGCCCCTAAATTCTGATGAGACTTGTTTGCCAAGCAGAGGTAATCTTACACCCCTTACCCCCAGGCAGCAGCCTTCCCACCCACAACAGTATCAATATCAGCCTTTCCACCTGTGTCTGAAGGGGTTAACCTTTCCTTGCCCAAGGAAACAGTAATGGCCTCCCAAGGCAGTTTCCAAGCAAGACAAGGCTGATTCTCCTCAAGACCCACCCTCACCTCCCCTCTTTGTTTCTAGCTGTATAACCAGACTCAAGTCCCAGCAGGCCCCTAAAGGTGAGGTAGAAAATTTGACTCATGAGGAGGTATGCTACACTCCAAAAAAACGACTTGAGTTTTCTAATTTATACAAGCAGAAATCTAGGAAACGTGTGTGGGAGCGATATTAAGGGTGTGAGATAATGGTGGAAGGAACATAAAGTTGGATCGGGCTGAATTTATTGATATGGGCCCACTAAGCAGAGATTCTGCACTTAATGTTGCAGCTCCAGGAGTTAGGAAAGGTGCTAACCATCTGTTTGGTTGGTTGGCTGAAACATGGATCAAAAGGTGGCCCACTGTGAGGGAGCTGGAGATGCCTGCTCTCCCTTGGTTTATTGTAGAGGAAGGGATTAAAATGCCTAGAGAGAATGGAAGCCTGTACTGGATTTATCACTTAAAATCTGCTCACCTATAAAGGGAGGGTCTGAAGACATACCTTTCACCAATACTTTGAGAAATAGATTTGTGAGCAGAGCCCCAGAATCCCCGAAGAACTCCGTGATTGTTCTTCTCCATAGGATGGACCTTGCAGTGGGAGGCACAGTCACTCAATTGCAAAACATAAATGCAACGGGAATCATTTGATCCTGGGTGGCTGGGGCCAAGCTGCAGCTCTCAATCACTAAAGCACGGTGGACGTGTTCACCATAATGAACAGCAGAGGCAAAGCAACAATCAGAATAGTCTGACTTACGCAGATCTGTGGCATTGACTAGTTAATCATGGTGTTCCTAGAAGTGAAATAGATGGGAAGCCTACTACATTCTTACATGATTTATATAAGCAGAACACTTCCAGGTCAAGTGAACAAAAGTCTAACTTGAATCATAAAAACAGAAACTCATGGCCACTCATTCAGTTCCCAGACTTGAGCCAGTTTACAGACCCAAAACCCCTCGAATGAAGGGGGGGCCAAGGCCCCTCCAGGAAGGAGCCTGGTATACTACCAAAAATATACACTGTGAATCTTTCTCTGATCTTTCCCCAAAGAGACCTCCGGCCTTTTACCAGGGTAACTGTGCACTTGGGAAAGGAAAATAATCAGACATTTTGGGGACTACTGGACATTGGCTCTGAACTGATATCGATTCCAGGAGACCCAAAACATCACTGTGGTTCACCAGTCAGAGTAGGAGCTTATGGAAGTTAGGGGATCAATAGAGTTTTAGCTCAGGTCCAACTCACAGCAGGCTCAGTGGGTCTCTGGACCCATCTTGTGGTCATTTCCCCTGTTCCAAATGCATGATTGGAATAGACATATTCAGCAGCTGGCAGAATCCCATGTTGGTTCCCTGACGAGTAGGGTGAGGGTTATTATGGTGGGAAAGTCTAAATGGAAGCCCATTAGAGCTGCCCCTACCTAGGAAAACAGTAACTCAAAGCCAGCATCACATCCCTGGAGGGATTACCAAGATGAGTGCCACCATCATGGCCTTGAAGGATGCAGGGGTGGTGAGTCCCACCATCAAGGACGTGAAGGATGCAGGGGTGACAAGTCCCACCACATCCCCATTCAACTCTCCTTTATGGCCTGTGCAGAAGACAGATGGATCCTGGAGGATAACAGTAAATTATTAAGCTTAACCAAGTGATAACTCCAATTGCTGCTGCCATACCAGATGTGTTTCCATTGCTTGAGCAAATTAACACATATCCTCATACCAGTAAGCAGCTATTGATCTGGAAAATACCTTTTTCTCCATACCTGTCCACAAAGCCCACCAGAAGCAGTGTGCTTTCAGCTGATGAGGCCAAGAATACTCCCTCACTGTCCTGTCTCGGGGTAGATCCAGCCCTCTGTCACAATTTAGTTTGAAGGGATCTTGATCACCTTCCCCTTCCACAAGCTATCACACTGGTCCATTACATTGATGACATTTTGCTGACTGGACCTAGTAAGCGTGAAGTAGCAATTACCCTGGACTTATTGGTAAGTCATTTGCATGTCAGAGGGTGAAAATCTAACTGAAATTCAGGTGACTTCCGCCTCATTGAAATTTCTAGGGGTCCAGTAGGTATGTTACTCTAGCCTATCTACGAAGTGACTGGAACAGCTGCTAGTTTTGAGTGGGGCCCAGAATGGATGAAGGCTCTGCAACAGGTACAGATTGCTGTGCAAGCTGCTTGTCCACTTGGGCTATATAACCCAGCAGATGCAATAAGGCTTGAGGTGTCAGCAGCAGACAGGGATTCTGTTTGGAGCCTTTGGCAGGCCCCTATAGGTGAATCACAGCAAAGGCCCTTAGGATTTTGAAGCAAGGCCCTGCCGTCATCTATAGACAGCTACTCTCCTTTTGAGAGACAGTTTTGGCCTGCTACTGGGCCATAGTAGAAACTGAAGGCCTGACCATGGGCCACAAAGTTACCATGCAATCTGAAATTCCTGCCATAAACTGGGTGTTTTCAGGCCCACCAAGCCATGAGGTTGCATGTGCACAGCAGCACTCCATCATCAAATGGAAGTGATATATATGTGACTAGGCCCATTGGGTCTTGAAGGCACAGGTAAGTTACATGAAGAACTGGCAAAAATTGTTCCTACTCTTGCTACACTGCCTTCTCTCTCCCTGCCTGCACCTGTGGGCTTTTGGGTAGCACCCTATAACCAGTTGACAGAAGAAGAGTAAGGTCTGGTTTACAGATATTTCTGCACAATATGCAGGCATCACTTGAAAGTGGACAATTGCAGCACTACAGCCCCTTTCTGGGACATTCTTGAAGGCAGTGGTGAAGGGAAGTCTTCTCAATGGGCAGAATTTGGGGCAGTGCACCTGGTCGTGCACTTCTCTTGGAAGGAAATGTGATTGTACGCCGATTCATGGGCTGTGGCCAGTGGTTTGACCAGAGGGTCAGGGACTTGGAAAGGACATGATTGAAAAATTGGTGACAAAGAAATGTGGGAAAGAGGCATGTGGATAGACTTCTCTGAGTGGGCAGAAGTTGTGAAGATATTTGTGTCCCATGTGAATGCTAACAAAAGGTGACCTCAGAGGAAAAGAAATTTAATAATCAAGTGGATAAGATGACCTGTTCTATGGATACCAGTCATCCTCTTTCCCCAGCCACTCTTGTCATTGCCTAGTGGGCTCATGAATGTAGTGGCCATCGTGGCTGGGATGGAGTGATGCATGGGCTCAGCAACATGGACTTCCACCCACTAATGCCAACCTGGCTATGGCCAGCTCTGAGTGCTCAATCTGCCAGCAGCAGAGACTAACACTGAGTCTCCGATATGGCCCCATTCCCCAGGATGATCAGCCAGCTACCTGGTGGCAGGTTGATTACTTGGACCATTTCCATAATGGAAGGGGTAGCATTTTATCCTTACTGGAATAAACACTCTGGATATGGATTCGCCTTCCCTGCACACAGTGCTTCTGCCACAACTACCATTCATGGTCTCACAGAATGTTTTGTCCACCATCATGGTATTCCACATGTGAAAGTTGTCAGAATAAAAATTGAGTCACTTACGTTTAAATAACCTTGATAAACAGAAGCCGGGTGCGGTGGCTTATACCTGTAATCCCAGCATTTTGGGAAGGCGAGGCAGGTAGATCGTTTGAGGCCAGGAATTTGACACCAGCCTGAGCAACATGGCAAAACCCTGTCTCTACAAAAATACAAAAATTAGCCGGGCATGGTGGCGTGCACCTGTAGTCCCAGCTACTCGGGAGGCTGAGGCAGGAGAATTGCTTGAACCGAGGAGGAAGAGGTTGCAGTGAGCCAAGATTGTGCCACTGCACTCCAACCTGGATGACAGAGCGAGACTCTGTCTCAAAAAATAAAAATAAATAGATAGATAATAAATTTTTTAAAAATATAACCTTAACAAATAGAGCTGAGAAATGCCACAGAGGGAGTGCCCTTGTGCATGAATGCCTGATAACAGGAACTATCACAAAACACTCAGCCAAAACCACAGACTTGCACAAATGCCAACACAATCTGACACAAAAAAATACTTCTGTGAGAACATCTGTACAGAAACAACTTTTCCAACCTCTAATGGCTTGTTATTGATTCTTGTAGCCAAGGATATTTATCCCAAAACAATTATGCAATCCTCCTCATTTTTTCTTTAAAAACATTTACATTCCTTTACTTCTGTGGAAATGCACATCATTTACTAGGGTATGCATATTCCCATTGCAATGCCCCTTCTCAAATAAACAACATTTTCTTCTAGTGAGTCTCCCTCTCTATTATTTAGGTTGACGTACACAGCTCTGCTTCTCATTATGGAACTCACTTCACAGCATGGGCTAATGCTCATGAAATTCAGTGGTCTTACCATGTTCTCCACCATCCTGAAGCAGCTAGCTTGACAGAACAGTGGAATGCCCTTTTGAGGATGTAGTTACAGTGCCAGGTAGGTGACAGTACTTTGCAGGGCTGGGGCAAGTCTCCCCAGATGGCTATACATGCTCTAAATCAGGGTCCAATATATAGTGCTGTTCCTCCCATAGCCAAGATTCATGGGCAGGAATCAAGAAGTGGAAACAGGAGTGGCACCACTTCATATTATACCAAGTGACCCACTAGCAAAAGTTTTGTTTCCTGCTCCCATGACTTTATCTTCTGCTGGCCTACAGATTTTGGTTCCAGAAAGAGGAATGCTTCCAGCAGGAGACACAATAATGATCGCATTTAACTGGAAGTCGAGACTGCCACCTAGCCACTTTGGGATCCATGTGCCTCTGAGTCAACAGGCTAAGGAGATAGTTACGGTGTTGACTAGGGTGATTGATTCAGACTACCAAGGGGAAATTGGACTACTGCTCCACAATGGGGGTAAGAAAGAGTATCTGGAGAGCTCTTAGAGTGTCTCTTAATATTATCATGTCCTGTGATTAGGTAAACGGGAAATTACAACAACCCAATTTAGGCAGGACTACAAATGGCCCAGACACTTCAGGCATGAAGTTTTGGGTCACCCTACCAAGTAAAGAACCACAGCTAGCCAAGCGTTTGCTGAATGGTGGTTATAAATACCAGCTATGGCCGTGTGAACAGTTACAGAAACAAGGACTGTGATTGTCATGAATATTTCCTCCCTATTTTGTTATGTTTGTGCGTATATTTACATATGTTAAGCAAATATCTTTGTTTTCATTTCTCTCTTATTCCTTTATCATGTAACATAAGATACATTGACTTTATATCATAATATTTAAGCACTGTTAATTTTTACATCACAGTATTTAATTATAGGATATCAGAGAAGAGTAAACATCACCCAGGGACTTTGCTTCCTCTTCTGAGGACAGGATTAGTCCATTTTCAGTGTATGCAGGATAATTATACCACATTAAGTGGAACTAATACCTTGTTAGTGTCTTTATTTGGAGGTCAGGTATGGCTTAAGGAGATGTATACGAGTGCCAAGTTGGCAAGGGGTAGACTTAATGTTGGCTAATTTTAGGTGTCAGCTTGACTGAATTAGGGAATGCCTAGAGAACCGGTAAGTCATTACTTCTGGGTGTGTCTGTGAGGGTGTTTCCAGATGAGATTGGTGTATGAGCCTGTGGACTAAGTGGGGAAGATCTGCTGTCAATGTGGACAGGCACCATCCAGTTAGCTGGGGTGAGGACAGAACAAGAAAAAAAAAAAAAAAAACAGAGAGAAAAGGATTTCCTCACTCTCCCTCCTGGAGCTGGGACACACTCTTTCTCCTGCCCTTAGACATGAGAACTCCAGGCTCTCCAGCCTTGGGACTCCAGGACTTAAGCCAGCAATCACCCAGGTTCTCAACCCTACAGTCTCAGACTGAGAGTTACACCCGGGCTTTCCTGGTTCTGAGACCTTGGGACTTGGACTGAGCCATGCTACTGGTGTTTCAGGTCTCTGGTTTATAGATGTCTGGTCATGGGACTTCTCAGCCTCCAAAATCATGTGAGCCAATTCCCCTAATAAATCACCTCTCATCTATCTACATCTATATCCATATCCACATATAAATGTAGAAATACCCCATTTGTTCTGTCTCTCTGGAGAATCCTGACTGACGTAATTGTCAAGTGACAAGACCTAAGAAGAAAAAATAAAGTAAGATAAGAAAACAGAGTTATGGGGTGTGATATTTTCGGTGATTAATTTAAGAGAGACACAATCCTATAAATAGAGTTACTTAGAGGAGAGTAAAATTGCCTCTAGCTGAAGAAACTGGGGAAGACCTCCCAATAAAGTAAACTTTTGAAAGCATCAGAGAGAAAATTTTAGAAAAAGATTGAATATGCAAGACATTTTGAAAATAAACTCACTACTGATTAGATTTGGGAGTTAAAAGAAAGATGAATGAAAAAGTATTTAAAAGCAGTATTTTTGGAATAGCAATTCATATCTTTAGTGGGTCATGGAATTAATTTAATGGTTTACAACCAAATTCTTTAATGGAATGAAATAGATTGGAATAAAACAGATTAGAGTACATCAAACATAATAAGGGTAAGTACTCTTTCGGAAAAATTTTGTTTCAGTTACATGTGTGTTTGTCTGCACATGCATATATATATGTGTGTGTGGGTGTGTGTGTGTATGATGTAAAATGCATTTCTTATAGTGCATCATGTTTTTTTTTTAAATTAACTTAGAGATTTTAAATCTGTGTCAGTGAAAGGCTGTGGTATTGTTAGTAAGAAAAAAAGACAGTAACAAATGCCATTGATTTTAAAGATAAAGATTTTGAGATTAAAATCTCAGCTGAATATCTAAAAACAAAGATGAGGCCGGGCGCGGTGGCTCACGCCTGTAATCCTAGCACTTTGGGAGGCCGAGGCAGGTGGATCATGAGGTCAGGAGATCGAGACCATCCTGGCTAAAACGGTGAAACCCCGTCTCTACTAAAATACGAAAAATTAGCCAGGCGTGGTGGCAGGCGCCTGTAGTCCCAGCTACTCGGGAGGCTGAGGGAGGAGAATGGCGTGAACCCGGGAGGCGGGGCTTGCAGTGAATCGAGATCACACCACTGCACTCCAGCCCGGGCGACACAGCAAGACTCCGTCTCAAAAAAAAAAAAAAAAAAAAAAAAGATGAAATGAAATGGACAGGGGAAATGTCAAAGCTAGAGATATAAATTTGGGATTCATTTACAGAGAAATTATATGTGAAGCTATAGCAATGAATCAGGTTACTAAAGGAGAAAATGTAAGAAACAGAAAAAAAGTCCAGGACAAAACCTTGGCCATAATAACATTTGAAGGAAAGGAAGGGGAAGGAAGAGAAGGCAAAAAAAAAAAAAAAAATTAAGAAAGAGCAACAGAGGTTCAATGAAAATTAGGAGATTGAAGGACCAGGAGATCCAATAAAAACTGAATTTCAATAATGCCAAACATCCTACAGAGTTAAGAAGGGAGATGTGGGTTAAGAAAAGCCACATGACACAGCAACTTGGAGAACACTAACAGTTTTCAAAAAAACTATTTCTGCAAAGCGGTGGAAATACAAGCCAGGATGATGAAGGCAGTATGTTTTGTAGCAAGGGGAAGCATATATATATATAATCATTTACCTTATTTTCCAGCCTCAACAGATGTTTTCAAGGAACAGTTGCAGACTCATTGCCACCAAGTGTACGTCTTCACTAATTTAGTGCCTAGAACATTTTTGGAAGCACCTCAGGTTTTTCTTCAAGATCATGGTCATCAAGAACACCAAACATGCTTCAAGGGCTCAGAACAAGCCTGCCTTAGTCAAAGCATATGTTTTTAATATGTTCAATGCTAATGACAAATCCTGAGCCTCTGGAGGGGTTCCCCTACAACCCTGTCCCCATCGTAGGAATGCCAGGAGAATTCGTCTTTGGGGAGAAGACTGTCATTTTATTTGTGAAACACTTGAGTGGGACTTGTGGTTATGCAAATGTAAGACTCAGTGCCCAATCTAGGGAGAGGGATTAATACCATAAAGACCTCTGACTTCTAAACAGCAAAAGTGAAAGAGTTCTAGGCCTTTGGGGCAGAGACGGTCATGCTGTTTACTTGTTTTTGCCTTCCTTGAGACTCTAGGAGTTGTGATTCAAGACATGGGGAATAACGGGAGACAAGAATGCAAGGACTATGGAAGAGTACGGCTCCAGCAGGTGGTGGAGACTAAGGAGGGAGACAACCTTGGGAGACTGCGTTAGAGACTGGCCAATGGATTCTAGCAGCAGCAGAACCTGTTTTCCAATTTCACATTGTTTCTCCTCAAAGCCATACTTTTTTATAACCTAAGAAATGCAAGCGTTCAGTAAGAAATTTCCTAACCCTTACAACCTGTCACTAATAACTAACTTTATTAAGTACTTACAACATAGTAAGCATTCTTCAAAGTGCTCTATGTATTTTAATGAATTAACTTTTCTGCTTTCTGTTGCTTTTCCTTTATCTCTACCTCCCATTATTCATTCTCATTTATGTTTTCCATTGTCTTTCCCACTTTCTCCTCTCTCACTCTCTCCATTTTTTTCTGTCTACCTCTGTCACCCATTCTCAGAGGCTCAATCTCACTTAAAAATTAACTCGTAGAATGAGTTAACTTATATAATCTTCATAGTAACCCAGGGAAAGAAGTCGTATTATTATCAGCCTCATTTCACAGAGTAAAAATCTGAGGTACAGGAGGTTAAGTAACTTAAAGTCATACAACTAGTAAGATTCAGAGCCTGGATTTGAACTCAAGAAGTTTGACTGCAAAGCTTATAATCTTAACCATTGCTACTCTCCATATCTTTGTGATTGCGTCGGCTTTGGAAATTATTCATTCTCATTCATCTTTTTCATTGTCTTTCTTCCCTCTCATTCCCTCTGTCTTTTCCCCTCTACCTCTCTGTCACTCACTCTCACAAGCTCAATCTCACATACAAATTAAATTATTATAAAGAATTTCTTTGCTGGTTATAAATTCCATTCGTGCCCAGAGACTTAGGATTGCATAAGATTGGATGCATCTCACGCCCTGTTGCTCTAAGCTGAAAACGTTTTCTTGACCCTCTCTCACTTCACACTACTGGAGGAATAGCATTATCTGTTATCTCCCCAGAACAGCGATGGGAGGAACATACTGCTGAATATACATTTGGCCATGACTGCATCCATATTATGGAAGACACCATTTGCTCTTAGAACAGAGGACATCAGCACCAGCATTCACAGCCTCGTCTGTTAAGTGTGTTTCCCTCACTCTGCAGTTGCTTAGCTCAGACCGGCGAGCACCTGGTGGGCAACCCTTCCTCTGAACTTGATGGGGAATCATACAACCTGTTGAACTTGGCTCACATATAGCCTAGGAATGGGTACCCCAAATATTCCAGCACTGGTAGTAGTACTGGTGGGTGGTGTGTTTGAAACACAATCTCAAATAAAACAAAGCAACCATATCCCATTGGACTGGCTGTTTATCTCACATACTTGATCTGGTTGGGAGATGAATTGATGAGATCTGAAGTATTTTGCAGGGTACACACGCAATGCTGTTGCTATAGGCCGTGGTGTTATTCTCATGGGTGGTAGTCTAAATTGCAGAGCCACACAGAAGGACTTATATTTGCCAGGAACATATTATCTATATACTGTTTTCTGGGTAGTGGCTGGGACTGTTGGAATAATTATTCTACAAGTTCACATGAGCATGAACGATCTGACCCTGGGTGGATCTTGGGGGCATTTTCTCTTCATGATGAGCCCTGATAATGCCAAACTCTAGCTGGCCCCTTAAGAAACCTCTGAGCCTTGGCCAGGGATGATTTTCAAGGTCGCTGACTGATCACTAGTAAACAAAAAGTTTCCCTAGACAATCAAGAAGAAACCCCAGTTAATTGGTCTTCAAAGTACCTAAGATCAGGCCAGGCACAGTGGCTCACACATGTAATCCCAGCACTTTGGGAGGCCTAGGCAGGTGGATTGCTTGAGCCCAGGAGTTCAAGACAAGCCTGAGCAATATGGCAAAACCCATCTCTACAAAAAATACAAGAAATTAGCCGGGCATGGTGGTGTACACCTGTAGTCCCAGCTACCCGGGAGGCTGAGGTGGGAGGATCAATTGAGCCAAGAAGGTCAAGGCTGCAGTGAGCCGTGAGGGTGTCACTGAATTCCAGCCTGGGTGACAGAGTCAGCTGCTGTCTCAAAAAAAAAAAAAAAGGAAAAAAGTACTTAAGATCCAAGCCTGGCCTAGGATTATTCAGAAACCCTAGGGAATGTGGAAACCTGTCCCAATCCCGCCAGACTCTAATTACTCTAGAAACTACACTCAGATGTTTAGTTTACACTGCTATAAGCCATAGAACTGAGTGTTGACTTTATGACATGTCTTGCTTATTAAGCCACAGAACTGAGTGTTGACTTTATGACATGTCTTGCTTATTAAGCCACATGGTGCAAGTCAGGGATGTAATATGGTTAATCTTCTTTTTTTTAGTAGGATGTGCCCAAGAGAATATATATATATATATATATATTCCTTCACCCAGAAATAGAGACAGAGACCCAGAGGCAGACTCATGCTTAATGCCTACCATGAGACTCCTACCAGTCTCTATGGTGGTAGGCTCTCTGATGGAGGTTGGGTCTCTGATGGAGGTTGGGTCTCCGATGGAGGTTGGATCTCCGATGGAGGTTGGGTCTCTGATGGAGGTTGGGTCTCTGATGGAGGTTGGATCTCTGATGGAGGTTGGGTCTCTGATGGAGGTTGGGTCTCTGATGGAGGTTGGGTTGTTGGGACCTGGTCTGATGTAGCTCTCTACATGGAATTGACAGTAGATATTCCAACCTTAGCCACCTGCTGCTCTCTTCTGAGCAAGAAGGGGCTCTAATGTATAAAATCTATCAAAGAACATAGGAAGGTTTCCTCTCTGAGCCAGGCAAGTAATCTCTCCAATAGCCAAGAAGAGTAACAGAAGATGTGCACCCTATAATGCTGGTCTTGGGGTGTATGAGACAGAAGAACAGGCCCCAAATATGTAACTTCAAATTTAACTTCTTCTGAGGCATTTTTCTGGAAAACCTTCAGCTCTATGGGTATGACTCAAATAGTGTTCAGTGAACATTTAACTTATGGAAATATTGGAAATCAAATAACATTTCCAAATTTCAGGTGAGAAAACTGAGTCAAAAGATCACTAAGAGACACAACAAAGTGACTCAAAAAAAGATGAATTTATGTATCTGGTTTCTGAATCTCTAGGACTATTGTGTTCACTACAGACTACTAAATGCTTTGTCTCAAAATCCATTGAAAGATTGTATAGTTGCATAAGCTCCATTCATCTCAGCTACTAGTAACACACAGTTATCTTGGGGTACAAACCAAAGAAATATGAAATGCAACTAAATTTCAAAAAAGAAATAGTGTTGCAGGAATACAATTTCCCAAACACACGTTAGTTAATATTCCAGTATTAACTTTTACACTTTGCCTTTTATTTTGGCATGTCAAAGTACATAAACCATTATTCTAAGATCCTCACCTTCATTCTCTCAAGATAAAAAAGGAGATTCAGAAATAATCGTGCCCAGTAATCCCCTAAGGAAACTAAAGCTCATAGAATTTCAGTGGAAGCTCTGCTTCCAGTTTAAAGTAACTCTGCACCCCAGGTTGCCCAAGGCCATGCCAATTTCAAAGATTCTGTCCCAATATCACCATATGTGGCCTCTCACTTCTCAGACTAGCCTGACTGGGCTCCAGGAAACATGGACTCTAGCTTCCAATATTCATTGACCCATTTAACAGATGTTAATAACCTACTGTGCACATGACAGTTTAAAGTAAATAAAACTCCATCATGTCTTGGTGGAAATATGAACAATTATGCCCATTAGCATTGTTTGAGAGGCTAGTAGGCATAATTGTTATATTTCCACCAAGACATGATGGTGCAGATGAAGGCGGGGCAGGAGGCAGTTCATGGAAGATGGAGCCTTGGAGCTGCCTCTGAGTGGGGTGGGATTCAACTGTCAGGTAAAAGTGGGAGCAGAGCACTTCAGGTAGAGAGAAGAGCATGAAGGCCAACAGGGCTTTGATGATGTAGAGGCGTAGTTTTGAGGAATGGTCCAGATGCCTTATGCATGAGCATGCGATGATTGAGGAGGCGGGAGTGTAGAATAGAGTGAAACTAGAAAGCCAGGCAGAACCCAGGCTTTGAAGTGTCCGGGATGCCAGGCTGAGGACCTGGGACTTTATTCTTCACACAGTAGGGAGCCATTGCTTGTTTTGCAGAGCAGTGGCATGAGAAAATATGAACATCAGGAAAATGTATATGCGGAGAAGGAGAATGTGTGGAGGGGAGATCAATTACAAGCTGATATTTTTAGATGGGAGGAGGCAATAAGCCAGATAAGACGCTGGGGTTTGAACGAGGCCAGGCAGTAAGGTCACAGAAGGGAATGCAGATTTCAGGAAAGGCTGGATATGGAGACCATAATTTCTGTGGCCTAGGACTTTTTATCTGAACTTGAGGCTGGTGTTTCTCCTGAAACGACTTGAGAATGACCCACAAACAGGTTTCCAACAATGTCCTCCCAACTCCACCATGTGTCATATCAGAAGTGGCCACCAGGAGACGCAGTTACATTAACAACTGTAGCAGAAACCAGAAAAGGAAAAGGTCCTGTAGGGGTGCAGACGCAGAGAATTGGAGCAGAACATGGATGGGAAGGGTGAGGGGCAGTAGGGTTGTCCAGGTGGGGGAGGCTGGGCCCAATGCACGGAATTTTTACAGTCCGGAAACGGGCCAGAGACGACGGAAAATTGCATGAATGTTGTTACTACTATACAGCACACCATGCACATGTGCTATGAGCGCTTCTGTTGTTTCTAATCTATATGTGAATTGTACACAAAGGCTAGGCATAATCTCATAGCCAACAAAGCCAAGTGTGAGTTACACACATATTGCATCTCAGTGAATAAATTTCTCAGATACTATATACACATATATATACATATATGTCTATATATATACATATAGACATATATGTATATATATACGACTTGAGAATGACCCACAAACAGGTTTCCAATAATGTCCTCCCAACTCCACCATGTGTCATATCAGAAGTGGCCACCAGGAGGCGCAGTTACATTAACAACTGTATGTATATGTATATACATATATGTATATAGACGTATATATATACATATATGTATATATGTATATATACATATATGTATATATGTATATATATATATATATATGCCAAGCACTTGACATGTGGTATGTGACCAAGACAACCCTGCCATCATGAAGCATATGTGACACAAGGGAGTGGGAGATAATCAAAGATCAAGTGAGCAAACCAATGAATAAGATAATTCACTAATGGTAACTGCTATGAAGGTAACAGCATGGTAGTATTGTAAAGTATAGCAGGAATACTGGGGTTGGGAGGGCTTCATTTAGTTAATAAACAAAAGCCTCCCTAAGCAAGTGCCACTGAGTTGAAATCTGAATGATGAGAAAAAACCAATCAAGTGAAGATCTGCAGAAAGAGGACTGCAGGCAGGGAGAACAGCAGGTGCAATAACCCAGTGGAGAGAATAACCTTGACATTCTCCTGGGACAGTAAGGGCCGAGTGGGCCAGGCACTGTGGCTCATGCCGGTAATCCCAGCACTTTGGGAGGCCAAGGTGGGCAGATTGCTTGAGCTCAGGAGTTCAAGACCAGCCCGGGCAACATGGCGAAACCCCATCTCTACTAAAAATACAAAAAGCAACTGGGCATAATGACGTGTGCCCATAGTCCCTGCTACTCAGGAGGCTGAGGTGGAAGGATCAGTTGAGCCCAGGAGATCGAGTCTGCAGTGAACCATGATTGCACCACTGCACTCTAGCCTGGGAGACAGATTGAGACCCTGTCAGAAAGAAAGGGAAAGAAGGGGAGGGGAGAGGAGGAGAGGGGAAGGGAAAGGAGGGGAGGGGAGAAGGGAATGCTAGGGTGGGCTGGGCCCAGTGAGTGAAGAACAACTGGTAAAAGTTGAATTGGAGGGGTGGGGTGGCCAGAGCCCAACTGGCCCTGAAGGTGATTACAAGGAATTTGGATTTTTTCACATGGAATTATTCCAACTTAGGTCCAGATCCATACCTAACATTTTTGAAGCCCAAAACAAGAGTTTAAAGGGAAACCCCAGGCTATGTTGTAAAGTTTCTTCATCCTCTGTGTCCACTATTCCAGTGTGAATGGCCCCAGAAAGAGACACGAGAGCTCATGCCCATTAACAGCTAGTGGGCTGCTGAATGCCAGTGAAGATTGGTTGACCATATGAGGAGGCCAAGATATTTTCAGCTGGCAGCAGAA
Source organism: Nomascus leucogenys (assembly GCF_006542625.1). Lineage (NCBI taxonomy): Eukaryota > Metazoa > Chordata > Mammalia > Primates > Hylobatidae > Nomascus > Nomascus leucogenys. The sequence goes on from NC_044403.1 coordinate 20,585,125, forward strand.
AGGTCAAGTGAAATGGATTACAAGGGACTGTGTCCCCAGGACACACTTCACCCACTGCACTTATGTATGGAGCAGAATGTGCTGTGAGAGGCGGAGACAAGATAAGAGTCCAGCTCGACCTACTGGAGAAAGAATAGATGAGGGAAAGTATATTAGTTATCTATTGCTGTGTTACAAACTTCTCCAGACTTAGCGGTGTAAAGCAACAGTAAGTATTTATTATCTCATACAGTTTCTATGGGTCAGGAATCCACAAGTGGCTTGACTGAGCAGTTCAGGTTTAGTATCTCTTATGAGGCTCCAGTCAAGATCTTGGCCAGGGCTGCCATCATCTGAAGGCTTTACTGGGGTTAGAGGATCTGCTTCTAAAATGGTCCACTCACCTGGCTGGCAGGTTGAATGAAGCAAGAGGCTTCTGTTACCCGAGCTCTCCACTGGGCCGCCTAAGGGTCCCCATATGTATTAGCCTGTTTTCACGCTGCTGATAAAGACATACCTGAGACTGGGAAGAAAAAGAGGTTTAATTCGATTTATAGTGCCACATGGCTGGGGAGGCCTCAGAATCATGGCGGGAGGTGAAAGGCACTTCTTACATGGAAGTGGCAAAAGAAAAATGAGAAAGAAGCAAAAGCAGAAACCTCTGATAAAACCATCAGATTTCGGAGACTTATTCACTATCATGAGAATAGCACGGGAAAGACCAGCCCCCCTGATTCAGTTACCACCCACTGGGTCCCTCCCACAATACATGGGAATTCTGGGAGCTACAATTCAAGTTGAGATTTGGGAGAGGACACAGCCAAATCATATCACAATGCCATGGCAGCTGGCTTTCCCCAGATCAATGAGGGCGCAAGGCTGCTGTGTGTTTTATGCTCTAACCTCGGAAGTCCCTCTACAACATTCTACTGGTTACATAGGTCAGCCTTATCCAAGTGGGAAGAACTACACAAGAGCCTGATCACCAGGAAATGAGAATCCGTGTGGGTGATCGTAGAGCCTGGCTTCCACAGGGAGTAAGAACATTTATCAAGAGTATGTAATCTTACTACGATATCTCCTTTTATTCTTCTAACAGCTATAGGAATTAGTTACCACTGTTCCTTATAAGAAAGACTAGGCTCAGAGAACTTCAGTAAAAGTTGCCCCAAACTCAGTTATTACATGGCACAGCTAATTGTCAAACATATATCTGACTGACTCAAAAATCACAAGCTGTTAAACTACATAACGCCCTCTTCCTAGGTGAAAAGAAAAAGCATGTTGTTAGGTGAGCGTTCAGGTTGAGCAGAAGAAAAGATAAGTGAAATGACCCCCAGGATTCTAGCTCTGTCTGTGAATACTTGGGCAAGTTACTTAACCGCTTTGTGCTTCAGTTTACTTATCTCCAACATGGGACTAATATTGGTACCTACTTAGAGAGTTGTAAGGATGAAAGGAGCTTATAGTTGCAAAGTGTTGAAAAAGATGCCTGGCACATCGTATGTGTCATATGGGTATTTTTATAAATAAACCAGTCAAAATCTTGATCAATAAATCAGTAGTACTGACATCTCTGCATATTTTTATTCCCGCTCAAGTAATTCTCTAATCTGCCTTAAACTTTGAAACTGTCTTTGTCCACATCAATCTTGATTTTTTTGTAAAGATTAGGCCTCACCATGTTGCCTACGCTGGTCTTGAACTCCTGGACCCAAAGTGATCCTCCTGCCTCAGCCTCCCAAAGTGCTGGGGATTACAGGCGTGAGCCACCACACCCCACATCAATCTTTATCTGAAAGTTCCAAGAAGATGGAGTTGTCTGGATTGCAGTAGGTAACAATGACCAACCATTGTAAGTATCTATCATAAGCATTAGAATGGTTTTCCAGCATGTCTCTCTCCTGCCTCCATTGTGAGCCAGCAAAAAACTTGTCTTTTTCTTTTCAAGTCCCCTGTGACTTGCACAACACCCAGCTCACAAATAAATGAAGGCCACACCCATATGGTATTAATAATACTATTTTTGGTGATGATATAATGGCTTCCAGATCCACCAAGAGGACTCCTGGAATATCTTTCCATAGGCGGGGCTGCTCCCCAGCATCTGGATGGGCCCTCCTCCCACTGTGGGCTCCTCCTACCAAGGAAGAGCTATTTTTAAACTTGGGTGGGTAGATGACTAGTTATTTCCAAAGGGTGGCTGACAATATGATGGCCATGACCTTTTGGACTAGAACCAAAATATGTGCATGACAAGGAAACTCCTGTACCCTTTTCTGGCTTTGTCCTTTCCCACCATCCTTCCTGGTTCCAGTTTGTTCACATTGCCTTTTTACAAGCTAAAAAAAAAAAAAAAAAAAAAAAAGAGGAAGAGAAGGAAGGAAGGAAGGAAAAAAGGAGGGAGGGAGGGAGGAAAGAAGGAAGGTAGTGAGAGGTGACAGCATGCCGGCAGTCCTCACAGCCCTCACTCGCTCTCGGCGCCTCCTCTGCCTGGGCTCCCACTTTGGTGGCACTTGAGGAGCCCTTCAGCCCACGGCTGCACTGTGGGAGCCCCCTTCTGGGCTGGCCAAGGCAGGAGCCGGCTCCCTCAGCATGCAGGGAGGTGTGGAGGGAGAGGCGCTAGCGAGAACCGGGGCTGCGCACGGCGCTTGCGGGCCAGCTGGAGTTCCGGGTGGGCGTGGGCTTGGCGGGCTCCTCACTCAGAGCAGCCGGCCGGCCCTGCCGGCCCAGGGCAATGAGGGGCTTAGCACCCAGGCCAGCGGCTGCGGAGGGTGTACTGGGTCCCCCAGCAGTGCCAGCCCACCAGCACTGCGCTCGATTTCTCACCGGGCCTTAGCTGCCTTCCCACCGGGCAGGGCTCGGGACCTGCGGCCCGCCATGCCTGAGCCTCCCACCCCCTCCATGGGCTCCTGTGCGTCCGAGCCTCCCCAACCAGCGCCACCCCCTGCTCCACAGCACCCAGTCCCATCGACCACCCAAGGGCTGAGGAGTGCGAGCACACGGTGTGGGACTGGCAGGCAGCTCCACCTGCATCCCTGGTGCAGGATCCACTGGGTGAAGCCAGCTGGGCTCCTGAGTCTGGTGGAGATGTGGAGAACCTTTATATCTAGCTCAGGGATTGTAAATACACCAGTCAGCACCCTGTGTCTAGCTCAAGTTTTGTGAACACACCAATCAGCACCCTGTGTCTAGCTCAGGGTCTGTGGATGCACCAATCGACACTCTGTATCTAGCTGCTCTGGTGGGGCCTTGGAGAACCTTTGTGTCGATACTCTGTATCTAACTGATCTGATGGGGACGTGGTGAACCTTTATGTCTAGCTCAGAGATTGTAAACGCACCGATCAGTACCCTGTCAAAACAGACCACTGGGCTCTACCAATCAGCAGGACATGGGTGGGGCCAGATAAGAGAATAAAAGCAGGCTGCCCGAACCAGCAGTAGCAACCCCCTCGGGTCCCCTTCCACACTGTGGGAGGTTTGTTCTTTTGCTCTTTGCAATAAATCTTGCTACTGCTCACTCTTTGGGTCCACACTGCTTTTATGAGCTGTAACACTCACCGCGAAGGTCTGCAGCTTCGCTCCTGAAGCCAGCGAGACCACGAGCCCACTGGGAGGAACGAACAACTCCAGACGCGCCACCTTAAGAGCTGTAACGCTCACCGCAAAGGTCTGCAGCTTCACTCCTGAGCCAGCGAGACCATGAACCCACCAGAAGGAAGAAACTCCGAACACATCCGAACATCAGAAGGAACAAACTCCAGACGCGCCACCTTAAGAGCTGTAACACTCACCGCGAGGGTCCGCGGCTTCATTCTTGAAGTCAGTGAGACCAAGCACCCACCAATTCCGGACACGGAAGGAAGGAAGGAAGCAGGGAGGGAGGGAGGGAAGGAAGGAAGGAAGCAGGGAGGGAGGGAGGGAAGGAAGGAAGGAAATTTTTGAATGTGTTATCCATACTTTTTATAAAAGCCCATCGTTTTTTATTACATCAGGAAGCCTGTGAAGGGGCTGAGAGCCTTGGGAATCATAATAGCAACATAATGAAAGCAAGTCAGGATTTAGTTACTCTGCAGTAAAAACACATTTTTGCTTAATATCATTTAAAACAAAATGTCATTTTTGCCAAATTAAAGGAAGTACTACAGAGTATCAGAACGATCTTATGAGGCTCCCATATAGTTTTTAACTGGTTTACCTCCTTCCTAATTTACTAATGAAAAGAATTATAAAACACGACCATGTTATACCTTCGGTCCTTTTTTGAAAAGTAAAATTGAATCTCTTTTATAATAAAATTGAAAGGGTAAATTAATGACTTTCATTCCCCCTCGCCCCTGCTCAAAAAAAAAAAAAAAAACTTCTTTGATGAAATGACCTTGATCTAACCTGTTCTGTCAATGGGCTTTAACAGCATCAAGAGTGTGTCTAACAGGGCGTGAGCAGGATAGTGGTGTTTTGGCATAAGAGCCCTGGTGTCCCCAGTGGCTCACAGTGGGAAATCTGCCAGTCTTCAATACCTGATTTCTGTCTCAGGCAGCCTTCCTTCCTGTTGAAGAGATGTGAGACCTGCAAAGTAGAACGCTAAGTCTTTCCCTGACATCTAGTGTCAATGTGTGAAATGACAGACTGGAAATCAGACACCCACTAGGACAAGGATGTTAACCTTATTTGTTAACGAGGTTAATGAGCAGCATTCCTCAAGGTTGCCTCTTGGTCTAGTAACCCTGAAAGGTCCATCAGGGAATAGCCAGCAGATTCCCTACCTCACAGCCCCCAGACAGAAGGGGTGGAGAGGCACCTGGAAGATGAAAATGCAACACTTTTCTCATTGTACAAGATCCGTTATTGATCCAAGACTGATATCACATCCTCTGTGCTTATGTACCTCCTGGCTGAAAAAAGTCAGAAATCATTGCTTATATCTTGATAAACTGTCTTATCCCAGGTTATCTTATTCAGAGTCCTCTCCAACCCACTCTTCTGCCTTCTCATGACCTTTTTACTCTTGATTTTTCTGGCATATGAAATTTACACAGAATGCACAATATAGGTCAACTGATGCCAATGCAAAAAAAAAAAAAAAAAAAGTAGGAGAAGCTTTTAACTTCTGTTTCTCAACACTTGCTAGCACCAGGACACAATGATGCACTTCCATTTTTTGGCAGAGGGGTCGTGGGGTCCTTCTCACATTTTAGTTTTTTAAGCGTCTCAGCAGATGGCGCCGTTAATGCACAGACAGTGCTTGAATAACGTCATCGTTTTGTTATAACATTGATGAGAAAAATAAAATATCTTCCCAGCTGGAGCCACTGCTTGTGTGGAGTTCGCACATTTTCCCCATGTCTGTGTGGGTTTCCTCTGGGTACTCCACTTTCCTCCCCCATCCCAAAGCTGTGCACATTAGGTGAACTGGCTTGTCTACGTGGTGCCAGTGTGAGTGTGGGTGTGGTGTGGCTGTGTGTGTGAGCGCGTCCTGTGGTGGGATGGTGTCTTGTCCGAGTTCACCTTGTGTCCTGAGCTGCTGCAGGAGGTTCCAGCGATCTAAAACCTGAACTGAAATAATTGGGTAAATAATTATCTTATTTTTATTAATCTTTCTTAATTATCTGTATAGCTTATATTTATTTCAATGTTTAAGAAGTGTTTTGGTCTTTATTTAGAAGTTTGGTGGTGCTTTTGTGGCCAGAAATATGCCACAGGACCTTAACTCTTATTTATCTCAATTAGGTGATCAAATTGGCTTTGTTGTATGTGGTTACACCTGAAGTTGCAGTTTCCAAGAACCTATTGATGACTGGGCACAGTGGGAACTCCAGCTACTCTGGAGGCTGAGGCAGGAGGATCCCTTGAGCCCAGGAGTTCAAGACTAGCCTGGGTAACATAGCGAGACTCCTTCTTAAATTAAAAAAGAGAAAAACCTCAATTACATTAAGTGAGGACTTCATGTAATCAATACTTAATAGTATTTGATAAAGTGTCTTTGCTCTGAAAAAGCGTTGGTTGATACCATACCAATACCATACTGTCAAAAATGTCCAGAATCAGTGGCTTCTGTACTGCAGGGACTGTAGGAAATTAGAATTTTCCAAGAAAATTGGGGGTGGGGTGGGTGTGGGGCACCTTCCTGAGAATGAGAATCATCAACATCAAGGGAAGGATGAAAGCCTACTGTGGTCAGTTCATACCTTTCTCCAGGCAGCCCACTGAAATCATTCCAGAACGGTTGAAATTCTGCTGTGATGATGCATCTCCTTAGATTACATGGCACTTCATCAATAACCCATAACAGACCTATAATAATACAACAATGTTCCTTGCCAGGAAATTCCCCCTCTATACCCTCTCTTCTCAATATTTCAGTGTAAGCCCATTTCTCCTTCAGTAGAGCCTAAGATTCTTTTATCCTTTCATTGGTCTAATGTAATGTTACTCAGTGTCTACAAACCAGGCAATGTGTCTGGTTCTGGGAAAACAGAGGAGACAAAAGTCCTAGAACAAGCACTCAAGTTACTTACAGTCAAAGGAGGTGTACTTGGTGTTGACTGGATTATGTCTTAGGAGTCTGTATGATCTGGATCTAAGTCGCAGCTCCTCAAACCATCAAACCATCATTTATTTGCCTGAAAGCCCTGAAGTCTTATAAGGTTCTCCTGGTTGCCCTCTTTCTCCCCTCTGCCTTTCATAATAATCGTTATTACACCTGGCAGGAGGTTCTCCCCCGAGCTGAGTGCTCCTCACAGGTGTAGGTCTGCAGGTTGGCCAGGTGAACCTGCAATTAGCCAGCAGGGGTAGAGAAGGAGCAGGAAGAGCCAGCTCCTCCCTCTGTGATTGCAATGCCCCTACACCATTGGAGCAGTGTGGTGCGTATATTCTCTCTGCCATCATGACTTGAGACTCCCATTGGAACTTGTCCTAGAAAGTATCACGTGGCTTTCTCAGGTAAGCAGCAACAGAACTGCTGTCTATATGTGTGTGATGGACAGGCTGCAAGAAGCCTCCCCCAATGCGTTTGTACATTTCTCCTGATTGCCAGCCGAACCAGCAGCTATAAAACAGGAGCACCATCTAAGAGCAGACTTCTTAGCTCTAGTTTTAGGAAATTAGTCTATTTTTTGTAAAAGGGAGGGGTGGATATAAATAAGGAAAAGGCTAAAAAATTAATAAACACTAAAGATCAACAACTGCCATAAAACAGCAAAAATATCCCAGAAGACTTTTTCCTTTATTATTTTTTCAGAAGTGAAATTTCAAGTTAGTATATGTAAATATCTGACTTGGTGGAACATGATGAATTTGTTTAAAAAAGAAATGACGAGAATTGTTGCTGACCTCATTGGAAGAAATGGCTTTTGTAAAATCCTTTTTATTTTTGTATTTCAAATTTGGTGGCTCCGGAATGCATGTCTGTGAGCCAAATGGCACTGAGAAAGACTCTGCCCTTGAAACTTAGTATTAAGAGATTCTTAAGGGTTTTTTAAGGCAATTTAGCTCTTTTTTTTAATTTTATTTTCTTCCATTTTGTGGCCCAAAGGCTGTCCTTTGACAAAACAAACTATGCTAATCATCATTAGAAAAGTTAGAGAAAGTCAATGGTAGAGAAGAAAATTCAGATAGTAATGGTGAATTACCTACCACCTTTTTAAGTGGCCTGATGTATATCACCATACATTTAGGGTATACATGGCAAAGACAGAAACTTAGACCCACAGGGAGAAAGAAAATTCATAAACAACTAAAGTTCAAACTGTGCAGTTGGAAAAACAACATCTGTCCCTCTCATTGAAGGCTTCTCATAATTTACTGCAGAGTACCAGCAAGTATTGATTTCTGCCCTTCAGCTTCTTGAACTACCATTTATCACTGTTTACCTCCCAGAAACTTCGTGTCAGAAAACCACTGTTCATCAGGCTTTTTCATAACAACACATAAAGAGCTACAGAAAAAGCAGAGACTTCAACTAGCTTCATCCTGGCATCTCAACGCCTTCCTCAGCCAATCAGTGTTCAGGATCCTCCTAGAACCCAGTTTTCCTCTCCTGGGCCAAATAGTAGATTCTACACAGGAGATCCTGGTAGAAATTCTTTCCTTACTTCTGGCTCCATCCAAATATTTCTTTTTGTCCAGCGTTATGAGGCTTTCTAGGCTGTCTGTGAAGAACTTCTTTGAGAAGACAATTAAACTTTATGTGTTAAAAGAGTAGCCAAGTCTCCAATCCCTTCACTAAAAGCATTCCAGAGATGTCTCTGTTTCGTCAAAGGGCCTAGATCCATTGTCACCTACAGATTAAGTCCATTCCTTGTGAAACTTATTTAATCAAATTATTTGGTAGAATCATAGTGCTAGAAAGATCTTTGAGAAATCCATTGGTAAAGCCTCAAGCTCTCAAAACATTCGGTGTCCAAAATAGAGGAGAAAACAGGTATCTTTCTAAGGAAAAATTTCAAAGAACTGGGAGAGGCTGTCTGGAGTTCCATTTGGGTAATTTTATATGGCTGGTCCAAGCTCTGCGGGAAAAAAATGTTGTGATTAATTAGTAACGGTATAGGAAAGGGTAAAAAGTTGATTCTGGCCTGACTTACCCAAAACGAGGCATTTTCTCTTCTTTTGGCTTTGCTCACAATCTTTCCCCATCATATGTTGTTTCTGTTAACCATGTCTTATAAAAACCTTGCAGAATCACACTCTACTTTAATCTTCTCTTCTGGAAACAGCAACAAACCTTTTTGTCTTTTATCCTGGAGCCTATTATCCAACCCTTTAATCCTCTCGGTTGCTTGTTTCTGCAATCACTCTAATTTCTTCACATCTCTTTGAACAGTGGTGACCAGCACTGAACATAGTACTCTATAACTCAGACCATAATCTGACTAATTCAGAATCTAAAGGAATGATTGCCTCTCATCTTCATATTTCTTCATATGCCCTGGTATTACATGGGGTTTTTCACAATTTTCTTTGACTTACATCCATGCCAGGTCACTGTTACCTGTGTTCAGACATCATTCCAGATCTCTTGCTGATAAGATTGTTCAGAGGTTTCACATCAAAATAATTTGCCCAAAGGAAGCCTCCGTTTTGAGGGATAGGAAAGTTTGGACAAACGTAAAAGATGTTTTTTAAAAAAGAAAAAAGACAGCCATTTTAAAACTAAAGCAGATGTTTAAAATGTTGAAAAGGGAAATTTAGTAAAAGGCCAACATTTTTGAAAAGCAAATTTTAGCAAATCAGATATTTTAAACAAGAAGTTTCATGGGATACTAAATTAAAACTCCAAGTGTGTCCCAGATCCATGCCCTGTCCTCCCATCACCCTTCCGTGTCCACCCCTACAGGATCCAGGTTGGAACTAACACAAGGAGAAAGTGTGATGCTAATTTGGGGGAGCTAAAATTGGTAATAAAACAATTTAAAAGTAAAATTTAAAACAAAAGACAGCTGAATTGAAACGGATATAAGGTCAGTCCCAAGTGAGCTGACCCAGGCTGATGGATGTGCTGTGAAAAGTTTACCTAGCTAGAGTCTAAATGTGGGAACTGTGCAGCCTCCTAGAGACTTACATTTGTGGGTGCTCTGAGGAACCCCCAGCATCCCTCTGGAAAGGAACCCTTCACAAGTAACCTAAGACATCTTTAGACTTGAGGGAGCAAAATACTTAAATGTCCAGCCAGCTTCTTGTACTTAACATGTCTAGATCTGAGTTTATAATCTTCTCCCTCAAATTCTTCCTCCAGCTTCCCTGTTTTGTTCATGGCATGGCCAGTTCCCCCAACTCCAGTCTGGTAAATCAGAGTAATCTTTGTTGCCTCCTCCCTGAAATCTTGCTGAATCACCTGACATCTAAATCACACCTTTTGTATTATATTAATCTCTTCTATTCCCATCCCACCCACTTTGTCCAGTTCTTTTTACCTCTTCCCTCAACTACTACAGTAGCCACCCAACTGTTTCTCCATCATCTTCACTTCCCCTGCAACCCCCTCTATAATCTGCCAAATTCATCCTTTCAGAGCACATTCCAGTTATATCATTGCTCAAAAACGCTTTAGGAATTCCCAGTCTCCCTCCAAATCATTGTGAAATTCCTAACCCTGAGAGTCAAGACCTTCTGCACTAAAGCCCCCAGTCTACCTTTCCAAATGGGTCACTTGCTCCAGCCAGCTTTTCCATCGCTATGATTTTGTTGGCTGATCTTTCAACTTCCAACTTCTTTACAACTTCCAACATTTTATTCACCCTTAAAGTTCATCTTAAATGCATGCATGGCTGGATGAGGACCAGAGCCTATTCAGCCACTTTAAATAAATGCAATGCTCTAAAGCAGAGGTCATTCTGCCCAGGCCTAAGGGCTGTACTACTTAGGAAACCCATGGATGTTTCAGGAGAATTTTATGAAAAAAATATATACATGTACACTTTTACAGAGAGGGCTTTAATCACTTTTAATGACCCTAAAAATAGTAACAGACAACCCCCAGAGGCACCTTTCCTCCCTTCTCTCTCAGCATCAACGGCACTCCACCTGCATTGGAACCACCTGTCCAATTCCCCGAGACAGTGAGTGCCACAGGGGACTGCTTCTGTCACCCATGAAGATGTGTCCCAGCACCTTCCCCAGCCCTTCTCACACAATTATATTGAACATCTGCTAATTGCCAGGCATCCTGCTAAATGCTGAGGGGAAGGAAATGAAATATGAGTTCCCTGCCCTCTTGGAGCCCATGGTCCAGTGAGAGAAGCATGCAGTTTAACCCACTATTCAAATATTCTGCGACAAATGCGCTGATGAAATACTCATATGGTATTATGTAAACATTGACAAAGCTCATTTCAGTAGGGCCTGGGGCATCAGGCCACCCTTTCGGAGACGAGGAATGTTCTCTGATCCTGTGAAATCAGGATGAGGTAGCCAGATACCAGAGGAAGGACTTTCAGAAAAATAAATGGCATGTGGGGAAAACTCCCCATAATGTGGTATAAGTAGTACGTTTTAGCCCTGGGATAGAGTGGGCATGGGGGAAAAAGGCAGCAATAGACAAGTTCTGAATTTTATCCTGCACAACCTGAAGGAGTGAATGAAGGATTAAAAGCAGGGGAACGGCATGCTCATATTTGCACTGCAAGAAAATCAGTTTTTGCAACAGAGTGGAAAATTAGTTGGAGCAGTGAATTCTTATGAGCCTATTCAGCTACTTTAAATAAATGCAATTAAAGGTCTAAACTAAGATCACACCGAAGGGAATGGAAAGAAAGGGCAAGAGTCTAGAAATATTTGGGAATTCGAATCACCAAGATACAGTTATTAATTAAATATGAAGAATGAGGGAGAAGGAGGAATGGTGAGTGACGCTTGGATATCTGGCCTGTAAGTCTAAGTGATAGGTGGCTATTTCCTGAGATGGAGAAGTCAAAGAAGGGGAGGGGAAATTCAGGGGTTCGGTTGAATTTTTAGTTCTTACAGCCCTGGCTTCAGAAAGCTGATCTGAGTCTAGATGCAGTTTTTGGATTCATTCCAATATAAGTGATCATTCATTATAGGAATTTTAATTAAAACCCATGCAAAATACAAAGATACAATAAGCAGAAGGCAAAGAAAAAAACAAAAAGGTACAGGCTAAGAGTGCCCATTGGATTGGAGAATATAAAGTGAATCTCGATCCTCAGCAGAGCTATCACTTTGGAGTGCTGAGGGAAGAAGCTGATTGGCTCCAGCGAGGCCCGAGGTGAGGGAGTGGGAAGTGAGGCCAGAGCCTTGCACCCTTAGATCAGGCAGGAGGCCTTCTCTAGGCCTGTGCTTTCCTGGCTTTGCTCCAACCCTCCTCCAGCCACACCTTCCTGGGGGCAAGAAGTCCTTGGGCTCAGGCCCAAAGGGGAACACCCACCTGGAGGCCACACCCTGCTGCCAGACTGCATTTTGATTGCCCATGCTGCCAAAGTCCCTGGCCAAATGTCCTCATGCTCACGACTAAGCCCCCTTCCCTGGGCCTGTCAAATAGAGAGTGGACTGTGTTATGGGATGGCCCATGAGATGGCCCAGGGGCAGCAGTCCACAGGATGGGGCAGGGGTGAGGGCTGTTCTCAGATGTGTGGGCCGGAGTACCACTCATATGCACTCCGTGTCTCTCACGGTGGGAGCTGGGGCAGAGGAGGGAGGGAGAAGAAAGTCGAGCTATGAGCAGAGAGCCTGACACCCACTCCCCCCGGAAGCCGACTTTTACCCCAGGACTTCAAGGAGTCTGAGCTTTTTTCAATTTAACCTGAACTTCTAGGTATCTCTATCAAGGTAGGACAATAGAACACCTTTTATTTAATGGCTTGTTAACTTGATATACAACTTTCAAATATGTAGATATACAGTGTGCCTCTATGTGAACTCTTCCCCTTGACCCCAGAGACAGGGCCTGGTGGAGATGGATAATAAGAGAGCAAGAGGCAAAGTATTAGCGTAAAGAGGAGTGATTTTTTTGTTGTTGTTTGTGTGTTTTCTTCTGCTTAAGATACGGTAAACTTACACGTATTTTACCCACAAGAGAAAATCTCCAGTAGAGATATAGGGAGAGGAGAATAACAATAGAGCATCCTTGAAGAGCTAAGAGAGCACAGCGTTCCAGCCAGTCACGGTGGCTCACGCCTGTAATCCCAGCACTTTGGGAGGGCCAAGGTGGGTGGATCACTTGAGGTCAGGAGTTGGAGACCAGCCTGGCCAACATCTCTACTAAAAATACAAAATACAAAATTGAGCCAGGTGGGATGGCACATGCTTATAATCCCAACTACTTGGGGGGCTGAGGTAGGAGAATTGCTTGAACCCAGGAGGAAGAGGTTTCAGTGAGCAGAGATGGCGCCACTGTCCTTCAGCATGGGCGACAGAGCAAGACTCCATCTGGAAAATAAAAAAGAGCATGGAGTTCAAAAATGGTAGTAGTGGGTGTTAGCTCCAGAAATTAGGAGCCACGCACATTCCTCTGAATTAGGAAGAGTGGTTCTGGGGAATAAGGACGTCCAGGGTAAGGTCAAGAGAATGACTGGCTGAAAGGAACCTAAGCTGAGTAATGAATAATTGTCTGCATTTATCTTTTATCTGTCCTTCCAGGAGCTCTGACAAGTACTAAATACAATGAGACGTAAAGAATTTAAACTATTCTGGGGAAAGAAATTAGTAGTCAGTTCTGATATGCCATGTTGAAGTGAATTTCATAAGTGAGAATATGGAAAGAAATCTGGAGTTCAATATCACTGCCAGAATACTGCCTTGCTCTTTTAAAACAAGGTGACTAAATGTCAGATTAATTAGTGTAATCCATTTCACCCGTAAATCTAGCACTATAATTCTCAAACTTGATTTTGCAGCCCTAGTAACCTCAAGAGCTATTGCAAAACTATATCCAAATACTCAAAACAGGTTTACTTTTGATTCACCTTAAAAATTATAAGTACATATGTGCTCGATGTCAGCTTCTTATAAGACAGAGGAGAAGTGGTGAAATCAAATTAAAAATAGTACGATTTCATAATGCCTACAAGCCTGTAAATGTCTATACTAAGGAGTTGGAATCATTCAAAATTCCCAGGTAAACTGAATTTAAGCATTGATACGTGATATGGTTTGGCTGTTCCCCCACACAAATCTCATCTTGAATTGTAATCCCCTAAATCCCCATGTGTTGAGGGAGGGATCCAGTGGAAGGTGATTGGATCATGAGGTGGTTCCTCCATGCTGTTCTTGTGACAGTGAGTTCTATAAAATTTATGGTTTTATAAGGCAGTTTTCCCTTTTCTTGCACGCTCTCTGTCCCATGTCACCATGTAAGATGTACCTCTTCCCTTTTTGCCACCATTGTAAGTTTCCTGAGGCCTCCCCAGCCATGCAGAACTGTGAGTCAACTAACCTCTTTTCTTTATAAATTACCCAGTCTCGAGTATGTCTTTATAGCAGTGTGAAGACGGACTAATACAATATGCTAATGCAAGTGGGAAAACTAAGATTGATTTTGGAATGAAACATGCAGTCTCAACTTAAGAACACCCAATTTACAAAACTATATATATCCAGACAGAGTCATACTGAATGCCATGTTCTCCCACATCAATGTCAAATGCTTAGCATGGCCAGGGAAAAGCTGTTCCTTTGCCCTAATGCAGCTGTGTCTTCTGAGTATGGATCCATATTCACTTTCCATCTTAACCTCCATCAGACACACTTCTTTTCCTAAAGCATTTGCAGGGCAACAGAGGGTTCCAGGTTTCAGAATTTAAACAGTCATATCTCATTGAAAATAAGTTTAATGATTATTAAGTTTCCAAGCTAGATTACAGAAGTCTTTTTAGCCCATATCATAAATAAAATAGTTCTGAATTTTTCCTATGGAAAAATATACTCTGAGTTCCAAGCAAACAACCTAAGAAAATGTTTAGAACTAACACATTCCTATATTGGGAAGAACTCAAAAGTCTGTTCTTCCTCCCCATCCACTGTTGTTTAATTAATCTCTTAATATCATAAAGTCCCTCATGTGCCATGTGTAGACAGTGATTTTTGAATCAGGGCTCACTTTGTTAGCTTTTTTGTCAATTAAAGCTCTTTTCTATATAAATTACCCAGTCTCAGGTATGTCTTTATAGCAGTGTGAAAACAGACTAATACAGGAATTTGGTACCAGGAGTGTGGCATTGCTATAAAGATACTTGAAAATGTGGAAGCACCTTTGGAACTGGGTAATGGGTAGAGGTTGGAAGAGTTTGGAGGGCTCAGAAGAAGACAGGAAGATGAAGGAAAGTTTGGAGCTTCCTGGAGACTTGTTGAATGGTTTGTGATGGTAGTGATATACACGATTACGTCCAGGCTTAGGTGGTCTCAGATGGAGATGAGGAACTTATTGGGAATTGGAGCTGCCAATAGATCAGCAGTTAACCAGCAGCTTGAGTTGAGTATGGACCTGACATATGGATAGACACATTGACATCTTATGCTAGTGTTCTGGCCCTCCCTGCCCTGACAGTGATAGAAGCATCCATCAATGCCCATCCTGACATCGGCATAAAGGATTGGTTGGAGAGATTGTAGATAAAGGCAGAGAGGCTATTATAATGCTTCTCACCTCCAGTTCCCCAGATGGAAGACAAGGAGGCCCTGGAACAAAGGAATGGCATTTGGGACAAAGTAATGTTGGCAAGTAAGAAATGCAGCAGTGGTCCAATCCACAGGAGATGCCAGGCAATTGCTCATGGCATGACATAGGGTCATGAGGAAGAGCTGAACACCTGAAAATCTTTCTTCTTCCCTCCCTTAGCATTCATGCTCCCACCTCATCTACATCCCACAAAGCTTCCATTTTCTCTAGGTATGAGATTTATTTCCCAGCTAGACTGAAAGCTGGAAGAAGATGGGGCACATGTCTGCTTCATCTTCTATTTCCCCTGCATGTAGGTGCAGCACCCAGTGCCTAGCTGTTTATCAATTATAGGTCTTGATGGTCATATCCCCAGCCTCCCGCCTCAGGAGTAGGCTTCACGTGTCTCCCTTTCAGAAACAAGGCCACTTAAGACTCCAAAAACCCTCCTTCCCTTGGGCTCCACACAATCAGCATACATCTTTCCTTATCTGCTGTGTGCTCTGAAAGTCGTGTCCACCTCCAAATGATACATCTTTAAAGTGAGTCACCCCTCCTCACAATCTACTCCAAAATTTCCAACAAGTTTTCTTCTTTTCATTCTTCCTCCCACCAGCCTATCCTATTCCCTTCTCTCCCCCGACAAAATCTAGCTCTTCTTTAAATACATTTAAACATTTTCGCTAGGACATTTCATCTATACAGGATATGCTATATTCTAACTATTTCTTAGTAAACATGGAAGAGAGTTTCTTCCTTTATTCAAGTGTGGAACCCTGCTCAATATCCTTTTGGCCTTCATATGCCTTCTTTCAAGGCCTTTCTGAAATTTTTTTCCATGCCTGAAAGCCAGTGGGGTTTTACACAGGGACTGCGATGGCTAAGTCCAAGGCAGAGTGGGATCATTGTCTATTAACCATTTGATAACTCAAGTTTATCCCTTGATGAATGAATAAGTTATCATTTGCTTATGGGTCCCATTCTTGAGTGGTCATGGAGAGCTCTGTAGCTCACCCTCTTTATACTCATAATTTGCACAAATTTCACCTAAAAGTATTTACTTAAGCACTTCAATTTGTCTCTACCTAAGACATTTAATTCAACAAATATTTATTAAGCTTCTCTATAAAAGGGACTCTGGCAACTTTCAGACCTGCACTGTAGCACCAGCTCTCTGCTGGCCCACCCCCTGCAGACTTTGGGCTTGCCTGCCCTCAAAATCATGTGAGTCAATTCCTTAAAATAAATATATTTTTATTTATTTATATATATGTTTGCACACACAGGCAAATCTTATTTTTTCTGTTTCTCTGGAGAATTCTGACTAATACACCCCCATTCACCATCCAGGCTTTTGAGGAGAAAGATACCAATCTTAGCAGCAGAGGACACTCTGGATAGAGCTAAGAGTCTGTTGCAGAGTCTGACAAAAGTTCCCTCTGGAGAAGGTATGGAAGGATAGCCTTGGGGGTTGATTTAGGACTGGGTAGATGACATGGAGGAAAAGAAATCCCTGGGGGAGCTAAGTGAGGGAAGTGGACACCTTATGATAATTTCTCAGAACAATCTAAGAAATCATGTAGGCCTCTGAGAAGGCATCAAGAATCAATGCAATTTGATTAATTGATTTAAAATATGTTGAACTTTTCAGCCTCCATTGTGTATTTTTGGTGCATTACTCTGTGCAACTATTTCATCCAAGACCAGAAGGGGCTGGAAGATTGCCTGCTCCGCGTTAAAACCCTCCTTATTGTATTGGTGCTGACATGACACAAGGATATGCAGTCTTTATCCAGTCCTTACTGCTCATGGAAAGTAGTGACGCCTCCCTTCACTCACAGAGCCCACACAGGTATGCCCTGGTTTATGTAATGAATGGGCTGCTACAAATAGGTGTGATGCATGCCTTTGTGAATCACTTTATATTCTGAAGACACATTAGAGGAGCTGGCTATTTCAAAGAAACTTCACAAGTGCCTCATTTCTTAATGCCACAAGCATTTCTGATTTAAAATCATAACCCCTTTCTAATGTATTAGCTTATGAAGTTCCATTTTTTGCCTAAGAGGTTTAATTAAAGCAAGATAAAACTATGCTTAATAATATTCAGTTGCCTGAAAAAGCTATTGCAGAAATGCCTAGTATATTACCAGAAAGTAGCTTAATGTCTCATATAAATGTCAGGTTGTCCAAATCAAACTGATAGGCAGCTTAATGAGGGATAAATGTCACAATTATCCATATTTCTCCACATTTTTTTTAGAAAAAAAAAACATTCACACAATGAAGGGAATCAGAATCTGTTTTTATATCCCTAGAGTTATAAACATTTGTATCAAAATATTTACAATTATAGTATATGAAATAATCTATTAATGAAGAAGCCCAATACAGTACTAGAACAATCCACCAAAGTAATGCAAATTACATGAGACATAAATGTCACAGAAAAAAAGTAAAAGATAAGGGAATACATAGTTTATTCCAGTCATAGTTCAACTTCTTAACAAAATGTGAGTATTTCCTTTGGATATGTCTGATATGTAAGTAAGTTTCTGCACTAAGACAGCCTTCTATAATCATGTGATAATGAAATCATAATGACAAAGTTCATCTTCCCACAGTTTTTGCTCGCCAATCTCTCTAACCTCAGCCCAAGTAATTTGGTGGCTTGCCCTCAACATTTCCTTAACCAGAATAAACATAGAGAAATAGAATTAGTAATAATCCTTTTACATAAATACCAGAAATCATGGCATAACAACTCCCCAAAAAGGAAAGGTATAAAAGAAATGGATGAGGAGAAAGCTAATAAAGAAAAGTAGGCAAGATGTCTCAGATTCTCACTGGGGTTGATCTTCTCAGGGCGATAAAGAAAACGTCTTCCCAAAAAACCCCTTTAGACAGAATCTGAGATGGCTTAAAATAGCTGCTCCAGGGCAAAGCAATGCCTGCTTAACCAGGAATAACATATTACTTCTAACTCCTATATAGAGGTGCTCCTGCGGCAGCAGACAGCTCGTCTACCATCTGACTAGATACCACAAGAGTTTTTGCTTTTTTATTTTAAAGAAAAGATCTACCCATCACCTATGTTTTTATTTATCTCATGGGATTTTCTTATTTTCCTGGGAATGCAGGCACTCTGTTCATATCATGGCTGAAATATGGTATGCTTAATACTTCACAATTATATAGCACCTTTCACCCAAGGGCCTGTTGTTTGGTTTTGGTTTACGTGTGTTTTAATCAGCTTCCAGAATTGCCATGCCTCACCTGTGAAGTGGGATAGGCAGGGTCCCCAAGAGGTGATCACTCC
Source organism: Nomascus leucogenys (assembly GCF_006542625.1). Classification (NCBI taxonomy): domain Eukaryota; kingdom Metazoa; phylum Chordata; class Mammalia; order Primates; family Hylobatidae; genus Nomascus; species Nomascus leucogenys. The sequence goes on from NC_044403.1 coordinate 20,603,534, forward strand.
AGATGGTGTCTAAGCCAGAGCTACCACTGAGCCTAGGAGCCCTGATCCTCACTATTGATAATTAGACAAAACTTCCTCAAAAATGTTAGAGGAAGAGTAATAGGATTGTGCTACAAGGAGCCATGTCCATCTCTCTCCTGTTGTATACTTAAAAGAAACATTGACTGCATTGAGGGGAACCCTAAAAACATGACCCTAACATGGCACTGTTGCAAGACTGCCCCTTGGATCCCATAGTTTGTGTGGTACTTTCACCACCGAATGGTTCACTAGTGACTTTAGTGAAACTCCAGAAGAGCTGTCTTGGCTTTCAGCGAGAGGCCTAGCAAAGACCATGGCATGAGGTCTCCATGAGGGACAGCCATGCGTGAGGTCTGGACTGGCCCCAGGTTTTCCATTGTGAAAAGGTCTCCTTCTTGGTTTAGCTAACCCACCAGCCTGACCTTACAAACTCTCTCTCCTCCTCCCATTTTGTCACTGAATTCCACAGAGCTAAATATCTGTTCCAAAGAGGGACAATGGCTCGCAGGCCAAAGCCCCCCAGTAGGCACTTCAGACTGGAATGTGATGTTTTGCTTTGGGTCAGAAGGGCAGGATGGCTTCCGGGCTTAGCGTATTCAGCACAAAGACAGTATCTGCTCTTGCCAGAACTTGTACCGCTATTTTAACTCAGTGCAGTAGGTCTATGGACTTCAGTGCATGACCCAGAAGTGGGGCTGGTGGTGTGGCAGCTGATGGGGCCCCAGACAGTGTGTGTCACTGAGAACAGCTGGAGGCCAAGTCTGGTGGCTGCAGGGAGGCTCTCTGGCCCCCATCAAGGGAGCATCAGAGTACTAGCCAAGTACTTTCTCCCCCGGGCAGGGGCTTGGCAGTAAAAAGTCTCCTCAGTAATGGTTTGGGATTTGACCTCCCCCCTTTCCTTTCCCCTCCCCCCTCCCTATCTTGGTTTTTCCTGTACAGCAATCTCCACTTCCCTCCCAGATTCAACGGCTTCCTCCTCCCCACCCCCTAGATCCCCATGAATTCGTCCAGCCTTATTTCTTTCTCAGGACCAGATAGAGAATGCCGATGATGAAGCTGAAGCAGAAGCAGATCCAGGCCAGGATGTAGGAATAGCCGTGGTGACACTCTGACTCCGACTGGCTGAATGCACTGCAATTCGCATAACGATTAGTGTAGATGGACACCCCCACCAGAATGCACAGCCCTGCAGGGGAAAAGGAGATGTGTCGGTGTGTTTTCTTATATTAAAATTGAGAAAAAGTTTTTCTAATATTACAAAGATCCTATTTACCTCATTAGCAATAGGAAAATGAACTCTGGTTGTTTGTCCCTCAACAGTTCTGATGGCTGTCCCCTGGGCCAACATCGATGATATGTTGATAAATTAGAGGTGTCTGGGCTCTCATATCTGCACTGGTTTGTGTGGCCATAGTGTGATGTAAAACACAGAACCTCATGCCTACCACCCAGCTGTCCTGTCTGGCCCTCGTGGGTCTAGGAAAGCTATTCAGGGATGCAAAAGAGCATGTCCTTCCACCAAACCGAGTATATTGGGGAAGAACGACAATTGAATCAGAATCACAATAATTGTGCGCATTGTGGCAGTGGTTTCATCTTTCTGAGAACTCCTACCTTTCTGCCTTCTTCAGGTGTCTTGTACACACGTGCTGCTGACAGATATGTGCTGCCACTTGGTAGCTACCCAGGAGCACTGGTTTTGAACAATGAAGCAGATGAGGGTTCTTAACCCAAGCAGCAATTCAAAGTTCTCCAAGAAAGAACAAATAACCAGAGGAGAAAATTGCACAAGGAAGTTTCACTGAACCATGTGCTAATCTGTTCCAGTTGCCAGAAACACCTATGGTAAGATGGACTTAAAAGTGTAAACTGGAGTCTACCCATGAGATACTCACAGCACACCAGCTTGGTGGCCCCTGAGAGGAAGAACCGGTTTCCCTTCTCCATGGTGAAGAGCTGGAACACGAAGACCAGGAGGGAGATGACAGAGAAGATGATAGAGAGAATCATGAAGGCCTGCACTGTCTTCAGGGCATCTGTAGACACAGGGCGAGGAGAACAAGGGCATGAGGTCACTCCAGGGGCTGAACATTCCCTGACCACACCTACTGTCAGCACTGGGTCAATATCTTTATATATACCTTCACCGGCATATGACAGGCTGTCAGTGCAGCTGTTGTTGGTACAGTTTTTCCAAAGACCTACTGATGCAAGTCCTGTATTGGAAACCATCCAGACCTGAAACCAGAAGGAAAGAAAATGTTGATTGAAAGCTGGCCCTCTGATTTAAAAAGAAAATAACAAATCAGCTTGCATCGGGATCAAATTTTAATAAAGACATTCTATTTAGCCATAACTATGGCTATGCAGCTTATCTGTGGGTGGAAATAAGGTCCGATTAAAACTGAAGTTCACAAAGTTGCCGAGAGAAAAGAGACAGAAGAATGTGAAACCCAGAAAGAAATCACCTAGCCCTCTTTGGGCTCCACATTCTTCATGACTTAAAAAAAAATGGAAGTAACTCAACCACAGTGGTTTAAAATTCCAAGGTTCTGAAAAACAGAAGTCCAGGATGAGGAAACTGGCTTAGGTATGTGCAATTCATATACTCTAACAAGATTGTTTCCTTTAAGTCCCTGGTTAACCAGGAAAAAAAGTGAAATGTCCAACTGGAAACAATTAAGAAACATAAGACCTACCGGGAAAATAACAATGAATCTAGTGGTTAATAAGCCACTTTCATCTAAACAGAAGGATCAAACTTGACTGTCACAACATGCAAAGTAATTTGATAGTAAAATACTACAGCAAGTGCTTTCCTGTAGGGCCTACTAAAAGCTGAAGGGTGATCTGAATGGATTCCCCCAGACTGATCATGGTGCCGCCATCCCTTCCTGCCTGGCCCAAGAAAAGGAATTATCCTTCTGGAATAGAAAACAAGTGCAGGGTCCTGTCTACACACACACAAATGCACACACTGGAAAGGCAGGGCCGGGAACATGCAATCACCTACGCCAATCCCTGCTCTTCATTCAGTAAACAACTGTGTGCCTAGCCTTATATTAGGGGCTGGTAATTCACAGATACGCAGCACTTTGGTGCTCATTAATACACTTTGAAGAAGCTTATCAGATTTATCTGGATAGATATAGGAGTTGACATATAGAATGGCTAAATTACAAAATGAAGAGGTCACATGGGCGGGGGTTGTCTTATCACAGTCATTCTTAATTAGCCTTGCTTATGATCACACCCACTAATGTTTGCAAAGCTCTTCTATCTGAACTTTAAAACTCACTTGTACTTTAACTGTGATAGGGACCTAAACAGATTCTGAAACCATGGTTTGCCTGCCTAGTGATCGGTGGCCTTGGTTTTTAGGTCCAAGGAGCTGGCTTTTTTCTGAGAAAAGCACAAGTAAAAGCAAATTGGGCGCTATAAGCCACCACTAGAGGTCAGAGTAGCCCGGGGTTCAGAGAGAAAAGACACTACCTCCATTTTTTTGTTGTTTTGTCTGAGTTAGTTAATTCAGTGGCACTGGGTTAATCTTGCAAAACTCCACTTTCACATGCTACTCTTTGCTCAAAATTTGAATTCGTCAGTCTGGCATCCTCTTCTTCCCATCTATCCTTCTAATCAAGCTTCTCAGAAGGAGGGGAAGTTCGGCTCCAGCCACATAGGTGTGTGTCCTCCTTATCCTCTGACCAAAGCTTGTCCTTCCTACATGTGCTCCTTTGCTAGCGCTCCCTCCTGAATGCATCCCTATGATCCTTCCACCTTCCCTCTTTCACTAAGAGAAACCTCAGCCATCTACCAGTCCTCCAGGTTCACCTCAAGCTCCACTCACCCCTGCTGCTGGGAAGGCTCTTCTAGAGACCGAAGAAGCTGCACTAGATCCTCCAGCCCTTCACCACCTACAGCTCTGGCAGGACCACCCCTGTGGACATTCACTTTTATCCTCTTGTTATTAATTGTTTGAAGAGCAAGCGCGTGTTTATTTTGTTTTCCCACAACTGAGCTGTAAGTTCATGAAGGGCAAGGGCTGTGGTTTAAACTTCTTTTGTGCACTTGATGTAAATATTCGAATGATTTCTCAATGAATGAATGAACAAAAGAACATTACTCACATTGGCAATCGTGCTAACAAATAGCATAATAACAGTAGCGATGTGGACCACAAAGATACCAGCCAGCAATACCAACATCTTGCCTCTTTTTTTTTTTTTTGGTAACTCGTGAGCAAAGAGAGTTCTGAAAAGAAAAAGAAAGGGACAAAAACGGTTACTGTCAGATTCAATAAGACGACTCAGCTTTCCCACACGTGTGGGCTATCTGCTAACATGAGGAAGAGCTGCACTAAAAACCACCACAATCTAATCATAAATTCCTGAAAACACCCCTGTAACCTAGTTCTGATTTGCCTAAATGCCTGTTCATCCAGTTATACATACCTACATGGAAACAGAATTTGGTTTCTTCTTGGGTATTTACATACTCATTTCTCTAATACATTCTATTTCAAAAAAGGAACAAGAACATTTTATGATAACTGTTCATATTTTATTTTGTTTGTGTTTTAGAGGTTAAAAATAGGACTTTGATTTTCAAAGAAGTAGGCCTTTATAATTTCCAGGTCTCTGTGCAACAATGTCATACAAATGTCCATTTTCCACTAGGAGAATGTCCATGCTTTCATCAAATTGCTCACCCAGCACTTTTAATAGAAGTAAATACCTTCTGAAGAATAGCAGCTATTACTCAATGCCCATATACTGAATAGGCTACTAATTTGATCCCAGGCGAGATATAAAATGTGAGAGACACAATTCTATTATTATAATGCTGTTTGGTTTTCAGTAATTATAACAACCTAATTACAGTTTAATAGTCTGGTCACCCTCTGACTGAGCATTTCAGACTAGTATTACTACACCTGAGCCTTTGGGCTCTGTGTGCCTCATGGCAGGAAGCCTGCCATTGGTCTGGGCAGAGAGTCATATTTTCCACAGCTCAGTGTGATGGTTCTGGGGGCTTTAAAAGTAATGCAACTTGAGATACCACCAAATGTGCCTTCTCCTTGTACATGACATTTACCCAAATTCCAATCCTTCAGGACTTAATACAGAAGACAGGCAAATGCATAAATCACAGGGTGGGAGGATTGGGAACTAATATCGATTAAGAATGTGCACAGATAAACAAAAGCTTTCAGCCATAATAGCAGGAGAGAAGGGAGCTCATTGATCATAAAGCCTAGGAAATGAAGGAAGTGTGAAGGATACACATGGGGGAGGCTATTCTGATTTATGTCAGCTACAGAAGGAGAGCTTTGTCATGTCTAAGACTGTCACAAAGCAGTGCAGGCTGAGAGGGACATCAAAAGGAAAGGGCTTGAGGTTATTCACACCCTAGGCAGAATGGATGTGTGGATGCCCCAACCAAGGGAGGAGATGGCTAGGCGCATCCTGCAATTGTTCCACTGCCCTCTCTCACTCCACCTAATTTAATTGATGCTTTGAATGTGCTTGAGCCACTTTCATGCCGCATCAGGTATTTATTAGAGAGCACTGATATTATAATTCCAACACTTCACGTGTTTTTTATCTCCTCTCACTTTATCAGGCAACCGAAAATCTAGAATGATCTAATATACATCAGGGTGCCTTGCTCTCTGCAAGCAAGGAATGAGAGGCAGACACTGGCTTCCACCATTCTCCCTGACCCTTTCCAACAGCCCCTTCCCAATCTGGCCACTTCCTTCCAACCCAGGCTGTTTTTTAGGAATGTGTCCAATTTAACTGTGAATGCAAAAATCATGACGTTTATCCTGCCTCTTCAGGGGAGAGGTTGGAGCTTTCATGTCTGCTATTAATAATCTCCCCACACATTCAAATTCATTTTTGCTTTTCTCAGGTTCTAGCACACCTCCCCAATTTTCTGCTTGACTTAAATGCACAGTGAAAAGAGTTTTTTGAATCAGACAGAGGTTGAATTAGAATCATATCCAGTTATTTGACCGCTCATCTGTTTCCTCATTTAGAAAGTGGAAGTCGCAGTGTCAATTGCAAAGGGAAATGTGAGGAGAATTCAAATTGTTTATGTAAAACACCTAGTGTCTGGCACATGGCAGCTACTAATAATGGGGTTGCTTTAGCTGTGGTTATTATTATTACTATTATTCATAAGTGAAGCTGGGTAGCTGTTGCCAGCTCAACCCAGTTACCCAATCACTAGGCTGCCCCATGTTAAGTGCAAGTTATAAGATACCTGCTGTCTAGTTCACGAGGCAGGTGTATAAAATCCTTTCGGTCCTCAAAAATTGTCATTTGTCTAACCCTTGCCCCTTAAAGGGGAGGGAGACCTAAGAGCACACCCTCAGGAAAGACCAGGAGAAAGTTCACTTTCTCAGCCCAACTTCCTCATACCCCCCAACATTCACACCTCACCGGATCCTGATTTCCTTGCCCCCTATGGGGGAAAGGAACAGGCTGATTGCAGGGAATTACAAATATTACATAACGAATACTTATGTTTAATCCTCCCTGGGCTCTTCAAATGACTTTCTTGTCCCTGTTACTTCTAATTTACAAACATCCTCTTCTTAAAAGTGGGAAGGGCTGGAGGGGCCAATAACAGAATATAATCCACCAAGTGAGGCCACTTAAATGAGTCACAGAAAACATTCCCTCCCTGATAGGCTGTTGGGAATTCAGCAGCATTTTGTCTCCTTGGGTTGCTCTGTAACCCCTAAAGTCAAGTCTGATTTCCTCTGCCCAGCTCACGCTCTGTCTCAATGACCCCTCCCACGGCACCTCTACCTGGGCCCATGCATCACAGCCCTGGTGGTGTGTGCGAGTGCCTGGCCCCTGGATCCACCTGACCATATGCCCTGCCCATTGCAGGCTGGAAGAATGGATGTGAGAATCAAGCAAAAGAGTGACTCTCTTTCATCTTAGATTTTTGTGATTGTACCCTTCCTGTCTTTTCACCACGGAAAGAAGCAAAATGTCTTGAGTTAGCAAGTGGTCTTGTGCAAAAACACAGTTCTCTCTGCTTTTAGCTGCTGTATCCAGTCAGAAGGAAGGGCTGTTTAGCTTAAGCTACAACTTCTCCATCTTTTCACCGGCCCATTATTTGTCAGGTTTTACTAATATCATTCACTGTCAGTTTAGAGGGGCTTCCATTATTTTCAATGGCCTTCCCCCAACACAGGTGAAAACAGAATTAATTATCTTCTTGAGTTTCTGGGCTGAATCATCCCTAGTTACCCAGTCTTTACAGTGTGATAGATACCTCCTGCCCCCAGGGAAACCCTCAGTCTGGGAGGAGGCGATCATTGAGGTCTTTATGAAAAAGCCATTAGTGGTACCTAATGGGTAAATATCTGGGCATCTATCAAATAGCAAAGTAGAATAACAGAAGAACCCCTGTTCCTGAAACTTCTACCCACCCATTACTTGCAAGGTAGCTTGTGGGGAGATTCATTCCCTGCCCCATTGTGAATCTTGCTTCATACAAAGGCACTGAAAAAAATACCATTTATGAGAATTTATACCATTGGAAGTATTGGTGGCTACTGCTTATTTCTTAGCAGTGCGTTTCACTAAAACAATAGTAGACTTCTCCCTCAGCCCTCTCTAAAATGCTATGGGTGACACTCTCCAGTGGAAAGCATACCCCTAGTCCTAGTGAGGCAGCGCAAACCAAGATGCACACAATCACAGCATTGCAATTCTGAACACTTTGAAGCAAGACCCGCTTTTCGCAGAGCATTTGGTGCACTGGGCAGTTCCAAAGTTGTAGGGGAACGCTCATAACAGTGTTCATTTGTGGTGCTTAGACTCCCAGACCTAGGCCAGCAGAGCTTATCAATTCATTGCATTTTTAAAGAACAGGCCATCCACTGACTTCTATGTGGATACCAGGAACACATTTCTGTACCCACCACTGTGAGTGGAGGATGATCTCCTTCTTAAGCCTCACCTACCTAACAGACGTGGCACAGGGGCAGTTAGGGGCTGGGTGGGAAACTGAGGAAGGTATAGGAGCCATGTATGTTGACTCTGGAGAGAAGTATTGTGAAGAGAAATGGGGATCAGCACCTCAGAGCCACACACGGGTCTCTGATATCCCTTTTCTGTTCTTCTTTCTGCCCTAATGGACAGGCTTGCAGTTCCCTCCCTCCAACCACCATCTTTCGTTTCTGACCACTGTTCCTCCTTTTCTTTCTGCATTGCCCAGACCACACTACAGCAGAGGTGTCTTCGTGCTCCTAGCTCTAATGCAAACCTCATGAACACCGACCATTCAGTATTCAGATAAAGTTCTCAGCCAACAGAATAGCTAATATAGCTATAGTTAGTAGAAATAACCCTGAGGGAGTTTGAGACCATCCTGGCTAACATGGTGAAACCTAGTATCTACTAAAACTACAAGAAACTAGCCGGGCGTGGTGGCGCACACCTGTAGTCCCAGCTACTGGGGAGGCTGAGGCAGGAGAATCGCTTGAACCAGGGAGGCAGAGGTTGCAAGGAGCCGAGATCGCTCCATTGCACTCCAGCCTGGGCAACAGAGCAAGACTCTGTCTCAAAATAAAATAAATTAAATTAAATGGAACCCTGAGGATTAAAATTGCTCGTGACTATAGCTCTAAAGGACTAACTAATATGAGACATGAGGGAAGGGAAAGAGGGATAACCAAACCTCTCAAGTTATCTCCATCCATTTAAATCTTTATTGGCTTCTTGCCTCCCTCTTACACACACACACACAGACACACACACACACACAAATTAAAGAATCAAAGGAACACAGCTCTGAGACTGCCATACTTTGCCTTGTTGCCTTTGTTCAGGCAGCCTAACACTTTTAGGGTTCTCTGACCAGTGAGAAATTACTCAGGCCCCCATGGGAGCTTTTCCTTTTCTAGTGGGTAACTAAATCTGCAGAGACTTTGAGAATAATTGACTTCTAAGGAACAGAGGGAAGTTTAGAGGTGCATAATTTGGCTCCGTGATTGCTAAGCTAGGAGTCAGATAACTTCTTCCTGTCCAGAAGTCTGTGTGTCTATTGAACTGCCATGGGGCCTGGAGGCAGCAGCAATTCTTTAAGAGTGGCCTAAAACACAATAACTGGGAGCAATACAATAGAATAGAGCAACCAAAAACCCACTTCTCCAGTGAAGGAAGTGGTCAAAATCCTGGGGCTTGAGTCACTGAAGAATTAGCCTTAGCCGAGGGGTGGGAGGGGAGCATGCTCAGAAATCAGGGGCTAAAGACGATGCAAACACTGGGGTAGGCCCTCAGGGCTCAAATTTCCATGACTCATTTGAGAGTGGGTGAGATTCTCCCAGAATGAAAGGCATCATGGAGACCTTCTCTACAAAAGAGCACGAGAGAGCTTTCTGAGAAGCAGGGGATGGATTTGGCTGGCATTTCCCTGGCAGCTTAAGAAAGACCAGGATTTTTCTGGGGAGAAGAGAGCAGTAATGACCACTGCCAAATGTCCTATCTTCCCTTCCCCTCATTCCACTTTTGTTGCCCAAAACCTCACAGTCCTACCCTGAGTTTCTACCTCCATTACTTGTCTCACATCCTTCCTTATGTTCCATTCCCATTGCCATTGTCCAGTTCAGGTCCTAGCCTGACCATGGCATCAGCCTCACCCATGACCCTGTCTCTGAACGCCTCCCCTCTAACATATCTTCTACCCTGCTACTGGGTTATCTGACCATGGCACTCCCCTGCTCAAGAACCTCCAAACCCCTACCGCTAACCACCACCAATCACCAGGAAAGAGGCTCCAAGCACCTCAAGCCAGCCCTTGCAATCCCAGGACTTGGATTTCCAAAAATAAAAGCCCTGCTTTTGTATTCTTCTTTCAGTGACAGTCTATCAAATTCTTTTCAACCAAGCTAAAATCCTACTTCTTCCAAAAAGCCTTCCCAGATCCATAGGTTAGGAGCAGTTTTCTTTTCTCTCTTCTTCTATTGCCCTCGCATAGCTTTTTATTAAAACCACTAATGACAGCCCTAAGATTTTAAGTCCCTGAAGGGAGAGTCTTGCCTATGACAGGTACCAAATAAATATCTGTTCAATGAACAAATAAATGAATTAAGGATGGCCATATTTTCTTCTCCATGGAAAAATAATCAATGTCAAAAATGACTGAACACAGAATTATAGAGGGAAAATATTTCCTTTTTTTAACATACATAGACTTGAGTCCTTTATTATTTTTCAGAAATTGTTTAATACTTTACTACAACTATGTATTGAGCATCTTATTGTATGCAAACTTTGTTATATATTTCTATATAAATACCTATGTAAATATGTGACTGTTTCCTGAGTGCATTTGAATATACAAGGGTATATATGTGTGTGTTGCCTTTTGTTCAAGAGGAAATAAGTGAATGCAAAGAAAATGTCTTAAATTTCTAAACACTAGTTTGTCTGCAGATTTAACTTTTCTCTCTACTTCTTTGAATTATAGAATGTCAGGACTGAGAGGGAGGTCTTTAAAATTCCTTTTCAATTCAAGAAAGTCATCTACAAATCTGACCAAAGAACTATCTAAATCATGCTTAACCTCCTCCAGTCATGGAGAGCTCACTACCTACCAGGATCCCCTCCCTGATTAGAAAGATTTTTCTGACAATATGTCCGAGTGTGCTCTTGGCAATGACCACCATGACTTTCAATTCTGCCGGTGAGATTACCCGACTAGACTAATTCTTCCTCTTTCTAGCATGGTTGTCTTCACAGCAGAACTACCAGGTTATCAGAAGATTCACCAGAGGCCCTCATCTGAGATCTCAAAATCTCAGTCAAGTCATAACAGAGTCCTGAGATTACTGCTAGACACTCCCTGTCTTTTTGTTGGCCAATGTTTTTCTGACAGTGAAATTCTGATCTCTTTCTGGATAACTGTAAACTTTGGAGAAAGCTTTCTCACGGCATCTGACCAAAGACGTGGTGCTTCCTCCAAAGCACGAGGAGAGAGAGAGGCGTAGCCACTTCTGGTCAACTGACCCCCATGAGTCAGACGACCCCACACCATCTTCCTCAGCGTGACACCTAAACTCCGCAGCTGCCTCTCCTTCCTAAGGACACCGCTCAGGGTGGCACGAAAGCCTTTCTGTCCTCTGCGCAAGTCGGGAGCATTTTGCTTTTCTTGGTTTGGTTTTGATGTGTTTGTTTCCCATGAAGGATCATTTGGTTGGCAAAATGGATGCGCATGTAACACAAAAGCAGAAAAGGAAGCACTCCCTTCTGGGGGCAGCCAGAGAGGATGTGTCTGGAGGAGGAAAAGACTGGGATTAAAGGCAGGCTGAGTGGATGAGACCTTGGATGAGCCTCTCTGGCCATTGTTATTGTTGTTTTATATCAAGTGTACTTTTCCATTCTGAATATTGTTTTTATGCAGGGGTGGGAAAGCAGGGTATTAATTTCTCTGTGGGAAACATGGGGAGAAAAAGGATTCTCAAGGGCCATTTCCTCCGGCCTCTGCATAGCCTATGTTTGGTGTGGAAGGAAGGAACCTCAGGTAGGACTTGATGTTGGAAAATACAGGGAAGTTTTTACGACCAGGAGAAACATCGTCAATCAAGCAGCAAAAGTAATAGGGATCTACATGCTGCAGGGAAAACAATGATCTTTTTCATCTCCCAAATGCAGGCGATTATAAATGGGGGTTATTATACAGCAAGTCGTGTTGGTCTGGTGCTGTGTAGACTAGCACAGAGTCTCACATAGTTAGGGGTGAGGAACCAAGGTGTGGGTTGGGAGTGGGGCAAGCACACTGTATGAGAGAGAGAGAACCTATTGGAGAACCAGATTCTTGTAATAAATCTGCCTCTGACCAACTTCTGACTTTGGAAAAATCACATAACCTCTCTGGTCAGTGGCTCCCACAGGCACAGAGTTCAAAGTAGCACAGAGCAGGGCTTCTCAGCTCCAATCCTGGCTCCACCACCTCTGAACTGTGACCTGTAGACCTCACAGGATCAGCATGAGGGCTGAAGGCCTGTGCCAGGCACAGAGCGGGGGCCACACAGTTCCTGGTTGGTTGGTCTCTTCCTCTGTGTAAAATGAGGGGCTCGGGCCAGGGAAATGGGCTTTATGCTTCTCTGGCAGAGCCTGAGGGCTAACAATTATGCTAAAAGCAAACAAGCGGCATGAATATTGTTTTTGCAAATGCTCCCGAGGAGAATAACCTCTCTCTCTTATTTCCGCTTGTCCTCCTTTGTGTCCAGGGGAGGGGTGGATCTGGGCAACATCTGCAAAGACTGAGGCCAGATCTGGGCTGTGAAGTTGGGGCCCAGCCCACTCCCCCAGACTGCAGCTGGTCAAGGGATCGGGCGATGTTCCCTGGGCGAGGACGGAAGCGTGAGTTGCCTTCTGCTTTTGACAAAGGAGTGTTCTGGCTGCCAGAATGTCTTTAAGGGAGAGGTTGCCAAGATAATAACTAGGGGTTTGGGAAGAAAACCTAGGTGTGGCCCGGCCCCAGCGGCGCTTGGGTGGGACCAACAGTAGATGGCGGCAACTTGCTTCAACCAGCAAAGCTGCAGCCTCCTGGAAGGCGGCGGCAATCTGGGAGGGGAGGCCCCTCACCTAGAGACACCCCAGACCCATCAGGTGGGCTCAGGGCTTCATTTCAATTCGTTCCTTAGAGGTTGAGAGGCATTGAGGTCATTCAGTCCAACCCCTTGATAAGAAGGAAATGCACGTCCCCAAAGGAGAAATGGAATCGAATCAGAACTGAAGCCATTTCGCACCTTCCAGGCAGGGCTCTTCCACCTGGCATGATTTTCTCTCCTGTCTCTTGCCTTAGGGTTTGGTGGAAGTTCTAGAACTTCTACCAGATCTACTGTTCTCTCTTTTCCTCCTACCCTCTCTGAGTTAATCAGAAAGTCAGCATATACCCCTTAAAACTGTGCCAATTGTAAAAACACAAGGTCTTCAGAGGCCACTGCTTCTCTCTGTCGTTTTGCTGAGAAGGCCCACCCGGCAGAGCCAGCCTGCCTGGCCACCACAGGCCCGAACCAGATCCCCCTGCAAACTCCGAGCAACCTTCTAACCCTCAGCACAGGAGTCCCCACCCCACCCAGACATGGAGTCTACCTTTCAGTAAAGGGAAGCTCCAGGTCTCAGCTTCAGAACTTTCTCTGAGATCAATGTGAACACACTGGCTTGGCCCAGACTAGTTGTTTCAGGGTTGCAAACCTCTCTCCAACTCCCCTTCTCCAGCGTCCTGGGGAATTGTCTTTGATTCTTTGAAACGAGAAGTCTAAGGATCAAGGACCCCGTTTTGCTCTCAGCTCTGATGTGACCTGGAAGAGGAGAAACATTGAAGAGGTTCCAGCCTGGTGGGCACACGTAATGGAAACTAAAATGATACCAAAGAGGTGTCAACTATCCTGAAAAAACAAGAGGTAGCCAATGCGACTGAAGATTCTTCACAGGGGACAAAGAATCGAATTTTGACCGAAGGAGTGTCCTGAAACATCGAGGGTGGGTGGGCCCCAAATAAGAGCGGAAGGATGGGAGGGGAAACATCCTCATCACTTCTCCCTTGCTCTTTTGCTCCCTTTCTGTCTTTCTCTATCCACTTAGCTTTTTCTCCCACTTCTAGGTCTTTCTGCCTGCCTCCTCCCTCAACACACAGGCCTGGGAAACAGCGTACCACTTGCTCTCCCTCCCTCCCTCCTGTCCTAGTTGCGCCTTCCCCTTCCTCCTCTCAAATTGTTCCTCATTGGCTCCTGTCCACACCTGTACACCACACCCTCATGCTGCAGGGTCTCCCTCCTCGAGAAGAGGGTGGAGTTTCTTTCCCAGGGCCAGCTCAGTTTCTCCCTGAGCCTGATTCTGTTCCTGGCGAATGCTTTGCTGTTGTCAATGTCTTCGCAGACTCAGCCTGCCCTCCTCATCTGAGCTGCCACCCTTTACGTTTAATTACTCAAACCTCTTTCTTTTATTCCTAGTGCCAAGTGAATGCTCATGGCTGAGAGTAAGTCCGGGGACACCACGCCTAAAGAATCTGTGAGTGGATGGGGCAGAGGAGGCTCCGTGGGTCCTCAAGGCACCTAGGAGACGAGAATCCTCTGCAAAATGCCCATTTCAATGCCACGCGTTGCCCTGTTTCACTTTTCTATCAATTTTTACGGATTAAACTAGCTGCTAGCGTCAGCCCACGGGATTTCTCAAAATAGAAATGGTAGGATCTTAATTTTTTTGTTTTTCGTTTTTATTTTTGGTGTTTTTGTTTGTTTGTTTGTTTTGTTTTTGCTTTTTTGAGACAGGGTCTTGTTTCATCATCCAGGCTGGAGTGCAATGGTACAATCATAGCTGACTACAGCCTCAAAGCCCTGGGCTGAATCAATTCTCCTGCCTCAGCTTCCCAAGTAGCTGGGACTACAGGCATGCACCACCACGCCCTGCTTTTTAAAATTCTTCTTTTAGAGACAGGGTCTCACTATGTTGCCCAGACTGGTCTCAAACTCCTGGATTCAAGTGATCCTCCCACCTCAGTCTCCCAAGTAGCTAGGATTACCATGCCTGGCTGAATCTTAGAATCTCAGAGCCATAAGGGGTCTGAAAGAACCACCAAGTTCAACTTCCGAAAGCAAGAAGACAAGTGCCTCTCCTGTGGTTACATGGCAGAGTCAAGATAACACCACTGCCCCTCTGTCTTCCTAGTCAGCTGTCTTACGTCTGCTCCAGGATTCTTGCCACGGTTTCAACCTGTGCGGAAAGGGCTCTCTGGTTTAACTGCCCGGTTTGAAGAAACAATTCATGAAACAGGCTCAGCAAATAGAAAAACTGTCACAGCCACATAAGACCAAGGGCACCAACAGCAGAGGAGTCCGTTGCAGTTCCAGGGAAACGCCATCTCCACAACACAAAAGAAAACCTTGACCCAAACATTTTGTTAAAAAGGAAGAGACAGAAGCAGCAATCAGGTGTTTGTGCTTTCATCTTTCTGCTTCAGTATCAGTGAATCTCCCAGGTAAATTGAAGGAAATGGTTTTACCCAGGCAGGACACCAGGGACTGAAGTGTTGCAAAGAGTAGTCTCAGGACGTGTGTATGTCAGGGCTGGGTGCTGAAGATTCAAGTAAACCCCTAACTGGAACCATATTTGGGCTTCCTTGATTACTGAATAGCAAGTGAGTCCAGAAATTCAAGATCACCTGGGCAGATCTGGGAAGAGTATTAGAAAAGGGAAGCTTATGGTGAGAAAATTCCCGTTCTACACTGGTTAGGGGTTAAGAGCTCTTTTCAAGGGGTTGATACCCAGATTGCTGGCCAGCAATTACAAGGAGGCTACATTTGATGGGCAGCCTGTTCCCATAATTACTATGATGGGTGGTGACAATGTATAGGTGTGGGCTACGTGAACTATGGACCAAGTTATGGGACAATCCCCAAAAGGCCTAGCTAGAAGCCTGTGTCCTGGTATTGGATTGATCTAACCATGACCTAGTAGGTAGCAACACTGGGTGTGTCCCTCCGAGTATGTACATCTGAGAGTCCCAAATAGGCCTGAGCTTTTGTGTTAGGCAGCTATGTACATACATGTGGGAGGTTAAAGAAGGAACCATATTCATGCATTTAGAAAATTAAATACCTCCAAATCAAAAACCCCGTGAGTATGATTGACTATGTGCATAATTCCAAACTTCAGAAATGCTCCCTGCCCTTCTGAGCCTTAGGCAAAAAAAAGAAAAAAAAAGAAGAAGAAGAAAAGATAATGCAATGTAGATCCATCAAGTTGTATTCATTAAATATTAAATAGGCGTTAAGTGTTTAGAGGATAAGAATCATTGGGTGGAGCAACAACAAAACCAGAATAGATATTTTCTGAGTTGTTTCAGGCCAGCAGAATCAGGAAGTTATAAGGAAGCTGATTTTGCTTGATTTAAGGAACTTTAATAAAATTAGAGCTGGCCTGCTAAGGGGATTGAATGTGGAGGTACACACTGAGGTTCTGAGCTCCCTGCATCTGGAAATTTTAAGATCTGTAGGATGGCCATCTGTTCAAGATGGTGTAAAAATTAGATTTCTGCATACAGTAGGAGAATGAATGAGATCCAAGATCCCTCCCAAATTTAGAATTCTGTGACCGAAATGAAGGATGAAATGGAACTGACTTGCCTCCTGCCCTTTCCTGTGTCTGCGTTTCAGTTATGTGCCCCACCAGGCTCCATAGAGTCTACAGAAAAGCAGTCTTGCCTCATCCACAAGTTTTCCCCGGTCTTCAACGTGTCTCTCTCCAGTAGTCCCTGTGGGTCTGGCACTACCTGAAATCCCTAGAGCCTCCCAGAGCAAGCCAAGAGGGTCTGCATTCCCGGGCAGGGGTCTCCATGAAACCCACTGACAAGGCTGGGAACTTGATGGGCCTAATCTGGTCTCTGGAGGAAGCAGGAAGGGCTGAGGAAGGCGCAGTAAGTCCTTTCCACAATCCACAGAAGGGATGTCTTTCCTTTCCCCAGCGGTCTGCCCAGCAGTCCTGGGAGAGAGCCACATTCTAAGGATGTGATCTGCTCTGAGTTGGTTCTTGATGGCCTTTTGCCAATTCCCAAGACAGTTTAGTACCCACAAACAATGTAAATGTGGGGGGCCCTCTGACCAGGGCGCCAGACAGGATGTCCTGCAGCCCCCGCCCCCGCCCCATTCTTCGGAGTCTGGATGGAATTGGATCTGCCCCTGAGGGTGGGAGGTGGCGGTGGGGGGGGGGGGGGGCAGGTAAATAACCCTCACATTTCAGTATTGTCAAAGCTGAAATCCAGAAAAACTCTCACAGCTAAGAGACTCTTTCACTACTTCTTGGAGGAAGAGCAGAGAGCAGGAATCAGAACGGCATTTTTCTAAACTGTCTTCAAACTCCAGGTAGTAACATGTAGCATATTTTCTCCTATATAAAGCTACAGTATCATGTGAAACGTTACCACAAATAATGTAATTCATGATGGTTTACACTCCCAACATTGTCAGGGCTTTCCGTGTGCTGACTGGTTATTTTAACCTGCACAGAACTAAGAGATTTGTATAATTTTCACAGGATATTAACACTATCGATTTAATAATGGCTTCTCTAATCCACATCCATGTAATGTGGAAATAATAAACATTTGAAGCAAATGTAGGAGTTCCCTTCATGTTGAAAAGTTGCCCTGATTCCTACTCAATCATCCCCCTTCAGGCAGTTTTACAAGGAGCATTGCCTGCTCGACACAGGGCTGATTACATTGAAATCTTCTCTCCCAGCGTACTGCCTTTCTAAAGGAAAAGCCTAACTTTGTCAGACAAGCTGAATCCTGTCATTCTCATCTTGTTTACTTGGGGAAAAAATATACCAGTGTCTATGTTGAAATGGGCCACGCCTCGATAGACACTCACCCAAAATGCTAACCGAAAAAAAAAAAAAAAGAAAAAAAAGAAAAAGCACCCTTCTTCATTCCTCCAGATTTCATGATTAGCATGAGTGTTTGCATTTATACAATCACATTTCAGGAACGAGGGAAAAGATAAGCATTTCAAAACAATCACTGCCTTCCATGCAGAGACATTCCACATCCACTTTCTTTTAAAAGTTCTTTTATCGTTTCTGGTATGCCATCTTTTCCCTCGGCACTGAAAGGCAGCTCTTTCTGGGGTGAAAGCACAAAGCCACTCAACAATTTTTAACAGGCACAGATGAAGTTCTCCTGCC
This sequence comes from Nomascus leucogenys, assembly GCF_006542625.1. NCBI lineage: Eukaryota > Metazoa > Chordata > Mammalia > Primates > Hylobatidae > Nomascus > Nomascus leucogenys. Next base: position 20,621,269 of record NC_044403.1, read on the forward strand.
CCACCCTCTTCTCCAAACCCAGCTTCCCTTTTGCCTCCCCCCGCCCTCCACATCTGGCCAAGAGAAGGCATCTGGAATCCTCATCAGCTCCTGCTTCGACCAAACGAACCCCTCCCACGTTTCATTTGAAACACCATTTGCCTCCCTCTCTTTCTCTCTCTAACAGTTTTCCTTTTTCTTTCTTTCTTTTTTTTTTTTTTTTTTTTTTTGAGACGGAGTCTCACTCAGCTGCCCAGGCTGGAGTGCAGTGACGCAATCTCGGCTCACTGCAACCACCATCTCCCGGATTCAAGCAATTCTCCCGTCTCAGCCTACCAAGTAGCTGGAATTACAGGCACCTGCCATCATGCCTGGCTAATTTTTGTATTTTAGTAGAGACAAGGTTTCACCATGTTGGCCAGGTTTGTCTTGAACTCCTGACCTCAGGTTATCCGCCCGCCTCAGCCTCCCAAAGTGCTAGGATTACAGGCATGAGCCACCATGCCCAGCCAACAGTTTTCTTTAAACAAACCAATCCCCCTCTTCCCATCCTGTGAGGAGGAAAAAAATACTTAAATTTAAACAGAAGTGAATAGAGAAGCAAACAGGCAGGAAAAGCAATGTCAAAAATAAACTGAAAACCAGTTATCTATCCACCACCACCCAAAAAATCCCAACCAACAACCAGCGAGCAGAGAAACAATTGAAGTCCTGAAGCAATGGGAATCAAAACGGAGGAGGTGACAAACTTCTGGCCAATTCCCGATGTCATTCCAAGGTGTGTGGTGTTACCTCCATAAACAGTATCCTATCCCAGTTTGTTTCAAAGTCCCTGCTCCCTCCACATCCTAGAACGAGAACCCGGTCACTGCCAGGCACGATTTTAGCTCCATCCCACTGATTTCCCCAGACTCCGTCCTCAAAATATGCTTTTCTGAACTTTCTGGAAAAAGTTGTCTCTGTATCCACTTTGAGCCAAAAGTTTCAAGGACTTGGTTCTTAGAGGATCGTACGAAAATAGCGAAGGAAAAAAGAAAAAGCAAAGCTTAGATGAGGTCAGAAGAAGCAGAGCCGTGGAAACGAAGGAGAAGTTTTGCTGAGAGTCCCCACAGCGTTGGGAGCTGTCCTACCTGAAGGGTCCCAGCGACAGAGGCGCTCTGAGTGGCAGGTGCTGGCAGCAGCCCTGGTCCGCTCTTCTGGAAGTATGCGACCGCACTGAGAGGAAGGACCTGCCTCCCGAGGTTATAAGTTTCCTCTGCTGGTGTCCTGGGGTGTGTAATGGGCGGTTTCTTTTCACCGTGTTTTAAAGGAGTTTCTATGAATCAGTCTGGCTTTAAAAAAAAAAAAAAAGATTTGTTGGTAAGCTACGCCCTGCTAAGCTGGCAGTCAGTCAAGAGTGGCTGGGAGTGAGCCATCAATTCAAAGAACCCTGTTGTAGGCTCTCTCTGACTCAGACACACAGACCACAGTGGAAAAAAGGAGGGACATTGCTTCAAATGAGTAATAGGATCACACAAATAGATCTGTTTACTGAAGCCCATTCCTCCTCACCAAAAAGGAGACTTGGTTACCATGGACATAAGGCAAAACACAAGGTTTCAGCCTGGCAGGGGGAGGAAAGGGGCCAGTGTCCTGCTGACTGAAGTCCTAGGTCATCATCAAGCGAGATTCCCAGTCTTCCTCCCCCATTAAATGCATCAGCTGCTGCTCACTGTCAGGAATTATCAGATTCCTTTTTTTATTTACTTCCCTGCCTGACCCTGGTGCACTGTCCTGTGGGTGGCCGTACAGGGAGGCCCTGAAGGCGAAGGGGACACACCAGGAGCCCTTGCAGCCCTGCCTCTGAGTGATGGAGCACTGAATGAACAGCAGAGAATTCCTGGTCTTTCATTATGCTCTGCTAGTGCCCGTGTGGACTCTCCACATTCCAGGAGGAAGTCCTCTAGTTAAGAACTTTGCTCTCTGTAATAATCAGCTGGACCTTGTTCCACAATTGACTTTCTTGAACTTAGCCAGTAGCATAATCATCCCGACAACCTCCCTGTACCACTCCTCTCTCTATCTCAACACTGGAGCTGGGAGAGGCCTATGAAGTCATCTCATCCCACAGCCCAGGTAGTCCACTGGAGAGAGTAAAAGCCCAGATGCCTGAGTTCAAACCCAGCTCTCCACAAATTTGCTGCGTGACTTTAGGCAAACCACTTAACTTCTCCATGCCTATTTTCTCATGCATAAAATGGAGATGGCAGGTACATAACTCATAGAGCTATGATGAGAAATACACATATAGGGCTTACGGCAGTGTACATAGTGAGTGCTCAACAAATCTTAGCTACAAGGATTATTTTACTGAAGAAGCAGCTCAGGCCCAGAGAGGTGAAGTGACTTATTCAAGGAGATACAGTACGTTACCAGTAGTAGCTTGGATCTAAGTCAACACATCCAAGCAATTCTATTTCTGTTATTCTCTGCTGCACCCTGACAACCTATTTCAATTCAAAATATGCGTGTGTAGTATTTATTTATTCATTCCGCCAATACAGGCTGCACGTCAGTCTTCACTGGGACTGATTCAGAGCACTGAGTCACAGAAGTGAACGACATCCCTGCCTCTTGGAACTTATATTCCCTAAAAAGATAGAAAACAGACTGGTGGTGGCTATTCACCAAAATGTTGATCAAATTTGGTGATAAAATTATGGGGGCAGTTTAGTTTGTTCTGGTCACAATTCTGTATTTTCCAAATCCTCTGCAGTGAACCTACATTACTTTCTTTAGGATGTTGGCATGTGGATGGATGGATTTTAGGAAAAAATATTTTAACATGGGAATGTAGAGAATATTTTCTAAGGTGGATGATAAGGAAAACGTACACACACACACACACACACACACACACACAATGATTTGATGATGCTGCATCTTCACAAGTCCCTGAGAACTGAATTCTATCTCTGTAAAAGTAAGAAGATCTGGATTTTCTCACTGAAAACTGATGATGTGATAAAAGACTGCATGTTTCTCATAGAGTTCCTCACCTCTCCCCTCTCTCATTGCTCATTTGATAATAAAAATGCCTGTCTGAGAGGGGCCACTCCCAGCAGCGGGTTGAGAGTCCCTGTGACCTCTGAGCATCCCAACCCTCAGGGAGGGGAGGGTGTCTGCAGGTGAGGCCTGGGAATCCCCAGGCATGTGCTGGCACTCCAGATGGGCCAGTCTCCCCTGCTGGAATCGGCCTCTCTCCCTGGCTTTTTGCTACTCTCAGGGTTGCCTTTCACCCCTGATGCCCTCTGCCAGTTTTAAAGTCTCTCTTCCCTCAGCTGCCTGGAAAGGAGAACTGGACTCCAGAGGAAGTGTTCTCAGATGCTGAGGAGTATGTGGTCTGATTGCATTTCTTAAAGAGAAACCTGGAGCCCAGGAATAGCAGAGGGGAGGCATTCTCCCTCCCACCTCCTTCTCGGGCTTAACAAGGGGAAAAATCAGGAACTTTTCTTAAAGTACTTGAGTAGAGGAATCCTTCAGTCTATCTGGATTTCCATGGATTTCAAAAAGAGAGATGCTGGACTCAGGGAGGGGCTTTCAAAACAGGACTCACAAAGCAGGAGGCCCGGTTTCCACTCCTACTACCTGGCAGTGGCTGTGAGCGAGGCATCTGCCTGCCTCCATTTCACCTTAAAGTGAGTAGAAAGCATCACCTTCCAAATGGGTCTGATAAATCTCACCTTCCTGTGTGCTTTTGGAGATGTCTAGGTTTGGAGAGAAAATATTAAATACATTGAGCTGTGAAAACACACACATGCACACATGCAAAAACACATGCACGCACACACACATGCACATATGCACACACACAGAGTGGTGCCATAGAAAGCCAAATTGTGTCAATATTTTTAAAAGACAAATGCAAGTCCAGGATTTCTAAAGACTTATAATTAACCCTTGAAATATCACTGAGCTTATTTTATAAAACAAAGTTATCCAGTCTGGGAAGGAAATTTGATCTGTTCTAGCGGAAGTTCTAGCTTATTGTGCCTCTGGATGTGATTAACTTGTTAAGCCTGAGTGTTCCTGTGGCCATGAGCAGACAATTTTTAGACTACAGACAGTAAACGGTTCAGGGCCTAAAACCACATGGGGCTGGAGATACAGCTCCCCTGGCGTTTATATGGTCTTTCCAAACAATGTCAAGTAATCTGCCTTTCTGCTCCCATTTCCCCCATTTGGAAGGTAAATTAGACACATTCATTTTCCGCATGGGCAAATAACCAGGCAAAGTTTCATTTGACCTCACTCAATAAAGCCATATATTCTTGGGGGAACGTCCCTCTCACCCAGTGCAAATGTTACTACAGCAAAGGGATATTTTCCCCTTTTTCTGAAGCAACAAGAATCAACTTCTGGCACGTTGCCATTTGGGGCAGATTTTCAAGTTTGAACCGGTGTATAAACATTTTAATGAATGCATGAAACGAAGGCTTTTAATGACTGATACAAGAAGTCTCCTAAGGCAGGTCTGGCCCCTACAGCCCACAGAAAAGAAAACTAATAAGAGCTTGAACTTGTTTTTGTTCAAACTCAGTTAACCAAAAAGAATCCTAAACTATGCAACATGTTCCCCAAAGCTATTATATGAACAGGGATGTCAATATTAATATTAGCACACACTGCTCGGAAGGTAAATAGAATGGGGGAAAAAGTTAAAAAGTTACACAGTATCTTCCCAAGTCAAAGGAATGTTTGTTCCCCCCATTCCTCTTTGAAATTTGAGAATTTACCAGAAACGTTGTATTCCTTCCCTTTCTTTTCTTTCTTTCTCCAACACTCCTCTCTTTATTTCTCTCTCAGGCTTTCTTCTGGCTTTCTTTACGGTTTTTGGGGGGTTTTTTTGTTGTTGTTTTTTGGGTTTTTTGTTTGTTTGTTTTTGTTTGTTTTTTTGAGACAGGGTCTCACTTTGTCACCCAGGCTGGAGTGCAGTGGCGCGAGCTCGACTCACTGCAATCTCTGCCTCCTGGACTCAAGCGGTCCTCCCACCTCAGCCTCCTGAGTAGCTAGCACTACAGGCATGTGCCACCACACCTGGCTAATTTTTTGTTTTGCTTTGTTTTTGAGACAGAGTCTCACTCTGTCTCCCAGGCTGGTATGCAGTGGCACAATCTTGGCTCACTGAAGCCTCTGCCTCCAGGGTTCCAGCAATTCTCCCACCTCAACCACCAGAGTAGCTGGGCTCGGATAATCCACCCAACTCAGTCTCCCAAAGTGCTGGGATTATAGGTGTGAGCCACCACACCCAGCCCATTTTCTTCTGGCTGTTACTGCTTGCTTTCTTTTTCTTTTTCTTTTTTTCTTTTCTTTTTTTTTTTTTTTATGTTGGAGTTTTGCTCTTGTTGCCCAGGCTGGAGTGCAATGGTGCGATCTCAGCTCACCACAACCTCTGCCTCCCAGGTTCAAGCGATTCTCCTGCCTCAACCTCCCGACTAGCTGGGATTACAGGCATGCACCACCATGCCTGGCTAATTTTGTATTTTTAGTAGAGATGGCATTTCTCCATGTTGGTCAGGCTGGTCTCAAACTCCCAACCTCAGGTGATCCGCCCGCCTTGGCCTCCTAAAGTGCTAGGATTACAGGTGTGTATTGCTTACTTTCTTAAATTCCTCTCAGTAAGATGTAATTTTAATATAGTTTCACAAAATGAGAAGTCTCTAAAATCCTCCTAGTCCCCCACTTTCTGGTCTCTTAGCTAGCTGGTCCTTAAACTGCTTAGGAAAGAGAACACTGATGAAATACCAAGAGCCTTTCTAGAATATGGGCCATGGACTGACACTTTTGGTGGAACAGAGAGGAAAGTGGCATGTGGCTAGAGAGGAGAAGTGGTGATGTCAACAATGACATCTAAACTGGTAGGAGAAATGAGCCACCCTTGCCACATTAGACAGTTACCAGATTGATACTAATTGCTGAACCCAGTTTTTTCAGGCAGTTGGGGTATGAATGACTGATCCAAATGGCTGACAAAGGGAGCTGAGCCATTTCCAGTGTGGATACAGCTTTATGGCGAGAGAAGAATAACAAGAAAACAAGTAAGAAGCAATTGTAGCCAAAATGAAAAATGAAGAGATCCTTTCTCCAACCAATGCCAACTGTAATACTAGAAGACAGATATTAAAGGTATACTGAATAAACGTTTTTCTTTTGTACCTTAGCTCTCATGTTACTGAGTGCATTGTTCTTACTGCTTAATGGACCATTTCTGGTAAACAACTGAATATTCATAAGAACTAAAGAGTGACTAGCCCTTCCTTTGCATACAGTGAGCAGCAGGTCCAGTAAGTAGATGCTGGCTACATAGTAGGCATTCAATTAAAATGTAGTACATTTAATCAATGAAGTGTCAAATAACCAAGTAATAGGATCTCAGTTCCTCAAACTCAGATGCTGCATGGTCAGAGCACCCATCTAGCTAAGCCACCATAGCTGTGGGGAAAGTAGTTAGTACATGTCTTTAAATTTGCCTGAGAAACACTGCCATGCAAGGGGCACAAAGCCAAGTGGTCCAGCCTAAGTATCCTAAAGCACATTCTGAAGGGCGACAGGCTAGTCAGAGACGACACCAGTGGCAGCCAAGAGATCTTTATTGGAGGTATCGAGCAGAGAAGGAAGACAAGAGAGAGAAGAGAGAGAGCTGCTGGTGTGCTGGGTTTTATATCCCTTGGGCCTACGTGGGGCGGGCCCAAGGGAAGGCGGGAGATGCTTCTTTCTGATTGGCCCTCCTTTGGCGGGTTCAGACAGTGCCCGGTCAAGGAGGGGAGAAGAACCCGGAACCGGCGCCATTAAGGTACCCCTGTTACCTAACACATTCCCCATAAGACTATGTGGTCCACAAAACACACGAGACCCAGAGACGTGCCAGAGTAATCTTTGAGACCAAGTTAGCACTTTCGACGACACAAATTGGTTCTTGGTGAAAACAAACAAATAAACAAGTACTAAGTAGAGTGACTTGATTATTCAGCCTCACTGGAAAATGGAATATGCATCCTGGTTAAATTTTAGGATAATTGGTCAATTTTTAAAAAAATATTACAGGATGAAACAAGACCTCTTTCCACCCTTTGAGACATGCACATGCACACAGGTTGGCCTTTGCCATTCCAAACACAGATGCCAGGTCCAGCCTCTTCTTGTAGGATGATGTGTAGGGAGGAACTTCAATGCTCTTAACCTGGCAGAGTCCATGGCCACAGGATTTACAGCTATTCTTCCTTGGACCAAGCTAGATAAACTCTGACGAACACACAAAGCTCTCTTTTCTGGACATGTTGCTGATCAGCCCTCTTTGGTTAACACACTATGTCCTCAGCCAAATTACAGCGCTAACCAATGCAGTTGATTCAGTCTCACTTTTCTAGCTATAATTCCACTCTATTCATGCTTGCCTGTGACTATACCCAGTCATCTTAATTAGAGGTGGGGGGTTCCTTAATCTCTCCTGCCACCCATTTGTGACTATTTTAAAGGTAGTCACCTCCACAGAAGCTCAAAGCAACCATTCCATTCATTCTAACTTTTACTCTTCAAAAGAGACTTTATCTTGAAGTTCTGGGGACATCTTAATCTACTTCCTGCACCAGCAACTTCCATTGGAAGATCCAAGGCACCATGCTCTCTGAATGGCCATCCCCTGGATTGTACGCTGGGCAGTACTTGCCTATTATTGAAGAAAGCAACTATAAACCAACTGGGTGTGGAAATTCACTCCCACCATCCTGGGAAGCTCTGAAACTGCACACGGAGTTCCATGACCAAAAAAAAAGAGGAAGTCCTTTTACTGTTTGATTTCTGATTATAAAAATAATATATGATCTTCAGATAAAATTCCAACAATGCATGGAAATGTAAATAAAAAAGTTAAAATTATCCAAAACCTCACATCTTGGGTAATTATTATAAACATTCTTTCATATACATGTATTCATATACGCATATGAAATTTTACCCAAAACAATGTGCATGCTGCATTGACATCCATTGTTATTACATACCAAAATTTATGTGTCCCTCTAGCTAAGCCCCTCAGCACCCTATGTCAATAAATGTAGATCAACATCATTATTCGTAATGACTATGTAGTATTCCACTGAGTGCATATACCATTTAAGCAATTCTTTATTAGTGGATAATAGATATTTATGCTGCTTCAATTTTTTGCTACAATAAACAATACCATGGTGGAACTCCTGTACATAACATATCTGTACATGTAATGACATATTTACCACCTTATTTACTATTCTGTTTCCCACCCATTGGACTGCTGTACAGCACCGACCATATCACTCAATGGTGTGCAATCTTAGAAAGCTTACTTAAGCACTCCAGGTCTCAGTTTCTTCCATGGGGTCATTTCTCATGATCTTGAGGGTCCCCTCTAGGATTAACATTATATGGTCACTTTCCCAAATCTAAAAACTTACGCGAAGCCTGTGTAAATGGATGCCAATCAGCTCTCTCTGGCCTCTTTCCTTCTCTTTTTATGTCATGAGCAATGATTGACAGTTCATATTGTTGGCCTTCTGATCTTTCATCTGAGAACATGAAGCCAAAGGAGTCTACCTAACCTTAAAGACATAGGGCTGAGTTGTTGCCAGGAATCTGATATTTTAAAGATTGCTTAGTTCTGGCTAAATCTCCCCAGACTACTCCATTAGCATTTTCAGTTCCAGCACATTCATTTCCCAAAATTTCAGACTCCTGGCATCATCTGAACCTCACTTTATGCCTCAATTCCCACAGCTCAGCATGTGACCCTAGTCAGTTCCACAGGCTGCAGCCCACACAGAGCTCTGCAGGGCAGCAGGAGGTATGCTAGTGAATTGTCCCTTATGAGCCTATAGTTCCCTATATCCTGGTATGGTGGGGTTCCTTCAGCACCCTGGGTGCAGTGAAACAGGCAAGTCTATGCTGGTGGAGCCCCTGCCAAGGAATTTCCAGCCTTGCTGCAGAAGCAAGAAAATGCAAGGTCCCTCTTAGCTGGTGGCAAGGCCACAGCTGCACAGATTCCTCAGCCCAGTGCTGGCTGATTGATGGGCAGGACAGGGGCCGGCTCATGGGGTAATGGCTGTTGGACTGTCCCTGGCCACAGAGGGACAGCCCTTGGAGCAGACCTGAAGATCCAGGTCCAGATTAATGTAGGCTTTAGGAGGGAAGCCTGCTAAAAGTAAAAATAATAATCACAACAACAGTAAAAAACAACTTCTACTTGCATAACATCTTATGCACACACACTGCTCCTATTCCAACCTTTTAAAAAAAGATTTTACTGGGCAGGTAAAATCAAGGCTCAGGGAAGCCTCCTTGCTTGATGGAAGCCACAGATCTATTAAAGAACAGCATCTACGTTTCTTAGAGTTTTTAACTCTTTATTTGCTGTTAACTTTTCTCTTTCCTTTACAATGCTTGCCTTTTCATGGCTCCTGGAAGCTATGAAGTGTCTGCCATAGATCAAGGATGGTACAAATAGGTGAAGAAATTGCAGATATGAGGACTGGTTTTTTTTTAAACTACTGCTGTTGGTAGCAATCCAAGCCAGAGCTTCCTAGACCTTCACAGAGCAGCTTATGACTCTGAGAGGTCTCTGTACCCCTGTTGTTTGAGCAGGGCACCCACCCAGCCCAAATGACCCCTGCAATGTCCTCTTGGTTCCTCATCCCCAGGTTATCTTTGCATCCCAGGTGACCTGGTGAAAACCAACCTCCCTAGAAAAGTTTTCTTGAGTATCCTGCTCTGCCAAATCCACACCAGTGCACCAGCTCAAGCCTGAGTTCCAGGCCCCTTTTGGGTCTATCTGGACACTTTCCCACAGGAAGGACTTTTAGCTGAGGACAGAAAACAAAAGACCACAAGGGCTTTATGACAGAAGGTGTGCATCTGGTGAGTAGATCCATGGGAAGGATAAAGGGTCTGGTTTAAGGATACAGTTAAATTATCTTATCGAAAGAGAACATAAATTGTTTTCAGAGTATATAGAGGAACAGTGATATTTAGAACTTGGGCAAAGTATTTAAGGTTCTGTTTGGGATAGTGGAGATTCAACAGCCAAGGTAAGGAGCTGCCATGCTGTGGAAAATCCATATTAGCGGAACAGAGAGCCTCAGATGATGGGGAACACAGCCTCATTTGAGAGGGGACAGGTGGGAACATTCTCCTGGCTGGGAGGGGGTCACACATCTGTGCACATCCCAAAAGAGAAACACAGAAATAAACATGAACAAATCATTTAGGCTGCAGGAAAGCAAGGCTGCATGAGGGTAGGAGCCCTTCTTTGTTCACAAATGCAACCCAAACACCTAGAACAGTGCCTGGCACATGGTTGGTGCCCAACAAACGTGTGTTCAATGAATGAAGCAAAACCTTGCCCAGGTTTGAATAAAGAATGTGTGGCACTCTCAGATAGGAGGTGGAGTGATGAACTGCACAGGGTGTCTTCCTCCTAATTAATCCACCATACAATAATCATGATACCTGGAAGAAAGCACATCATTCTCCACAACAGCAATGAGTAACCTAAACAAACAAGCCCAGGTTCACCTTGCAAATATTGCAACACCTAAGATGGATGACAAGTGGGCAGGGACCCAGGAAAGACATGGACGTTGACAGTAACGCCAACATCTGCTACACTCTCAGCCGTGCACACATGTATGCCAAGTATCTTAAAAGAGGATACAGGGAATGCATGACCGCAAGAAAGGAATGTGTCATATGGGTGAGCAAGCTGTCTGGACTCTAACGTGTCACAAAACTAAAAGCATCACAGAGCAGTGGTATCAGATCACAGAACAACCTGGGCTGTAGCTAAGACCCAACTCAACAAATCCAAAATCCAATGTGTGCCCCTCTCTCTCACACCTGCACTTCTCCTGCATCAGCAGAGCCTTCCCTAACATCCTGCTGCTTAAGACTAGGGTGGGTGCTCTTCCTACACGCCCCCAGATCTCTCAACAGACCTTATCTTTCAACAGACCTTCTCAGTAGATTCAGAGCTTCTTCACAGCAAGGTATCGTGTCTTACTCCTTGTGGTAGCTGTGCTCCTCAGGCCATATCTTGGATATAGTAGGTACTCAATAAATAATTGTCCAAAAATTAAATGAATGAATGGCTCCATCGTCTACTAGGTCAACCTTTACTCCTCCCTCTCCCACTCTCCACATTCAAAGTCAACTAACACTATTTAATCTACTTAAAACCTATCTCAGGCCTGACCCCTCCACTTCCTCCCTGTGCTGTGGCCTATGCTCCCGTCTTCTTCCTCTGTCTAGACTTTTACAATGGGCTTCTGACACTGAGCCCCTTGCCTCTGAGCTCTCCCTGTTCCAATCCATCCTCCATGTCAGCAGTAGCAAACTTGCAGCCCACACACATAGTTTGGTCCTGAAAGTGTTCTAAAAAAGGAATCTGAATTAGTCTCCTATATTTTAAAATCAGGACATTTCAAATAAAATTTGGTTTGCCAAACATCCTCTCCTTCTCGCTTGGCCTGCTTGCCTCATTTGCCTTATGGGCCTGGCCCCCTGTAGGCACTGAGTTTGTGGCACCAGAGTATCTAGATGAAACACAGACCCAATCAGATCGGATCACATGACTTCTATCTAACTTTGCTGGGAAGATAAACTCACGCAAGGCCCACGGCACACTGGCCCCATCCCCCTTTCAGGCCTATGCCCTCCTCCCTCCTTGCATCCACCCTGCACCTTGAGTGAGCTAGGCACCTTTACACCTCTGAGGCATTGCTCAAGCTCTGTTCTCTAGCTTGAGTGCTTGCCCTGTGCTGCGGTGGTCGAGAGAATGAGCTGGAATCGGAATGCCTAGGTGAAAATCCTCCCTAAGCCTTCATTTCCTCATCTATAAAATGGGCCTAATACCAGTTGATGCCTTATAGGGTTATTGAAAGTAACAAATGAATAATATCTCTGAAGTTCTTAACACAGGGCCTGGCACATAGCAAGGACTTAACCAGTGATCCTGTTGATGTTGTTGTCTCTGCCCTTCTTTCCCTAAAGAAATGCTGTTCTACCTCCACAGCCAGTCTCAATGTCACCTCCTCTGTGGGGCCATCTCTTCCTTCCACCTCGCCCTAGGCCGAATGAGTAATCCCACCCCAGGAGCTGGCTCGTTCTGGCCACACCTCTGGGATGCCACTTACCACCTGTCACAACTTCAGCTCCCCTGTGTCCATCCTTCTGTGCACCACCTGCTCCCTAAGGGCTGAGCTGGGCATCTTTAAACACCCAGTATCTGGACACCTTAGGTACTCAGTGTTTCTTGAATGAGTTGCATTGGATGCCAAGGCAGAAACATTCGGAGAGTTAAATGGCATTTCCCCCCCAGTTTTATGCACCAAAGAATGTTCATGTGATACCATTTGCCACCTGAGTGTAGTCAGTGAGAGACAAAAGGCAAAGGATAAATTCATAGCACGAAGGACAAGCTATGCCATTTAATCATATGATGTCTGCTTCTCTGCCTCAGTTTCCTCACCAATCATCTGGAGATAACAATGTCTTTCCAAGCTCAGTGGAACATAGGAGGACCCAGCAAGGGCAACATAGATGAAAACATTTTACAAATTACAAAACCTCCATTTCAGCGCCTGGTGCAATCTTTGACCTTTATTTAATTAGGAAAATTTGAAGGTATAAAAATGAATTTCTTAAAGGACCTGGATTGCTAACATACAGCCAAAAAGTGTGGATGTGGGTGAAAAAGGGAGGAATTCACCCCCTTCAAAACAAATACAAAAACCCACCGTGGGACTTCACTGAGAATGCTACGCTTGGTTGGAATCCCAGCTTTGTCACTTTGAAGGACTCTGGGCAAATTCTTTTCTACTTGTATTTTTTGTAGCTTTAGGGAGCACAAATGCAGTTTATTACATGGATGTATTTCACAGCAGTGAAGCTGGGCATTTAGTGAGACCATCACCCAAACAGTGCATATTGTGCCCATTGAGTAATTCCTCATCCCTCACTGCCTTCCCACCTCTGCCTTCTGAGTCTCCATTGTCTATTATTCCACTCTCCATGTCCAACTCTGGCCATATTCTTAACCTTTCTGAGCCTCAACTTCTTTATCTGTAAAGTGAAGATAATGAAATCTATCCCAGAAAGTTGATAGGAAGATGAAATGACACGACATATGTAAAGACCTTGAAGAATACCTGCCACTGAGGCTCCCAATACTGTTGTTTGTAGACTGTTTGTTATAACCGATAGGCATTAGATGTAAACAAATAGAGATACTAATTTGAACTAAATATGACGATGCTATGAGAGCAAACGCAGTCTACATATTTTCTGATTTGAGATGGAGGGCAATTGAGTTTCGAGAGCTGTCTCCCCCAATCAAGCCCTCTGCAGCCTGCTTCTAGCTCACTGTCCTGGATCCTCTCATTGCCTCCTAGCCTGTCTCCCCTCTCCAGCTGCCCTGTCCTGGTTGATCTCCCCTGCTCTCAGAGTGGTTTTCTAAAACTACTAGGTCTTTACTCCATAGAAAGCTATTCAAAGGCACCCCGTTGCTTCTAGGATATGGACCCACTATTTGGCCAGCACACAAGGCCTTCCCTGGTCTGACTGTCCCTGTCTCTCAGGCCCACCAGCCTGTCACCCTCTTCTCCCTGCCTTATGTCCCAGCCATACTGAACTCTCTCTGTGCCTGAGCCTGAAACCTCCAAGGCTTCCATGTCCTGCCTGATGAAATGCCCTTCCCCCTGGCCTGCTCTCCCTTGCCTGGCCTAGTCTACAAGACTCAGCCTGGCCATCAGCATCCCCAGGAAGACACCCACAGCCCTAGTGTGAATCTGATGCCCCTCCTGGGAGCTCCCACAGCCTCTAAGTACACCTGAGTTTACCAATATTCACTTTTCTGTCTCCCTGTTTCCAACAGACAGCAAGATCCTGAAGGCAGGAATGATCTTTTGTCTCTGAACCCTCACCAGTGGCCAGCCATGCTTAAACATAGTGGGTGCTTTATTATTTTTATTGAACAAAATCGATTTATAAGTGAATGAAAGATTGTGAAAATGGATTGGTTGTAACATTAGCACACTATAAATATGTCTATCTCTTTATCCCACTTGCCCCAAAAGATCACACATCAACCTATCCTTGGTAACCTAGTTTTATAGACATAAACAAGTCAAAAATTAAACACTGGTGGACGCTGAGGCAGTACTGCACTGTGTTCATGCTCACAGCCATTGGTGTGAGCCAGTCTCAATGTCATCTCCTCTGTGGGGCCATCTCATCCTTCCACCTCGCCCTAGGCAGAATGAGTAACCCCACCCCAGGAGTCCTCCTTCTTACTAACTGTGAGGCTGAGGCATATCACATAACCTCTCTAAGGCTTCATTTCCTTCCCTGCAAAACAAATATGAGTATACGTATCATAAAGTTTTTATGAGAATAAGATGAGATAACGTGTGTAAAGCACAGTGCCTAGCATGTAATGAGTGTTTAATAAACCTTAAAAATAGATTGTTAAAAAGTCCTAGTTACTGCCTTGTTGATCAATGAATCAGCAAGTATTTGAATGCCTGCCCATTCAACCTATGGGAAGTCAAGAGAAACCTTCATCAGCAATGGACACAGAATTGTGCATGTGAGGAGCCTGGCTTGTCCCTTGTGCCGAAAGGGAGACCAGAGCTCATTGATGAGCATGACATTGCAAAGTGACTTAAACACTCAAGAAGCCACATGTAAAATTTGCAGCAGGACCTGGTCTTCCTGCCACCCAGAGTGTGAGCCTCTAGCACACGCCATGGACTTTTCATTTGCTCTGAAACACTCGGCTCTCTGCAGCCCCATGCTTCTTTTCTCAATCTTCCGAGGGCCTTCTATCCTTCTTAACTCGCTGACCACAGGATTCCCCCAGGCCTTATCCAGACCAGTTTTAAATGCCTGAACCTTCTTACAGCTTCACCATCAGGTTGATCAGGTGTTTTATCATCAGCTTTTGAGCACTCACTTGGTGAACTGTCAAGATCAATAAGAGGGAAAGAGATAGTGCATGGGGAAGTGGAAGTCCCAGTGCCAGCTCTCCCCAGGTCCCCTCCTGAGTGACACTCCCCAGGGAAGGATGGATGGACAATCCATGATGCTGGTGAGCTAGCACCTTCTGGTAGAAAGGTTCACAGGAGTTCATGGCCCAGAGGCTGATGCCAGATTCAGACCTACATCTTGGTCAGCCCCACCTGCCTCCTCCCCACCTCTTCTCCACTCCTCTTCCCCACTCCTCTTCCCCAGGACTTGCCCCAAACCCTCAAAGTGCTCCACCTTGGCGCCCCAGGTCAGAGCATGCATCCAACCACACCTCCAAGTGTGGTGGACAGGGGTGCATCACTTAGCCTCTCTTTGTGCCTGATTTAGTCATTGACCCGCGGCTGGCAGTTCTACAGTGAAAAGTCTACAAGTTTGACTGATGTTAGCACCCTTCAGACTTATGACAGATTTCACAATTGTCGGCTCGTCATTTTATTTCACATAGTTATGTGGTAGCATGATAACAGTAATCATGGGTATGACTTGCTGAGCTCTTAATGTGTGCCTAATAACAACCCCATAAAAAGTAATAATAATAAGATAATATTCTCAACTTACAGATGAGAAAATTAGCACACCCGGTCACAAGGTTAGAAAGCAGCTGAGCAACTCTCAACCCCATGTCCCTCTGGGTGAGGGCAGAGCCACTGCCCTCCCACCCAGGCTACCTCCCCGGTGGACATTGCTAAGCAATCCTCGTGCTGCCTCCCAGTCCCCAGTGCTGTGATGGGGACTGCCGGACATCCCTGGGAAAAGTCCAAGTGCCGATGTATCCACCCAAAGGGTGTAAGTAGGCAATAGAATTGTTTTTCTTGAAAGTGTGTAACATATAAGACACAGAGCAGAGAAAACATTTATTGGATTATACAAATTTCAAGGTAATGATATCAATTCTGTCCCTCTTATCCCTTCTTCTTACTAGATAAAGCCTTTCCGACTTTCAAGGGTGTGGATGTAGCCTCAGCCTCTGCATGAATGTCGTCTGCTTATTTCCCAATTTACCCCTCTACGATTGTCCTTTTCCAGCCTGAACCATGCAGTTTCAGTACTTGTATCTTTCGTGTTTTGACTCAAATGTCACCGTCTCAGGAAGAACTTTTCTGGTCACCTATTCTAAAATTGCAACCCTTCCCCAACACTTCCTATCCTCCTTTGCCACTTTATTTTTCTGTTTAGCTGTTATCCATTATCCAGCATTACCCAGCATATGGCATATACCCCACTTATTATTCCACCTGCTCCCCCTACTAGAGCATGAGCTCCTGAGAGCAGGCATTTCTTTATGCTATTTCACAGCTGCCCTCCCCGCAGCAGTGTCTGCTAGGCACTCAGTACTTCCTGGCTGAATGCTTGGCATGTCTTGTCTCCAGTTTGCTTCAGCTGAGTTCGTTCTCTCTCCTTAACTATAAAGTCCTCAAAGATGGCAAACAGCTCTTATATCTCTTCTGTATCCCCACAACACTTCAGGAGGTGCCAGGCACACAGAACTTATTTTTAAAACTCTTGCCCAGTGAGTGGCAAGGCTGGGTGCAGTGGCTCACGCCTGTAATTCCAGCACTTTGGGAGGCTTACTTGAGGCCAGGAGTTATTAAACACCAGCCTCGGCAACATAGCAAGACCCTATCTCTAGAAAAAAAAATTTAATAGCTGGGTGTGGTGACTCATGCCTGTAGTCCCAGCTACTTGGGAGGCTGAGGTGGAAGGATCACTTAAGCCCAAGAGTCCGAGGCTGTAGTGAGCCGTGATTACATCACTGCACTCAAGCCTGGATGACAGGGTGAGACCCTGTCTCAAAAAAAAAAAAAAAAGCAAATTAAAAATTAAGGACCATAAACCTAATTTGAGGGACGTGGATCTTTTCATCGTTGTGAATTTACCTCTGCTTTGGAGGATTTTAATCTGCATGGCAGGGGTGGAGCAAGGTTCTTCATTGTAAAAACTGATTTCTCTTTTATTCAACATGATTAACTGTTGGAGACCCTCAAGTACTGTTGTGGGAAGTCTGGGACCCCAAACGGAGGGACCGGCTGAAGCCATGGCAGAAGAACGTGGATTGTGAAGATTTCAGGGACATTTATTAGTTCCCCAAATTAATACTTTTGTAATTTCTTATGCCTGTCTTTACTGCAATCTCTAAACATAAATTGTAAAGATTTCATGGACACTTATCACTTCCCCAATCAATACCCTTGTGATTTCCTATGCCTGTCTTTACTTTAATCTCTTAATCCTGTCAGCTGAGGAGGATGTATATCGCCTCAGGACCCCGTAATAATTGCATTAACTGCACAAATTGTACAGCATGTGTGTTTGAGCAATATGAAATGTGGGCACCTTGAAAAAAGAACAGGATAACAGAAATTATTCAGGGAATAAGAGAGATAACCTTAAATTCTGACCTCCGGTGAGCCGGGCAGAACAGAGCCATATTTCTCTTCTTTCAAAAGCAAATGGGAGAAATATCGCTGAATTCTTTTTCTCAGCATGCAGCATCCCTGAGAAAGAGAATACGCGCCTGGAGGTATAGGCTTATAAACAGCACCCCCCCAGGTGTGCCTGTCTCTTATGGTCGAGACTGCAGAGGTGAAATAGACTCCAGTCTCCCATAGTGCTCCCAGGCTTATTAGGAAGAGGAAATTCCTGCCTAATAAATTTTGGTCAGACCAGCGGATCTCAAAACCCTGTCTCCTGATAAGATGTTATCAATGACAATGGTGCCCGAAACTTCATTAGCAATTTTAATTTCGCCCCGGTCCTGCGGTCCTGTGATCTCGCCCTGCCTACACTTGCCTTGTGATATTCTATTACCTTGTAAAGTACTTGATGTCTGTGACCCACACCTATTCGCACACTCCCTCCCCTTTTGAAAATCCCTAATAAAAACTTGCTGGTTCTTGTGGCTTGTGGGGCATCACAGAACCTACAGACATGTGACATCTCCCCCAGACGCCCGGCTTTAAAATTTCTCTCTTTTGTACTCTGTCCCTTTATTTCTCAAGCTGGCCGACACTTAGGGAAAATAGAAAAGAACCTACGTGAATATCAGTGCAGGTTCCCCAATAAAGTACCTTCTCAAACTATCTTTGTCTTCACATAGCCTTAGAAGCCCACTGGGTCCCTTCTGTACCTGTCACTGTGACAGCTCCCTATGCTGAGTGGAACTGAGCATATTCTACAAATTCTTATGCCTGCCAGGGCCAGCTAAGGATGCACACTACCCAGACCACTGTAGGAGTGACTAGCTCAGATAGCAGAGAGGCTCTGCCCCCAGCCTTGCCTTCCCAAGCCAGGGCGGGTGTTTGCCACCTGCACTGCTCACAGGCTGGGCCACAGAGAGATCTTGCATTTCCACCACATGTCTCACCCACAGTGTGCACGAGTGTGGTAAGCTGGCTGTGCCTAACATGCCACCCTCCTAAGCTGGGCTGGCTCCTCAGGGACACCCCGTGTTGAAATCCTGGGGGAGGGACCAGCTTGACCCTAAGAGAATTCCCAAGGCGCCAACTCAGAGGATTAGCTCCCTCTCTGCCACCACCCAAATCAGGCCACAAGTTGCAGCGGTTAGACAATGAAATCATCTTTTCTTCTGGTTTTGGTGGTTACTATTTTTAACTGCATTGAATGCCCAGGAAGAAGCTGAGGAGAAGGTACCCAGAGCAGCAAAGACCCATTTCCTGGCTCAGAAGCCCACGGCCCTGGGATTGTCTCCTGTTTGCCAGAGGAGAGCTGCGTTTGTGTGTTGTGGGGAAAGCTGTTATTCCCTTACAGTTTTAAGGTTTTGCAACAGTTTAAGGAAAAAAAAAAAGAAATCTTCAGGCTCAGCCCTCATAGCAATTATCTTTTCTGCTGGGGTGAGGGGGGTTAGTGAGCAGGAGAGAGCAAAAGGAGGAAGAACAGAATGGAAAAGAAGCAAGTGTTAGTGGAACAGGATGTACTTAAAATTCCCCCTGTCTGTTATCCATCCCAAAACTGGCCTCTCCATGGGTGTAGGAGGCCACTGCGACTTCATACATATTTATAGCATTTGGCAGCTCTGTGGAGCACATCGCTTTAACAATGTATTTTAAATGAAGCTAAATGAAACGCGTTCCCAGTTCCTGGGAAAGGATCTTTTTTTTTTTGGATAAACTGTGCTGTGGAGATGCTGCTGGCTCAAGTGTCATGGATAATCACAGTGTGGAAGCTGACGTGAGTCTGGGTAGAAGCCAGATGACCCAGACCAGAATGGGACATCCTGGGAAAGATCCAGTCTAGCCTGACCGCTCCCAGATCTCAGAGCCCCAGGGAGCAGGGTGTAGCTCTGAGATCCTGCCAGTCTTCTGCCCTACCATGTTTTCCAATGGCTTTTGGAGAACCTGATCCTCTCCACCCATAGTAGACCCAATGCAAAGTAACTGATTACCTCCCAAAGGTCTCCAGGGATCAAGGGTCAGAGCTTATCAGGGGTCAAGTTTTCTGGAATCAGAATGCAAAAGTCGCCTAAAACCAGTGCTCTGCTTGACACACCGTATTAGTTAATTAAGCTTCTGTGTCTGAAACCTAAAACATATTTATGTTATTTTCCAAATAAAATATAGACCTAATTGAATTTCATTGGCCCACGCATAAGTCTATAGATACAACTTCTTCACTGGCCTCTCTATGCTTTGGTTTTCCCATTTGTAAAATAATGATATTAGACTAAGGGCTCTTCCAGCTCAAAAATTCCAAGAGGCAAAAAACACATGTAATATCTCTCCTCCAATTCCACCATTTCTTTGCTGAGCCCTGGCTAATTGTTCCTCTGCCCTACGTCCTGTCTTAGGGTCTTTTTCTCCATTCCAAATGTCTCAACACAGGTTCAGTTTTTATGTTTCTCAATGCTAGATTATTAGAGCTGTCCTCTTGCAGATTTCTTTGGTTTCAATTGTTTTTTATGCTAATCGATACCACATGCAGCTGCTCAGACCAACTAGGTTCAAAGCCCATTTCATATCTGGCTCAGAACCTGTGCATAGCTCCTGATATCTCCACCCGCACCCTCCCTCACCTCGTCAGCACCTGCTGTGGCACAATACGGCCCTGTGGCTCCAATCATGTTCATTCTTTATCCAGTCATTAATGCACCTGAAGACTCTTGCCCTTTGTCTGGACAATAATGTTACCACGTGGCTTCCCCTTCTCTCTGAACCAGGCTTTGTTCATGCCTCCTTCCAACCTCAGCCTGGCTACACTGCCAGGACACTGACACCCTTTCCCTTTAGCATTCCCTTCACATTGCTTTCTTTGCCATTTTGATGACCGTCCATGTCCTTCTTTGGTGGGTTCGTGCCTGATTCTTCTTCCATCCTAGTGAAATGCTGAAATGTCACAACCCCACCTCCTCTTCCGGGTGACAAGTGCACTACTTGGCATATTGATGTCCAAAGGATGATCATTAATAATTAAGAAACTTAACTGACCTCAAATTTTCAAATAATTAAAGAGCCACTGGACTTGCTCCACCCCACACCTGTTTTCAGCACTAACTACATGTACCCATTGCAGTAAATATGCATATTGAGGGCTGGGAAAGAAGGCCAGGCTGGTGCGCTGAACCCATCACCTGGCTCCAAGCCAGACTGCAGGAGGCTGAGCTCATCAGCTTCTGCTGATGACTTATGCTTCAACTAGTGACCTCTCTTGATTTTTATTCTCATCCCTGCAAATTAGAGGGAAGGTGATTTGACCAAGAAATCCTATGATAAAATATTCTGCAGAGATGTCATTCTATTTTGGCAAATACGATAGTCTCCGTAGAGTTCACCAGTAAGGCAACTAACATATAATGATAAAGATTCCAAAATGTTTGCTCATATTTCCTGAGTAAGCATTACATACAACCTAAAGAGCGAGAGGTTTTGGTCTCCCTTTCCTAGTAATACTCCCATCATAGGCAAAAAATAAATGAATAAATAAATAAATAAAAATAAATAAAAATCCAAAAGAAAGATCCTGGGAAGGGTGTCGTCTTATCTTCTTTACTTGTACTAAACAAAGGTTGGAAGACACTTTTCTAAAAATCTGTTTTGAGGGCTCAGAATTTAAACTCTTCCTCTGCAGTCTTTGCAAATCCAGTAGCCTTTTTGATGCCAAATGAAAAGTTTCCTGTGCATCCTCCAGAAACGCCATTTCTTGTGACAACTCTTCAGAGCTACACGCATGACTTCCAGCATTGGGGTCCATCAGAGGACCCGCTGGATCCCTTAGGACTGTCTGCAGAGTTTCAGGAACACAGCAAAGATATCCATGGTCACTGTTGGAAGAAATGGCAGCATGGCTGGTGATCATGCTATTGTCTGAACTGCCTCAAATGCTTTATAAACGGACGTGGAATGAGGGTGCAAACATGCACTCAGCCATGCATCTACTCTATGCCTACACAGGCTTGTCCTCTGGTGGTCAAGAGAGGCTGTTCTTCCAAGGTGTCAGGAAGAGGGGGTATGCACAAGAAAACAAACTTGAGGGGAATGGTCCATGTTTGCTGTTTGCTCTCTTGTTACAAGTTCTAGAAGGAAGATCAACACTCAATTGTCTGATAAAATGAGGAACAAGTCTAGAACCCTCTTGTATCTCACTCTAATTCCTCCAGCTCTTCATTCTGTCACTCAGAGCCTTCCGGTTCAAGATCCTGCATCTCCAAGAGCGGGGTCATGAACCAGGAAGGAATCTCCTCAGTCAGGTTCAGATACAGGGTTAAATCAATCCACCAAATTAAAAGGGTGGTGGCAGGTTCACATACCTACAGCAAAAGTCGTTCTGAGGGAAATGTGTCATTTGGAACCTGAAATCTTCCCTTCAGCATGGAGGGGGTGATTTCCCACCTTTCCGGCTATAACACTCTCTTCTGCTTCCTTTCATTTCATTACACCATCTATGAGACAGACAGGAATTATTATCTTTATTAATAAAGTGAATTAAAATAGATTGGTTTGGACATTTGAGAAATTCTTGAAGTCACAGGGCTCTACTGGGGTAACATGAACCAGAGCTGGAATTCCATGAAGCACAAACTTTGGAGTCAGACAGATGAGGTTTAATCTGATTTCTAGCTGCAGGGCCTTGGGCAAGGCATTCAGACTCTCTGAGCCTCAGTTTTCTCATCTAAAAAATGGGGACAACACTATATTGGGTTGTTAGTAACAACAAATGTGATACGTGTAAGTTACTTGGCACATAGGCATTCGAGAAATGGTAGATCTAAACTAATATTAGAGGTATAGGTGCCACAGCACACAGAAAAACACCTAATCAATAAAAAGTTTATTCCTGAGGCATTTTCTTTAGTTTAGATCACCAAAGGATTAGAATTAACACGTGCAGGAGGGTAGAGCTAAGCATAACAGACAGGTGAAAAGAAAGGTAGAGAACAAGTCAACTGAAAGCAACATTCCAAAAGAAATTACACCCTTGGCAGCCAAAGACCAGGGTTGGGTTTTCAGCATTAGTCACTGCTGAGGATTAATGAGCTGGAGAACACATGGCTGAGATGCCCTCGTAGGCAAGAATTATTCCAGCAGGGTCCTGAGTTGCAGAAGGAGAAATGCCATTTCCCTTCAGTCTGGACAGCCCTGTTCACTCTAGGGAAGCACATGAACCAAAACACCATTTACTCTGACTCTGGGCTGCGAGCTGTGGGGAAAGCCTAGAAACAGATAATTTTTATGATCCCAATGCTTGGTCAAAATGCAATGGTGCAGCATTTAGGGTCAAGGTGGGCTAACCATAACACCAGGCTTTCTGGAATCTTTTTAAAATAATGATGAATGCAACTGACAAGAACAAAATAATACACCATTGCCACAATACAGGCCAAACACAGAAATCTGTCCAATTCAGAGGCAAGAAATATACCACAGTTTTAGTTGGAAGCCAGAATAAAGTGTACACATTTTCTAAACCACATACTGAACTAAACCTAACTTATTTTCCTAAGCCTTAACATCAATTTGAACTGGGTTTAAGTATAAAAATATGTAAAGATGTTTTTGATGCAGGGTGTGTAATTTTATATATATATAAACTGTATTGGGTACTAATTGGAATATCAAAATATGCTTAGAATCAAAACAAACAGCAGCTTGAGAATTCAATTCTAAATTGATTAAAAACAAAAGGAAATGGGCTGGGTGCGGTGGCTCATGCCTGTAATTCCAGCACTTTGGGAGGCTGAGGCGGGCAGATCACTTGAGGTCAGGAGTTGGAGTTCAAGACCAGCCTGGGCAATGTGGTGAAACCCTGTCTGTACTAAAAATATAAAAAATTAGCCTGCCATGGTGGCGCACGCCTGTAGTCCCAGCTACTCGGGAGGCTGATGCAGGAGAATTGCTTGAACCCAGGAGGCAGAGGTTGCAGTGAATCAACATCACGCCACTGCACTCCAGCCTGGGCGACAGACTGAGACCCCGTCTCAAAAACAATAAAATTAAAACTAAAAAATAAAACAAA
Source organism: Nomascus leucogenys (assembly GCF_006542625.1). Lineage (NCBI taxonomy): Eukaryota > Metazoa > Chordata > Mammalia > Primates > Hylobatidae > Nomascus > Nomascus leucogenys. The sequence continues at coordinate 20,644,807 of NC_044403.1, forward strand.
AACAAAAGGAAATAAACTCACAGTTAGTCATTGATTGATGATGATGATGATGATGATGCTATACTTCCTGATACTTGATTCTCAGTGTAATGACATATGTCCTCCCAGGGTGGACTCGTCCTGGGTTTACCCCTGCAATGCTCTCAATACCTTCCAACTGGAAAATCTACCTTCTGACTGGTGCGGCCTTTGAGAAATGTGCTGGGCCCGAGTTCACAGGGAGGATTAGGCCCCACATACGAAAACAGAAGACAGCTAATTAACTTTTTCAACTTAGTAATCATCAATTTTATTATTAGCATATTAACCAGGGATAATGCCAGTGTGGGTGCGTGCGTGTGTGTGTGTGTGTGTATGTGTAATCAGTATGTAGACATTATTAAATGTGCAAATGTAATAATGTTTTAATAATGTAAATAATTAGCAACTTAAATTAACCTGTTTTGTCAGAATGCATTGTTTAGATCCTGGGAACTCTTAGGGGAAAATAAAAATATGGATCCTCACCAGTTGAACCATACAGAGTGAGTTAATTGTGTTCCTTAAAAATAGAGAAGGTAGGGGGAATAAAGATCACTTTCACACTTCCAGAGTGACATGGAAATCAGGACTCAGGGACGGCCTCTAAATGGAAAAGAAGGCAGGTTTGGGAAAGTGGGGAGGTGGGTGGACCTGCACCTGGCGCAGTCCTTTGGCAGATCTTCCTGGAGAAGGTGAAGATGCTGGCAGAGGGAAATAAAGGGTTTAATTCCCTGCAGCCAGGAGTTTGACAATGGCTCAGATTTTCAGAGATGTGACAAACCAAGAGGACTTGGCCACAAGGCCTCAGTCTTCTGTGGTTTCAAATTTACTCATCTGAGAAACATGGGACCTTCTAGCCATTGTAAAGAAACAAATACAGCGATCCCCGAGAGAACGAGTTGCTGATTCAGAAGCTGAAGAAAGGGCTGTGTGACTCCTGGCTCCTTCCCCTTCCACATTCTGGGCTCTGTTCTCAGCTCCCCTGAGTAGGGCTTGCCGTCTGTCCTGCTTGATCTGTCTGTAGTCTCGACAGTTCTCAGTGAGGCTCCTCTAAGGGGTTGAATCAGATTTATGCAGGTCTGAGAAGAGTGAGTTCCTGCAGACACAATACCTTCTGAGTTTCTGCTCAGCAGCACAGTTTGAGGTGTGGCCTCTACACATACTGCATATGTAAAATATCAGCCCACGTGGGAATGATTTCTTCGAGTTAGTCTGGCCCCACCTTGAAGAGTTTAACTTGGATTCCATTTGTCTTTCCCCTGTCCTACTTTCCCCTGTGGCTGAGAGAGGATTTTCCATTTCATGTTGCAGACATGTGAGGCATCTCAGTCCCGCTCCATTCGTCCACACATCTGGAAGCGCAGTGCTCACATCTGGAGCCCATTCTCAGCTGGAAGATGTCTTTCGACATTCTTTTCTTTGAAACCCAATCCATGTAACCTCTTGTTCAAAAGGGCCTCTGAACTACTGGAATCATTTGCAGAGGCTCAGGAAAAAGTCCTTAATTTCATCCCTACGTGGTGGAATTTATGACTCAAACCAAACCCAACATTCTGTTTCTGATTGCTTTTTTTCAATAATGACTCTTTGGAGCTACGTGTTTAAAAGGACAGAAGTTCTAGCTTACGACACATACCAAAGGAAGGCGAAAGCAAGCTGTTCAGTAATCACCAGGGTGAGTCTACTGAAGCTCTGTAAGCTTCAACAACCTAGGTCATTTCTTCATCAATAAAATTGGGATTCGTTGTTTAAAAATAGACACAGGAGTGTGTGAGGATAAGGGAGGTAACATATCTGGACATGCCTTGTCTCACACCTGTGTAGGATAAGGATAGATAGAGAAAGGGGAAGGGGTTTGTGTCAGGCTGAGACAGTCTCTGCATTTGCTCACTCATCTCTCCGTAAACCCATGAAAGACCCCAACATAGGACTCCATGATGCCCCACTGAGCAGGAGAAAGGAAGAAGTCTCAAGAACACAAGACCGAATCGACAGTATTTGATCAGCATGCATGCAAATTACCCAGCCATTCTGAAAAACTACAGCTTCTGGTTCGGCGGTCTGGGATGGGACTGAGGTCTGCATTTCTTTTTTTTTTTTTTTTTTTTTTTTTTTTTTTGAGACGGAGTCTCGCTCTGTCGCCCAGGCTGGAGTGCAGTGGCGCAATCTCGGCTCACTGCAAGCTCCGCCTCCCGGGTTCACGCCATTCTCCTGCCTCAGCCTCTCCGAGTAGCTGGGACTACAGGCGCCCGCCACCACGCCCGGCTAATTTTTTGTATTTTTTTAGTAGAGACGGAGTTTCACCGTGGTCTCGATCACCTGACCTCGTGATCCGCCCGCCTCGGCCTCCCAAAGTGCTGGGATTACAAGCGTGAGCCACCGCGCCTGGCCTGAGGTCTGCATTTCTAACAAGCTCCCAGAGGCTGCCCATGCTGCGAGTCCCCAGATCATGTTTGGTACTAGAGAAATGGGCCCCAACTCAAAAAATTCAACCTCTGCTAACAAGTGAATTTGTCGTTTTGCAGGGTCGACTCTAATTCTCAAGCCCAGCCACTAGACAGAGAGGTGTGGAAGGAAATGAAATTCATATTTCTGAAATGCAGAAAGGCCAATTCATCTCCACCTTTACCCTCTTCTGCCAGAAGGTAGGAGCCACGCCAGCCTCTTGGGTGTGAAGGAAAAACTAACTGCCTTACTTTACCCCATTCCCTACCTTCAAATATTTCCCTGATTGCGTCAGGTTTATACCTAGTGGAGGGAATGACACAACTATGGATGGCTGCCTTTGACCTTCAGCAATTGCCCAACTCCCAGCCAAGCTGCTGGGAGAGGAAGACAGGCAGCCACTATTTCCACGGGGGCACTGCCTGCCAGCTCCTCCTGCCCCTGAGCTGTGTGGCCTGGCAACCAGAGGGTGGGAGAAAGGGAAGAATGGAAGTAGGTGAGGAGGTAAGGGAGAAATTATGATGACAGGAGACAACGGCCAAGGGTTCCTAGTCACACAGACACATGCCCAGCAGCGTGGAATGTTAATGAGCCTCAGAGGGAGGGCGCCAGTGGGTGTGAGCCTCGAAAGCAAGAGGCCAGAAGTGCAAAAACATTCATTTTTTCCATTTTGTTATTTTTTAAATACCAATAATAAAAAAGGAGAAAAAAAATCCTACTTCTTAGATGATCTGGCAGGCAGGAGGAAAAAACTGGAAAACTACTTATAAAAACCAAGGGAATCATTAAAGGGTGTGGAGGGGGCTGAGGAGAGATTGGTAAAAATCCTGTGCTAAAAACTAAGACATGTCTTGATATGTGGCCAAAAAATTGTTTGTAGTAAGATTCTAAAGATCTGAAGTGAGACTTGGACCAGGCAGGAGGTTCTAGTGGCCCCTGAATGAGGAGGGGCGGGCAGTTCCCTGTGGCCCACCCACCACCACCCTACTGCCCCATCAGTGTCTTCCTGGGCAGAGGACACCCCAGTCCACAGGAGGGTGAGGAAAGTGGTGGAAGAGTTTTGATTCAAATTGCAATTATGGAACTTCAGTTTTCTACATAGGTTGAAAGCCTTAATTCGGACCCTAAAGAGTCCCTTAAGCTTGTAACCATCTCTGATCTGGCCTTCCTGCTTCCTGCCGTTCCCACACTCCAAATCCTACCGCATTTTGCCATAAGGATGATTCCTCTGAAACACAGATGGAATCACGTTGCTCAAAACTTTTTTTCATAGTTCCCCATGGTCAACAGAGGAAATTCCAAACTTCTTAGCATGGCATTCAATGCTTTCCACAGCCTTGCCTTAGCCCACTTTTCCAGAGTCACCTCCAGCCGCTCCCCCTCTTCCCCCCACCCACCCACTGCCAAAACAACCTCCCTAGAGTCCAGCCACTAGATCACACCATTCCCCATCAGGCCATGAACTTCCAACTCATCTCACCCTTTGAACATTACTATCATTCCCCTTTCGGCTTATCTTCCACACAAGCCCTATTTACCCTTTTAAAAGATACACAAATTTACAGTTTTTCAAAGTAATTCATGCACATAATTTAATTGTTTTAAGGTGCAGGGGATTTAAAATGCAAAACAACAGTCTCTTCCCTTCCTCTTCCCTCTCCGCTTCCCCTTGCCCACTCCCTCTACCTAATCACCTTGCATTCTCTTTGAGTTTTCTCTCCTGGTGATTACTTTTATTTCTCTAAAAACTGTTTCTTGATTTCTATAAAGCTATTTGTTAATTTAGCAATTTTACATAGCATTTTTTTGCATTCTGACTATAATAAATGAGGGTTTAGCAAACGTGGAACATATCACTATTTTCATTTTCCTAATGGAAACCGTTAATAACATTAAGGCAGGTTACCAGGAGAAGCACTGTATAGTAAGAGGTAAGAGCTCAGGCTCCAAAGCCTGACAGGCTGAGTCCGGATCGCTAACTTACTACTTACCACTGAGCAATCTTGGCCAACTGATTTAACGTCTCTGTGCTTACATGTCATCAAAAAACATTTGAAGACACAAATTAGTGTTTCCTGAAAGGCTGTAAAATCTATACTGGTCACTGGTCTCTCTAGACATGCGGCAAAACTGTCATTGTGTGTTACTCTTCACTATGATTCCGGGTTGAATACACTGCTTCTGGAATTTTGTGTCTTCCTCTGGCTTGTTCTACTTTCTCATTTTGCAGGAGTGTGTTGACTTCCAAAACAAGGTGTGTAAAGTTAAGCGTTCTGACTTCTTATCTGTCTCAAAATGTCTTTTCCTCTGCCTTCAAGTTTCACAGATATTCTTGAGGAGTATATAATTCTAGTTGATACATAAGCATATTCATCTAATAATAAGAAGAAAAAATAAAATAAAGAATTCTAGTTGAAAACCATTTTCCTTCATAATTTAAAGCAGTTAAAAACTGTTTTCTAGCAAACCGTGCTGCTGTTAGAAATCTTTGGTGCTCATTTATTTGTAGGTTGGCATTATTTTTTCTCCGTTTCTCTCTCTCAGAAAACATTTAAGAACTCTCTTTTCAGTATTAGTGTCCTGAATTTTATGCTGTTTCATTTGCCAACTCTTCTTTATCGTAGTGAGCACAAGGTGAATATGTCTTTCTTAAATTTTGTGTCCTTCAACTCTGGGGAATTCTCTTGTGATGTTTTTCTATAATTCCTTCCCTCATCTGTTTGTCTTCATCTCTTTTTGGAGCCTCTATCAGTTAGATGTTGGTTCCCTGGATTAGTCTATGTGTTACCTTCTTTGTCCTTTTCTTTTTTTTTTTTTTAATCTCTGTCTTTTTATTTTACTTTTCCTCTATTTTATCCTCCAACTTTTTAATTATTGTTTTTATAGCATTCTCTTCTTTTAATTGATGTGATATCTTCATAAATGTCTCTGAATATACAAATTCGAGTTTCTTTCAAGTTCCTTACGTATCCTGAATTAACTCTTGTTTTCCTGTGGAGTCATTTCTCTTTTTCTTAATTGTGTTTCAGAGTTTCTTTCAAATGCCTACTAGTTGGTGATGCAAGCAAAACTGGCTGAACTCAGAGTATGCCGGAGGTCATGCAGACTACCCGGCTCCACTACAGGGTCAGTGGGAATGGAGCCTGGATGTGGCATCAGCTCCCACACCAAGAGCAGGTTGTTCAGTTTCTCCACAGAGGAGCAATCCTTCCCCCATGATAGGGTAGAGAAGTGGGGAGTTTCAGCCCGCATCTCACTCTTGCTCACCATCAAATCTAGAGTTTTTGAGTCCTCTAAATTTAGAATTGTGTACCCTTCCAGCGTTCTGCAGGAAAAATCAGCCCTTGCCAGCCACCCCCTGCCCGCACATCTCCTTCCCTGTGCCTTGCCCTGCCCACCCCACCCCATTAGCTCTTGGTCCTTTTGCCACTTCTGCAATCCACACAGCACACCATCACTTAGCCTCCAAAGATCCTCTCCACATTCTCTTGATTTCCAGAGAGAAGATTCAGATCGCCTGGGACAGGGCGGGGGGTGTTGGGGGACAACCAGGAATCCTTCCTATCAACATTGGATGTGGGGTAATAGAATAATTTTTTCAGGGTTGAAAGACAAACCTTCAACCTAGAATTTTAACTCCAATTAAACTGTCTTTAAATTTGGGGATAAATTAATGTTAACTCAGGCACATGTAAAACCTCTTTCAATATTCTCTTAGAAGAAGTACTCCAGGAAGAAGTGAAATACATACAAGGAAATATTATGAGACTTATTTTTATAAAGAGTAAATAAATACCATATAATTTTAATGTCTTTCTAAAAAAGAAGCAAAAGTGGAAGTTAGATTTAGAGAAGTAAAAGAATCACTAACCATACAACAGATGCTCTCCAAAAAAACCAAAAAAAAAAAGAAAATGAAAGGGGAAAATACTTAAGGAAATAAATATGATTTCTTAGAATTAAAGAAAATGAGAGACTTCAATTGGAAAGACTTATGGAATGTTGTACAACACAGGTGGGGAGAATGGTCCACACCTAGACACATTATAGTGAATTTATAAAGTACCAACATTGGCAGAAGAAGAAATTGAAGGTTTGCATAGATAACCATTATAGAAATTAAAAGAGTAATTAGTTGACAAGGCTAGTAAGTATAATCTCGCTTCCAAAACTGGATAAGAACAATACCCAAAAAATTATAGTATCTACATATATAGATAATTATATATCTAATATATGCAAAACCTCCTGCAAATCAACATGAAAAAGACTGGAAACCCCAAAGAACAATGGGCAAAACATGTAATACACAAATTAGAGAATAGATAACAAGTAAGAGGTGAGACAGGTAACCCTCCTAGAAATCAGAAAAATACAAATTTAAAAACAATGATATACTATTTTACACACACCCAGTATACAAAGATTAGAAAGCCAGGTAATAGCAAGTTCTGGAGAAGATTCCAGGAGACAGGCTCATTCATTCACTGCTGGAGTGCAGCCATTCTGGAGAGCAACCAGGCAGTATTTAGTGAAATGAAGTACTCCTATGCCTTATGGCCCAATGATCCCACAGGCTGGTATATACCCAGAGAAGCCCTTGCCAAAGCCATGGGGCACATGCACGAGGTTCTTGTTCTGTCATTAGAATGCCATGAGTGAGTCAGGGGTACAGGTAGAGTGTGGAATAGGGAAGGGAGGTACAGAAGGGAAATGGAAGTGAAGATAAGGGATGAAAGGAAAAAAGCAAATGACCAAAATAAAACCAGAATGTGACCTTACACAGCCTACTAACAACAGTGTGGCTGAGGAATGTGTTTAGCTTGGCTGTCTGCATCTGAGGGTCCACAAAACAAAAATCACCACATGCAAGCATTGATTTACCACCTGACATCCTATCCTGGGTCAGGGAACTGGGTCAGGGAACGGGTGGTAGAAAAATAAATGAGCAGCTTCTGCCAGGCTTTGACTGAAGAGATGAGCTGGGGAATAGATGTGGCCTCCCAACAGGCTTCTTTCCTCACCTCTCCATTCATCTGGCCTAGTGGGAAAAAGAGAAGGCCTCACCCTCTATAAATAAACCCCTCCCTGGCCCTCAGTAATCTCTCCAGGTTTAGTTCATCCCAAGGCTGCAAGCCTGTTTGCCACCCAGACATCATTTCCTTCCACAGAGCCTTTGTGGAGTGGGTTCCTCAACCTGTGAGTCATCCCTGCCCATTTCACCCTGGAGTCAAACTGGATCAGTGTTGGGATTTGTCACCTGCACTCACTAGAGCATGCCCACAGCCATCTCCAAGCCTCTGACCCGTGTGTGCAGGAAGGGCTAAGGAACCAGGCAGAGGTGAAAGCCTATGTTTCCCAGGGAAAAGAAATTACTTTAGCATCAGTAACATCTATCTCTCCTAGGTAATCAAACTGAGCACCTGGACAAAGAAACCCCACCTCCCACGGTCCCAATAAGGACCGGAAATTGGCTTGTTGAAGTGACGCAGGAAAATGGAGCCGGCAGTGCAAAGGTGAACTCTAAGAGCCGGTGAAGTTACAAGGAACAGATTTTAGTAGAAGTATTGCTGGCCCCTTTTTCTCTGGCACATGCCTACACCAGACATCTCTTTTAGGACCAAATCCTCTGTTTCCCCTAGATTCCTATTTCATGGATCCTGCCTCTCATCTGGTTCCCTGGCTCAGAGACACACACTGAGCCATCTCCTGTGACCTACCTGGAATGGGGACCCGCATCCTGGACTTCTCAAGACTTCACCCAGACCATAAAGTGGCCCTAAGCCCTTTCCAGCTTGCTTGTTCTTAGGTATCAAATAGATAGTCAGTTTGTGGCACTCATTAAGCTTATGCTGTGGGCAGAGCAGTGCAGTGAGGCCTTATGGAGAAAAACAATAGAAATAGAAGTTTTGGTCCCTCAGAGTATACCAGTGAGTGTCAATGGGCCACCTGTTAAAGGCAAGCCATTATCCTCAGCACTTTCATATACATTCCTTCATTTATCTTCACAGTGACTCCAGGAGTTAGAGCCCCATTTTCTGATTTCCAGAGGAATAATCTGAACCTCTCCAAGATTGAGGAACCTGCCTCAAGTAATGGCTGGTAAGTGACATATCCAGGATTCCTGACTCCAAGGCCACAGCGCTTTTCACAACACCACAGTTGCGTTAAAGAGAATCCATCCCACCTGCAAATACAGAGCACTGTGCCCTGAAATAGACTCAAAAGCGTTTTCAAAAGAGCACATCACTAAGAACAAACGCATTAGAAAATAAACTCTGAGCCTGTGTGTTCTGGTCTCTTCTGTAGCAAGGAGGGGTTCAACAGTGAAAGATTCCTAAAAGAGGTAAATTTGAAAACTAGTTTGAAAGAACAGAGGCTACAGATAGGCAGAGAAGAGAAAATAAAGTTGGAATTAGCATCTTCTCTTAAGGTTACGTAGACATTCCTGCCATTGTGGAACAAATTTTCCACTCTGTCTACCAAAGTAAGAGGAATTATGCTTAAACGTGGCAGGGTGGATTCAGGTTAGCATAAAAGACACTTCTGGTGATGAGGTGGTTAAATATCAAACTATTTCATTAAAGGAAGTGGTGAAATGTAGATTGTTTTTTCCCCTCAGATGACCTTGGCTTACTCCTGGAGACAGGAGATGAACACACCAACTCTGCAGACATCAACTGAAAACGGCAATTCTGGGGCTATAAGATAACTTTATTATGCTCATATAAAAAGGGTTCAGGGCAACCTATATAATAACAAACTATTGCTCAACCCTAGACCCTCCCAAAGAGCCACTGCAAAGTGGTTTCTCACCTTTCCCATACCCTGACAAGCAGGAACCAGAAAGGGCCTGAGTCACCAGGTCACGTGACTGAAAGTGCAGCTGGGGCCTCTCTCTGCACTTGGCATGGCCGCATGAAACCAAAATTGCCTGTGCCCTGCAAGCTGAGGAGCACCAAGCAGTTACAGGTTATGTCAGGAAACCCAGGGCTGCCATCCAACTGCTGGAGCCGTCCGTTTGCAACAGAAGAAAAGGGAATTTGCAATTGCCCCTTCCCCACACTGTGGCTGCTGTTCAGGTGTTAGTTTTAGTTAGTTAGCTAGTTAGCTAGCTAGCTAGCTGGTTGGTTAGGTAGTTAATTGACTGGTTGGTTAGTTAGCTGGTTGGTTAGTTAGTTAGCTAGTTTTGCAAATAGTATAAGGGCACGCTCCATCCCTAAGAAAATGATGCTTTTTCACAGACCTATTAATGATTTAACTGCCCCTTCAGCAAGGCAGGCCTTGAACCAGAAGTCCCCAAGAAGAAACTCTTCCCTTCCTGCTCTAATGATTTCCATTTTCCTAAGAATCCTGGACTCAGAGACTATTCGAGTTACTAAGACCTTAGGCATTTATTGCAGCCTCGTTGTTTTCCAGGAAAGGAAGCTCAAGCCTAAAGGGATAAAGTGACTTGCCCAAGGTCACACATCTGGTCAGTGCCCTTCACCTGGGGTGAACCTTCACACATCCAAGGTGAAGATGAAGGAAGTCAGCCGTTTTCCTCTTGTGTTTCAAGCAATGAAGTTTGCTTAAGATTGGTGAATGTAGCCTTAGACATTTCTCCTTCCTCTTCATGCCCCACATACCAACACCACCAAACACATAACAATTGCCTGCTCTGCTTCTCTTTCCATGAGAAGATTTTTGATCTACAGGCACCATCAGTTCCTTCTAGCAGAAATGGAAATGGCTTCCTGACCCACGGACGGAGGTGGCTACCTTTGGCAACTCAGGCGGGATGGCTAATACAGGTGTTTTTTGTCATTCTCATCTCCCAAACCCCAGAGCCCACCTTCTCACCACCAAAGGGGATCAGTCAGATGCAGACCATGTGAGATGGCTGGAAGAGCCCGGGTTTTCAAATCAGCAGCCCTAGATACTATTAACCGCATGGCCTCTCTAGAGGCGCTTAGTGATCGGCATCTCTAAATTGGAGATGAAAGTGCCGCGGTGCCATGAGAATGGAATGAGATCATATTTGGGGAAAGCCCTTTGGAAATGGTTATGAGAGGAAATGCCAGGGATTTTCATTACTGGCTTCAGGCTGCCCTAGGCTTGACTATGCAGTCGAGTTCACAGCCCAAAGGAAGGGTGTCTGCAGCTGGGCTGGGCCAGAGGTGGGGCTGGAGATTGGAAATGTGGGTTCCTCCGCCTGTGTACACAAGAAAGCACCTCTTCCAACAGCCCTCAGAGAAGGGCATGGACAGGGCCAGCCGTAGCCCAATTCCCAGAACGCAGCTGCCGTGTGTCAGCCCTGAAGCTACCTTTTTTTCTCTTCTTTTTTTTTTTTGGTTCTCATAGGTCTGGAGCATTTGAAAGGGGCTGTGTCACTACTGGCCTAGCAGACAGGCAGCTTGCTCCAGGGCAACAACTCATGCTTTTCCCCAGTGTGAGCTTGTGCAAGTGGAGAATGCTGGGAATGTGAAGCCTATTCCCTATTACTCCACTTCCTTCGCGCACTCAGTTTCCCCTCCCTCCTCAATTTCTTCCGCAGTCTTGATGAGAAATGATAGTCTCAGAGAGAGAGCAAGCTCTTTTACTCAAGTTAGTCACACCACCTATTTCATCTCTTCTGGAAAACTCCTCCCTCAATAAGCACAGCTGGCCCTGTATACTCCCTTTTCCCATCCAACTGCACCTTCAATTTCTCCTGTCCACAGACTTCCTCTGTGTTTATAAGCATGTACAGACTTCTAATAACTCGAGAAATGTTCCTTGATGTCTCCTCCACCATTCACTCTACTTACAATCCTATTTGTATGTGCTTGCCATTGCCACACTTCTTCAATCAGTGGTCTGTACAAGCAATCTCTTCTTTTCCGAAAATCAGTATCTTGTCCCACTTCGTGTTCTATAGAAACTCTACTCCCAGAGGTCACTGAGGAATTGTCTAAAGGTCAATGCCTAATTTTTGGTCTTCATTCTTCCTCTGCAATGTTGATGTTCCACTCAGTGGGATTCACTTCTCCTCTGGCTTCTGTGACAGTACTCAACCCTCATGTCATCCCGTCTGCTGCTCTGTCCCCTTAATCAACTCCTCTTTACTGCCTCCTTCAATAGACATGTGTCAATATGCAGTTCCCAGGGCCTCTGCTATTCTGTTTATTCTGTTTCTCTTGTTAATTCCACTTTCTTAAATGGATGGCTTTTCATTTTGAAAGCATGTCCCAAATCTGTATCTCCGTATATGACTACTCTGACCTGCAAACGCCTATTGGATATGTTCCTCAGGGTCTTCGTAGTTATTTGATATATCTAAAATTAAATTCATCATCTTTCTGGATTCCCTTTTTCTGTTAATAATACTTCTCTCTCAATTAATCATTTGGAAGCTAAGCTTGAAAACCATTCCTAATTCCTTCACCTGTTTCATCCCCATGTTCAGTCAATCACCAAGTAAGTCAGCTCTTATTTCTAACAAGTAAAAAGGAGAGTTCTAAAGCAATCTCCTTTCCTCCTTACTCATTTTATTTCTACTGACTTCACCCTCCATAGTTCAGATAAATTGTTCTTTTATTCATTCATTTAAAAACTATGCATGCGTATCAAGTGTCTACTCTGAGCCAGGCTTTGTGCTAGGAATTAGGTAAGCAAAAACAGACTCAGACTTTCCCTATTCCAGCAACAGAATTTATAACCTGAAAGAAGAGACAAGCATCACTCAGGAAAACTCTAATGAAAATAGAGCTATAAATTGAAATTAGTACTCCTGAAAGAGAAGAACACAATTAAGGATTGAGACATCAAGTATGAGTAGAAATTGACTAGACAAATGGAGGTGTCCTTCTCAGAAGAGGAAGAAAGTTGCTTACTGATGGAACAATTTATTCTAAGAGTATTTGGTTAAAAGGAATATAGGAGGTTCAGGAAACAGAGAGGCCAATGAGGCTGGAACTGAGAGGGCAAGGGGTAAGAAGAGACTGGAGAAGAAAGAAAGGGACAGACTGTGTCAGGTCTGGTCAACCAAGGTAAGGTATTTGGTTGGACTCCATCCTAAGATCAATGAGGAGCAAATGAAGAGTTGCTACTATTGCTCACTTTGACAGTAGCCACAGCCTCCTGCTGAGATTCTGGCTTTCCTTACTCCAGTCTGTGTTGCATGTCATCACAAGAGTTTTCATGGGACAATCTGCTAATCTATCTCTCTATGTTTACTTCCCAACATCATCTTACACAATATATACATCATAGCTAACTGGTCTACCCTTTGGTCCCTGGGCTATCTTGTGCTTTCCCGACCCTGAGATTTTGCTCACCTCCCATAGCCTCCTCTGCTTCAACTGCTGTCTACCACTCCCCTCTATCTCATGCCTGCCCCCTCACTGAAGGAATCATTTAAATCCAATATTTTCTGGAGATCATAAACCTAACTTAAACATGACTCTCCGTGCTTTCAACAACCATGATACTTATATTGCAAGAGCCTGGTCTTTAGGGCCACAGAGTCGTGGTTTGAGTGCTGATTTTGAGCAAATCACTTATTTCTGGAAGCCTCAGATATCTAATATATAAAATGGATAAAATTATTGTACTTATCATATAGAGTTGTTGGGAGAATTAAATCGGAATACATTTCTGAAGCATCTAAAAGAATACCTGGCACATAGCAAACACTGAATACATGTTACTCACGGGCCCCCTTCTCATTCTCTTACTTTTCAAAAGAAATGATAGGCTTTCTGAAGAAAGGGACTATGTGTTATTTATCTTTATTTCTACACCTGACATAATAGATATCCAACCCATAACATTGAAGGATTGAAGATGTTGAATGAATGCTGAAAAATGTTAGAGAATTGTTTAATGATGTGGAATGCAATATTAGAAAATCTTTTCATTAACACACCACATTAGTAGATTAAAGGGAGAAATCTGATCATCTCATAGATGGAAAATAGCCAAAATTTAACTTTGTCATGAAAAACATCTTATCAACAGTAAAACATTTATGCCTATCCAATGAAGAAAAAAGAAAAAAACATAACAGTCTTAATCTCAAAAGTGTATTCACTAAAATACTATAGGTAACATTATATTCGACGGTAAAATCTTAAAAGCAATTGCATTAAAGTCAGGAGTAAGACAATAATGCTTATATCAACATTTCCATTCAGTCCTAGACAGTAAAATAAAACAAGGATTAGAAAAAGAAATGCACAAAGTAAAAAAAGAATTTATAAAACTGCCCCTACTGGCAGAAGAGAGGAGTATCTATAGAAAATCTACATTAAAAATGAATATCGGCCAGGCACGGTGGCTCACGCCTGTAATCCCAGCACTTTGGGAGGCCAAGTCGGACAGCTCACTTGAGGTGAGGAGTTTGAAACCAGCTGGCCGGCATGGCGAAACCCAGTCTCTACTAAAAATACAAAAATTAGCCAAGTGTGGTGGCGGATGCCTGTACTCCCAGCTACTCTAGAGGCTGAGGCATGAGACTCACTTGAACCTGAGAGGTGGAGGTTGCAGTGAGCAGAAACCATGCCACTGTGCTCTAGCCTGGCTGACAGAACAAGACTCTGTCCCAAAAAAAAAAAAAAAAAGAGTATCAGTAAAATTAATAAAAGCTTTCAGCAATGTTATTAGAAACAAAATCAATGGGTAAAAATCAACAGTATATATCTGTATCTATATCCATATTCATAGTGCTGAATAATGGAATATTATTCAGTCTTAGAAAGGAGGTACCAATACAGTGACAACATGAAAAGCACCTTAAAAGATTGTGCTAAATGAAAGAAGCCAGTCACAAACGACTACATCATATATAATTTTATTCATATGAAGGCCCAGAAGAGAGAGACATACAAAGATAGAAAGGAGATCAGTGGGCCGGGCGCAGTGGCTCATGCCTGTAATCCCAGCACTTTGGGAGGCTGAGGCAGGTGGATCACGAGGTCAGGAGTTCGAGACCAGCCTAGCCAACATAGTGAAACCCCATCTGTACTAAAAATATGAAAATTAGCCAGACATGGTGGCACACCCTTATAGTCCCAGCTACTTGGGAGCCTGAGGCAGGAGAATCGGTTGAACCTGGGAGGCAGAGGTTGCAGTGAGCCAAGATCGCACCATTGCACTCCAGCCTGGGCGACAGAGCAAGACTCCATCTTATAAAAAAGAAAGTGGATCAGTGGTTGCCTAGGACTGGAGGTGGTAAGGAGGGACAGGAGAAGGCGGGTAAATGAAGGATACTGGGCTTCTTGCTGGGATGAAAATGTTCTAAACTTGATTATAGAGATGGTTGCACAAATTTTTGAATATAGTAAGCTAATAACCATTGAATTGTACATTTTAAATGGGTGAATTGTATGCTGTGTGAACAATAAAGCTATTAAAACTCAATAGATGCCTATAAATAAGTAATATACTGTTAGAAAACTTAGTGGGAAAAAAAATTCCATTCATAAAATCAACAAAAACTGTACAATGTCTACAAATCTAATAAATATTATATAAAACCTTTATTAAGAAAATTACAATGTTGAAGCAAGAAAAGGCTGGAATAAATAGAGACATAAAACATGTTCATGTTCATGGATGGAAGACTCAATTTTTTTTTTTTTTTTGAGATGGGAGTCTTGCTCTGTCGCCCAGGCTGGAGTGCAGTGGTGTGATCTCGGCTCACCGCAAGCTCCGCCTCCCAGGTTCATGCCATTCTCCTGCCTCAGCCTCCCGAGTAGCTGTGACTACAGGCATCTGCCACCACGTCCAGCTAATTTTTTGCATTTTTAGTAGAGATGGGGTTTCACTGTGTTAGCCAAGATGGTCTCCATCTCCTGACCTTGTGATCCACCCACCTCGGCCTCCCAAAGTGCTGGGATTATGAGCCACAGCGCCCAGCCTGAAGACTCAATATTTAAAAAGACATCAATTCTCTTGAAATAAGTCTTTGAAAGAAATACAATTCCATTAAAACCTTTATTTGGTCCTAAAATTCACA
Organism: Nomascus leucogenys; assembly: GCF_006542625.1. NCBI lineage: Eukaryota > Metazoa > Chordata > Mammalia > Primates > Hylobatidae > Nomascus > Nomascus leucogenys. Next base: position 20,660,252 of record NC_044403.1, read on the forward strand.
TGGAAGAGAAAAGGCCCACAAATCGCCAAGATACTCCTGCAGTAGGTAAATAAAGTGAGGGACAGGGCTTGCTGGTCCTGTCCCTCACTTTATTTAATTACACTTCGAGGTATCTATAGAAACAAAAATGAGAATGTAATAAAGATTTATGTTCAGAGAGGTTATTTGCTACATGGTTTATAATAGCAAAAAAAATCAAGATTTTTTATAAAGTAAAATTATTAAGACAGTGCATTAATAAGGGATGAACAAGTAAGCCAACAGAGCAGAGAGCTTGGAAACAGACTCTCATATAAACTAAAATTTAATAAATGAGAGAAGTATCTCTAAAAAAATCAGTGGAGAAAAGATGGCATATTTAGTAAGTGGTCCTGATACAACTGAGTACCCCTAAAATTATATCGCCCCCCTCCCAGCAGTCACAGACATAAATTCCAAGTGGATTAAAACATAAATTTGGAAAGATAACTTCAGGAATTTTAGAATAAAATTGGGAAAATATCTTCATGATGTCTTTTGTCTTAAACAAGGCAAGAAAACACTAAATTTATATGAAAAAAATACAAACTGATTATTTTTTTAAATTCTGCACTATTATAGATGTGAGGAAAAAGTGAAATGAGTCACAGATGAGGAGACCATATTTTCAATGCATATAATCAGCAAAGGATGTCTAGAAAATATAAAATACTTATATAATTCAATATGAAAGAACAAGTAGCGCAATAGAAAAATAGTTAAAATATACAATAGGAAATACACAGGAGAAAAACAAATGGCCAGTATACTTGTGAAAAATGCTTGACCTCACTAGAATTATGAAAATGGAAGTTAAAAAAAATTAAAGCTTCCCAATACCAAATCTTCTCAAGGATGCAGAGAAAGAAGAACTCAAAAATTACTGGTGAGAATGTAAATTGGTAAAACTCACTATGGATTAAAATATGGCAATATGTGTAAAATTAAGGATATGCATGTCCTAGGACCCAGCAATTCTCCTTCTTTCTATATATATACCTTGGAAAAACTATAGCACAAGTGCACAAGGAGGCACGTTAAAAAATTTTTTGCAGCATTTTCTGTGATAGCCAAAAAAATCCTAATAGAAGAACGAAGATTTATAATTAAATATCTATAGTAGTTAAAGTGGACAAACTTCAGAAACTTAATTTGGTTATTTGGTTATTTAAAATAAATAAATATTGTTTAATGTAATTTGGAGCAAAAAATAAAAATATAACGAGAACCACCTCCTGAAGGGCATATTACAGTATGATACCATTTATACACATTTATAAAATGCAAAAAACAACACTAACTTAGGACACATGAGTATGCAGTGAAAGTATCAAAACATGCACAGGAACTACCACCAGAAGCCTAAAGAAGTGGTTTTTCAGGTGCAGTGGCTCACGCCTGTAATCCTAGCATTTTGTGGGGCTCAGGCAAGTAGACTGCTTGAGCCCCGGAGTTCGAGACCAGCCGGGGCAACATGGCGAAACCCCGCCTCAACGAAAACCACGAAAATTAGCCAGGCACGGTGGCGTGTGCCTGTGGTCCCAGCTACCCATGCATGAGGCTGAGGTGGGAGGATCACCTGAGCCCAGGTCAAGGCTGCAGTAAGCCATGATCACACCACTACATTCCAACCTACGTGACAGTGAGGCGCTGTCAGAAAAAAGAAGGAAGAAAGAAGAAGAAGAAGGAGGAGAAGGAGAAGGAGAAGGAGAAGCTTTTCTGGTTGGGATCAGACAGAAAAATAGTGGAGCATGGCAATGAGCAGTGAAGGGAGTTCCACCAGGGATTCAATTACTTCTAACATGTTTTGCGAAATATGGCAAACTTTAAGATTTTAAAAGTGGCAGCGATCACTTCTCAGCCTTTTGGCTAAGGTCATATGTAAAACTGGTGGTGAGTATATAGAATTCTTATAAATATTCTCTGTTTGTATATGTTTAAACTATTTAACAATAATTTTGAAAGTAAAAACCTAAGTTTTTACAAATATGCTAGACAAAGGGTTAATGCCTTTAATATAGAAGAAAGCCTCTTACAAACAAAGGACAAAAACATCCACCATAGATAAATGAACAAAATGAACAGAGAATTAAAAAAATTGTATATAGTTAATGAACTTTTAAGCCATTATCAAAGAAATTCTAATTTAAAATAAATGGATATTATTTTCACATATAAGATTAGCAAAAATATTTTTCTTGGTAATATTCAGTGTTGGCAAGAGTATGATTCCATGAGGTTATTCACTGCTAGTAAAGACATAAACTATTATTAATATTCAGGAAAGCCATTTGGCAGTTTGGATTAAAATGTCCATAACTTTTTTTGAGAGAGGGTCTCTCTCTGTTGCTCAGGCTAGAGTGCAGTGGCATGATCTCAACCTCCTCCTCCCAGACTCACGCAAACCTCCCAGCTCAGTCTCCCAAGGATCTGGAAGTATGGGTGCACACCACGATGCCTGGCTAATTTTTTGAAGAGATGGGGTTTCGCCATGTTGCCCAGGCTAGTTTCGAACTCCTGGCCTCAAGCAATCCAATCCACCAACCTCCGCCTCCCAAAGTGCTCGGATTACAGGCATGAGCCACTGCGCTCAGCCTAAAATGTCTAACTTTTTACCCTGTAATTAATTACACCTCTAGGTATCTACAGAAACAAAAATGGGAATGTAATAAAGATTTGTGTTCAGAGACGTTATTTGCTACATGGTTTATAATAGCAAAAAAAAAAAAAAAAGAGGAAAAAAGAAGCAGCATAAACATCTGATAATAGGGAATGATTCCATAAATTATAGATTATGGTTTACTCATAACAGTGATTATTATGTACTCATTCACTTAAGATGTTTCTAAAGAATTCTTAAAGTACTTGTAAAAAGGATGCAAAAAAAAGAATTCCTAAAGATATGGAAAAATAACTGTGATGTAATATTAAGTGGCAGTATAGGAGAGACCTGTAATATAGTGTCACCCCAGCTATGTAAATATATACAAGGGTCCTCATTACCCACATATTCACTATCTAAGTCACCACAGTTGCAAGATTTCATGAAGTATGAGAGGCAGTTTGGAGAACTACACAAATCACATGCAAAACCACTAGCAGATAAGGAGCTGGAGAGTTAGAGTGGTAAAAAACCAGAGAGAAAGTCAACAAGGATGATATGAGACAGGCCCTGCAAAAGAGAATGATGTAACAGTTAAAGTCTTAAGAGAGTCTATTGAGGAATTTATGAACTCTTCAAATATTTTTACAAAAAATTTCCCTTTTTAATTGTTACCAAAAAATCAAACATGAGGTCAAAGATGTGGTATTGAAGCTTTCATTTTCTTTTAAGGATCATGAGGTCAGGAGACCAAGACCATCCTGGCTAACACGGTGAAACCCCATCTCTACTAAAAATACAAAAAATTAGCCGGGCGCGGTGGCAGGCGCCTGTAGTCCCAGCTACTCGGGAGGCTGAGGCAGGAGAATGGCGTGAACCCGGCGGGGCAGAGCTTGCAGTGAGCCGAGATTGTACCACTGCACTCCAGCCTGGGCCACAGAGCGAGACTCCATCTCAAAAAAAAAAAATTGTCTGCCCCATGTCACCCCAAATCTCCTTATTTATTGACATTTTCTTCTAAGAATTGGTATAAAATTACAAGTATAACTTAAATTTTATTTAAAATACTTACAATAAAATTATTTTTATAAGTTCATTACATTCCCAAGATAAAATCATAATCTTTTTAACTGCTTATTATGAAATTTTCACTCCTATTTTAATTGATTAACTTCACATGATCATTTTCTAGTACCGTTATATTGGTTTAACAAAAACTTCCTGATCGTTCATACAGAAGACAAAAAGTAGAATGACACTGTCCAAAAGAAACATAATGTGACCCACTCATGGAATTTTAAATTTTCTAGAAAACACATTAAAAATTTTAAGAACAAATGGATGAAATTAATTTTAATATATTGATTTAACATAACTATCCAAAATATAATAACTTCAACATGTAATCAATATAAATTTATTCATGAGATTTTTAACTAAATCTTCATAATCCAGTCTGTATTTTATACTTACAGTACATCTCAATTTGAACTAGCCACATTTCAAATTCTATATGGCTCAGGTCTGGAAGAAAATGTACCAAAATGCTTTTCAAAATCCATACAAAATGGTTCATACATGAACTCGATGTGTGAAATTGCTTTCACAATTTAAAAATCTTTTTAAGTTTGGCATTTAAGTATCCCATATTTTTAGCTTTCTTTTTTCACTTGTGAAGGATGTTTTTCTATATCTCTCATTTATGTCTTAAGTATTTAACTAATATATGGCATTTTTCTGTTTCTCTTTATGTCCTTTGAGAGTTGCATTTCATTTCCTACTTTGGCTTTTCTGGTTTTCTAAGCAAATTATTTCCATTTTTTTCCATCCTTTTTACTGGTAGCCTGGCAAACTTACCGCTTCTGAGATCATTTCAAAGCAACCCTTAGCCCTGCCAAGTTAATTTATTTCTACCCTTCCCTGCTTTCTCATGGATCAAGATCATTTTTTCTTATATTATTAGAACCATATTGTTTTCTTATGGAACAAACAGTTCCCTTGGACTTCTTTGTCTTTTAAAAAAAACTCTTCCCAGAGAACCCTTTAAACTATTGGAATTCACTTGCTTGATATTCCTTTTTTTTTCTCTCCTACAGGGTTCCTCCTTTCATCCTTCAGAATCATACCTTTTACAATACATAAATGTATGGTTGCGTTTAACTAATTGCCAGGTGCAAATTATCAAATACTCCCTGAGCAAGAACATGGCATTAAGACCTGTGTTTTCATTCCAGTGGTTTGATTTCTCTGCCACTTGTCATACACGGCTTTTTCTTTGAAGAGAGTCTAAGAACTGATTTTACATCATTTCAATATAGTCTCCTTTCAAATCAGACATCAGCAAAAATTGTTGGGCCACACTATTGCATTCTGTATTGAAGAACTTCGGGTAAATGGTTTAAAGAAAACTCTGGAGCTTGGTCAAGAGATTCTCTGTGTAACATTTTCTTGAGGTCAATTGCTGAATCATGCCTTTCTGAAGTCCTTAAATTTCCTGAGTTGGTTGAGAACAGAATTGCCAGTATATAATATGATTTAAGTAAATTTGACATCTGCCCCAAATTTTAGGCAACTGGTGCTCATTACTGTAAGAAACAAAACTCTCAGAAAGTAGAAGTGTTCCTTTAAATAATAGAATGAAACTGAAAAAAAAAATTAGTAAAAGAAGTGGTGGTAGGAGGAGGTACTAGGTAGCAATTTACTGAATACTCACAGATTACCAAAGTGATCCAGCCACAAATTTATGAATGCTGAAAGCTAATTCCCTGATCATCTGCTCAGAAACCCTCACAGGCCACTGGCAGAAAACTAGAAGTTGGGTTGTTTCTTCCTCCCACCCACCCCACCCTCAGGGGGTGGGAGTGGAGGGCTATGAATCATAGTGTTTTAATGCAGAAAGTGGAAAAAATAAAATAGGACAAGCACTAGGATTTGGGATGAAATGAATTAGTGATCATTTGTATTTGATATGCATTGTGGATAAAAGTGGTGAAACAGATCAAATGAGATTATTTGGGGGAGGCTCATTATTTGTTCAAAATCTGCCCTTTGTGTGTAGGGCTTGGGAGACTGAAAGGTACAAGGAGAGTGTTGACATTCTTTATAACTGTTATGAGGTATAGAAAAAGGTAAGGAAGAAAAGAAGGGAAAAAAAAGCTGGGTGAAGGAAGAGAAGGGAGGGGGAAAGAAGAGGGAGAGAAAGAAATTCTATTTATATGCATTTTATTTGAATAAGTTTTCTGGGTGAGGGTGGGGGGGGTGCAAAATATTGGTTACAATTTAATTAAATCCAACAAGCAGTTGTTGAGTACTTGCTCTGTCATAGCTTTTCCTCGGTGCTAAAGAGGGTCACAAGGCCGCACGAGTGACCAGATCTCCACATAAGGCATCACTGTGTCCTCCCTCCTGCCTCTGCAGGCCCGCAGAGGATGGCCCAGTGTTTACCCCATCACAAGGCAGGAAAGCACACCAGGATGGAGCCCAAACCAATCTGGGTACCCTCTGAACAAGCCCAATGGGGAGGTGGCTCAGAAGGCAGGAATGATTCCAGAGCTCATCTGGGGCTTACAGAGCAGACCTTGCTCTTCAGTTACTGTAAGCTCACCCTGCAGTGGTTGCTGGCTATTCCCAGGATTTGCTGTCTCCTCATTAACTTCTAAAAGGGCTAGGTTGGAGCTCCTGGCAACGACTCAAACCAGAAGACAGTGTTTAGGGAGAATGGCCTCCACAGCCTATAGAAACATCATCCATTTCTATGAGGATTAATTGTAGCACTCTCTTCCCCCAGAAAGGGTAGAGATGCTATAGGTTTAGGGAAATCCTAGTGTCTGGGGCCAAAGAAAAGAGGGGCAGAGTCAGGGGGAAGCCCAGAGGATCTGGGCTGGGGAACTAGTTACCAGCTGTGTGCTACTAGACATGCTGGTCAACCTTTTGTGTTGTCGTTACCTCAGTTTTCAAATGATGTTAGCATTACCTATGCCACCAGGTTCCATTGATGATTACGTGAGATTAGATTTCTGAACACTCTGGAAATGCCTAACACAGATGTTAAACAACACTTGTAAAATTATGAAAGAGAATACCTAGGTAGATGAGAGAATAGGTTTCTTAGGCAACTGGGGGAGTAAGCTTGGACCAAGCAGATGGGAGACTAGCATTCTCCTAAGAGATCCCCTGGAAATCAAGACAGCACTAGACTCAGTAAGTTGGAGAGAAACATACACGCCAGTTAGGGAAACTGTCTAAATAACCAGCCTCTACCCTTGACTTGTGAACCTGTGACTGCAGTCTCATGATGGTGTTGAACCTAAATTCTGTGTGTTGCCTGTGATAGAATCATAACCAGTAGACACCAGAAGACAGCCTGGAATCCACTGCTGTCCTGGGCTTTAGTGGCCACAAGTGTTGTGTTTCTGGAGCCGTAAACATGGGAGGGAGAGGCAGCCACAAAGGCAGGGAGCTGGCCGCTTCCAGACATCTGGCTGAAGTTCCACCACACCCTCATCTCCATCCTGTCTGCAATTGCACTCCTGGGGCTGGCCTGAAGCTGGACAAGATTCCACACAAGTTGAGGAGCAAAGCACCTCTCCCTGGATAATCACCCAAAGAAAGTCAGTGTTTCTTCTTGCATCCCAGTTTTGAGGTTTCTTTCCCCTTCTCTTTGATAATTTTACAACATACTTTGCCTCTTTTCAGCCCACATAATAAATCCGTGAGGAGATAAATGAGGTGCTGAACTGACAAGCAGGGCTGTATGGGTCTCACTCCTGGTAAATTCTAGAACTACTAGCTTCTCCATCATATCTAAATGCCAATAAAGACATAGTCTCAAAAACATACCTGAATTTTGCAGATAGTTGAGAGTTCTAGGACACTAATTCTGACCAACTAAAGCAGTAAACATTAATAAGCAAACTGCAGTTAGCTTTGGACAATGAATCTATGTCAATTATAAGATGAACAATATTGAATATTGATAGAGCAGGTTAAAGTTTACAATATATCTTATACCCATTACCTCATGTGATCATGAAAGCTACCCTGTGAGGCAGGTGTTTGTGTAGCCAGCCTTCGAGCTGTTCCAAATGATTTTCTCCTCCTGATATTCATGCCCTTCTGTAGCCACTCTCACATTGCATAGGGCTCACCTGAAATGATGGAGTGTGGCCTCTAAGATTAGGTCATTAAAGACTTTCTGGCTTTCACCTCATACTCTCTTGGGTTCCTCCCTCCGGAGGAAACCAGCAGCCATCTTGTGAGGATGCTCAGCAGCCCATTGGGGCAGGAACAACATGGAAATGGATCCTGAAGTTCCTATCAAGCCTTCAGAAAACTGTAGTCACGCTCAGCATTTTTAAATATAATTCACATACCATACGGTTCATTCATTTAAAGGATAGAAGTCACTAGTTTTTAGTACATTCACAGATATGTGCAACCATCACCACAGTCAAATTTAGAACACCTTCACCACAAAAACAAAAACCCATAAACTTCAGCTGTCACCTCCATATCTTCCCAGTTTCCCCAGCCCTAAATAACCACTAAACTGTTTCTCTCTATAGATTTGCCACTTGTGGACATTTCATATAAATGGAATCATATAGTATGTGGTATTTTGTGACCTACTTCTTATATTAAGCATCATGTTTTCAAAGTTCATCCGTGTTGTAGTGTGTATCAGAACTTTATTTCATCTTATGGCTGAATAACATTCCATTATGTGTATACACATTTTGTTTATCCATTCATCAGTTCATTAATACTTGGCTTGTTTCTGACTGTGGGCTATTGTAAATGCATGCTGCTATAAACATTTATATACAATTATTGGAGTGGACATATGTTCTCTTGTGTATATACCTATGAGTAGAATTGCTGGGTATATAGTAACTATATGTTTAAGCAGTTGAGGAGCTTCCAGGCTCTTTTCCAAAGTGGCTGTACCACTTTTACATTCCCACCAGGAGTATACAAGGGTTCTGATTTCTCCACATACTCATCCACATTTGTTATCTGACTTATTTGGATATGAAGTAGTATCTCATTGTGTTTTTGATTTGCATTACCCTGATGACTAATGATGCTGAGCATTTTTTCATGTGTCATGGGTCATTCGTATACCTTCCTTGGAGAAATGTCTATTCAGATCTTTCCCCATTTTTTAATTGAGTTATCTGGTCTTTATTACTGAACTGTAGGTGTTCTTTACATATTCTATATATAAGTCTCTTATCAAATATATAATTTGCAAATATCTTATTCCATTCCATGGATTGTCTTTTCACTTTTAAACAGTATCCTTCAAAGTACAAAATATTTTAATTTTGATGAAGTCCAATTTATCTATTTGTTTTCTTTTGTGGCTTGTGCTTTTGGTGTTATATTTAAGAATCCAGTGCCAAATCCAAGGTCATGAAGATTTTCCCTTGTTTCCTCATAATAGTTTTATAGTTTTAACTCTTAGATTTAAATCTTTGGTCCATTTGAATTAATTTTTATATAGTGTAAGATAAGGGTCCAACTTAATTCTTTTACATATGGATATCCAGTTGTTCCAGCACTATTTGTTAAAAAGATTCCTCTGGCCAGGCACGGTGGCTCACACCTGTAATCCTGGCACTTTGGGAGGCCATGGTGGGTGGATCACCTGAGGTCTGGAGTTCAAGACCAGCCTGGCCAACATGGCAAAAACCCGTCTCTACTAAAAATACAAAATTAGGCCTGGCACGGTGGCTCACACCTGTAATCCCAGCATTTTGGGAGGCCGAAGCCGGCAGATTGCCTGAGCTCAGGAGTTCACAACCAGCCTGGGCAACAGGGTAAAACCCCCTCTTTACTAAAATACAAAAAATTAGCCAGGCATAGCAGCGTGCGCCTGTAGTCCCAGCTACTCAAGAGGCTGAGGCAGGAGAATTGCTTGAACCCGGGAGGCAGAGGTTGCAGGGAGCCAAGATCGTGCCACTGCACTCCAGCCTGGGTGACAGAGTGAGACTCCATCTCAAAAAAAAAAAAAAAAATTAGCCGGGTGTGGTGGCACATGCCTGTAGTTCAGCTATTCAGGAGGCTGAAGCAGGAGAATCACTTGAACCCAGGACACGGATGTTGCAGTGAGCCGAGATGGTGCCATTGCACTCCAGTCTGGGCATCAAGAGCAAAACTCTGTCTCAGAAAAAAAAAAAAAAAAGATTCTCCTTTCCCCAATTGAAGGACATTAGCATTCTTCTCAAAAATCAGTTGACCACAGCACACATGGATATATTTCTAGACTCTCACTTCTATTCCATTGATCTGTATGTCTACTGCTGTGCCAGTACCACACTGTCTTGAGGGCTATTGCTTTGTACTAAGTTGAAATCAGAAAGTGTGAGTCCTCCAATTTTGTTCTTCTTTCTCATGATTATTTTGGTTATTCTCATCCCTTGTAATTTCACATGAATTTCAGTCAGTTTGTCAATTTCTACAAAGATACCAGCAGGGATTCTGATAGGGATTTTATTGACTCTGTAGATGAGTTTGGAGAATATTGCCATTTTAACAACATTAAGTCTTCTGATCCATGAACATGGAATATCCATTTATTTAGATCTTGTTTAATTTCTTTCAACAATATTTTGTAGTTTTCAGAGTATAAATTTTCCACTTTTTTGTTAATTTCATTTCTATGTATTTTATTCATTTTGATACTACTGTAAAGGGAATTGATTTGATTGGATTTTCGGATTGTACATTGCAACTATTTAGAAATACAATGGATTTTTGTATATTGATCTTGTATCCTGCAACCTTGTTGAGCTTATTTATTAGTTCTAATAGTTTTCTTTAGTGGATTCCTTAGGATTTTCTATATACAAGATCATTTCATTTGTGAACAGAGATGGTTTTATTTCTTTTCTTCCAATCTGGATGACTTTTATTTCTTTCTCTTGCCCAATTGCCCTGGCTAGATCCTCTAATATGATGCTGAATAAAAGTGACAAAAGCAACATCCTTGTCTTATTTCTGATATTCAGGGGAAAGCATCTAGTCTCACCATTAATATGATATTAGCTGTAGGCTTTTCACAGATACTTTTTGCCAGACTGAGGAAGCTCCCTTCTGTTCCTAGTTTGTTGAGTGTTTTTATCAGGGAAGTGTTTTGGATTTGTCAGATATTTTTTCTGCATTTACTGATATGATCATGGGCTTTTGGTTTTCATTCTGTTGCTATGCTGTATTATATTCCTTGACCCACCAACATCTTGACCATGACCTTATGGGACACACTGAGCCAGACCAACCAGCTAATCAGCTCCTGCATTCTCAATGCACAGAAACTGTGTGAGATAATAAATGCTGTTTCTTTCTTGAGCTGATGAATTTTAAGGTAATTTGTTATAAAGAATAGATTACAAGGATAGGATAGCATCATTATCATTGTTTTATACATGAAGCAACTGGAGTTTGGAGTATTTACTTATCTCACAAACCTATTCTGGGTTAGAGGTGGTAGTGGAAGTGATTTGAAGCAGATCTTCTGACTTAAATCGTGAATTTTCCTCCACAAATTTATGTCTTTAGTGACACAGCCAAGTTTACGCAAATTTTATCTCTTTGGTTGGCAGGCCCATCTCATATATTGGACAGGTAGTTCACTGCACAGGGCAAGTGGCTGATGAGGCAAATTGTAACTGATACCTGGCCTGTGCTACCTTTTCACATGTGCACAAAGGCACTGCATAAAGCCAGTTGGGTTGTTCCAATAAAATAATATAACTAGAAAAAGTTTTGTATTTATCTAGTTTCTAGTTTTACATGCCATCAACCAATATTAGTCAACGAGACTTGTCCCACCCAGAAAAATTTTTTAATCCGTGACAAGATTCGTTCTCATTACCCTCTGTTCTTACCACCATCACCTTCCCCAACCATGCCACCCACAGCCTCTTCCTCAGGATCTGGCTCTTAGGAAGGAGAAAAGTAGGGAAAATACTTCATGTGATTTGAGGGTCTTCTGTGTGCCAATACATAGCTGGACACCTTACACACTCAATTGTAATGTACAATTGTAACTACATAATTTATCTCCATGAGTTTGACAGGCAAGTATTATTATCCCCATTTTACAGAAAGTAAACCCACTGAGAGAGGTCAAATAACTATCCAAGTCACATAGATGGTTAATGGTGGAAACAGGGTTAGAACACAGGTCCATTTGATTCCAAAAACAATGCTCTGCTCACCATATCTTGCTGTTTCATCTGACTAACAAATCCAAAGATGATGTCCCATGAGGAACATTGACGTTCCCATAGAGAACTACTGCTGAACAAACAACACTTAAGACCAACATAAATTTATCTCAAATGCTGGACTGTCAAGCCTTAAAATATGGGATGATTTTGGATGTTAAGAACTCCCAATACCCTTCAAAACATATCACGTGAATGACCTCTTTGATTTAAGGGTAGCCCCACTGACCAGTCCCTATGGATACAAACCGACAGTCCACTAAAGTCCACGTCCTGGGTGTCAGAGGATGGTTTACCTTCCAACTCTGTGATGGAAGGAAAGACCTACTAATACAGTAAGGCAGATGTTCACTCATTCCTTCAGCCAATATTTATTTGGAGCTCACAAAAGCAACATCCTTGTCTTGTTTGTATCTGGTATGTGATAAGCCCAGAGGATAGGGGACACAGCACTAAACATGGCGGACATGTTCCCTGACCTCATGGAGCTCAGAAGATAATGAGCTCCTTAACTTGCCCTTACCCTCCTACACCACACACACACCACACACACACATACACACACACACACACACACACAGCTGCCCAAAGTGGGAAGGAAACTACTTACACAGCTATCATTAAAACCCCTATAGTAGAAGACTGAATTGATGGGGCACGGCTTGGGGGTTTAAAAGTAAGAAGTAACTAAGAAAGTCAAAGCAATGCTTCCAGAAACTTTTCTCACCTTCTCAGGTGAACAACTAGTGCGCATTCACACAGATACCTCTAAGCAGCTGCACAGGGGCCAGAAGAAGAGGCTCAGACCATTGTTCCCCCCTCACCTGCAGGTCAAGAGAAGTACACGGCTAGGAGAAAGAGCACTGAGAAGAGCTGACCCTTAGGAAAACTTGGCTTTAAAATCAGGAATGTCCGCTTGTTATTGCCACAGTCTGACTAGGGAATCTCAGGAGGTGGCAGGGTTTGGGTTCATTTTAGAACAACATGTAGAAAGAACTGACAGGCCACCCACAACCTTATCTGAACCTGTAATGTCTACAAAATTGGGCAACGAAGTTTAAAGAAACAGCTTTTTCCTTACAGGTTTTTGGTGCCAAGACCCCTTCTGGTCCAATTGTAACTAAGTAAATATAGAAGCCAGGAAAAATTAAATGGAATTTTTGGAACTTGATCCTGGGTGTGCTGCAAGCTGAGGACAGAAATATTTGGACTGATGAAAGTGGGGTGTCGGCTTGTTTGCTTTAGGGTCCTTCCCATCCTACAGAACTCTGGCCAGTGTTAGAGTCAGACTGGCTTCCAGGCTCCTTGGAAAGATCAAAGTTCAGAGTGATCTGTCCAAATACCTCTCCTTTTACAATGTATCATACGGAGAAAATTAGGTGATAGCCTAATTTTAAGACAGAACTGCTTAAAAAACTCCATGTACCAGAAAAACTGGTTAGAAAAGTGGAATTTGAAACCATGTCTAAGAAACAGATGCACAAGTACTGATAAGGTAAGAGTGTGGGCAGTCTCAAGGGCTGCCGCAGAGGGCAAAAGAAAAGCAGTAAGCAGGGAGCTGGGCCTGCTTCTGCCTGCAGCCCGAGCAGCTCAGCTTTCACGCCTCATAAACTGGGATCTGAAAAAGCTTCAGTTTAGAGAAAAAGATCCTGATAGATGAGCTGGCTTAGATAGGTGATAGATAGATAGAGAGATAGATAGATAGAATATAGATTGATGATAGATTAAATAGATGATTGATAGATAATAGAATAGATATAGATCGATGATAGATTAAATAGATAATAGATAGATGATAGATTGATAGAAAATAGATAGATAGATAGATAGATAGATAGATAGATAGATAGATAGATGGATAGATAGAAAGAATGAAGGTTGGAAGGTAAATCAAGACAGAGAGAGATAGGCAAAACATATACAACATGAGAAATCCTGGTGGGGTAGAAAGAATGCTGCCTTGGGAGTCAGGAGAAATGACTTCTGGCCTAGGCTGCCACTGGTTCTGATGTGATCATAACCTGTAAGTCTCTCTCTTTTTTTTTAAGCGCTCTCTAAGGACCTTTAACTCCAACATTAGTTGGCTCTCTGATTGCAAGGAAGCTCTCCGAGATGCCTACAGTTGCCTTCAATGATCTTGGAACTTAGTCTATAGTCTCCTCTAAAATGGAGTTTTATGGAGAGATCAACCTGGGACCTGTTAGATCCTCTCTATGCTTGGAAGATCCGTGTAACCCATCACAGAGAGCAATTCAGAGAAGAAAATCTGCACATTCTACTCCAAAGAGGACTACCCTGTGCCCTGGGTCATTATAATCACCCCCAAAATGAGAATAATAAAAGCATGTTGTTATTGAGAACTCACAGTGGGTCAGATATGGAGCCCAGCATTTTATACATATTAACTCATTTAATTTCCACAACGGTCCTGTGAAATTGGAACTAATATCAATCTCATTTTACAGGTTAGGAAACTAAGGCTCAAAGAGGTTAAAGGACTTGTCCAAAATCATGTTGCTGCTAATAGCAGAAGCTGACTTCAACATCAGTGCTTTCAACCACCATGCTGTTAAAAATGGAGACCAATATGAAGACCCTGTTGAGATCTGAAGACCCATCAGAGTAAAAGTAGTGAACTGCATTGTCTAGCACAGAGTAGCTGCTCCATAAAAACAGGAATCTTCAGGGTGCCTCAGAGAGACTTCAGAATAGGCTGGCCACACACTGAGTTATTAAGGAGCAGTGGCTCTTAGGGACAGAGGAGGAACATACCGAATAGCTCTCCAAAGCAATGATGAAACCAGGTCAATGACTACTGGCAGAGTGAGAGAAAGATAAACAAGCAGGTCCCAACAGACAGGCTGAGGGGCGCATGTCGCAAGGGGAACTGCCAGAAATCCATGCCACGTTCCAAGAGTCTGTCTGCATTGCTTAATGGTTCTAGGACTATGTGAATGGATCTTATATACTGCTGAATTCCTGATGTAAAGCTTTAAAAGGTCAGTTCTGGGTCAAGTGAGCTGAGAGAAAGCTCTGCCTCCAACTTCTGAGGTCAGTTTTCCTTCATATTTGTGCCTGTTCCTTATGGAAGGGAAGAAGGAAAGAGATACCCACTGACATTTCAAAACATTTTCCCCTAGAATATTTGACTAAGTCTCCCCCAGATTCCTCTTCCCTATGGACCTGTAGCCTTTGCTTTCTAGCCCAGTATCTCCAGAATCCTAACCTTTCCTTCCACTCCTTTGTCCACACGGCTTGTTTCTTTTGAAAAACCTTCACATCTCCCTAAACATGAATGGTTGCCTGCCAGCAACAAGGAAGCATTGCTGTCCCTCAAAAAGGGTCTGGAAAGGCCGGTCTATGGGACAGAAAGAAAATCTGTCCTGTGATGAAGACATGTGAGGGCAGACACCAACTAAGAACCAAGGGCAGGCACACTGCCTCTGATGAGGAGGGCAGGGAGGGAGGAAAAAGGGAAGGAAGGGAGGGAGGGAAGAAGGGAGAAAGGGCAGGAAAGGAAGGAGGGAGGGAGGAAAGGAGGGACAGACACAGGGAGAGAGGAAAGGAGGGAGGGAGATAGGGAAGAAAGGAACTTCCCTTTCCTGGGGAGGATTACCTTGATGGATACTTACATCCGATCCGAGGATTTGGAGACCTCAGACCATACTCAGGGCCTGCCAGTAAACTTTGAAAAGTTTTTCTATAAAATGAGTCAATTATACATTCTGTTAATGACCTTGATGGACATTCTGTGCTGTTTCGTTTTTTCAGCCCTAAGTCCTTTAAAAATGCTCTGCTGAGTGGTCCTGATATCCATCCCACTTTATCTCTCTCCACTCCCAAGGGGGATCCTCTACCCCAGTGAAGTCACCTTGTCTGATCTTACTACCGTCTTATCTCACTGTCTTTTGTTAGAATTATATATCAGTCTGTCTCTCAAACTACAATATAAACCTAAAGGCTAAAGTACTAGATTTCCTATTTGTCCCTCCAGGTCCACTTTCCACCTTCTCCATCCTGCCCTTGGGAGGCTGAACTCTTCAGTTCCCCACCAACCCACCTTGGGTCCCTTGCACCTGTGGCTGCTGGTGGGTGTGACCAATGGGAGGCTCAGATGAAAGATTGGAGGATAAGAAGAGAGAGAGTCCAGGTATTTATTCCCTCCTGCCAGGCTGTGCTTTAAGCAGTGGTTGTGTTCTTCTACTAAATGCCATAGCTCCTACACGATGTCCCCTCTCCAACAGCCACAGTGCAGATCTGGTAGCCACTCCTTTCCTGTGCCCGTTCAGGCTGAGGGGTGTAAGGATTTCTATGTTGTTAACCCCTGCATACTGCACCATCCCTTCCTGGTTCTCAGACTTACCCCACAGCTTTGTAAAGTGTCCACTCATTAAATCCCCTGTCATGTATTTATTCATTATGGATTATTCACTTAGTGTGAAGCTGACACCGTGCTAGGCACATGGTGGACATGAGCCCTGTGTCACCTCTCCCTCCTTCCTGCTAGGGCCCTGGAACCCCAGCCCCAGCCCTAGAGAGGCGCCTCCTACCCAATTCTTTTCCCTTTGCTAGTTCTACTGAAGGTGATTGATATATCTTTGGGTTTAGGCTTAGAAATCTCTCTTACAATGTAAATATGGCTTGTAGAAGAAGTACATTCTTCTCTTGCTCATTATGGAAGTGAATGAGTTTATCAAACTTGTTGGAAAGAGCGGGTAAACATAGCATATTTTGAGAGCCTGCCATTTACTTGCCATTATTGAAGTGTTACTGCTTCTGTGAATCCCTCAAGACAGTGCAGTAGATGTTGCTTTAGGTTCTGAAGAGGGAGGGGAGGCTTGATCATGGCAGTACTAAGGAGGACGCTGAGGGTGGTGAGTGCAGGGCTGTGCAGACAGCGGAGTAAGTGGAGGGGATTGTGCCCAAAGATAGGGAAAGGCCCTGAACGGAAACTGGATTCATTCACGTATTTGTGCAGCGCTGGTCTGGCCCACCCACTTCCTTCCCCCTCCTCCCTGCCTGCCATTACTTCTCTACATGAACCGCTACTTCCTCCTCTTCTTTTCCTGCTGTTTTCACTCATATATGTATGGTTCAGGTTACACAGGAAGCCCATGTTCACTATTGCCTAAAAAAAGATGCCAGGTACCTCTTATGTAACATCCAAACACCAGAGGCTCCGGGAAAATATTAAGGAATCTGAGAAAGTAATTTCATAAGAGCCCTGATATCTATGGCTCTGCCTGGAATGAGTGAATGTCATGTGGATGGAACCCTAAGAGGTAGGATATCTCCATGTTATGTGCTCAGGAAACCTGGAGGGCTACTGTGATCACAAATTGGGACAGCCTCTCCTTTCTCCAGCATTTAAATTAGAACCAGTGAGAATCAGATCACAGAGATCACACCTATGAGTATGGAATATGGGGCTTAAGGACTCCAGAGGAGCCCCTGCCACCGTGACACGATTCTCTGAGGCATGGGCCTCATTGCCACCAGGGATGGGGGATAAGCAAGGGTGTGTCAGTTCTCTGATCACAGGTACAGTGCTGCACTCTTGCTAGTGGGATTTGTGGCAGAGGCTGCTAGTTGTCTACTGCAGTTTCTCTCTATGCTCGTCACGCCAACTGGAGAAACGACAACATTTCCCAGCCTCCGCTAAGCTCTGGCCAATGTGCTACAAGCAGAAGCAACGTCTGGTGCTTCCAGGAAATCTCTTTATAAGTCAGTTGTCAGATGCCATTTTTCCCCTCCTTCATTGTTCCTTCCTTCTTTCTCCTGCTTAGAATGTGGATGTGATGGCTGGAGTTTGAGCAGCCATCTCAGACTATTAGGTAGAAGCCACATGCAGAAGGTAAGGGTGTTAAGACTGAAATCTGAATCCCTGACAGTTTGTATGATCATATCCGCCCTGGACTGCTTATCTCTAGACCTCTTCTATTTAAAAAGAAAATAAATTTCTACTTTGTCTATAACACTATTATTTTGGTTGGTTTCTTTGTTATATGTGACCTGATCTGATTCTAATTGATAAAAAAAAAAAATCTCTCCAGGCTTTAGGTAGGGCACATAAGTTACCTTAAATAAATTCTTGCTCAGAAATTCTACTGTCATTTCCTTAATTTTTTCCAGAGGTGTCTCAATATGGAAGTCACTTTCTCTTTCTTTCTAGGGAAGTGGAGGCAATATTTCCATGGTCCTTGAAGATGTGCATTTCAATGGTTTAAACGACAAAGGAGAAAATGGAATATCGTTTAGGTCCCTATCCTGGTTCAAGGGTTCCCTGGGGGCAGCTGTGCCACAGTGTAACTATTAAACAGAAACATAAGACCCACCTACATTTAGAACCAACCTAGAGATTAATAGCAATTTGATGTCTCCAGATTACTGGGTGATCCTTAGATAAAAGAGGCTCAGGAAACAGAAACACATCCGTGTCTTCAGCTAGAAAACAACACTCAGCAAGTCAGAGCCCACACAACACAACTGTGATCGAGAATGATAGATCTGGCCATTTCGGGAAGTAGTTGGCAGTGGAGGGAAGTGGCAAAGGAAGAAGAGAGAGGCTGGAGGGTGGGGCTGGCAGGGAGTGGACACAGTGTTCCTGACCACCCTTTCCTCCAGCTGTGCCTACAATGAGGTGTGCTTTTGGTCCCTGCATGGTCTCCACTGCCATCATCCCTGCCCCAAATGTAAACTCCAGTTATTCTCTGAACCAGCCATGTTCTTCCAGAGCAATAAGCCTTCGTTCATGCTGTTCCCTGTGTTTAGGAAGCTCTTAACCCTCCACCAGTGCAAATAATACCTCCTCTGCCTTCCAAAATTTCCTCAGGCAGAGTTAGACCACTTCTCCTCTACGCTTCCAAAGCACTTTGTCTTCAAGCAAATTTCAATCTTTAGGGACAGCCAAGGGGCTGCATCGTATGCATGCTTGAGTTGCATTAATTTAACTGTGCATGCTCAGTAAACAGAAAAGAAAAAGAGATCTCTTTATTCCCCATCCTCTAAAAAATAAACCTTATACATCATTTTTATAAAAAACTTTTTAAAAGGAGGTTCTAGCTGAAAACAAAGGAAGCTACTTAGAGTTGCTTTATGGGATTTTGGAGGGAGGAGTTTTCTGGGCTGTTTGTCACCTCCCTTTCTGTGCTGACTTTGGACTAAGTCTGAACACGATGTGACTCCTCTGCACAGCATCCGGGATGGCTTTTTGGAGTGCCTCCCTTTTCTCAGCTGTGAGCTTTGGAAGGGCAGGAACTGGTTATATTTACTTGGGGATCTTCTGGGCCTAGCACAGTGCCAGGCAGGCAGTTAGTGTTCAAAAAATGTTTGTTGGAAGAAAAGTTGAATGATTCCAGTGTTTCCCACTGGCTGTACCATAGTTAGAATCTGAAGGAAGCTGTTTCACCCAGCGTACCTCTACCGCAGCCTTTGCAAACTGTCATCCAACCCCGTCTCTGAAGACACCTAACCCAAGCTACTCACTTTTGAAAGCAGCCCACATCACTGCAGATACATGCCATTGTCAGTAGACAAGGAACATGTAGGACGCCAATCATGGCACCATGAGCACAAGGAGCTTAAGTGACTTCTGCTGCTGCCACCACTGATGATGAGTCAGTAATGGAATCAGAAGCCTTATGTTCTGAATTAATTACACTGACTTTCTGTCATCAGGGCTTGGGAAGCTCTCAGGTATTAATGGCCTATTCCATTCTCAGCCATGCTCCTGAGAAGTCAATCTTTCAAATACCTCAGGTCTCCAGAGATCAGCCTTCTGAAATCCTCAGAATGGCTATGAACCTGGCAGTAACAATGCAGTGGAAGGGGAAGAAACTGGCATCTGACAACTGTCTTACAAAGAGATTCCCTGGAAGTGCCACACATTACTTCTGCTTATAGCACATCAGCCAGAACTTAGTGGAGGCATCATCCATAACAGTAGACCAAGGAGTGATGAGGACCTGCAGGTGGTAGTCAAGAATGGCTAAGAAATTCGGCCTTTAACCTGAAAAAGACAAGAAATCATTAAGGGTCAGATCTGCCTTTTAGAAAGGCCACTCTAGCTATAGTGGAGATAGTGGATTCACTGGGTTCCAACTACAGGCAAGAAGCCCAGAGAGAAGAGAGTTGTTATGGTCATGCACCGGAGGGCTGCCAGTCACTGAACCAAGTAACGGCAATGGGGGAAGCGAAGTAGGCATGAAGGCCTATGATGAGAAGACTGGATGAGGGATTAGATGTGGGATAGGATGAGGGATTGATGTAGGACCAGATGAGGGATTGGCTGTAGGACGGGATGAGGGATTGGATGTAGGATGGGATGAGGGATTGGATGTAGGACCAGATGAGGGATTGGATACAGGACCAGATGAGGGATTGGATGTAGGACAAGATGAGGGATTGGATATAGGACTGGATGAGGGATTGGATGTGAGACCAGATGAGAGATTGGATATAGGACTAGATGAGGGATTGGATGTAGGAGCAGATGAGGGATTGGATGTAGGAGCAGATGAGGGATTAGATGTGGGATCAGATTAGGAAGAAGATGTAGAGCCGGATGTGGGATTGGATGTAGGGTCGGATGAGGGACTGAATGTAGGATCGGATGAGGGATTGGATGTAAGACGGGATGAGGGATTGGATGTGGGACCGGATGAGGGATTGGATGTAGGACCGGATGAGGGATTAGATGTAGGATGGGATGAAGGATTGGATGTAGGACGGGATAAGGGATTGGATGTAGGACGGGATGAGGGATTGGATGTAGGACGGGATGAGGGACTGGATGTGGGACCGGATGAGAGATTAGATGTAGGATTGGATGAGGGATTGGATGTAGGATGGGATGAAGGATAGGATGTGGGACGGGATGAGGGGTTGGATGTAGGATGGGATGAGGGATTGGATGTAGGACGGGATGAGGGATTGGATGTAGGACGGGATGAGGGATTGGATGTAGGACAGGATGAGGGATTCAATATAGGACCAGATGAAGGATTGGATGTGAGCAGGTGAAGAGAAGGGGCCATCCAAGAGGACATCTGGGTTTCTGGCTTGGGTGACAAATGAGTGGTGGTGCCAATCACTGACAAGCAGCTCCATGGAGAAGTTAATGCCCCATCCAGAGTATCCACCATTGGGATGAGAAGGGAAGAAGTCAGAGCCTCCCATCCCTCCAGATCCAATTCTCCACCACAGTTAGGTGCATGAAGCCATTCTACTGCTGTCTGCGATCTAGCCCTTAGGCGTCCTCAAGGGTCAAGGGTCACCCCAAAGAAGACAGGGCAAATATTGGGACAATCAAGGAGAAACCCAATTAGAGACAGAAGACAGACCTTGCCTGGAGTCCAACTGGCTAAGGGACATACAACTCTGCAGCATTACTACTGCCTGTCTGAGAGTTTCTTTGTCCATTTAAAAGGAATCATGGAGCTGAGAATGGATCCGTACAGTCCTTAGCCTAATGAATTTATAAAATATACACCAGGTGCCAGGTACTAGCTAGATAATGAGGGTTCAGTGTTTAAAAAGCCCTGTCAATCCAGTGGGGGAGGGTGGCTTCTGCAAAAATCTATGGTTCAGCGTGTTGACTATGAGAGTACAAACCAACAGAAAGGCTCAGTGTCAAAGACCCTGAATGGAACAAGAAAGATAGAGACAGGAAGGATCAACCCACTAACTTTTCAGACAGAGAAAACACTGGTGCTTCTTGATAGCAACCCAGAAGAGAGGACCAAGAGGCCAGGGGCAGAAACTTAGGAAACTAGGTAGAAAGGGAAAGAAGGACTCAGCAATGGAAACCTACTCCTGGCAAAGGCAGGGGTGTCTTTAAGAACCAGGGCCCAGAGGAGTCAGAGGCAAGAGATCTGAATAGCAAAGAACTTCAAAGAGAGGATGTGGACACCTAAACAGAAAGTAAGATGACAAAAGTAGCCAGGCGTGGTGGCTCTCCTCTGCAATCCCAACACTTTGGGAACCCAAGGCAAGAGGAACGCTTGAGGACAGGAGTTCAAGACTAGCCTGGGCAACATAGTGAGACTCCATCTCTTTAAAAAAAAAAAAAAAAAGAAGAAGAAGAAGAAAGAAAGATGAAAAAACACCTGCCCCTGGCCACTTTGTGACTACAAGTGGGAAAAAGAGCATCTTCCTTGGGTGATATGGGTGATATTGGTAGAAGCAGGCACCGTGAGTGGTAGAAAGTGGGAAGCTAGAGTGATTGCAAAAAACTAAGTTAACCAGAACAGAGAAATAGAAGTGAGAGAAGACAAGAAGGTAGGTGGTGGTGTAGAAGAGGACTGAGAAGACAGGTCAAGGAAAGTGTCTGGTGGGCATTTACTAAATGAAGCTATGAGGCTGGTAATGACGATAACGCCATTGGTGAGTTTGAGAGGAAGGCCAATATAGCCAGGGGTAGGTAAATGCTTACTCGTGTAAAAACATTTTCCACAGTGTGGTGGTTCACGCCTGTAATCTCAGCACTTTGGGAGGCCCAGGCAAAAGGATCCCTTGAGGCCAGGAGTTCAAGACCAGGCCTGGCAACATAGTGAGACCATGTCTCTAGCAAAAATTTAAAAAGTTAGCTGGGCATGGTGACCTGCACCTGTAGTCCCAGATCCTTGAGCCCAGGAGGTTGAGGCTGCAGTGAGCTATGATTGCATCATTGCACTCCAGCCTGGGTGACAGAGCAAGACCTCATCTCATTAAAAAGAAAAATCCATAGAGAAAAACTATGGCCCTCCTCATAGTATTTGCATTGGTGGTCTCACCAGCCACAGCTGGGTGGGCCTTGGGACCCTGCCTGGTGTGGCTCCTTCTAAGTTGTCCAGTCCAGTGGTGTTCAGGGGGTGTCTATTCCATAACAAGGAGCTTGAGCCAGAATGTAATCAATGAATAGCTTCCTTCATCTAGAACAGAAGTCAGCACTACAGTCCCTTGTCCCCACCAGCAAAGCCCATCCAACCCACTAGGTATCTCTGACTTGCACCAGTTTTTATTTTTATAAAAAGTTGCCAGGCATGGTGGCTCATGCCTGTAATCCCAGCACTTTGGGAGGCCAAGGTGGGTGGATCACCTGAGGTCAGGAGCTCGAGACCAGATTGGCCAACATGGTGAAACCCCATCTCTACTAAAAATATAAAAAATTAGCTGGGAGTGGTGGCACACGCCTGTAATCCCAGCTACTTGAGAGGCTGAGGCAGAAGAATCGCTTGAACCTGGGAGGCGGAGGTTGCAGTGAGCCGAGATCATGCCATTGCACTCCAGCCTGGGCAAAAAAGAGCAAAACTCCATCTCAAAAAAAAAAAAAAAAAGTTATATTGGCACACAGCCACACCTATTTGCTTATGCATTGTCTCTGGCAACTTTGGAGCCCCTAGATAGCAACGTTGAGTCACTGTGACAGAGACTGTCCTGCAAAGCCTAAAATACTCACTCTCTGGCATTTTATGGAAAAAAAATGCACCAATATTTCGTCTAGAAAGCCTTATTCTAAAAAATCAATAGAACCTGAAAGTGTGCTTCCTGACATCACTGGTTTACATTTTGGTGCAAGCACCTTAACTGGTTGTAACTGGTAGCAGTTTGTGGCCCGGCTTCTGTGATGGACTTTGAGCAGTGCTGTCCATAGAGCAGTGGAGAAGGACAGCCACAGCTTACCTGTGGGTTCAAAGGTCAGGCTCCAAGGAGGCGAAGCCACCGTCCTTCCCTCCATAACAGACTGACGTCCTGGACACCATACTTAAAAGGTACTCAGAAGCTACAGAACAGAGGCCCTGCCTTCAGGTTATTTTGATGAGAGAAGCATGTATGTGTGTTTATGCTTGTTTTTGTTCATTATAATTAGACTGCTCACTCCTCAGCGTAAAACTTGTTTAACCATCAACTTCTGAGTATACATTTTGTCACTAAAGGAAAACAAAATTATAACAGGAAACCACCAAACTCTTTACTAGGAAAGGAAAAAACTATTTATTTTCATTCTATGGAAATTGTTATGAAGTAGTGGATAATAATAATGTGGAGGTAATTTGTCCAATTTCTCCCAATTTAAGCACCTGATTAATTTCTTTGAGCTTTGCAAAATGTCCTAGGTCAGGGTGGTGGTGTTTGATTTATTTCTTGGGAGGTGTGTGTTTTAAATCAGGAATGGCAAGTCGTTTCAGAAATGCAGTTGGTTATATTATAAGAGGATAACAAAGAAGCCTCCTTACTCCATCTATCCGTCTACCCATCCATCTATCCATCCATCCATCCATCCATCCATCCATCCATCCATCCATTCGTGAACACTTACCTCATGCCAGGAGCTGTGCTAGGTACTAAGGCTAAGTGACGAGAAAAATACACAGAAAAGGTTGTAGTCTGAGTAGGCTAGTGAGGAGAGGCCTCCTGCTTGGCTGAATACTGGCTTGGGTCCTGATTCTGCTCTAAACTAGTTGTTCGACTCAGTCGTCTTTGGCCTGCTGGGCACACAGTGTTCCATGACACAGAGATGACCCTGCCAGAATATGGTCACATTCAGACCGGATCCCTGGGCTGGCTCCGACTCATCTCACTGCCCTGACACCCCTGTGGTACTTGACTCACTCCTCAGCCAGTCTGCAGGGAGGCGTGGATGCCGGAGGAGCTCTCCCACAGCCACACCTCCCCCAGCCTTCCAGAAAGTCCTCTCAAGGACTCTCCTGCATTCCAGCAACCAGCCCTTCCAGTTGGGCAGAAATTTCCTGCCCTGGCAATCAAGAGGCATTTTGTTTTGTTTTACTTTAAATGCACAACACATCCCCAGGCAGCTCCACCCTCGGATCTAAGCCCATTAAATCTATTCCTTTTGGACCTTTATTCCTATGCATGAGAAAGGGAAACCGGGAGAGAGGGTGGGGAGAGAACGTAATGTAATAAGGGTCTCCCATACACAGAGGAAAAGAAATTGGAAGGCCCCTTGCACCCCTTGGTCCGTGTCTTTGCTTTCTCCTCCCTTGAATATGTCACCTCCAATCACCAAAGGCTCTTGAGCTTGTGCCCAGCCTCCTCACCCCAGAGGCACTGGGCTGCATTAACTGAGCTGAAATATGTAAGGTCACAGGAGCTGGTAATAATTAAAGAATACAGCAGACATCTGTGTCTTCAGACTAGAACACATATGTCTACTGTTCTTCATTTAAAACTAATAACAATGTCATGCTAATATAATTAATGCCTCATTTATTAGGTCTAGTGGGAAATAAGCTGTTCTACATAATTGATTCAGATTCCTGGAGCTTACAGTTTGGGGAATGAAGTCATTTAAACATTTTTAATTGTTATGGAAATCTTTCTAAATATATTATATTATTGTATTATTCTCCATTTTTCTAAAGTTTACTCAGCATAATTTATTACCTTCTGTTAGGGCAGGACCATGTCTGTCATTACATACCCAGTGCCAGGTAGAGTATCCAGGCTTCCAATATATGTTTGTAAAAGAAGTAATTATAACCTCCAATATTTAACTTTGATGAAGGAAAATAATGAACTCTTGGACTCATGAGTTCTGGAGAGCTGTTTGACCTTACCTCAAATTATTACATTTTCTGCATTCTTATTTGTGCTTTTGTAATTCTTCTGTCTCCTCCCTCATCATAAAACTGCTAACTTCTAGCTTCTGTTTCTAAAGTTTCCCCCTGCCCCATTAATATGCTGGTTCTAATCTGCTGTAGATCATAATTAAGCTTACTAGGTCATGCCTGAAATAAAAGTGAATAGTGTTGAAGAGATACAGAATCGTTTGAAGATTTTTTGATGTCCATGTTGGGGCCACCCAAAGGCCTTTTTTGCTTCCTGCTGGTTTCAGCTGTGTTTCAGATGGCTGTGTCTGCCATGTATGAATAATTGCCAAATAAGTCAAATATTACTGTAAGAACTGCAGAAGAAATGCATAATAGATGCCTTCTGCATTGGTTAGAACATCTCACCATATGTCATCCAGGAAAAAGATTGCTTCTAATTATAGAATCCGACATCTAAATTAACCGGTTCCTCCACACTTGGGAGTCAAAGCCAACCAGGAATCCCAGCCCAGACAAGGGGGAGCCCCTGAAACATCTAAAGGCTACAATATTCCTCAAAAGTCCAGGGTAAACTTCTCCCAGTATTCGGTAAATCTTCCATTTGCTGTTGCTTTGGATCTGACAGTAATTCCCTCCCAGGTTCCAGGAGTCTCCAAATTTATTACCATAATCAATCTAGTAGGATTGAGTGTCCCACAGTCCAGTGAAATTTTAAGAATCTCTCCTTCATGCAAAAAGGATGCAATAATATATTCTGTCAAGCCACAAAGAGTTCAAAGAAGATAGCAATGGACTGGTCCAAAGTAGGGAGGGAAGAAGTAGAGAAATGAGATGGATTTAGAATTGGACCCACTGGTTCCCACCCTTGGTGTGGCCTCTAACACCACATTGGTTCCAATGCAAACTGGTTAAACCATGAATTTTCTTCCCCCTACTTGGTCTGGTTTAGGGCCAGAGAGTTCTTTGTTGGTTGGAGTCAGGCAGGGCAGGGTCAGAAGGCAGAACTCTTAAGCTTCACCCCTGAGTCAGCAGCTGCCTCGCCAGATGACCTCAGACAGGTTGTCTGAGCTCTTGGGGGTTCCAATTCAATATCTGTTAAACCAGCAATGAGTGTACCCCTCTGCTCATACCACAGTACAAGATTTTGTTAATTGGTATCTGGAAAAGCTTGTATCTTCGGATGAAAGGGTTTATAAGTTTTGAGCTCTGTTCTTAGCTGAGGTCTTTGTATAGTTGGGTTTTATGGCAATGAGGCTTCTATAATTTCCCTTTGGAGAGTTAATTCTATAAGCCTAAGAGTGTCATGGCAAATAGATGCATTTACAAACCTCTTCTATTTCCTTCTGATTGATTTTCCTTCTCATAGATGATCAACATAGACTCATTCAACTCTAAGAAAAATTCTTTGAATAATTTTAATTCTAAAAATATTTGGGGGCCAGGCGCAGTGGCACACGCCTATAATCCTGACACTTTGGGAAGCTGAGACAGGTGGATTGCCTGAGCTCAGGAGTTTGAGACCAGTCTGGGCAACATGGTGAAACCCCGTCTCTACCAAAATACAAAAAATAAGCCAGGTGTGGTGGCATGTACCTGTAGTTCCAGCTACTCAGGAGGCTGAGGCAGGAGAATCGTTTGAACCCAAGAGGCGGAGGTTGCAGTGAGCCAAGCTCGTGCCACTGCACTCCAGCCTGGGTGACAGAGCAAGGCTTCATCTTAAAAAAAAAATGGTATTAACTAAATTTTTCTAAATAAAATTGTGGATTAAACATAGTAGCAAATCTTGCTGGCTTAAAACATTTAATTTTGAATCATTTAGAAAAGATCATGTTTTTTAAAGTGAATAGATACCTTTTGAAATCATCTTTTTTAACAACTTAATTGGGATGTAATTGACATACAATAATATACACTGTTTAAATTATACAATTTGAACAATTCTGACATACATAGACATCCATGCAACCATCAACATGTCAAGATAATGAACATATCCACTACACCTAAAACTGTTGGTGCACTTTTGTTAGGGCTCACTGTCTCCCTTCCTCCATGGTTTGTATTTTCTAGAATTCTAGGGAAATAGAATCATGAAGCATGTGCTCTCTTTTGTCCGGCTTCCTTCTTTTTTTTATTTTTTTTTGAGACAGAGTCTCTGTCACCCAGGCTGGAGTGCAGTGGCATGATCTCGGCTCCTTGCAACTTCTGCCTCCCAAGTTGAAGCAACTCTCCTGCCTCAGCCTCCCACGAGTAGCTGGAATTACAAGCATGCACCACCATGCCCGGCTAATTTTTGTATTTTTAGTAGAGACAGGGTTTCACCATGTTGGCCAGGCTGGTCTCAAATTCCTGACCTCAAGTGATCCGCCCACCTCTGCCTCCCGAAGTGCTGGGATTACAGGCATGAGCCACCGCGCCCGGCCAGGCTTCCTTCACTCCGTATAATTATTTTGAGATTCACTCATGTTGTTGGGTGTATCATAGTTCCTTCCTTTTTATTGCTGACCAAGATTCCATTATGCAGATATTCCACAATGGTGTATCTATTCCCTTGCTGACAGACATTTAGGCTATTTCAGACACAGCCACTACATACACAGCTGCTGTGGACATTCATGTACTAGGCTCTATATGGATCTATCCTTTCATTTCTCTCAGGTAAATACTCAGGAGTGGAACGGCTGGGTCATATAGTACAGGAAGTCCTTGTTTAACATCACTGATGGCTTCTTGGAAATCGTGACTTTAAGCAAAACAACATGTAACAAAATCAGTTTGAACATAGGCTAATTGATATACACCAGAGTTAAATTCCTACAGCATATTTCTGATCACAAAAACATCAACAAACTTTTAAATAAAGACAAAAGCAATTATAATATTAAACATTCAAATAAAAGTGGACACAGCATGGTGGCTTATGCCTGTAATCTCAACACTTTGGGAGGCCGAGGTGGGCAGATGGCTTGAGTCCAGGAATTCGAGAACAGCCTAGGCAACATGGCAAAACACTGTCTCTACAAAAAATACAAAAAAATTAGCTGGGTGTCGTGGCGCGTGCCTGTGGTCCCAGCTACTTGGGAGACTGAGGTGAGACAATCACTCGAGCTCGGGGAGTCGAGGTTGCACTGAGCCACGATCATGCCACTGCACTGCAGCCTGAGCGACAGAGCAAGACCCTGTCTCAAAAAAATAAAATAAAATAAAAATGAGCTATGCATACATTTATGAAAGATTAATAAAAACAAGTAAGATAGTTATTTACCCAATTATTCCAGTTCACTGTCATGGGTGGCCAGAGCCTCTCCCAGCCTCTCAGGGCACAAGGCAGGCAAATATCCTGGACAGGAGGCCATTGCATCACAGGGCACACTCACTCACACACTCACACACACACAATCAGAATGGACAAATTAGACACGCCAATTCACCTAACATGCACGGCTCCGGGGTGTGGAAGGAAACTGGAACATGTGGTGAAAATCCACACAGACAAGGGAAGAAGGAGTAAATTCCACACAGACAACAGCCCCAGCCAGGAAGCGATTATTTTTCCTCATCAGTAATATAACAAAACTACATTGAACGAAATGACATTATTCAAGGATGTGCTGTACAATATTCACTTTTTATTAGATCCTGAATAGTGTATTGTAGAAAGCATGACACATGTGAACCCTTATTTATAGTTCTTTGAACCCCTGCAAGTATTTATCATGGCAATAAAACATTGACACTTTCTTCTTCTTTCCTTATGTTGTGTTAATAATAGAAAGAATTTGCTTTTGTTTTGTGCAGTGCAATTGACAAAAATTCTTTTGCATTCCTTTTAACATGTCCTTATAAGTAATTTTTTCTTCTTCTCTTTCTCTGGTTCATTCCAACTGATTGTCTGCTAAACAACACTAATTAGCATTTCCAAGACTGGATGAGATAGTCTAGATGTGTTCTCAAAAGAAATATATATCCTATTTCTTTTGTTCCCTTGTTTCTCAAATGGCAACATTGACCCTAGGTCATGCTCCCTTGCCAAAGGCTGCCTTGTCCCCTACCTCAAAAGTGAAACTGCAAGGTGTAGCCAGATCCTCCCTCTGACTGCTGCGCTCTTGGCTGCTGCCTTCTCTCTCTCTCCTTTCACATGTCCCCAGACTGATCAATCACTAATGCTGCAGTTGATATCTGACAAATTGCACACCTTGACTCCAACGCTTTCACAGATAAGTCTTCACTAAAAAGATACAGAAACTGGTTTTTATATAATTCCCAAGCTCTGAATCACCTTATTATTCTGTCAAATAAAATTATGTGGGAGACATTGTTGAAGACAAAACTTGCGTTTTCACAGTTTTATGCAAAAAAGAACTTCGTCCAATTGTTGCAGAAAAATTTAGTGAGACTTTTAGAATCTTCACTCCAAAATCTCATTTTCTCTCCATCCCCTCTGCACTGCTTTCTCCTGCTTTCTTGCTGCCTCTTCTTCCTCCACTCTTCCAACTTCTTCTAAATTTTGGAGAAAATCATTCATCAAAGACTACAGCAGATAATTCTAAAAAGAGTCTTTGGCTTTGGGACAACAAAGTTAGGTTTTATCACTCCCTACACAAAAAAATAATTTAATATGGATTTTTAAAATTAAAAATATAACTACCAAAACACTGAAAAAATTGAATTTTTAAAATAATATTGGGATGGGAGAAGTCATCCTAAGGAAGGTGCAAGCTCTAGAATCCATAAAGAAAATTATTGACAGATTGACTATGTAAATTTTGCAGTTCTGTGTGTGAATGATATCATAACAAAGTTAAAAGGTAAGTGCCAGATTTGAAGAAAATACTTGCAATATAAATAAAAAGGGACAATTACTACCCTTAACATATATATATATATAAAGCCCCCTACATTGAATTAAACTTTAAGATTTGTGCATTTTACTGTATATAAACATTACCATAAAAAATAAAAAGGACTGTAAACAAATATTGAATTCTGTTATTGATAAGAATCTGAAATAGTATCCTGATATCTGCAACTTATTCTGAAATGCATAAAAAGAAGGTGGATTGATAAATGAATAAAAAGATGGATAGGTGAAAAGCTATGTGATAAAAGTCGAAACAGCAAAATGTTATTTATAAATTCTTGGTGTTGGATACATGGATGTTTATATATATGCAATTCTTTTAATTTTTCTGCATGCTTAAAAATTCATCATAAAGTCTTGGAAAACAACCCCAAAAATTTAATAAGAAAATATGTACAATTCCTAAGAACAGTAAAAAAAAGCAAATGAACAGGCAATTTGAAATTTAAAAAAAAAAAAACAAATAGACAGAAAGCAAGAGGCTCAATGTCACCTGGAATCAGCAAAAATTTGTAAAGTTTTATAACATCCACAAAAATATATACGAGAAAAAATATATGTGTAAGGATATTTATTGCTTTATTGTTCGAAATAGAAAAAGGAAAGAGAGAATAGGAATGATGCCATCCCAACAACCCTCCCTGGGAGAATGGTTAGGTAAAGGATATTATGCCTATGTTCCAGAACCCTCCACAGCAGCTAAAGAGGGAGATCATTCTGTATGTACTAACATGAAAGATCTCCAAGGTCTTTTTCAATGAAAAAATGAACACCACAGAATAAATTGTACACAATGACCATTTACGTGAAAGTAGTAATAGA
This sequence comes from Nomascus leucogenys, assembly GCF_006542625.1. Lineage (NCBI taxonomy): Eukaryota > Metazoa > Chordata > Mammalia > Primates > Hylobatidae > Nomascus > Nomascus leucogenys. Next base: position 20,691,335 of record NC_044403.1, read on the forward strand.
ACTAAGTTGTGCAAATGCACAGGAAAAAAAATGTCCCAAAGTGCACATATTCAATCCATGAATTTGTCTCAGGAAAGAGTGAAATGGAGGGAGAGGAAGGAAGGCGGAAGGGACATTTAAGCTTCTGCTCTGTAGATTTCTATATTATTTGGACTTTTTACAGCAATCATGCAATAGTTTGCTAACTTTCTTAATTATCTAAACTGACTCAAGATGCTAATAATGACTATTACCTAAATATCCCTAAAACACCCTGTGAAAATTGCAAAGTTCAGTCAAGAATCCACATTGTTCCTGCCTAACATCGAAAGCCTCAAGCCTTACAGACAAAACATCTGCTGATCTTTTACTGGATTTTTCTTTACTTTTCGTTTGAATGTCTCAGCAGTCATGTCTATAAGTCAAATGGTCACAAGCCTATAAATCATGTGAAAATTCTTTCTTCTCCCAACTTCATCCCCTTAGGGCTTAAACCAAATCTGGATGCAAGGTCTGGTCTTAATAGAAGCCCCATTGAGAGAAAAGTGTTCTTAGATATAATGGAATGCATTCTGAGCTAAATGCCAGGGATTATATGGGGTCAAGAAGGGGAGAATTTTACAAAAACACTGCAAGCCAAAGGAAAGAGGGAGGCAGAGATGAGAAGTAACAAAATAACAGAAGGAAGGTAGCGGTAGAGGGAGAAGAGAGCAAGGAAAGGGTTTTGACTTAAGTTTGCAAGATTCTGACCCGTGGAAGAATTCAGAAGGTATTTCACCACCCTGAGCACGCACATGCACACGCTCTTACAGCTCCATTCAGGAGACAAGACTTTGTGGAGGCAGACAGAATGGTAATTTTTCCTTCCCAGTGAGGATTCTAGCTAAATGATAAGCAGAAATGGAAAAAGGAGTGGGAAGAGCTGAGTCGGGACACACTCTAGAAAATTATATGCAGGCGACAGACACGCTTCTTGCCCACGAAGACCCCCAGAGCAATTTACAAATGTATTTGCCCTGACTGGGGAGGAATTCGGCCTCTAATCACCCACTCCTTTTCCGGTGGGGAGGGATGGCTTACATCTGGGATCCATCAAAAATGCCTGTGTCCAGGCCGGGCGTGGTGGCTCACGCCTGTAATCCCAGCACTTTGGGAGGCCAAGATGGGTGGATCACCTGAGGTCAGCAGTTAGAGATCCGCCTGACCAACATGGCAAAACCCAGTCTCTACTAAAAATACAAAAATTAGCCAGGCGTGGTGGCTTGTGCCTGTAATCCCAGCTACTCAGGAGGCTGAGGCAGGAGAATCACTTAAACCTGGGAGGCGGAAGTTACAGTGAGCCGAGATGGCACCAGTGCACTCCAGCCTGGGTGACAGAGCAAGATTCCATCAAAAAAAAAGGCTCCATCAAAAAAAAAAAAAAAAAAAAGCCTGTGTCCAGGTAAGGATGTAACAGAAACAAGACCAAAAGACAGAGCATGCTTCTCACCACTTCTGCTAAAGGAAAACTCACCCAGTGCTTTTCAGGGAAGCAGGGGTGCCCTGTTCGCTTGGGTCCTCATTTTACACCTTTAGCTCACTCGACACACATATACTACGACACACATTAGCTAGTGCCAGATACTATGCTGTGCTCCAGAAATGCAAAAATGAGTGGCATGTCCCTCTTCCCAAGCATGTTACTGTCTGATGGGTAAATATTTACAATATGATGGATATTTGTAAAAGGCACAGTAATGGCACAGAGTCAATAGTGATCAACTTCTGGAGACAGAAAGAGACAGTTCCAGTATCACAGAAGTTGAGCCCCGAGCTGTGCTTTAAAAATGAGTAGGAGCTCTTCCAATCTGGGGAGTAGAAAAAAATAAATTAAAAAAAGAAAGAAAGAAAAATGAGTAGGAGCTCAAGAGAATGAGAAAACAAGCCACAGACTGAAAGAAAATGTTTGCAAAAGACATATCTTATAAAGGACTGTCATCCAAAATGCAGGCTGGGTGTGGTGGTTCATGCGTGTGATCCCAGCACTTTGGGAGGCCGAGGCAGGTGGATCACCTGAGGTCAAGAGTTCAAGACCAGCCTGGCCAACAAGGTGAACCCTCATCTCTACTAAAAATACAAAAATTAGCTGGGCATGGTGGCAGGTGCCTACAATCCCAGCTACTCGGGAGGCTGAGGCAGGAGAATCACTCGAACCCAGGAGGCAGAGGTTGCAGTGAGCAGAGATTGTGCCATTGCATTCCAGCCTGGGTGACAGAGCATATATACATATACATATACATCTGTATATATATGTATACATACAACTCTTCAAACTCAACAATTTGATTTTAAAATGGAGAAAAGATTTGAACAGACACCTCACCAAAGAAGATATACAGATGGCAATAAGCATATGACAAGGTGCTCAACATCATATGTCACTAGAGAATTGCAAATTAAAATAAGATACTACCATGCACTTATTATTTAATAGAATCGTCAAAATCCAGAACAGTGATGACATCAAGTGCTGACAAGAATGTGGAGCTAAAGAAACTCTCATTCATAGCTGGTGGAAATGCAAAACAGTACAACCACTTTGAAAGGCAGTTCAACGGTTTCTCAAAAAACAAAACATGCTCCTATCAAATGACTCAGCAACCATGTTCCTTGGTTGGTTTCAACCAAATGAGTTGAAAACTTATGTCCATGCCAAAACCTGCACACAGATGTTATGGCAGTTTTATTCATAATTGCCAAAACTTGGAAGCAACCAAAATGTCCTTCAGTTTTGTCCTTCAAAAACTGTTTTGCATTCAGACAATTGAATATTATTCAGGACTAAACAACAATGAGCTATTAAGCCATGAAAATACATGAAGGAAACTTAAATGCATGTTACTAAGTGAAAGAAGCTGCTCTGAAAAGGCTATGTACTATATGATTGCAACTACATGGCATTTCAGAAAAGGCAAAACTATGGACATAATAAAAAGATCAGTGGTTGCCAGGGGTTGGAGGGAGGGATGAAGAGATGAAGCACAGAGGATTTGTAGGGCAGGGAAAGTACTCTGTCTCACTATAATAGTGGATACATGTCATTACACACGTGCCTAAACCCATAGAATGTACTACACCAAGAGGGAGCCCTAATGTAAACTAGGGACTTGGGGTGATACTCATGTGTTATTGTAGGTTCATCAATCATAACAAATGTATCACTCTGGCTTGGGATGCTGATAGTGAGGCTGGGGCAAGGGCTCAGAGGATATATCGGAACTCTGTGCTTTCTGCTCAATTTTGCTGTGAACCTAAAACTGCTCTAAAAACCAAAGTCTACTTTTTAAAATGAGTAGGAGGGCAGCACTGACTACCACGCATGCCAATGTGGGCTCAAATAAGGGCCCAGTAAAGTCAAGCCATCTGTATTCCAGGTGAAGCACTCCCATAAACCAACACGATCTATTTCTAAAGATCATAATTCTATGGCCAGGCGCAGTGGCTCACGCCTGTAATCCCAGCACTTTGGGAGGCCGAGGCGGGCTGATGATGAGGTCAGGAGTCCAAGACCAGCCTGAACAATATGGTGAAACCCCGTCTCTACTAAAATTACAAAAATTAGCTGGGCGGGGTGGCACATGCCTCAGGAGGCTGAGGCAGGAGAATCGCTTGAACCTGGGAGGCGGAGGTTGCAGTGAGCCAAGATCGCACCACTGCACTCCAGCCTGGGTGACAGAGCAAGATTCCATCTCAAAAAAGAAAAATCATAATTCTATTTGAGGAGTTCACCAGGTAACCAAGGTTGGGGAAAGACAGATTACGAATGCAAAGCATTGAGCACAGAAAACGGTTATTGCTGTAAATCGCCAATGCATGTCAGCTGTTACTGTTACTCTCAGCCTCTTCCTCTTCATCATCATCATCAACAGCATTCCTAGAAAGTGGAACAACATGTCTAAGGCACAGAGACAGGAAATGCCATGAAGCTGTTGAAAGTGCACAGAGAATGCCCTGTTGCTGGACACAGGAATTGTAATAGGAGCAGTAATGAGACAGGCTAGGTCTCTCAAAACCATGATTAATCCCAAAGAAATGCAGGCTTTATCCTGTAGATAAAAAGGGTACCAGTGGATAGTCTTAAGCAAGGAAGCAATGAGCTCAGATTTGCATTTCTGAACAACTGGGGCGGGGGCCAGTCTGAGGGTGCTGCCATTGTCCAAAATAGGAATGAGGCTGCTCTGGACCAAGCAGCTGGGCTAAGGTCGGGGGAAGGAGGGTAAGCTGGTAGAACTCATAGATTTTAGAGACTGCTTAGATGCTGAAGTGAGGGAGGAGGAGAGAAAGAAGTCTAGAGTGATGTCTTGGTTTCTGATTTTAGCAAATGAGATGGTGGGGACATGAAGGGAGTCACCTGTTCCGACAGGGCAATAAGGTGAGGAGGAGGAAACAGGAAAGAGCGCGTGAGTTCTCTGTCCATAAGACATCCTGGATGACCCAGGGCTTCCTGGAACCGTCGAAGATCAACACAGGCAGCATTTATGAAGCCCTGCCACTCTGCTGAGCCTTCCTGCTGCATTAGCTCATTTAATCCTTCCAACAACCATATAAAACAGATCTTGTTGTTGCTGTTGTTTTTATTCTTGTTTTACAGATGAGAAAACTGAGGCTTACAAACTTGCCAAAAGTCACACGGATAGTGGTGGGGGGCAAAGATCTAAACCTATGCATATCTTCCTGCAAAGCCCACATGCTCCAAATTAATCCACTCTACTGACTCCTTGGACGGCCATCACCTCCTGCCCTTTCTTCTTTGTGTGAACTAGAAACATGTGGCCTTGTCTCCCTAACAGACCCAGACCCCACTTGGGTACATCGCTTGGTGAGGCAGCCCACTCTTCCCTCAGCTGGGGACCCTCGGCAGGGTGCAACCTGCACCACTGTGCACTGGACAGTGTGAACTGACCTGGGAACTAAATAAGCCACCATGACAAGGTAAGATTTTCATTTAAAAAATAAAAAGTAGAGCTAGGGTAAAAATTAAGCCATGAAAAAATAAAAGAAGGATGTATATTTGGTAAATTTGTTGTGGAAACCTTTGGGACTCAGAAATTTGCTTTCCTTAGCAATGTAGAGCAATGGCAATTGCTACAGCTAATTAATGGCTGTGACTTTTAGGAGAGCAGTTTCCAAATACCAGTCCTTGGACCAAGTGGTCCATGATGAAGTGTCACTGCAAGATAAACTGAGAAGCATAAGGGCAATGCAATGCCTGTTTCTGTGCCGGTAGGTAGAATACATATTACCTCAATATGTACCTATCAGAATAATCTTCCTCATTGCCTTTCTTGGGAAGAAATACTCTAAGAACTACTCCACTTTTAGTGTATTTTTTACATCTCAAGCAGCAACCCCAAAATTCTGGAACAACAATTGCAGTTAGCAAACCTCAATCAGTCATTTAACCAACATTCACTAAGCATCTACTCTCTGCCAGGCCCTGGGGACGTCCCACTGAACAACACCAACCAACTTCCGCTCTTACAGAGATTCCCTAGTGGAAAAGGTGGGTACTGATGATGTCAGGAGAAGCACAGTGAAGGAGGAGCCCCAGGCATTAAGGGGGCAGATGACAGGCAACCTCACCTCACTGCTGGCATCTGGGAAGGCTTTTCTGGAAAAACAGCACTTACACTGAGACCTAAAAAAATGACTGGGAATTGGCTAAGTGAAGTGGCCCTAAGTGGCAGCAAAGGGTAGAGCAGTTTTGAGAAACTGAAGGAAGGCAGTGAGGCTGAAGGGCTGGTAGGCTGGCTATATCACAGAGGACTTCACTGGTTTACATCCAGATAGTCCATAGCTAAGAGAGGACAGTGCCCCCACTACAGGGCAAGCCATAACCAAACACATCACCTGTGTCTCCAGAGGATGCTGCTGTCTGTCTGCTGGCAGCGAGTCAGCAACCAATAAATGTCTGACTGCACACGATCAAGCCCTCGATAAGTAATCAGTGTTCAATGAGTAAGTTTCTGTCACCCCTGGCAAGGTTGAGTAAACAGGTCACTTAGCTGACTGCTCTGAGTTTCATTTCTTCTCATGTCTAAAATAAACAGGTTAGATTAAATATGCTGTAAGTTCCCTTCCAGGGCTAGCATTCCATCAGGATCAATCTATAACAGCTACCACTTATCAAGCATTTATAATTCAAAGTCACTGTGCTAAATATTGTATCTGTTTTATCAACAATCTTCATAACAGCCCCATTGGATAGGTATTATTACCACGGTTTTCTAGATGAGAAACTCTGAAACATAGAGTAAAAGTTCCAATGTCACACCTCATAGGTAGCAGATCCAGGAGTCAAACTCATCTCTACCCAATGCCCAAGCCACACTCTATCCACCAGTCCACACTACTATGAAGTCTCTTATGATGTTTGATGATTCAGTCACTGAGTTCTATTTGCATTCTTCACCCTGGCATTGAAAGTCTCTATTCTCCCATTCTTTACCCTGGGTCGGATCAGACTGGCTTCCCGGTTGGCCCTATACACTCATTTCCCTGCAGCACTTTGCTTATGCTGTCCACCCTTGAAGCGCGCATCACCACCTCCCTCCCCTCAATGCAATGAAACCACATAAACAACTAGACAAATGACTGCTGGAAACTGAATGTTTGTGTCCCTCTAAAATCTATATGCTGAAATCCTAACCCCCAATATGATGGCAATAGCAGGTCAGGCCTTTAATAGGTGATTAGGTCTTGAATGGGATTAGTGCCCTTACAAAAAATAAAAAAATAAAAATAAAAATAAAAACAGAAAGCTCCCTCACCCCTTCCACCGTGTGGTGACACAGTGAGAAGACAGCTGTCTTTGAACCAGAAAGTAAGCCCTCCCCAGACACAAAATCTTCTGGTTCCTTGATCTTGGACTTCCCATCCTCCAGAACTGTGAGAAATAAATTTCTGCTGTTTATAAGCCACCCAGGCTATGGTATTCTTTTATTGCTGCCTGAGTGCATCAAGACAATGATCCAGCAACAAAATACATGGTACAGGGTGAGACAAGCACATGGGAGTAGATGTTATAGAAGAAGATACTTGAAATCCAACAGAACCTGTGGAGCAGTCTCAGGTCCGCAGAGGAAGTGACAGGATAAAGGTCTCGGTGGGTAGGTCAACATGGAGGAGCTCCTGCAAGTGTGACAATTGGCCCACATACAGCAGCACATCTGGGATAGAAGACACAAAGATCCAGGTATCATGCTGGCCAAGAGTGGCCTGGAACGTGGCAGCAGAATTCTTGGGACTGTGGGACTAGGTCAAGAACAAGGCAGGCATACATCCTGGGGAACTAGGAAAGAAACACCACAAAAGTGGAGTCCAGGATCTGGGCGTGGCCCCAAGGGACAAAGAAGGAGCATAATCACTGACACAGGGCTACCCCACACGCGCCAGGCTAGCAACATAAAGGCCGTGTTGCTTAAATGCCAAAATTGCCCAAACAGGAAGAGAGGTGGTCCCAGAAATTGGGATAGATTGGAGTCGATGATCTTGGACAGGGAGTCAGTGAGGTCATTAAATTTTCCTCAGCCTGCTTGGTTTCTAATCCTAGTCCAGATGCTTGCTGCTAGCTTGGGAACATTGAGCAAGTTGTTAGGAGAGAATTCTCCATAGGTCTCTCACATTTTTCCATGTTTTGTGAGAGAGGCACTGACTATCTTTTGTTCCAGATTACTTTTTCAAGGATGTTTGTACAGTAAGAAGCCTTGGAAGACACAGTAGAATTTTCCTTTGGAACAGAAGTCAAGCAGACTTACTGTCCATTATAAAAGAGTTGGGAAGCCAGGCATGGTGGCTCACACCTATAATCCTAGCATTTTGGGAGGCCAAGGCAAGAGGATCACTTGAGGTCAGGAGTTACAGACCAGCCTACGCAACATAGCAAAACCCCATCTCTACAATAATAAAAATAAGAAAGTTACAGGCATAGGGGTGCACACCTGTAGTCTCTGCTACTCAGCAGACTGAGGTGGGAGGATCGCTTGAGCCTGGGAGGTCGAGGCTGCTGAGATCACACCACTGCACTCCGGCCTGGGCAATGGAGCAAGACCCCATCTCAAAAAAAAAAAAAAAAGAAAGAGAGAGAGAAATGAAAGAACAAGAAAGAAAGAGAGAGAGAGAGAAAGAAAGAAAGAAAGAAAGAAAGAAAGAAAGAAAGAAAGAAAGAAAGAAAGAAAGAAAGAAAGAGGGAGGGAGGGAGGAAGGAAGAGAAAAAGAAAACAAGAGTTGGGTTCTGTAAGTTCTTAGAATGAACCCTGTTTCCTAAGCAGGTCTCATCTGGTCCACTTTGCATAGTTACTCAACAAATTGTCTTCCCTCCTTCTGTCACCTCTCTCAGAGGGATTATAAAAAGAGCTCACTGTAAATGCTAATGTACTCCATTATAAGTAATTATTATTAATAATCCAAACCTTCTTCAAGGCCCTGCTCATCCCTTTGTCTTCATGGTGACCTTTTCAAATACTCCAGGACAGAGATTAGTCACATCATTTATACATATTGTCAAAAATTTTATGCTTGCTTCTTGAGTGTTATTTTTAGCTCTCTGACTTGATGATTCATGCACGAGGGAGGCAGGGATCATATCTTTCACCTCTTCCGGATCAAGCATCTATGCTTAGCTTTATGGTGGGAACACACAAGATGCCAGTAAACACTTGTGTATGGATTGAGTCTCATACATCACCATTCTACATACCTATTTCCAGGGGAAGCTTAAGAAAAGTCAATAGGAAAGAATGTTAATCATTTTTATTCAGTTTTACTGTCTCTGTGATACAGGCTTTATATCGTGGAGAGAGGGCAGGCTGGTAAAAACTGTTTGTGGGATGGCAAGCCCATTGAACTTATCTGAGGCTGGTTTAGCAGTAAATGTGTTTGCAGGATATTTGCATCGAGTGTATTATTAAGCACAACTTAAGTATTTATGTATGCAAAGTCAACTGCAATAATTCATGTTAGTTCTTTCCAGTAACTCATCATGTGGAACAGGCCATTTGCCCACCTACAGAAAACAGTCAGGGTCTAACCCCAGAAGCCACATCTTTGCCCCGTTCCTAGGATCCCTGAGCCACCAAGCATGTCATCTATTCCAAACACATGTTAATGAAATTAAGGTCTAAGCTACTATGATCAGCAAGAAATAATTCTTGTGAGCAAAAGCAAAACTAAAGCAATGGGAACCAAAATCAGCTGATACTGCAAATGGTTATTATGCCATTGCCTGCATTTTTACAGATTGGCGGTAATACAAGCAGTTTATTTCCTCCTCCAAGATGTTTGGTCTGCAAGGTGAGAGAGATGCCTTGGTTATAGCCTCATGGTCTAACAGCTGTGATCCTCAGACATGTGGCTAACTAAGAGCTGAGGATGTTCTTCCAATGAGTTAGTCTAAAGATACTAAAGTGTTTCTACAGAGACGCTAACACAGATCCAAAATGCCACTGCCAATGGTATGATAGTCCAGAATGTAAATAAATCATTTCAGGAACCTGCAAACAAGAATTTGTATAACCCCAGAAAGTACCCAAATGTGGAAGTATACCAATGCTAGAATCTGACAACATTTCCGCGCTTTCATCCCCTGTGAGCAGAAAGAATAGAGGAGGCCTTACAGGGGATCTCCCTGCCCTCTTATCTCCTGTGTTCTGGTCTAAATGTATATTAATATGTATATTACCCACTGTGTTCCTTAACTTGGATTTGCAAAAACACCACAGCTCTCAGGTCACATTGCAACCTGCAAAATTAATTGAACTCATGTATGTAATGCATCTCATTCATTATAAGCACCCACTGAATGTTAATTCGCTTCTCTCTTTCCATCTCCCTTAAGAAACTAGAAATGAGGGATAAGATGTGCCACCAAACCCAAGAGAGTGGTGACAGTGAGAGGCAACAGCCAGTTTCATTGAGTGCCACCTCCATGCTTGCCAACCATGCATTGAGCAGAGGACAAGAGGAACACCCATCGGTGCAGAGGACGAGGGCAGCAGGCAAGAGGAAAATCCAGTGGCATCTGTTGCCACTGGAAATGGGAATCATATATATATGTGTGAGTGTGTGTGTGTTTGTGTGTGTGTGTATATATATAAAAACATGATTATATAGACATACATATATATAGACATACATATATATATATGTTTTTTTTTTTTTTGAGATGAAGTCTCACTCTGTTGCCCAGGCTGGAGTACAGTGCCACGATCTCGGCTCACTGTAACCTCTGCCTTCCGGGTTCAAGCAATTCTTCTACCTTAGCCTCCCGAGTAGCTGGGATTACAGGTGCCCACCACCATGCCCGGCTAATTTTTTTATTTTTAGTAGAGACAGCGTTTTGCCACGTTGGCCAGGCTGGTCTCGAACTCCTGACCTCAAGTGATCCACCCACCTCGGCCTCCCAAAGTGCTGGGATTATAGGCATGAGCCACCACACCCAGCCCAGGAATGCATGTCTTTAAAAGCCTGTGTGGTGAACAGATCTGCCCTGATCAATGAACCCTAATCCTTCTGATTGATAGGTTCAGGTTATCTCTAGCAGATGGCACACCCTATTGAGACCATTCACATGGGTGATCAGGAAATAAAATTTTGCCATCACTTTCTTTCACCAAAAATGAGGGATTTTCAATGCAATTGGATGCTAGTGACTGAGTCAGCCTTGGACCATTCATAGCTGTGCATGTGCCAACCTCCAAATGACCCACTATGTGGTCACTACAGTGCAGTCAGCCAGCCCAACCACGCAGCCCAGAACTGAGACTGGAGCAGATCTTTTGCACATCCTCAATTGATGAATGTTCCAGAGTTGATTAAAAATCAGAAACAATGGACTGATCTTTTCACAAGCCAACACATTACTGCTGCTGCTATTTACACCTAAGAAATGAAACTCTAACCTAGGTCAAGTCAGAAATTAAGCACAACTATGCCTAACAGCAGATATCAGATATGTTGAGTATAAATAGATCTGAGACCTTCAGATGAAAGGTCCATTTCTCTCTGCTGCTGGTGGTGTTATTTTGCGGGGATCCAGTATGATTGCCCTCTCCCTCTTTTGTCCTGTGCTTTCCACTTTGCCCCATCTGAGAAAACAGAGCTGGAGGGGACCTTCAGACCAAGGCTTTGTCTCTAGTTTGCCAAGGGAGAGGGAAAGAAGGAAAGGAAAGGAGATTCTGGGTTCAACTCTTCTGGTCACTGAAATTCAAAGATTACTTGGAATAAGCAAACTTCTTAAAACTGCTTCAATGCTCCAGACAACGAGCATGTTTCATAATGGGCTGTATCGGGATGACTTGTTGTACCTGCCATGCAATTGTTAATGTTTTAATGAATGTTTTTGCTTCTTTTATTCGAGGGCCTTTGAATCTTTCAGGATGAAAGGCCTCAGGAGCCTGAAAGGCATTAATGACAGGCTTTAGGTGTTGTTCTCCTCCCCCAGAGACACCTGCAATCTAGAGGGCAGAGGTGACTTTTCAGCCTGAAGCACTCACGCAAGGTGCAGTTTTTGCTGCTCTGGAAAATCTCCCCAAGAGTAACCAACAGCACCAAGAGAAAAGGGTGGGGAGAATAATAATGATAATATTTATAGCATGGGTTGAGATGTATCATGTTGCCAAATGCTGTTCTCAGTACTTTTAATTTGATCCTGTACGATTTTACATCTCCCAAAGGAGGAAACTGAGGCACAGAGGAATGAAGTAACTTGCTCAAATTTAAACATTGTTTAAGTGGGACAAGACAGGATTTGTATCCAAGTAGCCTGATTCTGGAAATGAAGCTCTTGACATAGCAAAAGAGACACAGGTATTGAATCATACTCATTTCGTAAAGCCCTTGAGCAACTGAGATGTGAATAAAGCCCCCATACTGCTGCCCTTGTCCCTCCCCCTAATTCTGGTCTTGTCATTGATGAGCGCCAATCCCATCTGCTGTGCCCAAGAAAGTATGTGAAAAGAAGCTCAAGGAAATGAGGGGGCTGAGCGTCTACTCCCTGAGTCTAAGAAGCGGCTATGTCAGGTCAGGCTGAGAGACACAAGAACTACAGGCTGAAGGAAGCTGCACCAAGCTCTGGCCAGACCCTGCAAAACACAGACCATAGGCAGCTCATGCAGAGGAGCAACCAGGCCAATGAAAGGTCAGAAAACTACCCCAAATAAGGGACTGCTGAAAGACCTAGAGATGTTTAGCCTGAAGAAGAAAAGACTCAGGAGACGAGAGAGCTGTTCCCAAATAGCCCAGCTGTCCTCTTGGGAAGAGGGATGAGGCTTTCCCTGTCTGGTGATCCCAAGGGGAAGAAGTCACACAAAGGCAAAGATGCTAATTTCAGCAAATGCTCAGAGATATTCAAAGACAAATGAAGTTCTTGATCTCAGTAAACTATTTAAGTACCATCTAGAAGCCCACTGGCATCCTCGTCAGTAACACACCTTTTCACTCTCAAAGGAGTCCTGGTTCGGGTCCCAATTACTGGTCACCAGAAAGAGGGTCCACAGCCCCTCAGCTCCCAAATGGCTTGTGTTGGCTTCGCAACACTTCCAAGCTTGCAATTATTAAATTTGCATATACAAGATGTTTTGAGATAGCAATCTTTTTAAGGATTTGTAACTACATGGCTTATACTTTTTATCTACTTTTCATCATTTCCATTGTGATGATTGAACATATTCCTTCAAAGTTTTGCTCCATTTTCCTCTACCTATGAGCTGCATGCCAGCAGTGGAAACAAGCCCAGGAATGTTGTACAGAATGGAAAAGGCAGGAAAGCGCTGTTTGGCTTGGAATTCTGCAGCTGGGGCAGGCAGGGTGGAGGAGCGATAGAGCCTTCTGAACAGCGTGTTCTTTGGGGCGTAGGGGACCTGATGAAGGGATCTAAGTTCAAAACAAATGGGCAGCAATGGCAGGAGGGGCGTGAGAAGGGCCCAGGCTGGTGTCCCTGTGGGCCAGGTAGGAAACAGTGTCCAGGACACAGTTGTCCTTTCAGATTACAGCACTGTTCTGTTTTGCTAATTTATTTTTTGCATGCATCACATACCTCGTGGCTAAAACAGTAATTTTTTAGTTACAGTTTATAAGGAGGGAGGAATTAAGAGAAAAAGCAAGCAAAAAGAGAAAGAGAGAGAGGCTTGGAAGGGATCTCAGTAAAAGAAATCATCCAAGATGAAGTAATGCTGCCTCAATTAAAGGAGTAGAGCAAGGATCTTTCAAGTTTCTTTCTAGTTTATGATTCTTTGATTATTGCAAAGAGGAACTTCAGTCCAGTGCAGAATGGGAGTCTCTCTTGCCCGGCTCAGCTGAGGGACTTTAAATCATCTCGCCTCTTTGAGCTTCAGGGTCCACACATGCTCACATGAAGTTTTTAGGATAGACATTTCCAAGGCCCCTACTTACTCTGAAGTTCAGTGATGCTGTGATTTAAGCTTAAAGGAGTTTGTGACTGCCCTGGAAACACCTTCCTCCAGGTAAAGCAATGAAATGGACAAAGTGGCAAGAAGGGAATTTGTTCATGAGCTGCTTAAAGAGTTTGTAAATATTAATAGGAACACATATGATGAGAAATGTAAGCAAGGAAGCCCCTAGACTTTTCTAGGGGACCAACCACCTCTGTCTTTCTCTGTGTCTTATAGTTACCAACAGGAGGGGCAAAAGCAAGCTCAGATGCCTGTTGTCTTTCGGAAATCTCCCAGAAAAATGAGAGGTGGTGGGTGTAATGTTGAGAGCTGATGGTGTCCCCTTCCCGAGGGACCTGAGGAGGCATGGATAGGAGACCTATCTGGCATCAGCAACTGACTTTGTCACTAGGCAAGTCAGGCTTAAAGCTCCATGGGCCAGGTGTACCAGTGGCTTATCGTTCTTTTACCCCATACCTTAAGTTAAAGTAGAGACACTCAAAGGAGAAATCTGGCAAAATGTGGAGTAGACAAGGGATGTGTCAGGGTAGAAATACTAGCAGAAGACCCAGAAAACACCAGGAACCCTGAACCACTAGGGGCTGGTTACCTTCCCACAGGGAAATTCTGCTCTGGGGTCCTCAAAAGCACCCCACTCACAGCCAGCCATTTCCTAAATGCCTGCCAGTGCTCCCAGGGGCCCTGCGTGAAACAGTGGCTAGTCCGTGTGAACACACAAGTGTTGGAATGGGGGAATATATTCATGCACATCTCCTTTACTTCTGAAGGACAGACAGGTTTGCATCTGTGCTGTTTGGGGGCAATCCAAGCACAGTCCGTGCACTGGAGAACTGGGGCCACCAAGGGGCTCAGCCCCCAGAGTGCTCTGTACAGCCATCCCTCCTAGAAGCCAAGGAAGCATGTAAAGCTTTGAACACAGCTGATTGCCGTCTCTGAGGAAGGAAGCCACCAATAAAGACCAAGGCCCTAGCTGATGACATCATAATAGTATCTTCCATGTGTATCATGCCTGACCATGTGCATAGCTTGTCTGTATACTATCTCATCGGATGCTGATGACAACCCCGTGAAGTAAACGGAACTGATATTATCACTCCTGTTTTAAAAATAAAAAAACTGAAGCTCAAAGTGACCTAATGACATACTCAAGCTCCCGCGGCTAGGGAGTGGCGAGGCATGGACTTCGGTGTCTAAATTAATGAAAGGCAGCACTTCAAAAGAGAACTAAAGGAGGCAGAACCAATCCTCTCTGCTTTATAGAATGTACTTTCATTCACGCCACTGTCGATGGACGCCCTGGGGAGAGAACCGCTCAAGCATTCCTTTGTAAGCGGCCCTGAATTCCTGGCAAATTATTAGGCTTTCTAGAGCCCGCTCCCCGTGTGCACCACACTCAGCTCCCCAGAACCATATTGGGTGGAAAAGTTTATAACAATCTCAGCTTTCCTCTGGCACCAATTAGTACTTAATATATTGAAAACCCACACAGTCCTCGCCAAGCCCTTCAGGGCTTTATGGCCACAGAGGAAATGCTGTCATTATGCTCAAGGAATTTACAGTCTCAGGAGGAAATAGAAGAAGATGCATATCAAGTTAACAGGACATAAAATGCTTCACCAAATTCCAGTACATGAAGTCTAAACATAGGTGTGCTATGTCCCCACCAAGGAAAACTCATTAGAGTTTGGTCATACTCCTACATCTGAAGCCAATCACTGGAACAAGCATATTCACCTTGCTTACTGTCATTAGTAAATTAAAACACACTTGCATAGATTCAGACGCATGCTTTAATTTCGCAAGCCTTGCATATTCTACTACTACTACAACTAATATACTGTATAATTCTTTTTCACCTTTTTTTTTTTTTTTGAGACGGAGTCTCGCTCTGTCGCCCAAGCTGGAGTGCAGTAGCGCAATCTCGGCTCACTGCAAGCTCCACCTCCCAGGTTCACGCCATTCTCCTGCCTCAGCCTCTCCGAGTAGCTGGGACTACAGGTGCCCGCCACCATGCCCGGCTAATTTTTTGTATTTTTTTTAGTAGAGACGGGGTTTCATCATGGTCTCGATCTCCTGACCTCGTGATCCGCCCACCTCTTTTTCACCTTTTAATTCCTTTTATATAAACATATAAACTGTGAACACTAATAATAATAGTTTCCATTAAATGTTTACTCTGTGCACATGTGAATGCTTTATAATTGTTATCTCATTAAATTCCCTCTAAGACTCTATGAAGTAGCTTTTATTATCTCCATTCTTTGCATATAGAAACTGAGGACTAAATGTATTCAAAATAGAGATTTTGAATAAATTTCCCCAAAGTCATATAGCATAGAAGTGGAAAAGGCAGAATTTAAACCAAGATCGGTCTAAATCCAAAGCTCTTAAGAAGTTTATATTTCCTTATTTTAACCTTATGATGTCTTTATACAGTGAGTAGGGAAGGTTGTATCAATTCACTTTTTAAAGGGGCAACACCCAAAAGGTTCCACGACTTACCCAAGAATTCTGCCACAAACTCTGCAACTCAGTTCTACTTACAATCCATCCCATCATCTTTCTAAGGTAACAGCAACTACTTGCATTTAGAGGAAAAGCAAGAGTGTCATAACTAGCCTTGAGACTGAAATGTAAACAGGAGTGAAATTTGTGCATTTTTTAATTGTTCTTTGCTTCATGGATAGTATCACAACCAAAGGTTAAAAACTCTACCTTTTCCTCAATAGAGAATGCAGATGGTTTGGAATCTTCAAAGCCACGCTGGAAATGACCTACATTTGAGAAAAGTCCTGCCCTGGCCGCTTCTCAAAGCTGCATGATGCAAGAGGTGGTTGGATAATCGAGCAGACTCCCCTGAGCAATATCCAATTTAAAATAGCAGTTATGTCTGGGTCCCTGATGACTCAGCAGAGTCCAAACTCCATTGGAAATTCTCTCCATACATCCTGCCCACTGTGGGTTTGCCTCCATGGAGAGTCACCCTCTCTGAAACTCTGACATATTTGCTAATCACCATAGCAAGTTGGACAAAATGTGTATCTCAGCCATAGTACTCCCGCTCGCATGAATCCCCATAAAAACTGTGGTCCTGCTGTAATTGATCAGAAAGTCACATGTCACCATCAATAAAGCCACATCCTCAGGTTCCTCTTCAGTAAAATAATATTAATAGGACCTACCTTACTGCACCATGGAGATTAAATGAGACAATAAGCAAAAAAGTTTATAGCATAGTACCTGGTACATTTTAAGTAGTCCATAAATATTAGCCAGTCAACATTATATTATTATTATTATGGATGAGGAGTTTAAGTCTGTTCAATTTCATTAAGGAGAGTATGACTAATCAGAACACGCAATGGGATTTTTTTTTTTAAGTCTGAGTTGGATCCTTTCTCAGACTAACAATCCTTTAACAAAGAAAAGGCAAGAGGTAGAATTATTCATATGGTCACTCTGGGTCATGTTGTGGTCCATAATACTGGAATGGGTCAAGGAAAGAAGGTAAGGATGGGAACCACTTGCTTTTATCTATTAGAGGGAGGAGAGGTTTGCATGAAGAAGTTGTGTTTTTCATACTTGTGCTCCTTTATGCACTATATCTTTATGTGTTCAATTTTTCTGTGTCATAAATTAAAACAATAAGGCTCAGAGAGAACATGCCTTCCTGAAAGTATGCGTATGAGTTACTAGTAGAAAGGGAATTGAAGTAATTTCCATTTTACCACTGTATTACTTTCCTAAGTCTGCTGTAATAAATTGCCACTAACTTCATGGCTCAAAACAACAGAAATTTGTTCTCTCAAAATTCTGGAGGCCAAGAGTCTACAATCTGTTTCCTTGGGCCAAAATCAAGGTATCAGCAGGACTGCACTTTCCCTGGAGGCTCAGGAGCAAATCCTTCCTTGCCTCTTCTGATGTCGTGTGGCTGCCAGCATTCCTTGGCTTGTGGCTGCATCCTCTGCCTCCACAATCGTGTTGCCTGCTCCTCTTCGGTATGTGTCAAATCTCCCTCTGCCTCCCTCTCATAAGGATACATGTGATCATATTTAGGGCCCACCCTGATGATCCAGGATAATCTCCACCTCAAAATCCTTAACTTAATCACATCTGCAAAGTCCTTTTTTGGCAAATAAGATAACAGTCCCAGGATATGGATATGTTTTGGGTCAGGGGGTCGCAGGGAGTATTTTCAGCCTACCACAACCACTTTTTCTGCTAAACTCGTTATCCAGCTTTGCTTATACCTCTTTCACCAGATCCAAAAAAAGGAGATCTTGGAAATACTGCTGATTAGACTACACTCCTTGATTTTGAAGCGGTTTTTCCCCCAGACCTCCAGACAAAAATTCTGATGCTAGAACAATCTGGATTCATCCAATCCATTTCAGGTCAGCAAATGTTAACTGAGCATGCACCTGTGTTTCGGGCACTGTGGGAATTTCAGAGATGAGTGAGATATGTTCTCTGCCCCCAGGAATGAACCAGGTGGAACTAGAAAAAACAGCGTTCCACTGCCCTATATGAAAAATAAGAGGGTAAACAAGAAATCAACAGCAATGAACACCTGGAAGCCACAGTGGGACCTGAGCCTATAGTCCCAAAAGGATCTAATGTCAGATGTTCCAGACATATTCACATTTACCCCTAGAAAATAGTTGAGAACTGTATAGGGGGTCCCTAGATGCTTTTAATATTGTCTTGACGTTGACATTTTTGAAGAATACAAATCCAACTTTTAAAAATGGAGTATTTACTCATTTTGAATTTGTATGATGATTTCTTGCGTTTAGACTCAGGTTATACAGTCACTGCCTGAATACTACATAAATACATTGTGCTCTTCTCAGGAGACACACAATGGCCATCTGCCTCCTCAAGCTGAAGTCAATTTTAATTACCTGGTCAAGCTGTTATTCGATTTCTTGACTGTGTAAAGTGTTATCTCGGTTCCCTATTATAGGGCTACTTTTTCCCTTACAACTAATAAGCAATCTGTGGGGAGACAGTTTAAGACCATGCAACTGGCCTGTTCCTCATTAAAATGTTCCTCTGTATTTAGCATCCATTGATGATCGTGTCTAAATTCATATTTAATAGAATAGTTGCAAAATCACAATTTTCCAACTTCAGCACACCCTCCGTATTCACCAGTCAGCTCCTTGCTTTATACAGTAAGCAAGAGTCTTCTCTTCTCATTCATTTATGTGTATATTTATCTGCCTATCTATTTATCATCCATATGGATGCACGAAGTCCTGTTTTTTTTCCAGTGGCTTATAATTCAATACTGTGTTTAATTATTTTGGTGCTTAAATTCTACCAGATTTAGCCAGTAGGAATCCCTTCAGGGGGCTGGAGTATCCCTGGGAAATGTCCCCATCATTTTTTCATAGGCATTTCTTTACTTTTTGGCATATCAAGATGTTCCAGGTTCATCTTCTACCTGCCCTATCCGGGCTCTGGAATTGGACATTTATTTGAGGAGCTCTGGTTCCTCTTAGTATTAGAGACTAAGATTTGAGTGCTAGTTTTTCATTGCTACTGGAAAGTCTTTCTTTCTAAGTCCTTTTAGTAAATAAAACTAGAAAAAAAATACTCATTTATTTACACATATATATGCAAATATAATACACATATATAGACAAATATACATGCATACATGTTTATGTGTACATGCATGTATGTATATGTGTGAATTTCATACATAAATAGAAGAAATCATGACTTCATACTGATGCCCCTAATTCCAATCGAACCCATAGGTTCCTTCTTGCCTTCCTCCATTCCATATGTTGATGTTCCTTTCCCATAATGAGAACTCTGGCTCTCAACAGCATTTATTCATGTGCCCAATCCCACAATACATCCAAAATAGTTCCACAATTGTTTTGCAATCTACCCCAAGATGAATAAGGTATATACACTAAAAATAGTTCAGCAGACCAAGAATGAGTAATTAAATAGAATCAATAATAAAAAAAACTGACAACCACAAAAAGCCCTGAACCAGATGGATTCACAGCCAAATTCTACCAGACATACAAAGAAGAACTGGTACCAATCCTACTGAGACTATTCCAAAATATCAATGAGGGGGGACTCCCCACTAGCTCATTTTACAAAACCAGTATCATCCTGACACCCAAATCTGACAAAGACACAACAAAAAAAGAAAACTACAGACCAATATCCCTGATTAACATGAATACAAAAATCCTTGAAAAAATACTAGCGAACTGAATCCAGCAGTACATCAAAAAGTTAATTCATCACAATCAAGTGGGCTTTATTCCTGGGATGCAAGGATGGCTCAACATACGCAAATCAATAAATGTGATACACCATGTAAACATACTTAAAAACAAAAAACATATGATATGATCATCTCGATAAATTCAGAAAAACCATTTGATAAAATCCAGCATCCCTTCATGATAAAAACCTTCAACAAACTAGGCATCGAAGGAACATACCTCAAAATAATAACAGCCACTTAAAACAAACCCACAGCCAACATAATACTGAATGGGAAACCCCTAAGAATGGGAACAAGACAAGAATATCCACTCTCACCATTCATATTCAACACATTAGTCGAAGTCCCAGTCAGAGCAATCAGGCAAGAGAAAGAAATAAAAGGCATCCAACTAGGAAAAGAAGTTGTCAAACTATCTCTTTGCTGATAATACGAAACTATACCCAGAAAACCTTAAAGGTTCCACCAAAAATCTCCTAGTCTTGGTAAACTTCTGCAAAGTCTTAGGATATAAAATCAACGCACAGGCTGGGCGTGGTGACTCATGCCTGTAATCCCAACACTTTGGTAGGCTCAGGTGGGCAGATCACTTGAGGTCAGGAGTTCAAGACCAGCCTCGCCAACATGGTGAAACCCTGTATCTACTAAAAACACAAAAATGAGCCGGGCATGGTGGTGCATGCTTGTAATCCCAGCTACGTGCAGGAGGCTGAGGCAGGAGAATAGCTTGAACCCAGGAGGCAGAGGTTGCAGTGAGCCAAGATCATGCCACTGCACTCCAGCCTGGGCGACAGAGCAAGACTCCATCTCAAAAAAAAAAAAAAAAATCAACGCACAAAAATCAGTAACATTTCTATACACTGATAACATTCAGGTTGAGAACCAAATCAAAAAATCAAAAACACAATCCCATTTACAATAGCCATGCACACACACACACACACACACACACACAAATCTAGGAATACATCCAACCAAGGAGGTGAAAGAGCTCTACAAGGAGAATTATAGAACACTGCTAAAATAAATTATAGACAACATAAACAAATGGGAAAGCATGCAGTGCTCATGGATTGGAAGAATCAATATCATTAAAATCACCATACTGCCTAAAGCAGACTACAGATTCAATTCCCTATCAAACTACAACATTAATTTTTTCAGAATTAGAAAAAAACTTTTCAAACTTCACATGGAATTAAAAAAGGCCCAAATAGCCAAGGCAATCCTAAGCAAAAAGAATAAAGCCAGAGACATCATATTTCCCAACTTCAAACTATACTACAAGGCTACAGTAACCAAAACAGCATGGTACCTGGTACAAAACATGAACACATAGCAATGGAACAGAATAGAGACCCCTGAAACCAAGGTACATACCTACGACCAACTAATCTTCAACAAAGTCAACAGAATTAAACAATGGGGAAAGAATAACGTACTCAGTAAGTGGTGCTGGGAAACTGGCTAGCCATATGCAGAAGAATGAAACCAGACCCCTATTTCTCACCATATACAAAAATTAACTCAAGATGGATTAAAGACTTAAACGTAAGACCTCGAGCTATAAAAATCCTAGAAAACCTAGGAAGTACTCTTCTAGACATTGGACTAGGCAAATAATTTATGGCTAAGTCCTCAAAATCAAATGCCACAGAAACAAAAATTGACAATTGGGACCTAACTAAACTAAAGAGCTTCTGCACAGCAAAAGCAACTATCAACAGAGTAAACAGATAACCTACATAATGAGAGAAAATATTTGCAAACTATGCATCTGACAAACACCTAATATCCAGAATCTATAAGGAACTTAAACAAATCAACAAGAAAAAAAAAAAACAAATAATCCCATTATAAAGTGGGCAAAAGGCATGAACAGACACTTCTCAAAAGAAGACATACAAGCCACCAACCAACATATGAAAAAATTATAAAACACTAATTATCAGAGAGATGCAAATCAAAATCACAATGAGATACCATCTCACACCAATCAGAACGGCTATTACTAAAAAATCAAACAATAACAGATGTTGGCAAGGTTGTAGAGAAAAGAGAATGCCTATACACTGTTGCTGGGAATGCAAATTAGTTCAGCCCCTGTGGAAAGCAGTTTGGAAATTTCTCAAAGAACTAAAATTAGAAATACTATTCAACCCAGCAATCTCATTACTGGGTATACACTCAAAGGAAAATAAATCATTCTATCAAAACGACACCTGCACTTGTATGTTTTTTGGGGTTTTTTTTGTTTTTTTTTTTTTAAGAGAGTCTTGCTCTGATACCCAGGCTGGAATGTAGTGGCATGATCATAGCTCACTGCAGCCTCAAACTCTTGGGCTCAAGCCATCCTCCCTCAGCTTCTCATATAGCTGGGATTACAGACAAGGGCCACCACGCACAGCTGACTTGAGGGGTTTGTTTATTTTTTTCAGAGAGAGGGTCTCACTTTTCTGCCCAGGCTGGTTTTGAACTCTTGGCTTCAAGCAATCCTCCTGCGTCAGCCTCCCAAAGTGCTAGGATTACAGGTGTGAGCCACCTCACTCAGCCGGTACTTATGTGTTTATCACAGCACTATTCACAATAGCAAACATATAGAATCAACCCAGGTGCCCATCAAGGGTGGGTTAGATTCTTAAAATGTGGTACATATACACCGTGGAATACTATTAATACACAGCCATAAACAAGAAGGAAATCATGTCCTTTGCAGCAACATGGATGCGGGTAGAGGCCATTATTCTAAGCAAGTTAATGCAGAAACAGAAAACGAAATACAGCATATTTATAAGTGGGAGCTAAACATTGGGTACACATGGACACAAAAATGGGAACAATAAACACTGGGAATTCTAAAGGGGGATAGGGAGAGAGGGCAGCAGGTATTGAAAAACTATCTATCAGCTGCCACGTTGACTTATGTTCACTACTTGAGTGAAGAAATCATTAGCAGCCCAAACCTCAGCATCACACAGTATACTCATGTAACAAGCCTGCACATGTACCCACTGAATCTAAAATAAAATAAATTTTTTACAGTTATAAATAAATAAAAAGCATTCAGGAGTTGTTTGCAATTCTCCCCCACTCAACTTTACCCAAGACTGACCAGTAGATAGTCAAGCACTGTATTCAAGAGTTCCTTGGATTTGTTCTTCCTTTTGTTTTTTCCCTTTCTGCGTGGTTATAGTTTTTATCTGAAATATAACTGAGGTCACTTGTTTCCATTTGCTTTGGGTTTCAGGCTTTTCTTTTCCTTCTCAACTTGTTATAGTTTTATTTTCAAACATGTGGAACATTAACATGCTCCCAAAAGTCAAAACTATATCACAAAAACTTCTCAAAGAAGTGTTACTCCTTCCAGAATCATTTCCATTCCCTGCCTCCAGTAAATAACCAGCTTTATTGTTTTCTGGTTTATCCTTCCTGAATTTCGTTTGGTAACAATAAGCAGATAGATGTACATTTTGTTTCCCCTCTTTTCTTTTTTACACAAAAGACAGTATACTATATATTCTCTTATGTACTTAGCATTCCATATCAGTTCATAGGAATCTCCCTTGTTTGCTTTGTTTTTTATAGCTGCATAGTACCTCATTGTGTGTATGAACCATATTTAATTCCACCAATTTCCTCTTTAGGTAGTTTCCATATTTTACAATTACAAATATTTTGTAATGAATAGCTTCATGCCTATTGTTGGAGGTGTATCTTCAGAGCAAATTTCTGGAAGTAGGATTTCTGGGTGATGGGATGCACATGCAGTTGTGTTAGATATCAACAAATTCACCAAAGGGGTACACCATTTGGGATTCCCACCAGCAGTGAGAGCGTCTGTTCCCCACAGCATCATCAACAGATTGCACTGTCAAACTTTATAATTTTGTCAGTCTGATGGATGAGAAGTGATAATTCATTCTAGTTTTAAATTGCATTATGTTTACTATATGTGAAGTTGAACATTTTTTCATATATTTTAGGGTCGTTCATATGTCTCTCTCTCTCTCTCTTTTTTTTTTTTTTTTTTTTTTTTTTTTGAGGCTGTCTTGCTCTGTCACCCAGCATCGCCCAGGCTGGAGTTCAGTGGCAGGATCATGGCTCACTGCAGCCTCAACTTCCCGGGCTCAAGCAATCCTCCCACCTCAGTCTCCCAAGTAGCTGGGACTACAAGCACTCACAACCTCGCCCAGCTGATTTTTGTACTTTTCGTGGCAACAAGGTTTCACTGTGTTGCCCAGGCTGGTCTTGAACTCCTGGGCTCAAGTTATCCTCCTGCCTCAGCTCCTGATGTGCTGGGATTACGCAACCGGCCATAATTTCATTTTTAAAATTCAGATCTCTAGTCCATCTAGAGTTTATTCTTGTATATGATTTTTAAATAAATATAATTTATATTTTTCTAAATGGCTATCTAGTTTATCCCAACAACATTTCTTAAAAAGATCCTCTGTGCCCCAGTGATTACAGATATCACCTTTGTCCTATAATGGAAGTCTGTACATAGCTGTGTTTATCTCTAGACTTTCTGTTCTCTTCCATTGGCCTATTTGTCTAGTCATGCGCCTTTACCACATTGTTTTTTGGGGTTTTTTTTATATATATATACTTTAAATTCTAAGGTACATGTGCACAACGTGCAGGTTTGTTACATATGTATACATGTGCCATGTTGTTTTAATCATAGAGGCTTTGTAGTACCTTTATATCTATTAGGGCTAGCACCACCTCAGAGCTCTTCCTTTTCAGGGTTTTCCTAGCTAGTCTTGTGTATTTTTTTCCCATGTGAACTTTAATATCAACTTGTGTTGGTCTTTAAAAATATTCATGGTTATTTGCATTAAATTTATAAATATAACGGACATCTTGATCAAGTTAAGATGTGCCAAAAATAAGGCATGTTGTTCCACTGGTCAAGTTATTGGCACTTCAAGATCCGATGTTCTCTCTTAGATACTTCCTTAGGTAGTTTAGGTCATTAAATAAAATAATAAATATTTCTTGAGCAGCTACTATGCCCTTGGCACTATATTAAGCACGATAGAAGTAAAAAAGCAGATTCTGTCCTCAAGCAGCTTAGAATTTCATGAGAGAAACAGACTAACACACCAAAAGCAAAGCAGGCATGCTGTATGAGCACAGAGGAAATGGGGAGTAAGGAGGGCTAGAGCCACAAGGTAGTGAGAATGGAATCACGTGCCCTGAGGTTGTATAAGATTTACGCAGGGCAGCAAGGAGGAGGAATGGATCCCAGTGAGGGGAACCCTGGCAAAAGCTCAGAGAAGGACTGAGTGTGACAGGTTTCACAGGGCAGAGGGCCCCATCCAGACTGTTAGCTGGAATCCTGGGTGAAGCCCTCTTCCAGTCTCCGAGAGTTATGCCTCCATATTAACAGTCCCCAAACACTAATTATGTATTCATTAAAATGATGTTAGTGAATGTTTGCTGGGTTTCCAGATACTAGTCCTTTAGAATGGTAATTTCTGTACATTGTTACCTTTTCAGGGAATGGCCTTGAGTTGTGCCATCCAATATGGTAGCTACTTGCCATGTGTGGCTGTGGAGCCCTTACGATATGGATAGCGCAACTGAGCAACTGAATTTCTAATTTTATGTAACTTGACTTCATTAAATTTTAATTTTAAAATGAAAGTAGTATAAAATATTTTTCATTAAACCCAACTTTATTGTTTGGGGAGGGCTACATTTTAAACATAGTATTGTATAACATATGATTGCTGTATCACAGTATGTGTGTCCAATTTACTTTTTTTAACGTGGCTACTAGAAAATTTTAAATGACATATGCTGCCCACATTGCATTTTGCTTCGACAGCACTGGTCTAGAGTTTCACAACTCAGTGTGGTCTGGCTGGACTCACGTGAGAGCCATCCCAGACCTTCAGGATCTGCCCTTGACTAAGTTCCCCAGGTGAACCTTATGCACAATAAGATAAGCACTGATCTGGACGACCTCAGAAGACATCCAGCCACTGGTAGGTACCCAGCGTGACCCCCCCAATCCTTCTGGGGCTGGAAAGAGGAGGAGGCTGAGGGAGCAACAGGGAGACCCCTGACTGCCATTGTGACATCACAGAGTAAACCCCATGGGTCACCCAGCCCTGCCCTGGCTGGTGTCCTGCCCTCAGGACATCCTCTCCAATCCACCATACACCACCTTACCCCTCTGCTGGCAAGAGGGGACCTGATTCATCCTCACACTAAACACTCATTCTACCCAACTGATTGAGACAGAACAGAAGATAAACTGAAACTTCTCTGTCTTCCCACTGCAAGAGTGAATGAGCGATCCCTCTCAACTGACTCAGAATGTTTGCCTCACCCAGGAGGTAGGTACATTGATTTTGAAATCTCATGAACATCTCATATGCATACACTTACTGCTGGATTTGTAACACAGGTTACACTAACTCATCAATTTCATGTATTTCACATGGTCACAGTAAAGAGCTTGGAAATGCACTATAGGGTTCTACAAAATGGAATGAAAATGTGTTACTTAGCCCAGTTTTCATAGATAAAACTGGTATGTCCCTACCTTGGCCTATTACCTTTTCACCTTCCTTCATTAAAACTTCCATTTCTTCTTCCCTTGCCTCATCATCTTCCTTCTCCTCTCTGTTCCCAGGGCTCCCTATGCCTCTCCTTTTTTCCTTTCATCTGTATTATTCCTGTTGCCAAAATCTGGAGCCTGGTAAAGGCCCAGTAGTGGTGGCAGTAATAGAGCTGTGTGTCAACCCCAGTGAGCTGAAAGAGCAGACATCAAGCTCTATGCCAGAGAACAGTAGGGCATCCCCAAGGTCCTGCTGGAAGCCAGCTCTGATCTGGAACTGGGAAGGACAACACACAGTCCAGCTCTTTCTGGTCTCAGAGAATCCAAGAGAGTCTTCCGGGATCCTTCCAGACCCAGGAAGACTCTCACACTCTGCAGAGAAGTTGCGGCTTGTTTAGCATTTGACCTACATTCAGAAACGACCAGCCTCCCAACTTGCAGCTCTAAGGATTACTTAAAAAAAATGGTATTCATTCTCAAATATCTTGCCTTTCTCAGGAGAGAAAAATGAAGCTTGCAATTAGCCAGCAAACTAGCACATACACACACACACACGTACATACACACACTCCAACACAGGGAGCAACGTGGTGTGTTGTTGACCAGCTGGAAGTTAGGATCTCAAAGGAAAGAACAGGATAACTTAAGAGGCACTTCTGGGACTGCAGAGCTGAGTTGGTGGTTCTGAAGAGCCACTGGAGTGTGGGCTCAGGCAGCTTCCCTAATTCAGAAGCAGCCCAAAGTGAACAGATGAATAGATGATAAAGAAGTGGATGTGAACATAACAGAAAAAGCCAGTCATGGCTTAGAATAAATTTTATTATTGTTCTTTATCAGTGGTTTTCTAGGAGAGACACAGAGGGAATATGGGAGCGTCTGGTTGCTAATATGTACCTGAGAAGTATAAAGTACACTTAATCCATTGCCTCAATCTGCAGGAGGTCCCATAAATCTGGCCTGCAATCTGTACATTTTGTTAAAGGTGACTGTGCCTTGGCTTTTACTGAGTGGCAGCCTGGTGATGAGTCAGGTGAACAGTCCTCAAAGATTGCCAATGTTGACTTTACCATTTACTAGCTTTGTGGCCTTGAGCAAGTCAAACCCTCCTAATCGGAACCTCACTTGTAGAATGGGGATGCCACGTCTCTTTCAGGCTGGTTGTGAGGATTAAGGAAGTTGTCTGAAGGGTCTAGCAAAGTGTCTCCTGGTAGCGCAGGTGCCCTTCCCCTTCGTTTCTGCTTAGAGGCACACTTCTTCTAACTGTTTTCGATTTTCACAGAACTAAGAAGGCCAACTCTTTACCCTCATTTACCCGAGGGTAAATTTAACCCTCTGGGAGGTTAAGTAACTTGACCAAAATCCTCAGTGCCGTCGTGCATAGGGTCCTAAACAGAACTCGGATCTGCTGAGGGGTCTGGGTGGCGAAGTCTCGCCCCTCGGGTCCTCCCAATGAGACGCAGACATCCCCTTCCCTCAGAACGGGAGCCTGGGACCCACAGTTTTACGGGGCAGAGGCAGGGAAATGCCTGACTTTGGACTCCCAGCAGCCCGACACATCCCAAGCCCTGGCCCACCGGCCTGGGTGTAAGGAATCCCTCCGACTACCCCGTCTCTCCCGCCCTCCAGCGCAGCCTCGCCAGGCAGCAGAGGGGCCGCGCTTCAGGTGGCCTAGCGCCCCGGCCCAGCTCCCGGACACACGTGGCCCCGCCCTCCGCGGCTCG
The DNA here is from genome assembly GCF_006542625.1 of Nomascus leucogenys. Classification (NCBI taxonomy): domain Eukaryota; kingdom Metazoa; phylum Chordata; class Mammalia; order Primates; family Hylobatidae; genus Nomascus; species Nomascus leucogenys. The sequence goes on from NC_044403.1 coordinate 20,719,319, forward strand.
CCGGGTCCGTGGCCTGCCCTGGCAGTCCCTGCTCTCTGGGAGGGCCCGCGGAACACCGTTCTCAACCGACGCAGGAAGACCCAGAGGCAGAAACAGCCCGGGTTCCCCCGCCCCACCCAGTCAGGAAGCCCTGGGTAGTTGGCGACCGCGGGGCGGGGCCTCGCAAACAATGCCAAACACGCCCGGCCTGTCGCCGCGGCAACGCGCCCCGTTGCTAGGCGACCGGGCGCCGTAGTAAACGGGAGGCGGCGCGTTACTCATCGGGGTGGGAGGGAGCGCTCGGAAGTGGAGAAGGCGCGGCCGAGGCACCCCCGAGAGGCCCCACCCGTTACGCCCCCGCCCCGCCCCGCGGTCCCCAAGAGACCCCGGCCCCAGCCGGCCCGCGGGCGCCGTCACCCGCGCGTGAGCGATTGCCCCACAGGATGTGCAGATGTGGCTGCCCCTCTGATTCACTCCAGCTGCTTGGGGCCTGGAAGAAAGGCGGCTTCCTCTCCTGGAAATGACTGCATTAGCAAAAGTCCTCAAACAATTCCATTAAAAGGCGGAAAGGGAAAGACGAGAACGAAGCCCCGAAACGCTTTTCCAGGGTCCTTCCCACTGAATTGAAGTGTTCTCAAAACTCGGGACCTACGTTAGGAAGACTAGAGTCATTTGATTGTGCGACCATTTGAGGTGATGTAGCCCCTTAAACGTGGTTACAGCTGAGAATAAATCCCGGAGCTAAGTGTCCTACAGTGATGTAGTCATTTTGAACACTAAGCACGGGCATTTTGGTGGCATTACTCTTCCCTTCCGGGCTGGGAAACAAATGTGAAAATGTCCCGTGTGAAGACCTTCTTTGTCTTTATCAGCGAAGGAGAAGAAGGTCAGGCACTGATGGAAACACTGCAGTTAGAGCAGCAAAAGCTCAGAAGTTTGGAGATACATCATCCAAGATGGCTCTAATCAGTAGGGGACCACCCAGCTTGGAAAAGGACATAACATTTCCAATCTGTCACTGGTTTTTGAGCAATCTGTTTGTCCCCTGATCTCTGTACACTAAAAATAATATACTATTTCATGAGATCATCACTGTTTTCTGGGCTTTGCTCATTTAAAAGCAGGAATGTTTCCACAGGTGAGAGGAAATGGATTGGCAGAGAATCTGTTTGATGAAACTCTGGGTGCATCTGCGTAGAAAGGCTTAGGGTGTGCCTGTGGACCCAGGGCTTCCTTTGTAGCTTCTCACTGCTCTTACATATGTGAATCCGGAAGCATCCTGTTTCCTTTAGCAACAGAAGGCTGTTTGGACACATTCTTTATTCACATCTTCACTCAGCATTCCTAATTGTATCCATAAGCCTTTTTGCATTACAAATCTCATTCATTCATTCATTCATTCATTCATAGATGTTAAAACACTGCTAGGCTCTGAGGATCAACAATGAATAAAACATAGCTGCTACTATATCAAGCAACTTAAAGTCAAATGAGCATGACAGACAAGCCATGCGATGAGTTACACGAGAAAGGCACATGCTAGGACATGCAGGAGCAGAGAACAGGGCCAGGGGCATGCATGGTCATCAGACCCGTGATAGCCGAAACATTTACACCCGACTCCAGCCTTTGTCTAATGAGTAACAGAAAGGAGCTAATGGCGCGTGGGTCAGAAATCTAGCTCCTGGGAGGACAGAGTTACTCCTGCCAGGGAGGGCAAACAAACCTTTCCGGGAAGATGCCAGTATGGATGACATGAAGAAAAATCAAACAAACAAACAAAAATAACCGGATCCCTTAGCCCCAGGCCTTGGCATTAGAGAAGTGGTGTGGTATATAACCTGCTCTCTGGCTCGGCATTCACGCTTGTCATTTCATCACCTCTAACCTGCAGTGAACTCACAAAACAATAAATTGCATTCCCATTTACAAAGTATGTGTAGGTGTCCCACCACCACTGTTTTCTCTTGATGCACAACCTAGTAAATGTGGTTTTGTCCAGTACAGGGAACAGTGACTGAGGACCTCAGCAAATATGGGTTAGTCCCCACCGTTGGCCTTGTGGTGTCATAAATGGTGAAGTGCATATATATTCCTGCGGAGGTCATCTTGGAATAGTCACAGTCCAACATGCCAGAGCTAAGTACTGTTTTTAGGTGTGGAATCTTCGTGTCTGTGCTGAGTCATGAGCTTCTGAACCGAACCTAATTATATTTATGTTGCATTGACTAGCAATTACTTCTTCTGTTCTAAGAGAGGAAAGGGAAGAAAAAAATATTAACATGCCCAAATTACAATGAAAGGAAGTGAGTGGGATGCTGGGCTCTGAAGTTTGTGGCCAGGCAGAGAAACTCATGTTTTGTCAAAAAGAGGAAATTAGACGTTGTGGCCCAGGGTCCTTGGGGAGGGGGAGATCAAGACTGGTCACATTCAGCAGCCAGGCAGCCAAGTACACACACAAAATGCACAGCTTCCTAAGGGGTGGACCCAGGCTTTGTGGAGGCCTAAAATAATATAATTTTGGAGGCCCTCTTTAAGAAAAAGAGTACACAATTACAAGTGTAAATTAGGTAACAAGGTTTTAGAAGAGGTGGAGTGAGTAGGGGACATGGAAGCTGAAGTTTCATTAGCTTCACTCTAAATCCACCCCTAAGCCTCCTCATATAACACACTTAAGAGTCTGCCACTCCCACCCCCATTTCCCTGGAGAAGGGAACTTCAGGCTATTAAGGCACAGGGGGTGCGGTTTATGAGCAGAGGCAATAAAAACCAAAGACATAAGGCCGAGCCAAACAGTGACTCAAGCGGGCTATGAGAAGTGTCTGCAAGTATCTGAAGGGTGTAAGCACAGAGAGGGGAAAATAATTGTTCACTGTTCTGGGGTGGAAAGGGAATGAAGATACAATTAAGAAAAATGTGCACAAAACTCATCAGGAAACATTGGCTAACTGTATTTTCTGATACCGTGGAGCTGTATTTCCCATGGGAAGTATTTGAGGATCTACTGAGTCACTGAAGCTGGAACTGGCCGCACACACACAAAAAGTGCTACAGGAAAACAATCCTACAAGACTCCTATAGGGAGTGGCTGGATGCCCCAGAGTTCAGCCTGAGCCCTGAATTCCATAGAGCTGACACACGGCATTCTGTAGATTAGCAGGCAGGGAGGATGCCAAATTAAAAAAAAAAAAAAGGATCCTATGGGGAGGAGCAGCCACCTCCACCCACATTTTGCCGACTGGTGGGGGAAGCACGTGACGGAAGCGGAAACGATGAGGAGATAGCGCCACCCAGCGTTGTGATGAAACTACTAGCCAGGAAACCAACAGCCAATGCAACTGTAAAAAAAAAATAAAGAACACAAAATTCCTGCTTCTCCTCCCAAAGGAGAGTGAGTTCTGTCACAACAAATAAAGGGTTGTTTGGGTGATGCAGAAAATGTACCTGAACATGGCACATGTTTATCAAATTTGCTTGTTAACATCAGTCTGAGAGCAGACATTACAGGTGACAAAAGCAGGATCCAAAGCAACTCATTTGGCTAGAACGTGGACTAATTCAAACAATTAAGTTCAGAAGAACCTGCCTTTGATTCCCTAAACGAACTGCACAAATATAGAATGGGAAAAACATGACCTCATGGCTAGTCTGGAAGAGAGGGAGGAAGGGCCGGGTGGGATACAGAGGGTTTTATTAAATGTAAGCCCAAAATGAGTCGAACAGGTGCCATTTTACATGAATTCCCTGGGTATATATTAAGAACTTTCTAAAATTACCAATTCCTGGGCCTCACCCAGAACTACTATGAAATCTCAGGGTGGGTCCAGGAATCGGCATATTTGCCAAACTTCCAAAGATTGTTCTGATAGTCCATCAGAACTGAGAACGACTGCTCTAAAATGAAAGTGAGACCTTTGAGGAAGTTACCTTTAAGACAAATGCAGTAGTTATAATGGAATATAGAAAGTGTTGTGAGAAGGCCGGGGGCAGTGGCTCATGCCTGTAATCCCAGCACTTTGGGAGGCCAAGGTGGGAGGATTGCTTGAGCCCAGGAGTTCGAGACCAGCCTGGACAACATAGTGAGACCCTGTCTCTACTAAAATTAAAAAAAAAAAAATTAAGTGTTGCAAGAGAGGTATAGTGTGACCAGGATCATGAGGAGGGAGCTGTCTGTCCTAGGGAGAAAAGAAACATTTTCAAAGAGTGGATGACTTTTTAGACTAATTTCATTAAGAGGCAGGCAGTTCACCAGGTAAAAAGAGATTGAAGGCATTCCAGCAGAAGGAAGAGCATCAGCAAAGGCTTGGAGGATGAAAGTCCATGCAGGGTTTAGGGACTCACAAACAGTGGCAGAATCTCTTTCAACGTTGGTGTCCCAATTAATTTGCGTTTTTTTTTTTTTTTTGACATGGAGTCTCGTTCTGTGGCCCAGGTTGGAGTGCAGTGGCACAATCTCGGCTCACTGCAACCTCCATCTCCCGGGTTCAAGAGATTCTCCTGCCTCAGCCTCCCAAGTAGTTGGGATTACAGGTGCCTGCCACAATGCCTGGCTAATTTTTTTGTATTTTTAAGTAGAGACAGGGTGTCACTATGTTGACCAAGCTGGTCTCGAACTCCTGACCTCAAGTGATCCACCTGCCTCAGCCTCCCAAAGTGCTGGGATTGCAGGCATGAACCATCGCGCCCAGCTATTTGTACAATTTTGAGGAGAGAAAGAACAACTTGTACTTCTGGCTGACTGGTGGCAAGAAAATATGCAAACGACTCCTTACTGGTTTGTTAGATCACTTTTTCAACGTTTTAGAAACTCTTTTTTGAAATATAAAATATTGTCATTCCTTTGCCTGAAGGTTGGGAGAGGAATGGTAAATAGCCATGGCATTCCAGATCCTGGAATTCATTGATCTCCAATCCTATTCTATCTGCATCTTTGCCCCATCCCCAGCCAACATTCTCACTCAGCATTCCATGTGTAGAGGGAGATACTTAATAGTACTTTTTTTTTTTTTTTTTTTTTTGAGACGGATTCTCGCTCTGTTGCCCAGGCTGGAGTGCAGTGGCGCAGTCTCGGCTCACTGCAAGCTCTACCTCCCAGGTTCATGCTATTCTCCTGCCTCAGCCTCCCGAGTAGCTGGGACTACAGGCGCCCGACACCACGCCCGGCCAATTTTTTTGTGTTTTTAGTAGACATGGGATTTCACCATGTTAGCAGGATGGTTTCAATCTCCTGACCTTGTGATCCACCTGCCTTGGCCTCCCAAAGTGCTGGGATTACAGGCGTGAGCCACAGCGCCCGGCAACAGTACTTATTCTAGTGTTCTTTTTTTTTTTTTTTTGAGACGGAGTCTCGCTCTGTCGCCCAGGCTGGAGTGCAGTGGCGCAATCTCGGCTCACTGCAAGCTCCGCCTCCCGGGTTCACGCCATTCTCCTGCCTCAGCCTCCCGAGTAGCTGAGACTACAGGCGCCCGCCACCACGCCCGGCTAATTTTTTTGTATTTTTAGTAGAGACGGGGTTTCACCATGGTCTTGATCTCCTGACCTCGTGATCCGCCCGCCTCGGCCTCCCAAAGTGCTGGGATTACAAGCGTGAGCCACCGCGCCCGGCCTACTTATTCTAATGTTCGAACTGGAAGGTGGAGACCACCCATGGAACAAGGAAGCTATTTCCTGTTCATGGCTCCATGAGGCCCCGACATTGCAGAGAACAGAGTTTCTTCAAAGAGAAGGGAAACCCTACTCGAGGGAAGGTAAACTTCTGCAGTGATGGTGATCTGCCATATCTTCATGTCTGCCATAAATTCAAGCCCAATCCATTCACACCAGTTACCTAGGGAATGACAGGCAGTGGAAACTAAACCATCATTTACTTTTTAAAGAAAATTTCCTCTGCAAATTGCAGGTCCTTGCGTCTTTGTGCTTAATCTCAGATCCCCATTGGCAAGCTCTCTGGTGTAATCTCCCAGAACAGCTGGGCCCTGATTGCCTTGTCAATTATTAAATGCCCGTGTTCCCTGTAAGGCAGCATTTAATCATGAGGCACTCCAAAGAATATGAGATAGAAGGGGAGGGGTAGGAGGAGAGGGAGGAGGGTAGGAAGACAGTTTGCATTCTTGCAACATTAAACCAAAGGGACTTGGAGTGCAGATGGCATCCTTCGGTCCTTCCAGACAAGCTGCAAGACGCTGACCATGGCCAAGGTAACCGGCTTCCCCTCTTATTCCTCAAAGGATGCAGTCTACAGCTATTTTGTACCTGGCTCTTTTAAGAAGTGCACCTGCTCATCGATCTGTTGTCCTTCCTAGCCTGTGCTAATTCTGGGTTACTCTGTTAATATATGTTGATGTAAGGGTTACTGATTATACATTGGCACCTACGCACTTCCTAATGATCTAAGGGCCCAAGTGTTAGAGAAACCACTCTGTCCCTTTTCTAGAGAGTAAAGAGTCACCTTGTCATGGGATCTGTTGCATACACAAAGACAGTTGTTCTTATGGCCATTACTTCTTCAGGATCACTTTATGGAAACCACTGCAAAATTAGATTTGTTCTTCCAATTCAAGAGGTATCCAGATCCTAGCAGGAAAAGGCATGTTTGGGGAAAGGAGTAAAGTATGTGACAAAGGGCATGGTACTATAGGTGTTGGAGATAATTCTTGAAAATTCTCGAATGAGATTATCATTCGATATCAAGAAGATGATTTTTGAATGAGGTTCCTTGTGTCTCTCCCTGGTGGACGCTCCTTCTGGAAGGAACCTCTTTGAGCTTCAGTCCAAGCTCTTTTTTATTCTTTGTTTCTCAAATTGCCTCTTCCTTAAATTGGTTGTCACCTTGGTGCCACAAAGTGGGTGTATCTTAGTATGGGGTTCGTTATTCTTTCTTATTTCTGAATCACCCCGAGAATAACTTGCAAATATATATAACTTGAAGTGGATTGAATGTGGAGTAAAAATCTTGCAAGTATAACTTGAAATGGATTGAGAGTGGAGTTAAAATCTGACGTGATAATAGACAAATTTCCAAACCAGACTGAAAATGATTGTTGAAAATTGAATGCTGAGGTCACAAAAGTTAGAATTGCCTGTCTTTAGGTCAGTCTTTACACCGAATAGTTAGTGAAGATGTTTTACCTGGAAGTCCATTTCTTATTCAAGCAGTGTAAGAATTATTAGGAAGGATGACTCACAGTAAGAGAATGATGACTAAAACCAATAGGATTTTCATAACTAAAACCAAGATGAAAACATTTTAGGAAAGGGGAACTGGGCAGCATACGACTTCAGTGTCTAGCAACAGAAAATCTTTCCTCCCCCCAGATGCTGCGGATTTTTTGTCCTTAGTCAAGGTCACCCAGAGTCTTGCAAGAACTGACAATTCTTGGCAGAGTTAATTTGTTGAGTGCTTTTAAAAGTAAAATCATATTAGCAGATTGCTTTTCAGAAGTTGTCTTTATCATGTTTTATATATTGGTTTTACATACATATGATCTTTGTGTATTTCTTATTGCCATAAATAATAAGCACTTTGTGATATGCACTGTCTTAGTCTCTGGAAATTCTGAAGAACAACCATTTCATTTCTAAGGTAAAGTTCTCTGTTAAATGTAGAAACATTAAGCTGGGTGTGACAAGGGAGGGAAATTTATGGGCCTGTCCATTTAGCTATGGTTTTATTTATGGCTCTTAAGCTAAGCAGATTTAAGTGTGATTAATTCTGATACGAAGGATCCCTTGGAAAGCTCAAGGAGGTTTACTTTAAGAAGCGTCTGTCAGCGACTAACCATGGGCTTCTTTTCTGTTCAGTGTGCATTAATATAACTGTATAAACTGCTCTAACACAAAGTGAGAGACTTACTTCTCTAAATCAAATTAAATCTGGCTCCAAGCCACCACTCAACAAAGTTGGCAGTCTAATATCAGTCATATTTTAGCTTGCCCTCCTCTTCTCTTAGGCTGAAAATGACATGGAGAGTAGGGGCTCCCGCCAGAGCCATCCCGGGCTTCAGTTCTTTCGGCAGCCTCCCCTATGTCCCCACTGTGAGGCAGACACTTCTGCACCAGGCTGGAAGACACGGCCCTCCGGGTTCCTCTCCACCAACCAAGGGCTTGGCTGCTGACACCCTACCCATGGCTCTGTGGACACCAAACCTGGTGTCCAGCCTACACAGGCACCACACAGCCACTTCACATTTGAAACTCTGTTGTCTCTGTGGCAGTGGATGGAAGCTGGGCCCGACTGCTAACTCTCCCAGAACCATAAGCCCCATCTCCTCTCCAAAGGTTTCAATAGCCCCACATCCCAGTAGGTTCACTGCCCTCTTTTATCCTCCAGGCCCCAAAGCATCCATCTGCTTCCCCTGGAGACTTCCAGTTTAATATTCATTGCTATGACTCCTTTCAGAGGAATCTGTAATGCAGGGAAGAGGACACCAATAGCTCACTTTGTTAAAATAGTAAATGCTTCAGCAAGTCAGTGCTACTACCTGTCAGTGAAGACAAAGCCAAAAACGATTACCACAAAGAGCCTTTGGAATGCTCCCAATTCCTTTTTCTAAACTTTTATATAAAGTTTAGACTTTATATAAAACTTTTCCAGAAGTTATCAATTGCCTTGTCAATTATTAATTATATAATTATTTATATGTATTCATATTTTATATAAAGTTAAAAGTTTATATAACCGGCCAGGCGTGGTGGCTTACGCCTGTAATCCCAACACTTTGGGAGGCCGAGGTGGGCAGATCACCTGAGATCAGGAGTTCAAGACCAGCCTGGCCAACATGGTGAAACCCTGTCTCTACTAAAAATACAAAAAAAATTTAGCCAGGCATGGTGGCAGCCGCCTGTAATCCCAGCTACTCGGGAGGCTGAGGCAAGAGAATCTCTTGAACCCAGGAGGCGGAGGTTGCAGTGAGCTGAGATTGTGCCATTGCACTCCAGCCTGGGCAACAAGAGTGACACTCTGTCTCAAAAAAAAAAAAAAAAAAGAAAAGAAAAAGTTTATATATCCTCTGACTGAGGTTATTGCTATCTGATGCTTATTCAGAACACCCTCAATTTACTCAGCAGTTTAGTATTGAGTGTCTAATGTGTAAAATACTGTGCTAGTTGCTGTGGGAAAGATAAAAATCACAAAGACACGTTTGCTACCTAATGGCAGCTTGAAATCTTGGAGGGAAGATAAGACATGACCAAAAATAAATGTGAAAAGAGTACTACTAAGAAGGCACACACCACAGTCCTTGAAGCCCTTCCAAGCCTCACTTTCCATGGAAGGTGCTGGTTAGGGGACCTCCCTGAAGCAGTTGGTACTTGGGGTGAGCCTCAGAAGGGGCAGGACTTCAGTAGACAGGGCCTGGCCAGCAGTGGTATGAAATTTGCAGCAATCCACCTTCTCTCTCTCTCGCTCAATCTACTGGTCCAAGAACTCCAGGTAGTGGCTGCTGGCAGATCCATCACTGCTACTCAGAATGATCCCCCTGCTGTTTGTTGGTGGGGTCATTACGGCACTCACCATAAAGGTACACACACACACACACACACACACACACACACACATACATCCTCCCTAGGATTTGCCAGCTGGAGGCTATGTTGATTCCACTCTCACCATTTGAGGCAGAAATGGAAGATTTTAACATGTTCACGTCCAATTCATTCTGACTTCTGCATTCCTCATTCTAATTTGTCCTATCTGGTGGATCACCTTTATCCTACCTCTGTGTATTGCTGCATATCATGCCCAGAGGCCAGCCCCTGTCATTCAATCTATGCAAATCACCGCTTTTCTGTAGTTGGATCTGTGTAAGGTTCAACATAAGGAAGCATCATCCCTGCGTTGAGTAGAGGCCAGGGGAAAACTTTCCCTTTGCCCTCCGAAGGTTCACTGAAAATCACTGACAAGAGGCAGATTAATAGGAGAAAAAACATAAAGTATATTTGATCGTAGTTTCACATGACGTGGGAACCTTCGAATGAAGACCCAAAGATGCAGGGAAAATTGTCTATTTTTATGCTTAGGTTCAACAAAGTATGGACAGTCACGTAGAAATATGATTGGACATCAAGGGCATGATCTACTGTTTTTTTATTTACTGTTATTTATTTTTTAGGGACAGATAGCCCTGTTGCCCAGACTGGAGTGCAGTGGCATGATCATGGCTTACTGCAGCCTCAACCTCCTGGGCTCAGGTGATCCTCCCACCTCAGCCTCAAAAGTAGCTGGGACTATAGGCGTGCGCCACCATGCCCGGCTAATTTCTTTTTTCATAGAGACAGGGTCTCACTGTGTTACCCAGGCTGGTCATGAATTCCTGAACCCAAGCGATCCTCCCACCTCTGGAAGGGATTACAGTGCTAGGATTACACGCATGAGCCACTGCATCTGGCCTGATCTAATAACATCAATAGACTGAGTGGGGAGCCCAGCAAGGCCTGCTTCTCCTTGGCCTCTCTGAGCGTGCATTTCTTCCTTCTGGGTGTGGGGCAGGACCCACTCTGGAATGGGAGTCTTATGACCTACAGTCACACACGCTAGGCCAGATAACTTCTTTAGGGCCAGTTTGGACACGGGAAGGCAGAGGGAGTTAGAGTAATATTTTTAGGTTTTATGGCTGGCTCTGGGGAAAGGGGCTCCGGTTTCTACAACCCACCTTGAGAAAGAGGGATTCTAGTTTCTGTGGCTAGCCTTGGGAAAGAGTGGGACTGAGACAGGAGGACAGGAGAAGGTCAGAGAGAGTTGCTTCTGAGGCCCCCATTTGGGCGTATGGTTTTCTGACACCCTCCGGGTGCTTGCTGCAGACCACTCCTGAAGCCGGGCTTCCACGCGGCCCCTGGAGAAAACCGTCAGAGGCGGGTTGTGCCTATCCGCCTTGGAGGAGTATGGCTTGAGCGGAGGGAGCGCAGGGAAGGATGGCCACATCTCCGAGGCGGCTCTGAGTCAAGCTCCCCTGCTCCCTTCCCTTCCACTTGTGCTTATCTATTACAGATGGAGCTCGCGAAGGCCTTCTCTGGCCAGCGGACACTCCTGTCTGCCATCCTCAGCATGCTATCACTCAGCTTCTCCACAACATCCCTGCTCAGCAACTACTGGTTTGTGGGTACACAGAAGGTGCCCAAGCCCCTGTGCGAGAAAGGTCTGGCAGCCAAGTGCTTTGACATGCCGGTGTCCCTGGATGGAGACACCACCAACACATCCACCCAGGAGGTGGTACAATACAACTGGGAGACTGGGGATGACCGGTTCTCCTTCCGGAGCTTCCGGAGTGGCATGTGGCTATCCTGTGAGGAAACTGTGGAAGAACCAGGTAGCCTACATTCTGGGATATAAGAGCAACGGGGTCAGGGCGGGCAAGGGATCTAATGCAGGCATGGAAATCAGGTAGGCCCGCTTAGGGCTGGGGTTGCCCTGGAAGTGCAGCACTGCCCACACCCCAGTGGGCCTCACTCTCTTCTCCCAGCACAGAACCTTCCACCTCTGTCCAGTGTCCTTCTCTATAGGAGCCCCTTTTAATAAGGTTGAAAGTCCTCTGGCTTTTTACTTCCTCCCTCTGTAGTAGACTTATTGGTTCAAAATAGCATGTTATAAATAGAATTAACCTTAAAAGTTTCATTTAGACCTTTCACATTATGAGAATTTCCAGTCTAGGGAGCTAGAATTGCTGTTTAGAAACAAAACGAACGGAGAGGAATATTGTAGGAAAGCCCTAGCTCTGCTCAACCATGACCTCATACAAATAACTTCATTTTTTTTTCTTTTTTTTGAGATGGAGTTTCGCTCTTGTTGCTCAGGCTGGAGTGCAATGGTGTGATCTTGGCTCACCACAACCTCCGCCTTGCAGGTTCAAGCGATTCTATTGCCTCAGCCTCCCAAGTAGCTGGGATTACAGGCATGTGCCACCATACCCAGCTAATTTTGTATTTTTAGCAGAGACAGGGTTTCTCCATGTTGGTCAGGCTGGTCTCGAACTCCCGACCTCAGGTGATCTGCCCACCTCGGCCTCCCAAAGTGCTGAGATTACAGGCATGAGCCACCATGCCCAGCCTATAACTTCGTTTCTATAGGCCTTGATTTGCTCATTTGTGAGATGAAAGCATCACAGCAGATCATCTTACAGCCTCTTCCTGGCCTTACAGTGTTTTCTCATTCTGAGTATTACCGCTACCATTTAAAAGTGGGGGAACCGAAGCCAGCCAGCCAGGGTAACTAGATCACGTAAGAGAGCCCTGAAGGAGCTGAAGGCAGATCTGCCAGGTCTCCTGACCCTCGGTGCGCACTAGCAAAGCAGGCAGGCGCTGGTCGATGTGTGTTCCTCAGGTTTGGAGGAAAGAGCTGAAGACACCTCCTCTTCCCTGCCCAAGAGCACTGAAAGGTGACTCTGTGGCCTGGGAAGAAAGCACCTGGTAGTGAAGCTTTTCTAATGCCCAGAATCATGAACAATTTGATATCTGCGACTTCTCCCTATCTGAACTAAAAGGGAGATGGAAGAGGAATTTTAAAAATGTGTGTATTTACATTTATATTTATTATTGTGCCACTTAGCACTGCTCCATCCCCAGTCCTGGAAACAATTTAGAGCCCTTCGGTCCAGTGGTACAGCGGCAGCAAAAGGTATTAGTTAACACTAAGATCATTAACTCTTCTGGACACGGGAAATGGGAACATTAAGCTATGTAGGTGCTCTCAGGGAAACATCTTTTGCATTATCAGATATTGAAGAGAGAGAAATTCACCTGGGCTGACTCTTGGCTCTGCCATTCATTCACCCAGGCATTCTTTCCTGCTTTCCTGCTCTATGCGGGGCAGGTGCTGTCAGAGCAGAGGGAGCAGTGCCAGTTATGGGGTGGGGAAGGTTTTCATTCCAACCATCCCAGGGAATAGCTCCATGACGTTGTACCTTGTATGTTTCAGGGGAGAGGTGCCGAAGTTTCATTGAACTTACACCACCAACCGAGAGAGGTGAGAAAGGACTACTGGAATTTGCCACGTTGCAAGGCCCATGTCACCTCACTCTCCGATTTGGAGGGAAGCGGTTGATGGAGAAGGCTTGCCTCCCCTCCCCTCCTCCCCCTTGGGGCTTTGTGGGAAGTATGTGTCTGATAAGGAATTTACAGTAGTTACCACTGACTTGGGCCTCTCCGGATCTAAACTGCACTGTGATCTCCCACTTTTCTGAGCCCCACAGGGTGACACAAATTCCTCCTTGAGCTGACTTTCATTCACATGCAGGAATGCAAAAATGAAACAGCAGGGATAAATACCATTCACAAATAGAAAACCACCAACAGCGCTAACCTACTCTTGTTGCCAAGTAACCGTGTAGGAAGGCTTAGCTTTTTCCTCCTTTTTCTCCACTATTATTATTATTATTTGGTAAAATGAAAGGAAAGGAGTGAAGAAGGGAGGCAGGGAGGGAACCATCCCAAAATTAAATGAGGAAAAAGAGAGACAAAAAATGATAACTAGAGCAACATTAGTTCCCTGCAGGATTTATGAAAATTCGATGATTTCTTCTCAAATCTCCCCAACAGTATTTACAGTCAGTCAAGCTTACTTGGGTATATATTGGTTATGGAGTGGGAGCTGTGAGTGACGTCAAAGGACTAGAAATGAAGTAATGTTCCTCCCTGGTTTCAGCTGTGCCTCGTTCTCCCCTTCTCGGATGCAGCTAGGGTCTTAACTCCTAATAGGCATCCTATGCTCACCGCTTGTTCAGTTTTTTAACTGTCAGGGTGAGCGCTCCCTCTTCCTCTGGTTTCTGGCAGAAATCCTATGGTTATCCCTGGGAACGCAGATCACCTACATCGGACTTCAATTCATCAGCTTCCTCCTGCTACTAACAGACTTGCTACTCACTGGGAACCCTGCCTGTGGGCTCAAACTGAGCGCCTTTGCTGCTGTTTCCTCTGTCCTGTCAGGTGAGTTGCTCCTGGAGTGGGAGAGGGTGGTTGGCCCTGGCCACTTTTGAAGTCCTAGCTGGAGGGCTTGAGTCTTTGCCCTGAAGGGCAGAAGGAGCCCAAAGGCAGTACAAAGAATGGAGGTAGGCATCTTTAATTTTAAATTGAAGTAACATACGAAATTGTATATTGGATCACCATGTACTTTACAAAATGATTTACCCCGAGGTTCCTTTATTTGCAAGCTTTCTCAATAGGTAAAATCTATTGTTTGGGTTACTTTTCAGCTGTGACATATATACAGCTTTTCAAGACCAGTCTCCATTGGATAAAGTGAGAGATGCACATATAAGACGAAGAATTAAGCCAACATTGGGGTGCGGGTGGGAAGGAGTAGGGGTGAGGTGCAGTGGCCTTGGGTGCAGCCTTGACTCAGAGACTTTTTCCATAGCTCTCAGCCTACAGTCTGGGGTCACCTATTGCAAAGATGTGCATTTAAGGAGAAGCCCCCATTGTGAATTAGTCTTCGGGAAATGTGGTGGCATGAGGTAATGGGCTACTCCAACAGAGGCTGCGCCTGACTGCAAGAAGGGTGATCCAAAATCATACTCCTGGCAGATGGCATGAAAGCCTTTCTCTAAGGACTCTGCCTTCCTGTTTCCTCCGTAGGTCTCTTGGGGATGGTGGCCCACATGATGTATTCACAAGTCTTCCAGGCAACTGCCAACTTGGGTCCGGAAGACTGGAGACCACATGTTTGGAATTATGGCTGGGCCTTCTAGTAAGTGCTGTCATCTCCTGAACCTTTGTAGCCCCAGCCAACCTTCATGAGATTTTCTGCCCTCAGCTAGATGCTTATTCGGTGAAGGAAGCCCTGCCTTCTCTTCATCCCTCATCCCGAGCCTGTCAACCACACAGGGCTGCATCATCAGGACACATCCATTCTTCCCCGCCTTCTGAGGGAGTACAGGGAGGATTCCTCGAGTGTGTCTTGGGAGGATGTTATTTTGTCCAGTTTTCCTGCTCATCAGCTGTGGCAGTTGCCTCTTCACCTGGTATATTTGTCACCCTGGGGAAACAAGACTGATTCTGTAGGCCTTATGGAAATGTGCTTTTTTTTTTTTTGAAATGATTCAAGGTATTAGAGAACAGAGAAATAGAGAAATTGCTTTGAAATTTGGATTGAACTGCATTCTCTGTAAATGGCTTACTCCTCTCCTCTTCACTTCCTTCTATATCCATTCTTTTTCTACTGAACCATGTTGGAAATAAAACTTCACTACCACAGTCATTCTCTAACCCTTAAAGAATTAAGGGGTCAGTCATTTTAGAGTTCTCTTAAAAAGAGAGCGACAGCAACCATCACAAAGCATCACATACAAGTTAAATATTATCTTTGAGAGCTCTTACTTTCTCCCTTAAGGAGCACTCTTTATTCACAGCAAGTTGCCAACTTGTACTGATATTTACTGTCTAAGTGCTAAGTACTTTGAGAGCACTGAAAACACACAGTGATGGGCTCAAGTTTCCATTCGGGGAAGGAAGCCTGCACGTCTGTTGTGAGGCCCTATCCCCTTTCCTGTGGTACAATCTGTGCTAATAATTTGGGAGTCTGAGTCTACTACACCAGCCAGGGCATCAGCTCAATGCAGTTCCCAGATCCAGCATTTCTCACCTTTTGTCTGTCTTCAGGCCATTCTTGGCATTAACGGCTGTGGAGCTCAGGCTAGGCAACGCCCATCAATCAACTCCCAGAAGCATCCCAGACTGAACCTACTGCATTTGTCAGAGGCAGCAGATATGAACACACAGGGCCCACCTGTGACCTGGCTTTAACCATCACTTGGCCTCATGAAATCTCTCCCTAACCTCACAAAACTTCCTGTTTCCTGAGCTTCCCAGAACCACAGGGAGATTTAGGGATTTGACTTTCCAAGTTTTCAGGAATGTGTTTAATATGGTTCCCTAGTGTCTTCTTTTCCTTTCTTGAATCCATCCACATTCTCTTAATCTCCAGCTCCTCTCCCATCCATTACAAACTCCCTTAAGCCAAAACCACACTGTTTCCATATGAAGCAAATTCCACTAGTACAACCTATAATACCTCCTGATTTGTAGTAAATGTTTTCCTGAATGACTTTCAGAGGCTCAACGTTGTGGACCCTAAGACTGCTAAGTTCAAAACAAAGGAAGATGGAAGAGGGATGATTCCTCCCAGCATCTGAGCCGGGGGACATCTTTGGCAGGGCGTGTGTGTGTGTGTTGAGGTGGGAGAGGGAGGGTATGCAGTAGGTTATGTCCACTGCATACAGCTCAGCTTCAGGCCTGGGGAATCTTGGAGATTTTACAAGGGTCAATGCAGCTTGGGAAACAGGAGTCCAAATATGCACAGACACACACACAAAATAGGCACACCAGATAGAAAAGGGCATGGCACCAACAACTCAACAATTCAGTGAAAACAAATCCATTAAGCTCCTTGTCTGATACTATGACTACATGAGTCATTCTCTTTTTAGAAACCGGTAAGTTCTCTTCCCACAGTTCTTTACCTGAAACATGGTGGAAAGTCCCTAAATCCCCACAAGTCATTAAGCTAGTCCACTAGTAGGAAGAGGTCATGGCATTTTTCTCTCAAGAAAGTCCTGTTCTTACTGTCCCATCTTTTTGTGCATTTGTCCCTAGCATGGCCTGGCTCTCCTTCACCTGCTGCATGGCATCGGCTGTCACCACCTTCAACACGTACACCAGGATGGTGCTGGAGTTCAAGTGCAAGCATAGTAAGAGCTTCAAGGAAAACCCGAACTGCCTACCACATCACCACCAGTGTTTCCCTCGGCAGCTGTCAAGTGCAGCCCCCACCGCGGGTCCTTTGACCAGCTACCACCAGTATCATAGTCAGCCCATCCACTCTGTCTCTGAGGGAGTCGACTTCTACTCCGAGCTGCGGAACAAGGGATTTCAACGAGGGGCCAGCCAGGAGCTGAAAGAAGCAGTTAGATCATCTGTAGAGGAAGAGCAGTGTTAGGAGTTAAGCGGGTTTGGGGAGTAGGCTTGAGCCCTACCTTACACGTCTGCTGATTATCAACATGTGCTTAAGCCAACGTCTGTCTCCTGAGCATGGTTTTTAGAGGCTATGAATAAGGCTATGGATAAGGTTATCTTTAAGTCCTAAGGGATTCCTGGGTGCCACTGCTCTCTTTTCCTCTACAGCTCCATCTTGTTTCACCCACCCCACATCTTACACATCCAGAATTCCCTTCTTTACTGATAGTTTCTGTGCCAGATTCTGGGCTAAACTGTGGAGATAAAAAGAAGAGTAAAATACACTTCCTGACCTTAAGGGTCTGATACATCTAGTTATTGGTCTGGAAGTTGGAGAAATGGAGGAGAGCAAATTAGCGGTAGTGTGACTGTGGCTCAACTTTCCATGGTACACGCGAATTGTTCTGGAAGTCACAGATGGGAAGACAGAAGCACCCGAGTGCTTTATCATATAGCACAGAGGTCCTCCACACTGCCTGGGACAGTGTCCTGCATACACAGTAGGTACCCAGTAAAAGTGTTATTAAATATTGTCCCAGGAGCCCTTAGGAGAGTGGTTTAACATGAGAAGGCACCAACAGCACACAGGGTCAGGGTCACTTCTATAAATAGCCCACCAAGGCTATTCAGATGGGACTGTGGTTCCCTTCTGGACAGTCATACCAGGGACTTCCCAGTGAACAAGGGGGCATAGGCTCCTCTCTGGATCCCACCTTTTCATCTCTTCTGAGAAATGTACCCTATTATTTCCTCCATAAAGAGTGCCACCTATCCAATTCCTCAAGGATCTAGAACTAGAAATACCATTTGACCCAGCCATCCCATTACTGGGTAGATACCCAAAGGATTACAAATCATGCTGCTATAAAGACACATGCACACGTATGTTTATTGCGGCACTATTTATAATAGCAAAGACTTGGAACCAACCCAAATGTCCATCAGTGATAGAACTGGATTAAGAAAATGTGGCACATACACACCATGGAATACTATGCAGCCATAAAAAAAGATGAGTTCATGTCCTTTGTGGGACATGGATGAAGCTGGAAACCATCATTCTGAGCAAACTATCACAAGGATAGAAAACCACACACCGCATGTTCTCACTCACAGGTGGGAACTGAACAATAAAAACACTTGGACACAGGGTGGGGAACATCACACACCGGGCCTGTCATGGGGTGGGGGGAGGGGGGAGGGATAGCATTAGGAGATATACCTAATGTAAATGACGAGTTAACGGGTGCAGCAAACCAACATGGCACATGTATACATATGTAACAAACCTGCACATTGTGCACATGTACCCTAGAACTTAAATCAAAAAAAAAAAAAAGAATGCCACCCATCTAACTTGCCTGTCCTCTTTTCCATATGGGGAAACAAACCATCCTTGATGACTAAGACGAATGAGAATGGCACACAAGTATATTCCCATAGAGTATTTATTTATTTACTCTGTAACAGTTCACATTTTAAATAGTGCTTCCTGACAATACACCAGCTGGCTCTTCTTTAATAAGGGCAATAAGGATAGCAATTCACATTCGGGGGATTAGTTTCACCATACCACACATTTGGGGGATGGCAAAAACGGGGTCTAAGGAAAAGGGAGGGTGTTTAAGGGAAAGAGGAGGGTAAGACCCTTGCATTTGTAGAAGTCATTACTATTTCTCAGTAGTGGTCATATTGGCTTTGCCGGCAACCTCAGGATGGGATTAAAGAAAGAAAGGAGCATGTCCTATCTTAGACACCTGGGTGGGTGGCTGCCTGCAAGGAGAAGGAGGCTTAGGGACACATTTCACAAGAAACCAGCACCCACATTGGTCAGATGAAGCTTCCTCAATTTTCAGCCACCACTTACACCTTTCTGTACCGGCTGCAAGAGGAAGAAGAAAACCAAACTTATAATGTTGTTTGGCAAGGAGAGACTCAAACTTATCATAGTCAAAAGAATCTATGTTAAGTTTGTAAATACACCATGAAGAATTCAGGTACATTAAGTTTCTCTAGCTTCCTCTCATCTCTTTCTGGGATTTGCCCTGCATAAACACAGTCCCCTGCCCAAACAATCCCACCAAAACAGGTCCTCAGTAAACAACTTCATGTTTCACTCCTGCATAGAGTGGCTGGCTTCCCAGAAAGCCTTAGCATGACAGAGAACCAGGTTATGCCTGGACAGCTCAGCCAGACCACAGGACCACCACCCAAGTTTTGGGTATTCAGCTGCCTATAAATTAATCCTTCAAATTCTATACTAAACCAAACTAGGTCCCAGGCCCTTAAACTCAAGTAGATTCAAATCCATCAGTGATAGACTGGATTAAGAAAATGTGGCACATACACACCATGGAATATTATCTGGAATCATTCCCATACTCTTAATCTTCTTAATCCTCCAAAGTCAAGCTGGACCCACAGATGACTTCCAAACTGTTGAAACAAAATTTGCCTTCAGGATCTTAAGGCAGAGGCACCCAGAAACCTGATAAGGCCAGTCTGCAGGCCAGGAAACATGTCTGTTTGGATCTACTGCTATCAACCTCCTGTTAGGTCATAATGCCTGTGAGTGGGTAATTAACAGAGATCCCTTTAAATCTGGACTTCATAATTTTCTAGAATCCTTTTACTAACACAAGCTAAAAGATACAAGCCCGGCCAGGCATGGTGGCTCACGCCTGTAATCCCAGCACTTTGGGAGGCAGAGGCGGGTGGATCATCTGAGGTCAGGAGTTCGTGACCAGCCTGGCCAACATGGTGAAACCCCGTCTCTACTAAAAATACAAAAAAAAAAAAAAAAAAAAAAAAAAATTAGCCAGGCGTGGTAGTGGGCACCTGTAGTCCCAGCTACTTGGGAGGCTAAGGCTGGAGAATCACTTGAATCCAGGAGGCGAAGGTTGCAGTGAGCTGAGATTGCACCATTGCACTCCAGCCTGGGCAACAAGAGCAAAACTCTGTCTCAAAAAAAAAAAAAGATACAAGCCCAGATAAAGAGAGAACCTGAGTTGCACTCAGGGATGACCTATCAAGGTTATTCAAGAAGCAGTTTTCTATCCGCTAACATTGAATTTTCTGCTATATAAACAATGACCTAAAAGTTTAGAGAAGAACTTAATTGAAGTAGCAGATTTATACAGAAGAAGGAAGTAAGCACTGGAGATAATTCTAAATAACTTAACCATTTATAAAAGTTATACTATTTACAGAAGAATTTTCCCAAAATACAATGCTTCAAAGGCTCTACAGGAAAGGAGAGATGCAGGACAAAATGGTTGCATCCTGGACTCAAGTAGCAGAAGCAAAAGTCCAGAAACATATCCCTGAATAGAAGAGAAAGCAGAGTGAGGGGAGTTAAGGAGGATGCCCTATAGAAAAAGATGCAGAGAAGAGATACAGCAGGATAAGGACATCAAAGGCTCCTGACTTCCAGTTCTCTTCTAAATTGAAGACAGCATGCAAACATACACTTCTGATGTCGCCACAGAAAAAAGATCATGACTGGCAGAACCATCAGAGCCACATATAACACAATATGTGGACTTGGTCAGAGATGGGTCACTGAGACTACATCCTCTTGCTCCCCTTGTGATAGCAATATAGTTATTCTTGTGGTCACTTAATAGACATGGATGGAAAATCTAAGGAAATAGGATATAAAACAAAAGAGATGAAAATGCTTGGATGGCTAACTCAGTCTTCCACTATAAATCTTTCTCACTCTGTCTACAATTTTGAAGTAGCCAAGGTACAGGTGGGAAAGAATAAGGAGAGAAATAAGTGGCCCTCAAAATCAGAGGTAGGGCATCTGGAAGTCTCAAAATGACCAAACAAACCAGATATATTTCAGAAGGACAAGAAACTGGATCCCTGAAGCTTAGGACATACCTGGAAAATAACTTCACCACAACACTAAAAAATACACACGTACAACAAAATGTTTCCTAGTCATAGACTTCACTGGCTTTCCCAGCAAGACTTCATAAATTAGACATACCAAAAAAATTAAATACTTAAGAGATTCACATTTCCACATGATCCACGCAGAGTTCCTAGAGGGGGTTAATGCAGGGAATGAAAAGGTAGGTAAGACGCCCCAGCCAAATAGATCATGCTGCTGTCAAAGACTCCAACATGCCTTCCCAAGCCTTTGCAACCATCAGGGAGGTGGTAAATGAGGATGAAGAAGTCTTCTCTCCATAGAACTGATTTTACAGTGACAGGAGAGTAGAGAGGGTATCCACTCTGTTCACTTCTTCTGCAACTGAAGATTCCATCAGATTAGATCTATGGAAAAAGAGTTATCAGTGACTTTATTGTTTTTCATGGTAGAGATGTTCAAAGAAAATCAGGAAAACTAAAGGTCAGAATATTCCTCTATTTTCCTGTCCTTTTCTTTAGCCCCAATAGTCTGTAAACATCTTCTCCTTCCAGAAAGGCCCAGAAACTGTTATTTTCCATGATAAGCTTTTGAACTTTGAATGAGACTATAATATTTCTTGGGAGTGGGGGTGGGGAGGGAACATTAGCATTTGGAGCAAGATGATTCTTTGTAGTATGTAACTGCTACAAGCCCTGCATGATGTTAGCATCACTAGCCCCAACACAGAAAATACCAGTCGTAGCCACCCGTCAGTCACTGGGACAATAAAAACCACGACCCCACATTGTCAAATGTCCCCTAAGGAAGATGCTATTATTTCCAGCTGAAAACAACTGAGAATCATTTCTTCATGGTCAGAAGGCATCCACAGGAAATAGTGTTGGTCCAAAACAACTGTCTTGATACACGTCTACTCAAGAAAGCTCCCCATTCTGCCTACTTTCTAAAGGACAAAGCTGGGATTGGCAGTATTTGTCCTAAACCCTCGAGGAACAGTATTTCAGCAGCCACTCACCTCGTAGGGAGCTTCAACAAACTTTATCCTAGAAAGAAATCTTCGCAGCTCCCCACGGCCAATTTTGGGGGTGGACTCCTGTAGCTGAGCCATCTGGCCCTCCATTAGTGCCCACCGTAGACTAAGCTTGCTGACCACCAGGGCTGCTGGATGGCCTTCAGAGCTTGGCCCTGTTGTCCTGGTAACATAAAAGGCATCTTTCCAGAGGTCGTTAATTCCAACTGAGGAAGGACAAAAACAAGAGCAGTTAACATGGACACATACTGTCTACTAACAGGAGAGGGGTTTGGTTCAACAATACATTTATTTACTCACTAGTTCACACAGGAAATGTACTGAGCACTGAATAAACAGAAGGCAGTGAGCTAGCCCATGGGTGCAAACTAGGGAAGGACTGGACACCAGTAAGGCAGCACATTCTTCCTGGTCTTTGCACCTTTACTTCTCTGAAGCTATTTCCAAAAAAGCCCAACTCAGGAACTGAGAGAACGTGCCCCTTGTGGCAAGAATTCAGTAGAAAAGCATGCTGTTTTGATTACTGTAGCCTTGTAGTATAGTTTGAAGTCAGGTAGCATGATGCCTCCAGCTTTGTTCTTTTGGCTTAGGATTGACTTGGCGATTTGGGCTCTTTTTTGGTTCCATATGAACTTTAAAGTAGTTTTTTCCAATTCTGTGAAGAAAGTCATTGGTAGCTTGATGGGGATGGCACTGAATCTATAAATTACCTTGGGCAGTATGGCCATTTTCACGATATTGATTCTTCCAACCCACGAGCATGGAATGTTCTTCCATTTGTTTGTATCCTCTTTTATTTCATTGAGCAGTGGTTTGTAGTTCTCCTTGAAGAAGTCCTTCACATCCCTTGTAAGTTGGATTCCTAGGTATTTTATTCTCTTTGAAGCAATTGTGAATGGGAGTTCGCTCATGATTTGGCTCTCTGTTTGTCTGTTATTGGTGTATAAGAATGCTTGTGATTTTTGTACATTGATTTTGTATCTTGAGACTTTGCTGAAGTTGCTTATCAGCTTGAGGAGATTTTGGGCCGAGACAATGGGGTTTTCTAGATATACAATCATGTCATCTGCAAACAGGGACAATTTGACTTCCTCTTTTCCTAGTTGAATACCCTTTATTTCCTTCTCATGCCTAATTGCCCTGGCCAGAACTTCCAACACTATGTTGAATAGGAGTGGTGAGAGAGAGCATCCCTGTCTTGTGCCAGTTTTCAAACGGAATGCCAAAACAGAGATATAGATCAATGGAACAGAACAGAGCCCTCAGAAATAATGCTACATATCTACAACTATCTGATCTTTGACAAACCTGACAAAAACAAGAAATGGGGAAAGGATTCCCTATTTAATAAATGTTGCTGGGAAAACTGGCTAGCCATATGTAGAAAGCTGAAACTGGATCCCTTCCTTACACCTTATACAAGATCAATTAAAGACTTACATGTTAGACCTAAAACCATAAAAACCCTAGAAGAAAACCTAGGCAATACCATTCAGGACATAGGCATGGGCAAGGATTTCATGTCTAAAACACCAAAAGCAATGGCAACAAAAGCCAAAACTGACAAATGGGATCTCATTAAACTAAAGAGCTTCTGCACAGCAAAAGAAACTACCATCAGAGTGAACAGGCAACTTACAAAATGGGAGAAAATTTTCGCAACCTACTCATCTGACAAAGGGCTAATATCCAGAATCTACAATGAACTCAAACAAATTTACAAGAAAAAAACAAACAACCCCATCAAAAAGTGGGCGAAGGACATGAACAGACACTTCTCAAAAGAAGACATTTATGCAGCCAAAACACACATGAAAAAATGCTCATCATCACTGGCCATCAGAGAAATGCAAATCAAAACCACAATGAGATGCCACCTCACACCAGTTAGAATGGCCATCATTAAAAAGTCAGGAAACAACAGGTGCTGGAGAGGATGTGGAGAAATAGGAACACTTTTACACTGTTGGTGGGACTGTAAACTAGTTCAACCATTGTGGAAGTCAGTGTGGCGATTCCTCAGGGATCTAGAACTAGAAATACCATTTGACCCAGCAATCCCATTACTGGGTATATACCCAAAGGACTATAAATCATGCTGCTATAAAGACACATGCACACGTATGTTTATTGCAGCACTATTCACAATAGCAAAGACTTGGAACCAACCCAAATGTCCAACAACGATAGACTGGATTAAGAAAATGTGGCACATATACACCATGGAATACTATGCAGCCATAAAAAAGGATGAGTTCGTGTCCTTTGTAGGGACATGGATGAAACTGGAAATCATCATTCTCAGTAAACTATCGCAAGGACAAAAAACCAAACACTGCATGTTCTCACTCATAGATGAGAATTGAACAACGAAACACATGGACACAGGAAGGGGAACATCACACTCCGGGGTCTGTTGTGGAGTGGTGGGAGGGGGTAGGGATAGCATTAGGAGATATACCTAATGCTAAATGACGAGTTAATGGTTGCAGCACACCAACATGGCACATGGATACATACATAACAAACCTGCACATTGTGCACATGTACCCTAAAACTTAAAGTATAATAATAATAAAACAAAATTTAAAAAAAAATAATTCAGTAGAAAAGCAAGCCCGAAACGCTAGGGAGCCTGAGAATTCCCAGACTGTCAGTGTGCAGTCACAGAGGCGATTTACCTTGCCAGTGTTTATTTCGCCTCATCTTTAAAATACAAGTTATAATAAAAATGGTGTCAAGATTCTTAATTACCATTATTTGATGTTCACTGAATATTTTATGCTACTGTTGAAAAAAACAGCTCAGGCAGATCTAATCACAGGATTTTCCAAGCTCACATCTCCCTGCCCCCAGCCCCCAATCAGTGGACAGGTGTGCCTGCAAGTTCCAGGTAAGTTGTTCTTCCCCATGTATCCCAATAAATCGAGAGAGCTACAAACACCAGCTGCAACCCAAGGCCAATGAGTTTGTAAGTAGACAGCCAAGTCCATAAGTAGCCAGAGAATGCGGAAAGAAAGAAAGGAGATGTGACCATCTGGTCCTCTCCCACTCCTGCACTCCCTGACCTCCCAACAGGAACAGCAAATTCCATGAGGGAAGGAATCGCTGAGAAGCAGATCACCAGACAACCTAGACTAGCAGGCAGCAGAGGCTGCAATCCCAATGCTTTGGTTTCCTGAGTTGAGGGTCTCCCATATAGGATCCCATTTTATTTACAGTATTATTTAGACAGATATGTGAAGTAGAAGAACACTTCCAAAACGTTAAGTGGTTATGAGTGGCCAGATTATGGCCAATTTTTCTTCCTTCCTTTGATTTTTCTTCTTTCTCCAATTTCTATGCAAGGGGCATAGTTATATTCAAAAAAAGGTTTTCTAAATCAATGCCCCGGCAAAACACATTCTATCTCCATCATGTCCTTCACAGTTAATTCCAAATCCTAATCTCTCAGTGGGTCAAGAAACTAGTCTTATTTGTAGTCCCAGCACCTGGCACAGTGCCTGGCATACAGTTGATGCTCATTAAATGCCTGCTGAAGGAGTGGCTGGATGAATCATCACCTTACAGACCCTTTGGAATGGGATGTACTTTCACCTCCACATTCAGAGCATACGGGTTCTCACCCTGTGAATCCAGGGATTCCACCCAGAGGAGCATTCCAGCAAAGCCCGAGGCACCAGGGACACCAGGGAAAGTGCCCTGCTGTCGTCTGAGAAGCACACATCCTTCCCTGGGTGGGGCAATGGTCTCATCACACACAGCCAGCATATACTCTCCCACCATCTGTATACACAGACCCCCGCTGGCACTGGGACTCACCCTCTGAAGCCGTCACTGTGCCGGTGGTGTTGGCCAGATCCAGAAGGATGGAGGGGAACGCAGGATGCAGGAGGTAAAGGTGGTGAAGGCTGGGCGGCTCAGTTCCTAGGATGATATCCTGACAATGAGCCGCAAAAAGGAAGAGCAAAGGTAACTCTACATTCCCACACACAACAGTCTTCAGGTGAAAAGGCAGAGTAGAAAATGGTGATTACTCATTGCTCTCAGATGCTGATGCCTGATCCTAACTACAAGAACGTGTTTGAAAGTAAGTCCCCTGTATAAGAGACATACTTCAAAGAGCTCAAAATACTAATCATTAACTCTTTCAAACCACAATCTACAGCTGGAAAATGCTTTCTCCCTTGTAAGAAAAAAAAGGAAAGCAGGCCAGGTGCGGTGGCTCATGCCTGTAATCCCAGCATTTTAGGAGGCCGAGGTGGGCAGATGACCTGAGGTCAGGAGTTCGAGACCAGCCTGGCCAACATGCAGAAACCCTGTCTCTACTGAAAATACAAAAAAAAAAAAAAAAAAGCTGGGCATGGTGGCATGTGCCTGTAGCCCCAGCTACTCGGGAGGCTGAGGCAGGAGAATCACTTGAACCTGGGAGGCAGAGGTTGCAGTGAGCCAAGATCATGCCACTGCACTCCAGCCTGGGTGACAGAGAGAGACTCTGTCTCAAAAAAAAGGAAAAGAAAAGGCAATGTGCAGACCCCAAGAGAGGAATGTGACAAGATGTCCCAGTCTTCTGCCCATGGAAGTACTAGAATACTGGTTCGTCCCTTGCAGCAGATGGGGCTTTGTGGAGATGAAATCTATTTATGAAAACACAGTAAGCCAAATATATTTCCTTTCACTGGGTGTCAAAGCCAATTGCAAGCATCAGGCTAAAAATTACAAAAATCTATCTGTTCCTGAAATGAGTGGAATGTCGACCAGACAGAGGCAAATCATCAATTATAAAACAAAAGTTCCAAGGCCTGAGTGTCAGTCTTCAAACTCTCTACGGCAGAAGAAATGCACATTGGGACTATCTTTATCAGTATGACTTCTATGTGGGGATGGGACTTGAGACTTGGCAGGTACATGAGTGTGTGGCCATGCAGTTGTTAAAGCACAGAAGTACACCCATGTTAGTTAGTAAGTGGCTGCTCTCCAGAGCTTCCCAAGTGCCTCTCCTCCCTTGGGACTACCTTGGGCCTCCTGCAGTAGAGGAAATGGAAGCTCTGAGGGATGAATATTACCCCTGCTTCCATATCGCTGCATGGGAAGAAGTCCCCAAGTGAGGAGAAGTGTGAGCAGGAAGCTTGCAACCTCACTCTCAACACATGCCCACAAAGCAGAAGAGGGCATTTTCCACACACCCTTAGGATCCCAGGGATGAAGGGACAGATCTCCGGCTCAGCTAACATGAGAAGAAAACAGCCAAACACCTTCCTCACTGCCTACAGAATGAAGCACAAATTCCTTAGCATGAAAACCAGTCTTACACCATTTAACCAAAATATGCCTCTTCCAGACTGAGCTGCTATGACTCACCTGCCCACCCCATGCTGCACAAATGTCTGATCATCACCCTCAATCCATGCTTCACCTTACTCTGCCTAACTGTTGCCAATCTTATTTGCCTCTTAGACTGTCTAACCATCCTCTCTACCCCATCTCTACACTTCTCATCCTTAGGTGCCCACCTTGAACGCCCCCCTCTGAGGAAAAGCTCCCTTATTACCCTAGGCAAAGTTAACACCTCCCTTCTTTTGTGCTTCCATGTAAACTTCTTACTTGTACCTCTATTAAAGCATTTTAACATGGCTCTTTTTTTTTTGTAGTTATTTATAGAAGACTACATTTGAGACTTATCTTGTCCAATACCCTCATTTTATTATAGGAGGGGTCTTCAAAAAGTTCATGGAAATGCAGATTATGAAAAAACTATGCATGGACTTCAAAATTTTTTTTGCACCAAAGGAAACTCATACTAACTTGTTATAACATGCCTGAAAAGGAGCCACTCTGAGGCACCAAGAAGGGTAAGATATCAGTTTGAAAACAGCCCCTATCAAAGTAACACAAATTCTGCCAAAAAGTTGAAGCAAGAACACGCATCAAATTTATGGTGAATTTTGGGTGGAAGAATGGTGAAATCACTGATGCTTTCTGAAAAATTTATGATGACAATGCCCCAGAGAGATCAGCAGCTTAGATGTGGATAGCTCATTTTAACGAGGGACAAAATGATGTCAGAGATTAAACCCACAATGGCAGACCATCCTCATCAATTTGTAAGGAAAAAATTAATCTTGTTCATGCCCTAACTGAAAAGAACCAATGATTAACAGCACAAACAATAGCCACCATTGAAGACACCTCAATTGGTTCAGTTTACATAATTCTGGTTGAAAAATTAAAGTTGAGCAAACTTGCCACTGGATGGGTGGCAAAACTGTTGGCACGTATTAGCTGCAGACAAGAGCAGGGCTTTCAATGGAAATTTTAAACAAGTGGGATCAAGATCCTGGAAGCATTTCTTTGAAGATCTGTAGCAGGAGATGAAACATGGCTTTACCAGTGTGCTCCTGAAGGCAAAGCACAATGAAAGCAATGACTACAAGAGGTGGAAGTGGTCCAGTCAAAGAAAAAGTGGAAAGGTCAACAGCAAAAGTCATGGCAGTATTTTGGAGGGATGCCCAAGGCATTTTGCTTGTTGACTTTAGGCCTAAAGAATGATAACATTGGCCGGGTGCGGTGGCTCACGCCTGTAATCCCAGCTCTTAGGGAAGCAGAGGCAGGATGACAGCTTGAGCCCAGGAGTTTGAGGCCTGCCTGGGCAATATAGCAAGACCCCATTCTCCACAAAAAGGAAAAAAAAAAAGACAAAAAAAGAATGATAACATCTGCTTAAAATGAGAGTGTTTGGGAAAGCCAAAGCTTTAGCAGAAAAACACCTGGGAAAGCTTCACCAGAGAGTTCTTCTCCACCACAACAACGTTCCTACTCATTCCTCTCATTAAATGAGCAATTTTGTGAGTTTCAATGGGAAATCATGAGGCATCTACCTTATAGTTCTGAGTTAGCTCCTTGTGACTTTCTTTAGTTTCCTAATCTTAAAAAATCTTTAAAGGGCTCTCATTTTTCTTCAGTTTATAATGTAAAAAAAGACTGCATTGACATGGTGAAATTCCCAGGACCCTCAGTTCTTTAGGGATGGACTAAATGGCTGGTATCAATGCTTACAAACTGTCTTGAACTTGATGGAGCTTATGTTAAGAAATAAAGTTCTTTTTTTTTTTTGAGACGAAGTCTTGCACTGTCACCTGGGCTGGAGTGCAATGGCATGATCTCAGCTCACTGCAACCTCCACCTCCCAGGTTCAAGCAATTCTGCCTCAGCCTCCCGGAGAGCTGGAATTACAGGTGCCCACCACCATGCCTGGCTAATTTTTTGTATTTTTAGTAGAGATGAGGTTTCACTATGTTGGCCAGGCTGGTATCGAACTCCTGACCTCGTGATTCTCCCATCTCGGCCTCCCAACCTCGTGATTCTCCCATCTCGGCCTCCCAAAGTGCTGGGATTACAGGCATGAGCCACTGCGCCCAGCCGACATTTTTTTTTTTTATATTTTAATTACATTTTTCCATGAACTTTCTGAAGTCCCCTCATATGCTGGGAGGAAGTTGAAATGTTAGGTAAATTGCCCATGGTCACACTGTTAGGGCATGTCAGAGTTCGAAATACAATCTAGATTTTAGGTAAATCTGATCCTCAAAATGAGTAAATATATTAGCATCTTCATTAACCATTAATGGATAAAGATAATGAGGTTCAGAGCAGTTGAGTGACTTGTTGACTGAGGCTGGTTGATGAATTTGGGATCCTGCCTCCATCAGGCTCCCCCATTATCTGTGGACCATCTGTCTTCTCTAAAGGGCCAAGATTTTTTCAGTTTATCCTTAGTCCCTACAGAGATCACAGTGCCTGGCACACAGAAAGTACTGAGTCAAGATGTGTTTCATTGAACTAAGGCAGGGTGGGTCTTACTAAAAACTCCCCGGTACCTAAAACAGGTAGCACCCTGCCTCATCAACCCCATGAAAATACTGCAGTGTAACATTTAAGACTTTCTAAAATCTGCCTTCTAGGTGTCAGACCTTCTCTCCCATAGTTCCTCAAATGACCTCTCAGTTTTATCTGGTCAATGTCCCTCTCCACCTGCTGGCCACCCTCCCCCATCCCCGTTCCTTCAGTCTCAGGGCATGCGCCTCAAAGCCCAGCCTTACTCCTCCTTGAAATTCTCTCTGCCCACTTCAGACCAGTCATAATGATTTCTCCTCTTCAACAACTGTAGCATATGTGAATTATCTGTAAATTTGGATCTAGTATCTTGCGAGGACTTTTTATTCTTTATTCAGCCTCCCACTGTCTGTAGCCAGCAGTTAGGGGCTGTTGTCAGCTTGCACATTCTCTGCTAAAAGGCAAAGGTGTGGCTCAGGAGGACACAGGGTTCCTGCTTTTCTCCAGCGAGCGCTGACTTGTTTCTACTCCAACCCCTTGGAAAGTGATGGGTCAAATAACATCTCCAGAACACAGTCAGCCCTGCACAGCAGCTGCCATCTGACAAAGTAAAAAAAGGACCCTCCCAGGCTCACTCACAGAATTGGGAGATGCAGCTGACAGCCCTTCGGCCCAGAAGAGGAAGACAGACTTCTGGTCTGAAGTAACTGCTGAGGTGGCTGGTGTTTCTTTCATGTGACACGGAGCACGGTAACTCCAAACAACGGAGCCAGAGTTACCATCCACAACCATCATCTACAAAAGAGAAGACAGAGAGTAAACACGGCCAGGCCTCAAAAAAGCAGCAGGCCCAGAAAATGCACACACAAAAATGCACAGGTATTCAAATAACACAAATATTAACACGTTGCACTTTTAAGATGCAGGCAAACTGGGTGTTCAGAGAGCATGAATAATGGCTAAGGACCAGGACCCAAGCTTCTGCAGCCCTTTTTCCCATTTAATAGATTTCAAGAACTGCAAAGTTCTCAAGTGGGAAAGGGACATTCAAATCATGTAGTCCACCCCATTTTACAGGTGAGAAAAGGAGGATCTGAGAGACAGGAAGTGACGTGGACGCAGGGATTGTCCACGTTTAGGACAGTCCTCAGACAGAGAGAGCAGCCACTCTGCAAATGCCAACAGCAGCACCTCGTTCCCCACAACACGCAGTCACTCAGAAAACAATGGCCCAGTGAACACTGTCCTGGGGCATGGTGTTCCCAGCTTTATGGATCCGACTCTTGGTGTCGTGGCATATGGACCTTGGGAAGTCTCAAATTTAAAGCGGCGCTGTTGAAACAGGCAAAAAAATAATCCAAGAGGGGATTCATTGCTTAGCTGCATTTCTCAAAGGATAATGACGAAGGGGTTCAAATTCATAATCCTGGCATATGTCTGCTCTTCATCCTAAATGCCTCACAAATCTGGAGCCTCTCATTTACCAAAATCCCCAAGAAGTTCCCCAATTTCCTCCAGCCCAAGTGTCTTCCCTCCCTCCTGCCCAGCATCTCCACACTTCTGTAGGTGGAGGACCCAACCTCTGTGGACAACCGCTTGCCCTATTCTTCCAGGCCCCTGAGCCCTGCTCAGACTGCATCCCACCAGGTCCTGGAACCGACCCAGCAGAGACAAAATCTTCTCAACCAGCAGAGAAAGAAAAACAGACAAGCATTTTAAGATTCCCTTTGGCAATCTTGGGGAAAAAAGAAGTCTAGAGACACTGCACTAGAAACTTGTATCCACTCAAACACGTATTTCATTTTATATATTTTTTTATTATACTTTAAGTTCGTTTAACTGTCACAATAATCCTATGAAGGCAGGCAATATGATTACCCCTGTTTTATAAATGCAGAAACTGCAGCGAGGCAAGATTAGGTAATATGCCCAAGGTCTCCAATAAGTAATGGTGTCAGGATTAAAACCCAGGGCTGAAACTCAGCATCTCCACCTTCAACCTACTATACCTACTACACACCCTTCTTCCGTTATCCTGCCAGCACCAACGTATCAGAAATTCCTTCGAATTACACGCAGGCACTGGCTTTTCCTATATAGTAGCACTGCTGGAAGTCTCTCCCTAACATGATGTTTTTATCAATGTATCTGTCCTCTGCCCATAACCAAATACCCTATGGCCTCCAACGCCTCCTCCAGATCCTGCAGCTGTGCTTTCGGGGCCCTCTGTAAGCTGACTTCATTCTCATCTCTCTGGTGGGAGCGCACCTCAGCCCACCCTTATCTATTCAGCAAACCTTTTCTCTGCTCTCATGATTCTGCACATACAACCCCTGACCAACATGAGGCATCTCTTGCCTCCCTGGCCCTCCAGCTCGCCTGCACTCCATCTGCTTCCTGTGTTCCCAGTGGACCCCGGTGCGAACCTCCACAACAGCACTTTCCACCATGTAGTAGAGCTATGTAGTGACTCTGTCTTCATTAATTTTGTGTCTCCAGCATTCAGCATAGAAGGTGGCATACATTAGAGGTGATGATAAAGTGTTTGTTGAATTCTTTTTCTCTCTCAGGGAACAATGTGCAATGTATAGAAATAGATATATATTTCACAGTGAAAATAAACCAAAATGCAAGGTCGATAATAAAAAAAAATTTGTAACTGTAATTCTGCTGTAATGTTAAAGAAATGAAAGTCATCCATCCAATCATTATATCCTCACAGTATACAACTTCATGTAATATCAAAGATCTATTCAGTGTCCTTGGAACATGCTCTATCCTTTCTGTCTCTGGGCCTCTGCTCTTGGCACCTCTGACCTGGCATGTTTTCCTGTCCACATAAATACGATTCAGCTTTAAAAAGCCCTGCTTATATTTCCCTCCTTTATAAGGTCTTCCATAAAACTCCAGTCACCACAGACTTCTCTGAAATCTTAGGTATAGCTGTGTGTTAAAGCATTACATTTCTTTATACCTGTCTTTCCCCACCAAGAGATTTCAGAAGGCTCCCACTGCCTAACTGTAAGCTAGGGATCCAGAACAAGAAACTCCTATATAGGAAGGAGATTATCCTAGAAAGGCTTCCAGTGCTACAGATTTTAGCAATGAATTGCGAGTTTTCATTTTATCCACTCAGTGAGAGTTTGAGTTCTTTGAAGGTAGAGATCATATTTTAGGTTCTTTTTATTCCCTGCTGTGCCTAGCACAGGGTTGGACACGAAGTATATACTTTACATATGCTTTGATTGATCTGAAGCCCAAAGTTTTACCTTTTTCATCCCAACTCCATCCTGTATCTGTAGAAGGAAGTCTAATGTCTGATCATCAGTGAAATATCCAGGAGTAGGCTGGCTGCAAATAAGGACGAAGTAAGCAATCAATAGTGAACAAGAAAAACAGGAAAACTAAGAACTCTCCTTCCCTTCTCTTGCACTGGCCCCAGATATAAGAATTGCAAGCAATTGTTCTGGACAATTTTTAAACATGGGAAAGTGGATCAAAACAGCAAACACAAGAAGGAACACAATGCAAACCTGCGCAGGCCTTGAAGTCTCAATGCCCAGTAAGGTGTCAGATTTTGCCCCCGAAGCAGCACAAGGCTTTGTCTGGTTGTAATCAGAAGGTTGCTGCAGTTGGAATCTGGTGCCTTCACCATCTGGAGTAGCTCAACACCATCACTGGGTTAAATAAGACCCCAACAGTTAGTCTCTGGCTTGGACAAGATTTCTGAGCCATTTATTTTGGCTTTTTCTCTCAGTATACGTACACCTGTACACACTCTTGTATTCATGCCCCACCATTATCTCATCAAGTGGGACACACTGTTGTTTCAGTTGAATCTCATTTTCTTGACCTTAGAAACCAAGGATCCCCAGAAATTTCCATACAAGTTCAAAAGGAACTCACAGGAAAAGTGCTACAGTGCAATATCTCTCACACTGGATATTCTGGGAAGGCAACAGAGCCAAGGATAATCACAGGGAAGGCAGACAGATATCTGGACAGGAGACCAGAGGTTGCCAATGAGCTTGGGCAGCAGCCCATGGCATACATTTCACTGAATTAGTTCTTGCTCGGTGCCACTGGGACCATTCTATTTCATACCTGTCAAATTCACTAAAACACCATGATACTGCCCAAGAAAATGCTAGAAAATGATTTGGAACTTCTGGTAGGAAAGAATGAAACAATTATTAGCCAGGCTTAGGGTTAAATGGGTAAAATCCCCTGCATGTGACAAACTACATGCTTCTAGTTAGGAAATAAATAAAAATAAAAAATAAGATTTCATGGACGCTGTCCTTGCTTCTGTCAAAATGCTTCAACTAAGAGAAAAATACAGAAAAGAGTAGGTCAGATCCTTCAGCACAGTTTCACAAACAGTTAGATAAGTCTATCTCCCTCCCTACTCTGACTCAGAGCCCTAAGTATCCTTCCTTGCATCCTACCTGAGGAGTGATGACATGTGGTCACCAACACAGAAATCAACGCATTACGTTACCAAGAGAAGAAAATTTCTAACTCATGTTAACCAGATCAGAAGACGGTAAATTAAGATAAGCACTGTTTCCCCTAAACCTCTACCCACATATTCACCAGCCCAACCAAACTTAGAGACTCAAAGGCACGTGAGTTCACAAGAGATCTCACTGTGACCAAGGACAGACATCTGCCCTACCTGTAAACATCAATGAGCTCAGACAGGTTGATGGATCTTCGCTTTTCCCATTCTGGCTCTTCTATCTGCAGAGAAGGTGGTGAGCTGTCTCGATTTTGGGCTTGAACAAAAATGTCCCGCAGGGCGACAGCTTGTATATTTCCTAGCACCACAGGAAGAAGCAACACTGAGAAGTTGAATTTAACAGAACTGTCCCATGGTGAGGATCTGAGCAAGAGACACAGAGCCTGACCAGATGGGTCTAACAGAGCCCGCCCAGACTGGACAACATGGAACAAGTGGGGAGGTGATTAAGTGGGTGCTGGACAAGAGTTTTCCCTTTAGAGGAGGCAGCAAGGGAAGGCAGAGTAAATAGCCTGTGATCAGTGGGGGACAGTAAGAGGCCCCTGCATTAGAAGGCTACGGGAAGGTTGGTGTCAGGAGTTCCTGAGCTTTCACCCTGTCTCACAAAGAAGGCCGCATCACATACGCCAGTGGGGAACAGGGGCAAAAACTAGCCTTGCTTCTTACCAAAGCCAAACAGGATGTAGACAGCCCCGTTTGTGGTGATGTAAACCTGAGGACCAATGAGATTCCCAACTCCCACGATGTTGTACTTCACAGGTCGACCCACTGGATTTCCGGTCCGGCCAGACACCAGCAGAAAGCATAGATCTGGCTGAGGAAGTAAGAGAGGGGGGTGGAGTCAATAGAAGCCCTATCGTTTCCTAATTAAATGGCTTCTCCAGACAGTCACTGCCTCCTCGTAAGCCACGGGCTCAGAAACACTCCCCCAAGTTGGAAAGCACAAAGCCAAACCTGCTTCGCTTTATTTCCCTGCAAGTAAGCAAGTAAAGCAAATGTCCCATTGCCTCACTAGAGCCAGGCAAAGGGCATCTTCAAAGCACCTCAGACAGTTTCTCTGAAGCAGAATTGTTGCTTGCTG
Source organism: Nomascus leucogenys (assembly GCF_006542625.1). Taxonomy (NCBI): domain Eukaryota; kingdom Metazoa; phylum Chordata; class Mammalia; order Primates; family Hylobatidae; genus Nomascus; species Nomascus leucogenys. Next base: position 20,754,585 of record NC_044403.1, read on the forward strand.
AGCAGTCTCCTGAGGCACAGAATTCTAGCCTACAGCTAAACATAGGATGGCTGGCCCCTGCGTCTTTACCTCAATACCAGAAATCCCCAGTAATATCTGGTTCTAGCTAGAGTTAATCCAGGCAGTGCTCTCCCATCGGAACACTAGATGTCTGGCCTGGACACCATCAACTTTATTCTCAAAGAGAGAACAGCAAACTTTTTCTGTGAAGGGCCAAATAGTATATATTTTAGGCTTTGCCAGCTAGATGATCTCTGTAGCAACTATTCTACTCTGCTGTTCTTGTGTGAAAGCAGTCATAAACAACACATAAATGAATGGGTGTGAGTATGTTCCAATAAAGCTCTATTTATAAAAACAAGTCGTGGGCCAAATTTAACCTACAAGCCACAGTTGCCAACTTCAGCTCTAGAGGATTTCTTTTGGGGGTAGAGTCACCAGTTAAGAAATATGAGGATTTTACTGGTATCTTGACTTCAGTAAAGCTTTTGACAAAGTTTATCATCATGAACTCTATGGACAAGATAAAGAAATGTGGTTTGCCACGTACCAGGAAAAGGTACTTACGGGATCAATACTAGCCTAGAGGGAGGTTTTTAGAGGAATGTCATAGCACTCTGCTATTGCCCCATTCCTATTAAACATTCTTGTCAAAGACTTGAAAGAATAGAATTCAAGTTTATCACAAAGCTGAGAGGGATAGCTAATATGGCACATGACAAACTCAAAATTCAAAAAAACCTTAGGCTGGAAGATGAGTCAAAATCTGCCAGAAAAAAATAAACTGGTCTATTAATAATTAATCATTAAAAGATATAGGTACTTTAGCTGATTACAAACAGAAAGCAAATCTTAGAAAAAATATTACGATCTTTGGCTGCAAAAACAGACATACAGAGTCTACATCAAAATAAGTAACAATTCCCTTAGGTTGCTATATTAATTATACTACAAATAAAATGCTGTTTTTAGATATAAGTACCACATTTTAAAAGAGATTTGGACAAACTAGAATGCAAAGGGAAAGAAATCAAGAAAAAGAGGAGTTTGGACTTCCTGGTTGCATGAGGAACAGTATGAGAAATGGGGATATTTGGTCCTGAGTAGCAAGCTTAGAGGGACTAGGCTAATGGTTAAAGGGCTTTCCTATAGAAAGGGGATTAGACTCATTCACAGTAGCTCTATGGGAATGAAGCTGGAACAATGAGTGGAAGCTATGAGAAAGCAGATTTCTTTCTGCTTAGGACAGAATTTTCTGGAGCTGGCCCAAAAATGAAATGGACCACCTCACAAATTAATGTTATTCCCATCAGCCTGAGTGCACCAAGAGAGTAGGGGTGCCAACATGTCTGTAATGCTGAACCAGAGATCATAGCACGTGTGAGAAAGTTAACCAAATGGTCTTCAAGGTCCCTTCCCACTAACGTTCTAGACCTTATCAGTTCCTGTAATCAAAAACCAGGTCCAGTTCTCCAAGCCCACTTCACTCTAAACCCAGATCAACGAATGCAATCACTACAAGTCACAGACTTAGGTTTCCTTCCTTGTGAAAAGAGAGTCTTCCATCTCAGGAGCTTATACAGGTTCCTGGGGTCCCTTGCTGCTGGCAGAGAGGTCAAAAGAGGTCAGTACAAGGATGAAGCTGCTGCGCTATATACCTAGTGCCTCTACAAGGTTTTCCTAGAACTGTCTACCACTTTTCAAGCAGAACTGAGACTATGCCCCAGCTGTACCCTATTGTGAAAACAAGTAAATTCTGTAGGGCAAGATGGGCAATACACTGGGTAGAGACTAACACAAAGGGCACAAAGTAAGAGTGGGCAAGAAGCCGCTTCCTCCAGTGGAGACCTCCTTACTACGGAGGGTCCCCAAGGGCCTGAGCCACTATCTCACCAACCACCACCAGCTAATAAGCGGCCAGACGGGATGGTTAGACCAAGATTTCTAAATTCAATCATGACATAAAAACTTGTTCAATGGCTTGCCGTGCCTCCCCATATGTTCCCCTTCAAAGAATTGCTCCCTGATGGAAGTAATAATTCAAATTTTCCCTAGTCCCCAATCACTTTATTCACAATGGCTAGGATAAAAAAGATTACATGAATACTTCCTGTATTCTTGGTTCGGGTCCACTTTGAGACCAACTGGCTAGCTGAAGAAAACGAACATAAAGTACCCTTAAAGCTTAAAACCCTTAAAACTAAGTAGGCTTCAGAAATTTAGCTCATTCTGAATCTTGCCTTTATCTTGCAAATGTAAGGGAGAGTTTAGTGTGCTAGAGCAGTGCTCCTCAAAACTCATGACTAATGGGGCACTCTTAAGTTTGGGGGACTCTTGGCAGAAAGCCACAAAATCTTAACAGATTTCATTCCATTCTACATAATTTCACCTCCAGAATTTACAACTCTACTCCATATATGCAATACAAAGATCACAACAGCAAACACTAGGTCTATGAAAATTAAAATAGGTTATCAAATGAGGCAAAATTAGCCATATCCACATTTTTCCACAAACATTCTTTGCTGATTGTTTGACTCTTCTGTGCACAAGCATTTCCTTGGCAGACACACTAGGAAGTCTGAGAAAAAGTCTTAGAGAAATTTTGACAAAAGCTCTGAAAAACACTTCCAGAATAAAAACTTAAAATTGAGATCATCCTGTTAATTTATTCCTTCCTGTGATTTGGGAGAAAGACTACTCTTATTTTATCTGTGTGCAGAGTAACCAGTACACCGAAGTTCCTGCAAATCATAATTTAGGACCATAATTCAAGGGCCACTGTCCTGAATCAAAGTCTGCCTTGTCACAGCCTAGATTACAACACTCCTTTCTTTGGTCATTGTTGTTACTATTGCTTGACTTAGATTTTTTCCTATGTATCTTTCACGAACTTTGTATCAGCCTGTTCTATTGTTTTATAATTGACATAAAATGTACATATATATAATATAGTAAAACTAAAAATACATATACACAGTAAAAATTAGGCACTACTCTAGGCACTTTAAATATGTTAGCTATAATTGTCATAACAATGATGTAAGTAGATATAACATGCCTTTTTTACATATGAAGAAACCAGAGCTTGGACAGGATCCACGGCTTGCCCAAGGCCACAAAGATATAAAGTGGTAGAGGTGGAATTCACATACAGACCCATCTAACTCTAAAGCTCCACTACACCCCAGTCCATGGAGCCATAAGGCTGCCAGAGAAAATGGGTTCATAATGGTCATGTATTCACTTAACCTCACAAGGAGAATTTACTTAAACCTAAACCCTTGTAAAAAGAACATTTCAAGCAGCATTTATAACGCAACACTAGGAGCTGAGACAACTAAAATAGAAGCATTCCCTATAAGAAACAAAAACCATTTACTAGAGATCATACCTGCAATTCCCCGATGGCCAGAACCACAAGGTCTCGAACGCCGTCTTCATCCAAGTCTGGCAACACCACAACTGGGGCAGCCAAGGTACCGTTGGACAAGTAGTTTGGGTTTAAAGTCCAAATGGCTTTCCCTAAGGAAGGACACATAGGCTTGTCACTATGACAGTTTCTTGCCTTTGGAAAGGCAGATGCAATGTTCCCAGGCCAGAAAAGAAAGACTCAATGGGCTGAACAACAGACAGCAACTCCTACCTACTAACTGCCTTTCGTTTTTGTCTTACTGAGGAGGAGGGAGCAGGGAGTGTGATCTGAATCCTCAAGTATCTGGCTAACAAATCCATGCAATAATTTCTCACCTGGATTTTTTTAGATGAAATGGAGATGCTAACAAACTTTAGATAAAATGGAGATGCTTTCCAACAAAGAAGGGCTCACTCGCCTGGGGTGAGGGAACTGATCTGTTAGAGATTATAACAACTATTAAGGAACCATCCAGGGGCAGCCGACCAGACCACTCTGCTTCCTTCCCCCACAAGGTCACATAAGTAAGCACCACAGCATCATAGGAAGTTTTCAAGATGGCTTCAGTTCTACAGTTAACTCAAATCCCAGTTTTTTTTCACTCAGAAGCACCCCGCGACCAAACTCCAACCTCTAAACCTGGGAAGGATGTTATTTATTCCACTCCACGTGAGCACACGGCCCAGCAGTACTAAGCCTATGGGCCGTATACTTAGGATTCTGTAAGAGCCTTCAGGACATGTGATTCTTTTTCATTCCCTTTGTCATGTATGTCTGAATGCAGTAAGAAGCTAAAAGGCCAGTCAACAAGCCTCAGCAAACCTTTATTTCTTCACTGACGTATTTTTTTAAGTAGTTAATGCCAAGTTTACACATGGACCCCATGTATATCAAATATGAAAAATCAAAGTTCAGTCGTCTTTTGTACAAAGAACAGAGTCGGGAGACTATTTACACACCAAAGGCCTCAGGGTAGTTTCTGTTTGGGTAATTCAGTTCCAGCCCCATCCTGTCACCAAACAGGTTGAACCATGGATCTGTTTACTCAATCTGCCCAAACCTTTTCTCTCATTTCTCTTAATAACCATATTCCAGAGCAGTAAATCAGACATTCCACCATGTGAGAGTCAAAAGGTCCCCTACCCAACAGATTATTCTAATCCAAAAGTATGGCTCATAGGAGCGAAGTTCTTTTGTGGTAAACGGTATTTACCTGACGTTGCATTGAATGCGCTGAGCATCTTGTGTGTCCCTGTCACAAGGCAGGTGGTTTCAGCCAGGCTTCCTGGCATCAGCTCCAAACATGTGATATCTCGAACTTCCTCAGGGAGAAGACTAGACCACAGTGTGCTGCCATTCATCCCCGAAAGGCATACAAGATTAGCAGCTGGCCTTGAGACACCTAGAAGCACACAAGAGAGATAAAAAAGGAAAGCAGGCAGAGGAGATAAGAGGCAGAGATGAACAACAGGCCAGAAAACTGCAAATGGATGGTGGTAAGGCAGCAGCCACAATTGTGTATTCAGCTCCCTTGCACACTTCTGGCAGCAAGGTGTAAACACAGAGTGCCTGTCATCTTTGCTCAACACGCTTCTCATGTAAGACAAGAGCTGTGGCCTCCTCTACACTGTCAAATGCATCTCCACTTCTGCACCTTTCCCAACACTTCTCTTTACATGTCTGCCACCTCGGCCCCAACTAAATGGTGATATCCTTAAGGAGAAAGACTGTCTCACTAATCTCTGCACCTATAGCAACCAACTGTTTGCCTAATAAGAGACAGGAGCAAAATCAAGAATACGAAAAAGTAGTTAAGAACAAAAAACCAGGAGGAAAAGATATGCTCAGAAACATGAGACCGATCTAGAACGTGTGCAGAGCAGGGAGCAAAATACCTGAATTCTAATCATCACTAACAAATGCTTCCTGAGAGCAGAAAAATATTTTCTTTTTTGAAAAAATAAACTTGAAGATTACATATAGCAATGATGAGTGGGTCTTGCTAGTCTAGAGTTCTATGGAATCAATTGATCTGGTCCCAGTCAGGAAAAAATATTTGGGAAGACCTAATACCTAGGTCCAAGGACACCTGGTAAGGGATTACAGTAGCCATGTCCTTAGTAAATAAGCCTTTATGTCACTTAATTACTACATCAGACTCAGAACTTTCTCCCTTGTCAGTTTCACATTCACTCTTAGGATAGGGACAAATGACTCATTTCATACAGTTCCCACTTTCAGCAACAACTAATACGGATAAGGAGACAAAGCTTTTAGAGCTTCCTTCTACCTATTCCTCAGTACGACTAATTAAATATACAACCTAAAAACAAGTGACAAACAATGGCTGGCTGTTTCAGACCTTGTTTCCAGAAGACATAGATGACAAACAGAGGTGGTATATGGTAACTTCCAGGCTTCTCAAAGGTGCTAGGATCCCTATCCTGTGCGGTTCTTCCTACTGGAGGACCCTATTCCATCCTACAATGCTCTGACTCGTCTTTTCCCAGGTGGTGATGGATTACCCCTTCCTGCTAGACCATGACTCCTCGAGGCCAAGGCCAGGCTCCTCTTGTTCGACAGTCTGTGTGTAACCAGCAGAACTCTAGAGAAGGTGCACAGTGGCTGCCACACTGTCAGTATCAACACACAGTTGCTGAATGAAGGAACAAGTGAATAGACAAAAAACTCAATCCCTCTGTGTCCAGTGGCACACAGCTTTGTGGGTTATGGGCACAGCAGCTTGGCATGAGGGTCAAGGACATGAACTCCAGAGCCAGACTCCTTGGATCTGAATCCCCAGCTCTATCATTTACCAGCGGCAGGACTTTGGGCAAGTTCTTTAACCTAACGATGTCTCACCTTCCTCCTGTGCAAAAGGGGGATAATAATGAGTCTACTTCACAGGACCGTGTGGAAGGATAAATTCCTTCATATGTTACACGCTGACGATGGTGCATTAACACATAGAAAGCATCATATGTTCGCTATATCCTTATTTGTACAGTCTGTGGCCAAATCATCCTGGTCCATATTGTGTCCAAACCCACGGCCTTGCCATTATGAGTCTTGATATGAAGCAAACCACGTAAGATACCAAATGACTAAAAACATCTCTAAATCTAAGTAGATGGGGAAGATTTTTACTTCAGAAGTCACGGGCAGGAAAAGTGTAATCAAGTTTTAATTGCACGGAAATCTACTCCTAGGCTGGAGATGCTCTCTACAGCAGATCTCCACCCAGATTGCTTCCACATCTCACGTGGGCCTCAGAAAGCCACTCCTACTAATGTAAGAGATGTGGTTTAGAATTCTCTAAAACACACCTAGACATGTATTCCAAGGCCTAGATGACTTAAAAGCAGTCATTAGGGCACCCTCAGCATCAAACTAGGTCCCTGCATCAGCTCACAGGCTGCAGTTCGACTCCACTGTAGTGGAGGCTGCAGGACCAACCAAAAGCCTTGTGTACTTAGGTTGAAATCAGAAAGCATTTTTTCTTTTTCTACAGCTGACATGTGTAAAAGCTGGGATCCCAGAAACAGCACCCTAAATTAGGGTAAGTTGTGGACGGTTTCATAAGGAGACTATTCACAAAGATGTGGCCAGCATGTAGAAACACCACAAGTCATAGTGCAGACCCTCAGAACTGTTAGGCTCCCCAACAAAGACACAAGGAGAGGATGCAATTACTGGAATCCAGAAAAGAAAGTCCTATAGGAGGGCCACCTTGAAACGAGCTGTGACCCAGGGTCAAGGCTGTAGCAGCCATCCTGCAGTGACCCCGGAGGGGAGAGAGCCAGGGGAGTGAATACCTCCCCTCACACTCTTCCTCCCCTCCCATTCCTGAGCTGTGCTCCCCATTGAAAGGAGACCAGCAGGCAAGGAAGCCTGTTGATACCATCCACACAGCTCAGCTTCCCCATGCAGAGAGCAGGATGGACAGCAGGTCTACAAGTGTAAACTGAAGGAGGAAAGGAAAATACCCGGCCAAGAGGTATTTGTGTAAAGATGTGTAAGTCTATGAACAAAAGTTTTCTGCCAGGGATAGGAGGGTAGCATAAAGTCATTGTTCACTATAATCTAAGAGGCAGTGGAAAACCAGGAGAAAACCCATGAAACCCGAGGACTAACACTGTTCGTTGCAAAGTATGTGGACAAGTCACCTCCTCTCTGCATCACAGTTTCTTCACTGGCCTGGTCACCACTAAAAATTCCTTCCAGCTATAACTCCCTCCGATTTCTTAGACTGAGCTTTATTTATATGTGGAAGCTTTCTGATGAGGGTTTTCATGTACGCCAGAACCATGATAACTTTCTGTTCACTGCAGATCCTTCTTGGGACACAGCTCTGATGTTGTCTCCTAGCTGACAGTGCCCCTGTAGCAGCCTTGAAAAAACATGTCTCTTACCTACTGCACTCCTGTTCCTTGACATCACAAAGGAGAGAAGCACATCACGCAGGCCATCTCCATTCACATCAGCCAATTCCAATGGAGACAGGTCTCCACCTGTTATACACATAAAAAACCAAAAAGGTCCTGAGCAAGTTACCACAAACCAGTTCTCTGTTGCCAGTAGCTCTATAAACACCAAGCAGACTCCAGTTCCTTGACTAGGTACAGTAGACACACCTCTCCCTACTCCCCCTGCTAAGTGCATGGAAAAGCCCTGGACACTATATAAAACAAACATAAGACAACTCTAAAAGGCAGAGAGAAGGAAGCAGACCAGCTAGGGACTGCAAGACCCAAGGAATGACAAGCTGATGAGTCCCCTGGGTTTTCTTTTGGCCTCATAATACCCAGATAGGGTGCTGGAAAAGCCAGCAACCCAGAAACACCACAGGTACAGACAAAAAAGCCCCAGAAAAGGCTGGCTTCCCTAGCCAAAAGCCCAGGAAAGGTGCAGTCCAGCAAGACAGGAAAGTTTTAGATAATAACTGTTCTACTCCAACCAAACACCCCAGATAAAATTATGGGCCCAGCTCCACCCACCCATATAGCAAAGGCTGAATGTGGAGCCTGGCTCCCACCCTCTCCTGGATGTAACAAGGCACCCCACCACCACCACCACCATCAGGGTCATGTCAGAGAAAGCCAGATGGGGGCCAGGACTGTCACCCTCACCAAAGGAGGATGGCAGGACCAAAGGAGTTCCACCCCAACTAGCATCAATAAGGTAGCCCTCTCCCTCCTCTCCACGGAGGTGGTGTCAGCAGAGGCCTAGTGAGGAGTCTGGACTTCCATCCCCCCACCACCCAACAACATGGACTCAGAGGATGCCCACCAAATTTGGAGAGAATTCACACATTGCTAGTGGAAATGTAAATTGGTACAACCATGTTGGAAAATAATTTAACATAAACTACTAATAATGAACATGCACACACCCTATGGTATGATCCAGCAATTTTACTCCTAGGTTTATGCCTTAGAGAAATTCTTATACACTGCAATAGGAAACATATACAAAAATGTTCTTAGCAGCACCATTTATTTATTAAAAAAAAAAAAGGACTGGAAGCATTACTTAAAGGTTCATCAACAGTAAAATGGATAAATCATGGGATATTCATACCATGGAAAATCAGACAGTAGTGAAAATGAATAAACTCCAGGTATAATGCATCAATATAGATGAATCTCAATAAATTGAGTGGCACAAAAAATTAAGTGGCACAAAAAAGTAGGTCACAGGCTGGGTGCAGTGGCTCACACCTATAATCCCAGCACTTTGGGAGGCCGAGGTGGGTGGATCACCTGAGGTCAGGAGTTCAAGATCAGCATGGCCAAAAGGGCAAAACCCTGTCTCTACTGAAAATACAAAAATTAGCAGGCATGGTGGCGAGCTCCTGCAATCCCAGCTACATGGGAGGCTAAGGCACAAAAATCACTTGAAGCTGGGAGGCGGAGCCTGCAGTGAGCCGAGATCACACCACTGCACTCCAGCCTGGATGACAGAGCAAGACTCTGTCGCAAAAAAAAAAAAAAAAAAGGCAGTTCACACAAGACTGCATGATTAAATTCATGTAAAATTTTAAAACCAGCAAAAGTAATGAATATATAGTTTAGGGGTACATATTGACATGGTAAAACTTTACAGAAAAAGGAATAATCAACACAAAATTCAGGATAGCAGAGGCCTTTGGTGGGCAGAGGAGGATGTGGTCAGGAGGGACACACAAGAGATTGTGAAGGTCTCAATGATGTTCTATTTCTAAAGCTGGGTGGTAAACACACCAACAATTTGTTACCTTTAAACTGTATATAAATATATGTAAATGAAACTTGCCTTCAGAGAAACTAAAGATGAGAACACAGAACTCATCAGAAGCTAATTCAACTGGGATCAGAGAAGTGGCAGAGATAAACATTTCTAGATCAAGAGGATGCCAGGGGTCTGAGGATAGCTTAATCCAGTTCACAAGAGACAGGACTACTCAACACAGGTGAGACATAAGTCCCATTCCAGAGCAAGAGGTTTTAAAGAAGCCTGCTCCAAAAGGAGACAGAATAGCTGGAATTACTCGGACAGCACCACCGTAACCATGAGGAGCAAGAAAGAAAAGATAGCAACTATCTTTTATAGGAAATGAAATTATTTTATAATTTAAATTAGGTCAGACCTCTATCACCAAAGAATGTTGAAGGGTTCTACAAGAGCCCTATCCCTGGTGCAGCCAGGCCTTCAACCTTGCTTTTCTCTGTAAATAGCCCTTCCTACAGCTTTGCATTCCCCTGATACAGTGCTGGCTCCACAGCAGGAACCCAGCAAACCAGCCCTGTCCTCTGTGGATCTAATAAAGACCAATGCCAACAGACACAACAGAGCAGTGATTCCCAGGTTTTTGGAGGTGTTTGTTTTCTTTCAAATCTTAATCTCCTTGCCACCTCCACACAGCGGGGACGGTAAGGTGGGGAACGCTGCATGACACATATTAAGTTTTAACATTTGGAGGAAAATTTAAATGTAATCAGACATAGCATGAAGTTTCACAGGATTAGGGCTGAAGATTCTGCAGCTCACCTCCCTGGGAGCCCAAGTGGCGGCTCCAGGTGCTGTGCAGATCTCTGGGAGGACAGGGGATCAGGAAAGCACACAGGAGCACCAGGATCATCGAGATCCCCAAAGTCAGCAGGAAGACAGACGTGCGCACATATGACACCAGGGAGGAGGCCCCCTTCTGTTCCAGGCCCCCAAGGGGTTCCGAGGGGTAGTCCTCCGTGGTGACTTCTGAAAGATGTGGCTTTGCAGCCTCTGCAACCTCAGCATCTGAGTCGGGTTCTGGCGCTTCTCCCAAAGGACTCTTCCCATTTTTGACCCCTCCATTCTTCTGCAGGTTAAGCACCAGATCGTCTTCACTCTCATCACTGTCAGCCTGGGTGAGTGGATCATACTCCCCTAGGTCTGGGCTCTTCTTCCCTGAAAAAACAGAAAAACAGAGAGTCAAGGGGAACTGGGAAGGAGACACCCTCACCAAATATATGGCAACTGTAAATACCCAGGAGAACACGGAAAACTAAAACAAAAAAACCCAGGTTTACATCAAGTTTAAACTTTGGTGGCTATCTGTAAAATAAAGGCCAGTGAAGCAGGGGTTAGGAATGGAATGAAAAACAAAAGCACAGTGCTCCAGGATCACTGCCTGCATGAGTTTAAGACAATGGAAAACGAGGCAGAAGTTAGCAAATTAAAAATGTCTCTAGTTTAAAAAGAAAGCTCTCTTAATGTGTTTGAATCTCACTCAAGAAAAAGATCATGGCTCCACATCAACTCTCCATGTGCCTAATGTGCACATTGCCTCAGATTTTGTTAGATCTGTGACGTCCTAATCTTTCCTGGTAAACTTTTAGAACAATTCTTCTCCATACGCTGCTTCTCACAGCCCAATATCTGTGGCTTCCCAACTGTTTCTATGGAAACAACTTAGAAAGTTGAACACTGAATGTTCATCTGAAGATGTATTGAAATCTCTCTTCTAAGAACCATCCTGTGATTTGAATGCCCTTTCAGTCTATCTTTTAGTAAACGGTGTTTACCCCAAAAACTGCTCTTCTGAGCAAGTATTCTGGGAGGGGTGGTGATCTAGCCAGTATACAGAGGTAGGGGACTTGTCTTGAAGCTGCTTTGCATGGCAAGCACTTTGTTTTTACTTAGCCTGCAGTGTTGATTTGGGATAGCTGAGAGAGAAATTACAGAAGGGCCTAGGTACACCTCCTCCCAAGCCACCCACCCCCTGGCCTCACTGCCAATGACTGAATGATTTTATGCCTTTATTTCATATTACCACCAAGTAACAACCAAGAAAATGTTTCTTTTGGGGAGACTTTATGTGGTAATCTATCACTAATGTAAACTCTATCGTTAAATCTTTTGTTCAGAAGAAATATAAAAAAGACCACATAACCCAGCTAATTAAAAAGGGGAAAAGAATAATTATTAATGCTAGTGTCTACCTCTGGGTCACTATGGCCTTGGTGATGTCATTTCATACATTATATCTCAGTTTGTTCAATTAATAAAATGAAAGAATAAAACACTATATAGAGACCAGATTGTTGCAGGAAGGCAGGGACCCCAAATGGAGGGACCGGCTGGAACCGCGGCAGAAGAACATAAATTGTGAAGATTTCATGGACACTTATCAGTTCCCAAAATTAATACTTTTTAATTTCTTACGCCTGTCTTTATTGCAATCTCTGACCACAGTTGTGAAGATTTCATGGACATTTATCACTTCCCTATTAATACTCTTATAATTTCTTATGCCTGTCTTTACTTTAATCTCTTAATCCCATTATCTTCATAAGCTAAGAATGTATGTCACCTCAGGACCACTATTGTACAAATTGATTGTAAAATGTGTGTGTTTGAACAATATGAAATCAGTGCACCTTGAAAAAGAACAGAATAACAGCGATTTTCAGGGAACAAGGGAAGATAACCATAAGGTCTGACCACCTGCAGGGTCGGGCAGAATAGAGCCATATTTTCCTTCTTGCAGAGAGCCTATGAACAGATGTGCAAGTAGGGAAGATATCGCCGAATTATTTTCCCAGCAAGGAATACCCTGGGGAAGGAATGCATTCCTTGGGGGAGGTCTACAAATGGCCGCTCTGGGAGTGTCTGTCTTTAGTTGAGATAAGGACTGAAATACGCCCTGGTCTCCTGCAGCACCCTCAGGCTTACTAGGATTGGGAAATTCCAGCCTGGTAAATTTTGGTCAGACTGGTTCTCTGCTCTCCAACCCTGTTTTCTGTTAAGATGTTTATCAAGACAACACATGCACAGCAGGACATAGACCCTCATCAGTAATTCTAATTTTGCCTTTGCCTTGTGATCTTTATTGCCCTTTGAAGCATGTGATCTTTGTGACCTACTCCCTGCTCCTACACCCCCTCCCCTTTTAAAATCCCAAATAAAAACTTGCTGGTTTTGTGGCTCAGGGGACATTATGGACCTACCGATACGTGATGTTACCCCCGGAGGCCCAGCTATAAAATTCCTCTCTTTGTACTCTTTCTCTTTATTTCTCAGACCGGCCGACACTTAAGGAAAATAGAAAGAACCTACGTTGAAATACTGGGGGCTGGTTCCCCCAATACCAGATGTTGGAAGTAAAACCTTTGATGTTTAAAGTTTAGTATTTGGTATATTAAAAAAATCAATAAATTTTAGATTTTTTAAAATGAATATTCCACAGAATTATAACATTAAGTACTTTTTTAAAAAATCCAAAGAAAATACTGAATAATCTGTCATCCTAATAGCTAGAAATTATTTCTATTTATTTTTATTTTCAAAGCTATACACTTTGCCCAATAAATATCAGATTTGATTTTTAAAGGCACAAATTACAAGAAAATAAATCAATTATTAGAAACTTAATTAAAAATAGTACTTTCAGAATATGCCATGGGGTCAGTACAGGTTCCAGATAATCTCCTACAATTTGTATTTCTACTCCATGAACCAAATTATTTGGTTAATTAGGGCACACCATTCCCTAACCATCCCAGATAACTCTACACATAATAATTTGCACACAGAGCCATGGGTTGTTAGAATAATATTAACTCTATTACTTTTTAAAGTGATTGCTTGTTCTTGTTTTGTTTTTTAGCTAAAATACACCTGACATGATAAACAAAATGTGATATGTACATACCATGGAATATTATTCAGCTCTAAAAAGGAAGGAACTTCTGACACTTGCTACAAAATGGATGAACCTTGAGGACATTATGCTAAATGAAATGAGCCATACACAAAATGACAATACTGTGTAATTCCACTTATATGAGTTATCTAGAGTAGTCACATTCACAGAAACAGAAAGTAGAATGGTTGTTGCCTAGGTCTGGAGGTAAAAGGAAAAGTTGTTACTGAGTAAGTATACAGTTTCAGTTTTGCAAGATGAAAAAGTACTAGAGATTGGGTGTATATACAGTTAATAATGAACTGTATACTTAAAATGGTTAAGATAGTAAATTTTATGGTGTATGTATTTTTTGACAATTTAAAATGTTTAAATATATATATTTCTGAAAAACAGGAAAGCACACAGAGTTCTCAACTCTAGAGTTACTTGAGAAAGCACAGCAAGAGACTTTAAAGATCACATAATCCATCCCCACCCCTATCCCAAACTTACAACTAGCTACTTACAAAGACCTACCAACCAGTTACTTAGCAAACACCTGAATGTAACCTGTATTAGGGAATCCACTGGCCTCCAATCTAGAAACCAATTCTTTACACTGATTCAAAAATTTTTTTCTGGGAAGTTGCCAATTATCTGTCCTAGTTTTAATTTCTGGGATCCCTCTCTCACATGTAAGTCCTTCAAACACTCAAAGGTATCAATCATAAGAGACATATGATATGGTATTTAAGAGCTCAAGTCTTCACAATCAAACATCAAGCCAAATCCTAGCTATATCTCTTATGAACTATGTAATCTCAAATTTCTTAATTTTATTGAGCATCAATTTCCCTATTATGAAATGGAATAATTATTCTTTTTAGCTCATATGATTGTGATGAGAATCAAATAATATATGTCTGGTTCTTAGTGCCTGGCTTATAGTCACACAATAAATTTTAGCTTCTATTATTATCATTACCATCACTGGTGCTAGCATTGTATCTCCCAGTGCCCTCCCTCACTCTTCTCACCTCCAAGTTAAACACCTCCACCTCTTTCAACCCATTACTTGAAGAAGTATTGTTTCAGGTGTCCTCAGCATCCTGGTCATTCTCCTCTGGACACAATGTGATATGTCTGTGCTTTTTAAAGTATGGTTCTTGGAACTAGATACAATCCCATGTACAGTCTGACCAGAGAAAGGGAGGGCAGAGCTATTTCCTACCTACTCCAGATAGCAACAACAATTCAATTTCTATAACGTAAGATCTTGAGAGCTTTCTTGGCATTCACATCACCTACTGATTCAATTAAAACTTCCAAGCATTTTGAACACATACTTAAGCCACTCTATAATTGTGCAATTGGATTTTTAGCACCAAGTGAAAAATTTAGCATGAACATCAAATTCAATCTTGCTAGTCAGTCTCCACCTTGCAACAAACATATCAGGCTAAAACAGCACCTTTGTCAAAGTGAAATCATTAATAAAATACTGCCCAACAAAACAGTTTAAAGGAAATTCATTTTTATCATGCTATGTACTATCACAGGCAGGGAGGAAGAGAAGCATATGCTACAGGAACTTATAAAATCTGTAAGAAATTTATAAAAACAATTTGCAAGCATTCTTTGAGAAAAAAGCTGCTGTCAAATTGGTCCGTTTAGCAAAATTACATGCTTCTAGTTAATGACGGCAAAAGTGGGCATTTCTGTCACACTATCTTTCCTCAAACCAGGAAAACAAATAAAAAAAAGCTGGGCGCAGTGGCTCACACTTGTAATCCCAGCACTTTGGGAGGCCGAGGTGGGTGGATCACGAGGTCAGGAGATCGAGATCACGGTGAAACCCCGTCTCTACTAAAAATACAAAAAAAAAAAAAAATTAGCCGGGCGTGGTGGCGGGCGCCTGTAGTCCCAGCTACTCGGAGGCTGAGGCAGGAGAATGGCGTGAACCCGGGAGGCGGAGCTTGCAGTGAGCCAAGACTGCGCCACTGCACTCCAGCCTGGGCGACAGAGCGAGACTCCGTCTCAAAAAAAAAAAACAAAGAAAAATAAAAATAGAACACAAAATAGGAAACAGCCGCATTCCCAAACCACAATCTATGAACTAAATGCACTGAAACTTGCACTCAATTGAGAAAGCTCAGTAAGAGCAGGCAAATACATCTTGCAGATATATATTGCACATATATTGCAGATCTTCAGCAATGAGCAGAGTTCACAGAATTAATAATCATGACAACAATAAGATGATTACGATGATGACAACTGGAAGTGTATTGAGTGCCTACTGTCCCAGGCACTGATCCAAGCATTTTGCATGTGTTAATTCATTTAATCCTCACATCAACCTTATATGGTAGATATTATTATTATTATTATCTCCCATTTTATCAACAAGAAAAATAAAATTTAAGAGGTAAAATGACTAAGATCACAGAACTAGCCAAAAGAAAAGCCAGGATTCAAACCCAGGCATCTGACTGCAGAGTCCACTTGTTGTTCTAACCAACAAGTTATACTACCTCCCTTGTTCCACAAATAGAGCCAAACCAGTAATTGCTTGCTTGGAAAGACAAAGTCTGGGGTCACAGAGGCACCAATGAGCCCAATTCAACACCACAGACTCAAAGGGAAGTAGGACCGAATGAGGAAAAGTTCAAGCTGACATCTTCACAAAAAGCACACTGTAAGGACAGCAGGTTAGAAAAGTAACTGGGCATAATCACTCTGACTGGGCCCAGTCAGGAGACAGAAGCCAAACAGTAGTTCAAAGAGGACAAGTTTAACATAAAAAAATTACTAAGCAATGACAGGAGAGTAAACATAAAAATGAGAAGAGAACTCTAAAATGTCCCCTAGGACTAAGAGACAATATCCAAGGCAGGACAAACTTGATATTTAAAAGGGCTCAGACCCGCTTTCACAGATCAGTCAACAAAGGTGAATTTGGAGTTCAGAGGCAATAAATTGATAACTGGCACAACAAAGTCAGTGAAGGAAATGCCAAACCAGCAGCCTACAGTCCTGTGAAAAGCCTCCTCCTAGCCAGGATAGAGACATCCACACAGGAAGAGTGCTGGTGTGGAGCCAGCTGACTTAACAGGCCTGGATTACATTCTTGCTTCCAACGGCCCTAGATCACCCCTTTGGCAATAGCCAGGCTGTCAAACAACTGCCCCATTTAAATATAAGTAATAATCAGAAAGGAGCCATGTTTAGTACTCATTCCACAAGATACCACAAAGCTCTACAAATATTCAAGAAAGAAGTAACAACAAAACATAACAAACAATTAGCTAAAGAACAAATGCTGGACAAATCACACCACAAGGTGGAAGAAATAATGAACATATACTTCCCCATGGAGTCTGAGAAATTTAGGAAAATCGTCTTCTCTGAAATAAGCACTCAGGAAAACAATGGAAAAAATAACAAACCAATTTTAGAAAAGAAATCCTCATTGGAATCAGCTAAAGGAACAGATATTGCTGAAAACAGAGTCAGAGACATAAAAAGAATAGACTAGTGAAAATCAAGCAAAATGTAATGGAAATAACTACAGCTGGCAGTTCTGAACACTCATCCTACATTCTTCCAAGCCCTTTTAATGTCTTATGTCAGGCCAGGGGTGCTGGCTCCCGCCTGTAATCCCAGCACTTTGGGAGGCCAAGGCGAGTGGATCACTTGAGGCCAGGACTTCAAGACCAGCCTGGACAACATGGCGAGACCCCGTCTCTACTGAAAATACAAAAATTAGCTACGTGTGGTGGCAGGTGCCTGTAACCCCAGCTACTCAGGAGGCTGAGGCATTAAAATTGCTTGAACCTGGGAGGCAGAGGTTAGAGTGAGTCGAGACCATGCCACTGCACTCCAGCCTGGGCGACAGAACAAGACTTTGTCTCAAAAAAAAATTCTTATCTCAGTAAATCTTCATAACAACTATGTGAGGTAGACACATTACTGTCTTCACTTTCAAGATGAGGAAGCTGAGGCTCATTAGTTTAAGTAATTAGCGGATGTGGTTTGGCTCTGTGTCCCCACCCAAATCTCAACTTTAATTGTACTCCCATAATTCCCATGTGTTGTAGGAGGGACCCAGTGGGAGATAATTGCATCATGAGGGCAGTTTCTCCCATACTGTTCTTATGGTAGTGAATAAGTCTCATGAGATCTGATGGTTTTACAAGGGGAACCCTGTTTCGCTATAGTAACATACACTATTAAAAGATAGCGGGGCAATATCTAAAAAGTCCTCAGAGAAAGAACATGCAATTTGATGTCCAAGCATTCTGACCCAGCCATGACATCACCGAAATATAAAGACAAGCACACAAGCGCTCTGAGTTATCATACTCCTATGCTTTCTTTACATCACAGAAGACTAGGGGCCAGTTCTTGGCCAGCCTTTTGAGAGGAATAAATACTTTTATACTAATTTTTTTTTTTCAGATAGTGCAAAAACAAACCTCCGCTTAAGGATTACAGACTGCAAGTTTTGATTAGAGAAGTCTTTAATAATATTTTTTCTATCTATTTACAGAAAGACAATAAGAGAGAGTGAAGTAAAAGAAGTCCACCAACTTGCCTTAAGAGCAGTCCACCAACCTGCCTTAAGTCCTACTCAGGCTGAGGAGCTAGGCGTCAAATCCAGCTTCCAAGCTTAGGGCACTTAGCACTCACTCGCTTCGTTGCTACTTTCAGCCACCACCCAAATTTTTAATGAATGAAAGGTTTTCAAAGAATAAGAGAGAGGGCACTGATTTCATAACAAATCATTATAAATGAGCTTTCCACAGCTATTGCTTTTCCTCTTAGGAAGACTGAAGATGCTGCTTAAATATAATAGGATTTCCAAAATGGTAGAGAGGAAAACACAAATAGGAAAGTGATGCAATTATACCATACCCAAATGTTTTCAGGAAATATACTAAAACATACACTATTCCATAACATATACTATACTATAGTATACACTATACTGGGCATATACTATACAATAGACTCTACTGCAACTAAAGGTAAATAATTCATATCATGGGTTAGTTTACTCAAGAGCATATAAAGACTCTGAAGTTACACAAATAAATCATAAAAAATCATTTTGCTCTGATATTCCCTCCAGTGTTTGACCTGCAAACTTTAAAATGGCCTAAGGAAAAAAAAAAAAAACATATACTTAGGAGATAAGCTGTCCTACAGGCTTTATGAATGTCATATTGGCCTTCTGCTACTAATTAACCTCATTTTATGCATGTGAGCCAAACATCTTTCCTTCCTGAGCTTAGCGAAACTGCTCTTTCATAAAAAGGCTGCTGAGATCTGTCAATAGCGCACTATTACATCAAGCCTTCCTTCAGGTATCACATTCATAAATGAGCACAGTGCTGATGACAACAGCCAACACTTACTGACTAACATATGTCAGAGGTTACTAGACCTCCTAAGTACATCCATCTCCTTTACTATTTCAGATAACCCTAGGAGGTAAATATGTAGTAGAATGTGTGGCATAGAGTGAATGCTCCATAATAATGTTATTGTTATAGATGAGGAAACTAAAGCTTAAAGAGATTAAGTAACTAATTAGGTAAAGACTGGATTTGAACTTGAGCCTGTCTCATGCTCTCAGCTACCACTCCATCCTGACTTCCTCACACATGAAAACAGTGGGGATGTTGGGGCCAGCTGCAGTGGCTCACGCCTGTAATCCCAGCACTTTGGGAGGCCACGGCAGGCGATCACCTGAGGTCAGGAGTTCCAGACCAGCCTGACCAACATGGAGAAACCCTGTCTCTACTAAAAATACAAAATTAGCCGGGCGTTGTGGCGCATGCCTGTAATCCCAGCTACTCGGAGGCTGAGGCAGGAGAATTGCTTGAACCCAGGAGGCGGAGGTTGTGATGAGCCAAGGTCACACAATTGCACTCCAGCCTGGGCAAGAAGAGCGAAACTCCATCTCAAAAAAACAAACAAACAAACAAAAACAAACAAACAAAACAGTGGGGATGTTAACTACGAGAACATAACACAGTAGCCCCAACAGGACAGCAGTCTCAGGACCCCAATTACAGGGTAGCCAAAAAGAGCTATACAAAACAACTTGTACCTAATGCAAAAACTAAAAATAGTATTTTGGGTGGAGGGAAGAAGGGGCAAGAAGGAGACAAGGAAAAATGCAAGTGAACATTTTCTTAAAACCCACATCACATGAAAGAACACATGCCTACTATATCTGGGCCTAAAAAAGCATCAAGCATACCTCAGGGCTCAGGGCCAAGCTGCCTGCCAAACAGGCCCACGGACTAGGCTATGGGAACCCCAACCAGTTCCTACAACTAATACTCCAGGGAGTGATAACACCACAGCCATGGGGCATAAGAACACAAAAGAGCTCAAGAGTTGCTCAAGCAAGATTTTCATGCATTCTCATTCTTAGAGAATAACAATGACCTACACTGAAATAAAAAAAAGGACTCTAAAAGAAAAAAAAAAAAGAAATAAAGCTAAATGTGTCTGACATCTTATTACCCCTCTGGGAGGATATCATTCTACACAAAGGACATACAAAGTAAAAAAGTAAAAAATTAATCCTGCAGGTAAAGGGCCACATCTCTCATTTAATTCCGGTGTTATGCACACATTCCAAGGCAGATACTATCAGTGTTCCTTCCAATGTTCCAATGAGCCCATATTAAAAAAAAAAAAATCTGTCTGAGGTCATGAAGTCTGGGGACAGAAATGCAAACTAATATCCAACCTAGCGTCATCCAAATGGCAAGGTTCACTTCAGGGTAGCATACTGGAAGCTCCTTGAGAACAAGGACCCTGTAATCCCCCTGCAACCTCAAACTAGCTCTCCAACCAAAACCCAAATAGCCCTCTCTAGAGATAACTATGAAAGCAACTGCTTTTCCCTCTAATACAAATTATCAGCAAATAAATGTTTATAGCTTAATGCTTAAAACTTATCTAGGTAGAGCCATTAATTTTTCTAAAGCCTAATGTTTAAAATTTACTTGGGTGGAATAAATATACTTTTATTAAAATATCAAGTTTCTAACAGTACAATCCTACCCTGGAGGTTTAGGAGGAAAAAAAAAGAAAAGGAAAAAAAACTTGGAGCTGCTGCCCGAAGTACTGAATCAGCTCTGGAAGTTGTCATCACCCCTAATGCTGCCTTAAAGAAGATTCCATACATTATCTTCCATTTATAGGTGCCAACTCATTTCCCCTGCTTAATGTCGGCAGCTGGAGACTGACCAAGTGGAATCAAAAGCTCAGGATTTAGAGTGAAAAGACCCCTGACGTTCAAGGCCGAGCTTTCCCAATACTTGTGAGATCCTGGACAATTCAATTAGCCAAATAACTCTCATTTTCTCTTCTGTAAACTAGGAAGGGACGTAAATACCTGTCCCACCTGCCTCATGGATGCGTCGTTGCTGTCATTAGGTGAAAGGGATGATCCACAGAGGGCCACTCGCCTTCCCGCCGCCCCCGCCCAGGTCCGGCCAAGACAGAAGGCGCCGGAGTCCCCGCGGTGCCTGGTCCGCGGCGCTCGGGAAGGATGCTCCTCTCGCCAGCCTCCCCTCGGGACAGCGGCGACCGGCGTTCTGACACTCCCCGCCGCAACACCTGCTCGGCGCCCTCTCCCCGCGCGTCTCCGGGTTCGCCCCGCGCCCGCGACCCCTGCCCCGCTGGGAGCCCCTCTCGCCCTCTGGTGGCACTCGGACCCCAGCCCCAAGGGACTGCACCCTCCTCGCCACCCGGCGTCTGCAGCTGAGTCTGCGTTGAGGCCAGGGCCCGACCGGCCTCGCCCCCAGAGTCTCGCCTCCCCTTATTCCAACACCGGCGGGGACAGGGTGGTCGCAAGGCTGCGACTCCTTACCCGGCAGCTTGAGCGCCCTGGACAGCACGGTCGCCATGGCGGAGGCCCCGGTGCGCGTGCGCGCGCCCGCGTTCTGCCGGGAAGTGTAGTTCCGGGCGGGCGGTGCATGGGGCTGGGACCGGGAAAGGTGGGACCCGCTTGCTGGAGACAGAGCCGCGGGAGGCCAAGCCAGAGCACACGCTCCGCAGGCTTTTCTCCCACCCTACCTATGCAGGTCACCTCACCACTCCGAGTCTCACTTGCCTCGTCAGTGAAATGGGGAGAAAATACCCCGTAAGCTTGCAGTGAAAATGATTCGAACGAGATATTTAAGGAGGTGTGGATTGTGCAATGTGCATGGGCTTTGTAATCACGCAAACTGGATTTGAATCCTGCCTGAATCACTTACTAGCTAGGCCATCTTGGGCAAGTCCCTTGGGGCGTCTGAGCTGCAGCTGCTTTTTTTTAATTAAAGACATACTACCTACTTCACAAGCTTGCAGTGAGAATTAAATGATATGACCTGTTTAAAACACACAGCACACAGTAGGCACCTAGTAAGAGTGTTTCTATTATGCTTCTTAGGTAGAAGTTGAAGTTTCCTGGAGCTCGAACCCTCCCAGTTCTTTACAGCTGTCTACTCAGCACGCTACGCTGCAGCTTCTAGTTGAAGGGTGTAGCAGGAGGAACTGACTGTGTACAGACATCCAATAGATGCAGCATCTCCAGCTCCTCAGATTTCAATGCTTGACCTTTAAGGCATCTGCACGCTCCCCATAATCACCCCAGCTTTGCCCGAATGATTTTTGCGGAGAGGCCGATGCCCAGGAATTCCTCCTTCCTTGGCTTCCTGAGCTTTGCCCCACTTTGTCTTCCTTGTCCCTCTGGAAATCTCTTTCATCCCTCCACAACTTTTTTCCATTTTCACATAGGAACTGCAGCTCAGAATAGTATTTCTCAAATTTAATGTACTTTTTTTTCAATTAAAGAAAAAAATTCAAAGCAGCTGCCAAATGAATCAGGATCCTTGCCTTTTACATAGAGAATACCTGTGAGTTACTTTCTAGCTACCTAGTGGAATGTGAATACCTTTGTTGCCCAAACACCCACTGAGGTCACTGTGGAAAATGCAAACACCCAGGCCCTCTCTGACTTCTGAACTTGGCTTGCCTCCCTGACAAGTACAAGAGTGACAGGGGCGGGATGCCTATGAACAGCCTAACCTGCCTGGCGGCCGTGCCTTCTTGAAGAAATTACTTTTCTGAAAAATCACAACTGAAGTCAGAAAATCAGCTTCTATTTTTCCTACATTGATCTACAGTGAGAATGTTCTTCCCCAACCTTCTCAAGTTCCCATAACTCATAGAGGGAACCCATATTGCTGGTTATTACCTTTGTAATACTCCAAGTACTGCTCAAAATCTCTAAGTGTCCTGCATGGACTTCTGATCAAATCTGGCCCTCTAATGCTTGCCTTTCCCTGGGCAGTGTGGCCACTTCTGCTGGTCCTGACTACCCCCACTAGATTTCACCACCTCCTCTTGGAACCAATGCCACTGTATCTACCAGCAGCCACCTCCCTTCCTCCTTGGTTCCACTGCGCTGCCAGGCCCCTCAAAAACTGCCTCCTCTCAAAAACTGCTGCCTCTTCCTGTATCTCCCACTAAATGCCACCTCGTATTTTAGTGCTCCTAAAATGTCAGAGCTGTGAAGGGCAAAGGAAACTAGGGAATACTGCCTCTCTCTCCTTTTTATGTTACACTTTATTAGGAAATTGCCAGTGCTATGCTGCTACTCCTTCAGGTTGAATGCAGTATTTTCATTAGACAGAGCTTCTATTTTTACTTAGCGGGTCAACCAGAGCAAGATAATTGCTGTAACAAACAACGTCAAGATTTCAGTGATTTTAGAGTGTAAAAGTTTATTTCTGCCTGTGTCACAGTCAAGGTGGGGGTGCAAGTAGACTGCACTGGGGCTGTATTCCTCCCAGCCATTCAGGGACCCAGGCCCTTCTGTCTCCAGCTGCTTCATCCTTAGGGCCTCGGAGGCCTCCACTGGATCGTTTGCATCCCAAATCATGCAGGAAGTTTTATGGGCCAGGCCTGGAGCTGGTGTACGTGACTTCTGCCCACATTTATTAGGCTAGAACTCAGACAGAGAATATGTGTGCCGGGAAGGTATGAGCCCAGGAAGAAAAGGAGACGAGTTTGGGGAGCATCTAGCCAATGTCTGTGACACTGGTCACCCCATGCTTTTGTAAATTACAGACCTGAGTTCTTGAGTTATTGATGGTGGGAAAGGGTTCAGGCGCTGCTCTCCTTAGGACTGCCTTTCTCCTGTAGGGATTAAGGCTTTGTTCCTGAGCTAAGTTTCTTGTAATGACTTATGGGTCTAAGCTGAAGCTCTCCCAGGAGGCTCCTCACTCCCTCTGCAGAGAGATTTCTGGAAGCCATTCCTACATCTATCAGCAGAGGATAGACAAATCTGAACTCCACTGACTTATCTGAAGCTGAAGGTAGTACCCTCTGCTACACTGGTGCCAACTGTAGCCAAGCCTCTGCTACACTTCCTGACAAAAGTCAGGAAGCAGTAATTAGTATGAGATTAAAAAGCAAAAAGAAAATGTCATAGCAAATAGCAATGAGGGCAGTGAGATTGAGAAAAACCAAAGAGGTGCACAGCAGAGGACATTTGGGGGTTAAATGCAGATATCAAGGAGCCTGTGAAATCAGTCCTGCGTGGGGATCAGGAAGTTTGAAACGCATGTGTACCGGTGGCATACTCACTTCTCTTCACACAGAACTGAACTGTGCCCAGGAGTTGCATGGCTTGTCATGAAGACAAACAGGTTTATGTTCCCAGAATGTCCTTTGATAAAACACAAGGGCTCATCTCACTCAGATCATACAGACTTCCAGCCTATAAAACTTTCTAGAGTCTAGACTATAAAATGCTTTGTGGGCCCTGAAATTTAAACAAAGGCTTCTTCTTAAAAAGCCTCTGGCTGGAACATATGTTTGAGAACAGTGTAATTAAGGACAGACACACCCAAGCCAAATGAGCTCTTGGTCCTCCCATCCCTCATTCTAGCATGTTCATGTTGACCGAAGGACCTGTAGTAGCAGTGTAGATGGTAACAGCCCCCATTCACTGAGCACTCATCACCTAGAAGAGAAGACAGTGTTTGGGAGCCTTGCCAGTCTTGATCAGCCCCTTCACTGGCTTCCAAAAAAAAATGCAATGGGCCAAGTATATTGTGACTTGGGGAGTTTTCCTGAAGATTCAAGGGGCAAGGGAGAGGGATCAAGGCACGTAGCATTCCCCCCACCCCCGCCCCCCCAAAAAAAGCTCTGTTAGATGCATCTCTTCTCCCAGGTCTCTGCTCTTGGCCGCATCACTTCATCTTCCCCACCACTAAGACCTCTTGGGTCAGTTCCACTCTCAGGCTTTCTCCTCCTCCCTTATTTCCTGCCTTCTGCTGCCGTTAGCTTCAACATGAGGCTATAGTCTCACCTCCATCCTATGGGCAGAAACTTTCCATGGAAGGTAAACTCAGATGGATAAAGCCATTTGCCCAAAGTTACACAATTCCCAAGGACTTGAAGAAGGATTTGAACGCAGGTTTTTCTGTCTTTTAATCACAAGCAGTGACGTCAGATGCATGGCATGTGTGCTCCAATTTGTCTTTTCTGCTTCCAGGGCACATGCCAATCACCACACTCTGACAGTGGGCCCAGACATAGCTTCAGAATCTCTCACTCCACTATCCAGGGGGCCACTAGCCATCAATTGGATTCAGCTCAAAAATTGAAAACTATTTGTAATCCCTGCCTCACTTATAGCATTGTAACCAGACTGTAAACTCCTTTGTGACAGTACTTGATTCATGACAGATTTCAGTGTCGAATGTAGCTGATATTTGGCCAACATTTGTTCTCATTGGTTGGGAGTGCTAGCTGATTAGTCAGACGTGTTCTGGTTAGTCAGGACCTATGCAGTACTGTGTTTTTCTTTTCTTTTTTTTTTTTTAATATAACCAAGATTTTTTTCTTTTTTGAGACAAGGTCTTGTTCCATAGTGTTTTTCATGTTTAGATTATATCCCTGTTGAGTCTTCTCAGTTCTGCATGTCTAGCTCACTGGTTAAGTCCTAAGTAATCCTCTAAAAGTCAGTAAATCAGGTTACCACTGGCTATGTGACTGAAGTTCTTGGAACACTTCATTTTTCTGCACATCTTAAAGTATGTATTATAGGCAGCTGTGTGTTGTAATATGAATATATATACCATATTAAATTTGAATATCTAATATTAAATTTGAATATATATCTATTATATTAAAACTCCCATACTAAATGTTGAGTTCTTAAAGAATGGAAGTGAAATTTTGTATCTTTTTAGCCCTACATAATGCATAGCAATATGGCCCCAGATGTGTATTGGATAAATGTGAATGTAAGAATAAATAGCCATCACATTATGAGAAAAGAATAAAATCAATTTAGAAAAAAAGGGGGAGGACCTTATTCATTTTATTTATTTATTTATTTTGAGACAAGGTCTGGCTCTGTTGCCCAGGCTGGAGTGCGGTGGCACAGTCTCAGCCCACTGCAACCTCTGCTTCCCAGGCTCAAGCAATCCTTCCCACTTCAGCCTCCCGAGTGCTGGGACTATAGGTAGGCACCACCACACCCGGCTAATTTTTGTATTTTTTGTAGAGATGGGGGTTTTGCCATGTTGCCTATGGTGGTCTTGAACTTGTGAGCTCAAGTGATCTGCCCACCTTGGCCTCCCAAAGTGCTAGGATTACAAGCGTTAGCCACCTTGCCCAGCTGGACTTTATAATTAATAAAACTTTTTTCCTACGCTCATATTCCCTGCTTTGGATAATGCAAATATTCTCATGTTCTTTCACCACTCTTCTCCATACCAATGTTATCGTCCAAGCACCCAGGCTGCATGACTTGGGGAAACGCCGTCCCTCTGCCTGTAAATCTCAGCAGTGTGCGCATGCTCCATGTATGCCTCGTGGCTGTCACTTCTCCCTATCCCTCCTGTTAGGTGGACTCAGCATTTCTGGTAATTACCTCTGCCCATTTCATGTCTGCACATCTGTAAAGAATTATAAGGCCGGGTGCGGTGGCTCATGCCTGTAATCCCAGCACTTTGGGAGGCTGAGGCGGGCAGATCACCTGAGATCAGGAGTTCAAGACCAGCCTGGCCAACATGGTGAAACCCCATCTCTACTAAAAATACAAAATTAGCCGGGCATGGTGGCACACACCTGTAATCCCAGATACTCGGGGGCCGAAGCAGGAGCATCACTTGAACCCAAGAGAAGGAAGTTGCAGTGAGCCGAGATCGCCCCTTGCACTCCAGCCTGGGGAAAAAGAGTGAAACTCCATCTCAAAACAAAACAAAAAAAGGAATGGTAACACAAAACAGGAAAAGTTGACACTTAGTATCAAGTTACTGCTCCTGGAGTCCACTGACTATAGCCTTCTCATGAAGCCATTCCTAGCCAATGCTTTCAGGGAGCTGGATATAAAATAGTAAACAAATCACGTAAGCTCCTTCAAAGGCCTTGCAATCTAGGGGAGAGACAGACATTAAGCAAGCAATAAATAAATGTATCATTACAAAGTGTGGCAAGCACAATGAAGGAAAAGAACCTAGTACTGTGAGAAAGAATCACAGGGACATCATAGATTAGTTTGGGGAGTGAGGAAATGAATGGCTGTCTGAGAAACCCATACTTAAGCTGACGCCTGAAGAATGGGTAGAAGTTGTTCACGTAAAGGCTGAAGAACAGGACGTGTAAAGGTCGAGTCAGAAAAAAGCTTCGTTCAGCCGGGCACGGTGGCTCACGCCTGTAATCCCAGCACTTTGGAAGGCCGAAGCGGGCGGATCACTTGAGATCAGGAGTTCGAGACCAGCCTGGCCAACATGGTGAAACCCTGTGCCTACTAAAAATAAAAAAAATTAGCCAGGCGTGGTGGTACATGCCTGTAATCCCAGCTACTCGGGAGGCTGAGGCACAAGAATTGCTTGAACCTGGGAGGCAGAGGTTGCAGTGAGCCAAGACTCTACCACTGCACTCCAGCCTGGGTGATAGAGACTCCATCTCAAAAAAAAAAGAAAGAAAGACAAAAGCTTGATTCTATGGAGGAAACCAGTGTGCCTGAGGATAGTTTCAATCTGAGAAGCAAGAGGCAGACAGGAACCTGATCATGCAGTTGCCTTGACACTGAAGGACTTTAATTAGCAAAGTTGATGTGATCCAACTGGCTGCTATGCAGGGAATAAACTGGAGGAGAACAAGAATGGAGACAGGAAGACCAGATAGTTACAAGCAAAAGGTCCTGGTGGTGGATTCAGTTACTTATGCTTTGTCTCCCAGACACAACGTGTGCACAAATTCTCACTTTTCACCTGCTTTCTTGTTCTGACAAGAAAGAAAATATGGGTCCTGTTTATTTTTCTCTTATTACACAAACTATTAAGACTAACAGAACTCCTGTTTCTTCTCCTGCGAGCCTGACTGCAAATGAGACAGTCACCCATACCTACCCTGACACATTCCTGCCACCCCAGCAGCTGGTCTTCCTGCAGCCTCCGTCAGCTTTCACCTGGGGACTGAACCAAATTGTATGGACACTGAGGCTTCCTGGCTCTCTTCTCCCCTGAGAGATGCCATGGCCATCTAGAACCATTGCATTAGGTGACAGCCCAATACACAGTATATGGAAATAAATTCCCTCTAAATTGAGCTATCATGAAGGGAAGGTAAACAGCCATCAGTTGAGATATACTATATAAAAGTAAATTATCAGTCAGCTGTGGTGGCTGACACCTATAACCCCAGCACTCTTGAGAGGCTGAGATGGGAGGATCGCTTGAGGCCAGAAGTTCAACACCAGCCTGGAAAACATAGGGAGATTTCCATCTCTACAAAAAATTTAAAAATTAGCTGGGCATGGTAGTACACACCTGTAGCCCCAGGCTGAGGCAGGAGAATTGATTGAGCCCAGGAGGTCAAGGCTGCAGTGAGCCATGATTGCACCACTGCACTCCAGCCTGGGCAACAGAGCAAGAACCCGTCTCAAAATAAATAATAAATAAATAGGCCAGGCGCGATGGCTCATGCCTATAATCCCAGCACTTTGGGAGGCCAAGGCAGATGGATCATTTGAGGTCAGGAGTTGGAGACCAGCCTGGCCAACATAGTGAAACCCTGTCTCTACTAAAAATACAAAAATTAACTGGGCATGATGGCGGGTGCCTGTAATCCCAGCTACTTGGGAGGCTGAGATAGGAGAATTGCTTGAGTACAGGAGGTGAAGGTTGCAGTGAGTCGAGATCGTGCCACTGCACTCCAGCCTGGGTGACAGAGGAAGAATCCATCTCAAAAAATAATAAAGAAAGAAAGAAATATAAAAATAAATTCTCCCTAACACACAGTCATGCTAAATACTATCCATAGTCTCACTCCTACACAGTTAACACTTTCATCTTTCTTTATTTGCAGCACATTGTTTAATGTAATTTTATGAATGACCTAAGAATTACTTTTTTTTTTTTTTTTTTTTTTGAGACGGAGTCTCGCTCAGTCGCCCGGGCTGGAGTGCAGTGGCACCATGTCGGCTCACTGCAAGCTCCACCTTCCAGGTTCACACCATTCTCCTGCCTCAGCCTCCCAAGTAACTGGGACTACAGGCACCTGCCACCACACCCAGCTAATTTTTTATATTTTTAGTAGAGACAGGATTTCACCATGTTAGCCAGCATGGTCTCGATCTCCTGACCTCGTGTTCTGCCCACCTCAGCCTCCCAAAGTGCTGGGATTACAGGCATGAGCCATCGCACCCAGCCAAGAAATACTTCTTAAATATTTTTTATTATAATCTTGCCTCCAAGATAATCTAATAAAACCTGATCATCTTTAACTTCTGGCCGCTTTCTGGGTTTGGAAGCAAGTTTGGTTTGTCAACCTGGGGTTTCATGTGAGGCTTAATTTCTCTCTAGGATGACATTTGAGGGTTTTTTGTATTTGTTTTGTTTTGGTTGTTGTTTTTTGTTTTTGAGATGGGGTTTAATTATGTTGCCCAGGCTGGAGTGCAGTGGCACGATCACAGCTCACTGCAGCCTTGACCTTCCTGGCTCAAGCAATTCTCCCACCTCAGCCTCCCAAGTAGCTGGGACTACAAGTGTGAGCCACCATGTCTGACCCAGTTGAGGTTCTGAGAGGAATAATCACAATGGCAGAGCTAAAAGTATGCATGTAACCACAGACTAAAAAGAGTTGTGAGACAAATAAATCTACTGTAACTTTGCCACTGCAAATATTTTCATTTCTTCTTTTATGTTTTATTCCTTCCAAGAGTTTATCTTTAAGGAACTAAAGGCTCTGGAAAATTTTTCAAGGACCTCTGTACGAAAAGCTACTTTTTACTTGTCCAGTTCATAAAATCTCACTCACTTCTTTTTCTTCTTTCTTACCATAAATATTCTCCTTTTATATTTTAGTCTTCAAGATCTGGGAATTTTATTCTTTAATCAAATGATTAATTTTTGGTCTCTTACCCCAGCCTTAATGACCAAAGGAGGATTGTTTAGATTTTTCTGAAAGGTATTTCCTAACACAAATCATTTTCTTTCTTTCTCTGACTCAATTTTTAAAACCCTAGTTTTATTCTTCTCCTGAGAGGTTTTGCATGAAGCTGATCTTTTTTCCCCTTCCGCAATCTTAAAGAGCAACACTGGTCTGATTTGAAGAGACATTTTGTGATAAATTTTTCCCCATCATTTTTTAGGGGAACACTTATTCCCCAACCCTCAGATTCCCATGTGGAGGAGTTTTCACTAGAGCATCTTGTGAGTCTCCTGACTAGTGTTCAAAGGAAGGAAGCAAGTCATGCTTAGCATAGCTGCTTCCCCTTGAGATTCATTCATTGATTCATTTTTCAAATTATTCAGGCTGAGCGCAGTGGCTCACGCCTGTAATCCCAGCACTTTGGGAGGCCAAGGCAGGCAGATCACTTGAGGCCAGGAGTTTGAGACCAGCCTAGTCAATGTGGTGAAACCCCATCCCTACTAAAAATACAAAAATTAGTCAGGCATGGTGGCGTGCACCTGTAATCCCAGCTATTCAGGAGGCTGAAGCCGAAGAATTGGTCAAACCTGGGAGGCGGAGGTTGTAGTGAGCACCACTGCACTCCAGCCTGGGCAACAGAGAGAGTGACACTCCATCTCTAAAATAAAATCATATAATATAAAAAATAAAATTATTTATTCAACAAATATTTGAGCGGTCATTACCGGAAGGCCCTGTTCTAGATGCTGGGGATGTCAGACCAGACAAAACAGACAAAAGTCTTTGTCCACATCATGTATGTTTGTGGGAGCTATGAGGTCAAGCAGAGGAGGAGGGAAATAGTTAAGTAAAATATATGCTGTGTCAGATGGTGATAAGTATTACAGAAAAATAGAATAGAGAAGGGGAGATGCAATGTGGAAGTTGCAGGGAGTGGTGGGCAGATGTCCAATTTTAAACAGGATGGTTAGGGGACGCTTCAGTAAGAGGATGATATTGGAAGAAAGATCTAATAGAGGCATCATGAATAAAAAGAACTTGGAGGCAGAAGCATACCTGTTCTGTTCAAAGACCAGCAAAAAGGTTGCCAGAAAGGACAGTTCTTTTTTTTTTTTTTTCTGAGACAGAATCTCGCTCTGTTTTCCCATGCTGGAGTGTGGTGGTGCTATCTCCGCTCACTGCAACCTCCAACTACCAGGTTCAAGAGATTCTCCTGCCTCAGCCTCCCGAGTAACTGGGATTACAGGCACCCACCACCACACCTGGCTAATTTTTGTATTTTTGTATTTTTAGTAGAGATGAGGTTTCACCATGTTGGCCTGGCTGGTCTCAAACTTCTGGCCTCAAGTGATCCACCCGCCTCGGCCTCCCGAAGTGCCGGGATTACAGGTGGGAGCCACCACGCCCAGCCAGGAAAGGATGGTTCTAGGGAGAGATTAGAGATTAGATGAGGTCAGATATGGCCAGAGTAGGAACAGATTCTGTAGACTTGTTAGGGAAAAGTAAAGACTTTGGGTTTTAGTCTAGATTAAATAGGGAGACTTTGAAAGCTTTGAGATACAGAAGTGTTTATTTGACTTAGATTTTAAAAGTGTCCCTTGAGATCACTTTGCTGTTTTGAGAACAGACTGTGGGGGTACTGGGAGTGATAAATCACTTTCAACTATTACAATGACCCAAGCCAGAACTGATGGTGGTTTAGACTAGAGTAGTATCCGTGAGGGTGGGGAGAAGTGGTAGGATTCTTAACTTAATTTGAAGGTAGAGCCCACAGGATTTGTTGAAGAACTGAATGTATGGCATGAGAGAAAAAGGTGTCAGGGACCGTGGTGAGTCTTTTGACCTAGCAACCAGAAGACTAGAGAAGGGGAAAACAGAGAGGAGTGGGATGGGAAGCAGACATCAGGGGTTGGTTTTGGATGTGTCAAATTCAACATCCAATTGGACATGCAAGTGGAAATGTTGACTAGGCAGTTGCATGTATGAATCTCAGGAGTTCAGGGAGAAGTCCTAGGTAGAGATATAAATTGGGTAGTCATTTGGTAGATTTGATAGTAAATTCGGTAGCTAATGCACATAACCCATATTTAAAGTTGGGAAATGGAATAATATCACAAAAAGCATGTGTGGTGCAGGAGGGGAGGGGAGAGTGAACGCTGCAGCATTTCACTATGCACAGTTCAGGGAGAAGAGGAGAAAACAGCCAGAGAAAGCAGCAGGCATAGCCAGTACGATCAGAGGATAACCAGGAGAGTTTGGTGTCCCTGAAACCAAGCAAAAAAAGTGTTTTTGGGAAAAGCATAGTCAATTATTTTAAATGCCATAGAGAGATCAAGGAAGAAAAAAGGTTGAAGAGTAACGTGCCTGCCTGCAGAGAGCACACACTTTGTTCTACTCTGCTGTGGTTTAAGGGCCTGCAGTTGTCCCGCTGTGCTAGCCTGGGTACACCTCTCTAATTCAAAGAAAGAATTTGCAAGCCCCTTTTACAACAGATCTAAACCATGTCATTCAGCGTAGCTTTCTTTCAATAGTGAAGCTGATATTTTATCTCCATCTGTCCATCTCTTCAGTCTATTCCCAGATCAATCAGAGCTATGCAGAGAAGATGGGTATTAATTTACTGAGTCCCCTGAACCTTCAGTAATCGTAAGTATTCCTTTTATTTATCTCTGCTTAGTAGATGTGAAGTTTTGTTCTCTTACACAGTAGATTTTCTCAGTAGTATTATCTTATCTACTTCTTGCTCTATCTTAGAGAGATTCTCTCTAAGGCAACTTTCTTCTTCTCTAGTCAAGCTTTTAACATCTATTATGAGAGTCTTTGCAGATGTCCCTACGGAGGATTGGAGAGAGGCCCTAATCCATCCCTGTAGTGACTCTTTCTCCTTCTGGGAAGCAGATGGGATTAACAGACCATTACTAATTATTGTTCTTAAACAAGGCACTGCAAGATTTATCAACCTCTTCCCAAAAGCCAGGCTGCACATCTGACACAAAGAGGAAAATGTCGACTATTTTTTTTTTTTTAACAACTTCACCATGAGGAGTCCCTCTTTGCTGAGAAATTGTGCTTTGTATTTTTTCCTGTTTCTAAGAGAACAGGCATACACTTGTCCTTCGGTGAACCAAATGAAGTCGGGGATAAGATGTGATATCTGTAAGTCCACAGGATCTGCTTTGAACAAAGTAATATATTTGAAGCGAAAAGCAATCCTTCTTGAAATAGTCACGAGGTCGTGCCTGCAGACACTTAATTGCAAGGGGTCGGCAACCTGTCTTTCATCCATGTCCTGACAAACAAAGACACACTACATGTGAGCCAAAGACCACTGGAAACTTCAAAAAGGCCTCTTCAGGCAGAGGACAGGAGCCACGAGGGTCATACCTGGTACTGTATGATGAGGATAAAGGTGATAAGAAATTCTCTAATGGCCTCTGTCCCTCCGTGTCTGAAATTTCTATCTCAAGATCAAAAGAACCAAGGTACAGCCTAGGTAAGAAAGGGCTCTTGTCCTAATTTTGGAAGAGCCTAAAAATGAAACCCAGGAGAATTTCTTAGAGAGATGATATTGCCTGGAGTTTCCTTTCCATGAAATTAGACATTTCATTTTCATTCTTTCTTTTACCCTGGAGTTAAAGACTTGTTTGGTTTTTTGGCTGTTTGTTTGTTTTGCCTTGTCAATACCTTAAAGATTTTTAAGTAGGATTCTTAGAGAGATTCACATGAAGCTATTTTCTTATTACCATCACAAATACTTTATTTTCATCCTACCCCCCATCACCCTCCACCTCAAAAATATAAGATTTTATTCTTTTATTCAGGAGATTGTGCATAAAGTTACTTATTTCAGTTAGAAAAAAAAATTTTATTTCTGTATTTCTTTTTATGCCTTGGCCTGAAAGTCATGAAACTCTGTTGTCTTATTCCAGAGATTTTATTTACCTAAAGCTACTCCCTCCTTCACTAATAGAGGTTCTAAGACAAATAGATTTCTCATAAAGAACTTTCATGTGACCTAAACTTGTTCTTTAAGACTACAAATTTTTTTCTCAGCTGTAAAAACTTATAATTGAGTTTTCTTATTGAGAAAATCTGTATACATCTTTTCTCTTTCACCTTGAAACAGGGGCTAAAATATTAGACACTGAAGAATTGTATTACCCTTTAGTTTCCTATTACATAATTCTTTCCAAGTAGAATAACAATTTAACTTTCAATCTATCTTCCATTACATCATTACTCAGGTTTTAAAATATTCATCTCATTGGTGATCTATCATCTCTCCCAGTTTCTGGTACTCAAAAATGTACATGTTCTTCAGTTTTAATTTAAGTGAAAAATGAAGGAGAAAATTTGGTAAACATTTAGTTTAAGACGGAATAAGAAACAAAAAAACTTCTTTACTCCTAAATACAATGTATTTGCCAGAGGTATTGTTCACCTATCAACTTTAATTTCATGCCTTCTCAGTAAATCCAGAATGACAATTTCAGAGTGAAGATCAAGCAGTACAGCCCTCACAAAAAAGGGGCCCTAATTCTGAGCATTATGCCTCAGAGAATGCCACGCTATGGGGTGTCTTCCTTGAAATCTAAGTCCCCTCCAGTGGCTGCAATGCCAGTTGACTGAAGCATGCCCCTGCTATTTCCTGTTTCTCTCCTTGGGGAACCTGCCCCAAGCACATGCTGGTGAATTTAGCCATGCATTTGAAACCAAACTGTTTCTATTGATGAGGCTCTACTAGAAACACTTCCCCAGGTCTTCCCCCATCCCTGCCATCTTCCCACCCCACATAGCCACCCCACCTCACCCCTACCCATGTCCCATTTCAGCCCTGCTGAAAGGGATTTGTGTGTATGTGTGGTTGTTTCTTTTAATAACATTTTATCTCAATGTTGGAAGGGATCTCAGAGGTCTGCAAATCTAATCTCCAGCGAGTAGCAACTGCTTCTTTAATCTTCAGTCATGTTATCTCTGCTGGGACATTCTCAGCTCCCCCGAGCTCAGGGCACGTGGCAGATAGCCACATTGTAGGGCTTTGAGACTATACCTGTGACTGCCTCCAGGAGAACTGATGCTGTCTTCTGAAGCCAGAGGGAGCAAGGCCAAATCCCTGCTCCATACATCAACCCTGAAAATGCCTGAAATATTGATGCAGTGTTCTTAGGAAATTTTGCTTGAGGTTGTTTTCTTCTTTTTATCAAAAATACAGCCTGGACAGCATGGCAAGACCCCATCTCTACAAAAGAAAAAAATTAGCCAGACATGGTGGCACATGTCTGTGATCGTAGCTACTCAGGAGGCTGAGGTGGGAGAATTGCTTGAGATGGGAGGTTGAGGCTGCAGTGAGCTATGATCACACCCCTGCACTCCAACCTGAGCGACTCCAGCCTGAGCAAGACTCCGTCTCAAAACAAAAAAGAAATTCCCCTTCCCTTTGCCTTAAGTACATGAAGTTTTGTCATTTTACTGCAAAAGGTTTTCCTTTGAGGCTAATATTTACTTCTGCAATCAAGCCTTACATTCCCTAGAGAGGTATTTCTTTATGGAGTTAATTCCTCCTGCCTCTCACAAATGTTTTCTCTCTCACTGCATGGGCTTTAAGTCTTTAAAGACCTTAGATATGGACTCTAAAAGCTGAGAAAATTTCCATTTCCACTAGTAGAGGCTTAAAGACCAAGAATGGCAATTTTCATTATTTTTCTATAGCTATTTCGTCATGAAAGAAATGGCTATTTTTAGAGAAGTGAATGTACTGGGGGTTACTTCAACCTATCTCATCACAGAACTCACTTGTTGTTTTTCTACGTTGGTTGGCCTGAAAAACCTGAAGTGTGTTCTCATTTCTAAGAATGAAGCTATTTTCGAGATATACACTAGGGTGGAGCCAAGATGGCCGAATAGGAACAGCTCCGGTCTCCAGCTCCCAGCCCCAGCGACACAGAAGACGGATGATTTCTGCATTTCTGCTTGAGGTACCAGTTTCATCTCACTAGGGAGTGCCTAACAGTGGGTACAGGACAGTCGGTGAAGCGCACTGTGCGCGAGCCGAAGCAGGGCGAGGCATTGCCTCACTCGGGAAGCGCAAGGGGTCAGGGAGTTCCCTTTCCTAGTCAAAGAAAGGGGAAGCAGACGGCACCTGGAATATCGGGTCAGTCCCATCCTAATACTGCGCTTTTCCAACGGGCCTGGAAAACGGCACACTAGGAGATCGTGTCCCGCATCTGGCTCGAAGGGTCCTATGCCCACGGAGTCTCGCTGATTGCTAGCACAGCAGTCTGAGATCAAGCTGCGAGGCGGCAGCGAGGCTGGGGGAGGAGCGCCCGCCATTGCCCAGGCTTGCTTAGGTAAACAAAGCAGCCAGGAAGCTCGAACTGGGTGGAGCCCACCACAGCTCAAGGAGGCCTGCCTGCCTCTGTAGGCTCCACCTCTGGGGGCAGGGCACAGACAAACAAAAACTCAGCAAGAAACTCCACAGACTTAAATGTCCCTGTCTGACTGACAGCTTTGAAGAGAGTAGTGGTTCTCCCAGCACGCAGCTGGAGATCTGAGAACGGACAGACTGCCTCCTAAAGTGGGTCCCTCACCCCTGAGCAGCCTAACTGGGAGGCACCGCCCCAGTAGGGACAGACTGACACCTCATTCAGCCAGGTACTCCTCTGAGACAAAACTTTCAGAGGAACTATCAGACAGCTGAATTTGTGGTCTCACGAAAATCCGCGGTTCTGCAGCCACCGCTGCTGACACCCAGCCAAACAGGGTCTGGAGTGGACCTCTAGTAAACTCCAACAGACCTGCAGCTGAGGGTCCTGTCTGGTAGAAGGAAAACTAACAAACAGAAAGGACATCCACACCAAAAACCCATCTGTACATCACCATCATCAAAGACAAAAAGTAGATAAAACCACAAAGATGGGGAAAAAACAGAACAGAAAAACTGGAAACTCTAAAAAACAGAGCACCTCTCCTCCTCCAAAGGAATGCAGTTCCTCACCAGCAACGGAACAAAGCTGGATGGAGGATGACTTTGACGAGTTGAGAGAAGAAGGCTTCAGACGATCAAACTACTCTGAGCTACGGGAGGAAATTCAAAACAATAGCAAAGAAGTTAAAAACTTTGAAAAAAAATTAGAAGAATGGATAACTAGAATAACCAATGGAGAGAAGGGCTTAAAGGAGCTGATGGAGCTGAAAGCCAAGTTTCGAGAACTACGCAAAGATTGCAGAAGCCTCAGTAGCAGACGCGATCAACTGGAAGAAAGGGTATCGCTGATGGAAGATGAAATGAATGAAATGAAGAGAGAAGGGAAGTTTAGAGAAAAAAGAATAAAAAGAAATGAACAAAGCCTCCGAGAAATTTGGGACTATGTGAAAAGACCAAACCTACGTCTGATTGGTGTACCTGAAAATGATGGGGAGAATGTAACCAAGCTGGAAAACACTCTGCAAGATATTATCCAGGAGAACTTCCCCAATCTAGCAAAGCAGGCCAGCATTCAGATTCAGGAAATACAGAGAACGCCACAAAGATACTCCTCGAGAAGAGCAACTCCAAGACACATAATTGTCAGATTCACCAAAGTTGAAATGAAGGAAAAAATGTTAAGGGCAGCCAGAGAGAAAGGTCGGGTTACCCACAAAGGGAAGCCCATCAGACTAACAGCTGATCTCTCAGCAGAAACTCTACAAGCCAGAAGAGAGTGGGGGCCGATATTCAACATTCTTAAAGAAAAGAATTTTCAACCCAGAATTTCCTATCCCACCAAACTAAGCTTCATAAGTGAAGGAGAAATAAAATACTTTACAGACAAGCAAATGCTGAGTGATTTTGTCACCACCAGGCCTGCTCTAAAAGAGCTCCTGAAGGAAGCACTAAACATGGAAAGGAAAAACCGGTACCAGCCACTGCAAAAACACGCCAAATTGTAAAGACCATCGAGGCTAGGAAGAAACTATAGCAACTAACGAGCAAAATAACCAACTAACATCATAATGACAGGATCAGATTCACACATAACAATATTAACGTTTAATGTAAATGGGCTAAATCCTCCAATCAAAGGACACAGACTGGCAAACTGGATAAGGAGTCAGGACCCATCAGTGTGCTGTATTCAGGAAACCCATCTCACGTGCAGAGACACACATAGACTCAAAATAAAGGGATGGAGGAAGATCTATCAAGCAACTGGAAAACAAAAAAAGGCAGGGGTTGCAATCCTAGTCTCTGATAAAATAGACTTTAAACCAAAAAAGATCAAAAGAGACAAAGAAGGCCATTACATAATGGTAAAGGGATCAATTCAACAAGAAGAGCTAACTATCCTAAATATATATGCACCCAACACAGGAGCACCCAGATTCATAAAGCAAGTCCTCAGTGACCTACAAAGGGACTTAAACTCCCACACAATAATAATGGGAGATTTTAACACCCCACTGTCAACATTAGACAGATCAACGAGACAGAAAGTTAACAAGGATATCCAGGAATTGAACTCAGCTCTACATAAAGTGGACCTAATAGACATCTACAGAACTCTCCACCCCAGGTCAACAGAGTATACATTTTTTTCAGCACCACACCACACCTATTCCAAAATTGACCACATAGTTGGAAGTAAAGCTCTCCTCAGCAAATGTAAAAGAACAGAAATTATAACAAACTGTCTTTCAGACCACAGTGCAATCAAACTAGAACTCAGGATTAAGAAACTCACTCAAAACTGCTCAACTACATGGAAACTGAACAACCTGCTCCTGAATGACTATTGGGTACATAATGAAATGAAGGCAGAAATAAAGATGTCCTTTGAAACCAACGAGAACAAAGACACAACATACCAGAATCTCTGGGACACGTTCAAAGCAGTGTGTAGAGGGAAATTTATAGCACTAAATGCCCACAAGAGAAAGCAGGAAAGATCCAAAATTGACACCCTAACATCACAATTAAAAGAACTAGAAAAGCAAGAGCAAACACATTCAAAAGCTAGCAGAAGGCTAGAAATAACGAAAATCAGAGCAGAACTGAAGGAAATAGAGACACAAAAAACCCTTCAAAAAATTAATGAATCCCGGAGCTGGTTTTTTGAAAAGATCAACAAAATTGATGGACTGCTAGCAAGACTAATAAAGAAGAAAAGAGAGAAGAATCAAATAGATGCAATAAAAAACGAAAAAGGGGATATCACCACCGATCCCACAGAAATACAATCTACCATCAGAGAATACTACAAACACCTCTATGCAAATAAACTAGAAAATCTAGAAGAAATGGATAAATTCCTCGACAAATACATCCTCCCAAGACTAAACCAGGAAGAAGTTGAATCTCTGAATAGACCAATAACAGGTTCTGAAATTGTGGCAACAATCAATAGCTTACCAACCAAAAAGAGCCCGGGACCTGATGGATTCACAGCTGAATTCTACCAGAGGTACAAGGAGGAACTGGTACCATTCCTTCTGAAACTATTCCAATCGATAGAAAAAGAGGGAATCCTCCCTAACACATTTTACGAAGCCAGCATCGTCCTGATACCAAAGCCTGGCAGAGACATAACCAAAAAAGAGAATTTCAGACCAATATCCTTGATGAACATTGATGCAAAAATCCTCAATAAAATACTGGCAAACCGAATCCAGCAGCACATCAAAAAGCTTATCCACCATAATCAAGTGGGCTTCATCCCTGGGATGCAAGGCTGGTTCAACATACGCAAATCAATAAATGTAATCCAGCATATAAACAGAACCAAAGACAAAAACCACATGATTATCTCAATAGATGCAGAAAAGGCCTTTGACAAAATTCAACAACCCTTCATGCTAAAAACTCTCAATAAATTAGGTATTGATGGGACGTATCTCAAAATAATAAGAGCTATCTACGACAAACCCACAGCCAATATCATACTGAATGGGCAAAAACTGGAAGCATTCCCTCTGAAAACTGGCACAAGACAGGGATGCCCTCTCTCACCCTCCTATTCAACATAGTGCTGGAAGTTCTGGCCAGAGCAATCAGGCAGGAGAAGGAAATAAAGGGTATTCAATTAGGAAAAGAGGAAGTCAAATTGTCCCTGTTTGCAGATGACATGATTGTATATCTAGAAAACCCCATTGTCTCAGCCCAAAACTCCTTAAGCTGATTAGCAACTTCAGCGAAGTCTCAGGATACAAAATTAATGTACAAAAATCACAAGCATTCTTGTACACCAATAACAGACAAACAGAGAGCCAAATCATGAGTGAACTCCCATTCACAATTGCTTCAAAGAGAATAAAATACCTAGGAATCCAACTTACAAGGGATGTGAAGGACCTCTTCAAGGAGAACTACAAACCACTGCTCAATGAAATAAAAGAGGATACAAACAAATGGAAGAACATTCCATGCTCATGGGTTGGAAGAATCAATATCGTGAAAATGGCCATACTGCCCAAGGTAATTTATAGATTCAATGCCATCCCCATCAAGCTACCAATGACTTTCTTCACAGAATTGGAAAAAACTACTTTAAAGTTCATATGGAACCAAAAAAGAGCCCGCATCGCCAAGTCAATCCTAAGCCAAAAGAACAAAGCTGGAGGCATCACGCTACCTGACTTTAAACTATACTA
This sequence comes from Nomascus leucogenys, assembly GCF_006542625.1. Lineage (NCBI taxonomy): Eukaryota > Metazoa > Chordata > Mammalia > Primates > Hylobatidae > Nomascus > Nomascus leucogenys. The sequence goes on from NC_044403.1 coordinate 20,795,237, forward strand.
CAAGGCTACAGTAACCAAAACAGCATGGTACTGGTACCAAACAGAGACATAGATCAATGGAACAGAACGGAGCCCTCAGAAATGATGCCGCATATCTACAACTATCTGATCTTTGACAAACCTGACAAAAACAAGAAATGGGGAAAGGATTCCCTATTTAATAAATGGTGCTGGGAAAACTGGCTAGCCATATGTAGAAAGCTGAAACTGAATCCCTTCCTTACACCTTATACAAAAATTAATTCAAGATGGATTAAAGACTTATATGTTAGACCTAAAACCATTAAAATCCTACAAGAAAACCTAGGCAATACCATTCAGGACATAGGCGTGGGCAAGGACTTCATGTCTAAAACACCAAAAGCAATGGCAACAAAAGCCAAAATTGACAAATGGGATCTCATTAACCTAAAGAGCTTCTGCACAGCAAAAGAAACTACCATCAGAGTGAACAGGCAACCTACAGAATGGGAGAAAATTTTTGCAACCTACTCATCTGACAAAGGGCTAATATCCAGAATCTACAATGAACTCAAACAAATTTACAAGAAAAAAACAAACAACCCCATCAAAAAGTGGGCGAAGGACATGAACAGACACTTCTCAAAAGAAGACATTTATGCAGCCAAAAAACACATGAAGAAATGCTCATCATCACTGGCCATCAGAGAAATGCAAATCAAAACCACAGTGAGATACCATCTCACACCAGTTAGAATGGCCATCATTAAAAAATCAGGAAACAACAGGTGCTGGAGAGGATGTGGAGAAATAGGAACACTTTTACACTGTTGGTGGGACTGTAAACTAGTTCAACCATTGTGGAAGTCAGTGTGGCATTCCTCAGGGATCTAGAACTAGAAATACCATTTGACCCAGCCATCCCATTACTGGGTATATACCCAAAGGACTATAAATCATGCTGCTATAAAGACGCATGCACACGTATGTTTATTGCGGCACTATTCACAATAGCAAAGAGTTGGAACCAACCCAAATGTCCAACAACAATAGACTGGATTAAGAAAATGTGGCACATATACACCATGGAATACTATGCAGCCATAAAAAATGATGAGTTCGTGTCCTTTGTAGGGACATGGATGAAACTGGAAAATATCATTCTCAGTAAACTATCGCAAGGACAAAAAACCAAACACCGCATGTTCTCTCTCATAGGCAGGAATTGAACAATGAGAACTCATGGACACAGGAAGGGGAACATCACACTCCGGGGACTGTTGTGGGGTGGGGGGAGGGGGGAGGGACAGCATTAGGAGATACACCTAATGCTAAATGACGAGTTAATGGGTGCAGGAAATCAACATGGCACATGGATACATATGTAACAAACCTGCACATTGTGCACATGTACCCTAAAACCCTAAAGTATAAAAAAAAAAAAAAAAAGAATGAAGCTATTTTCTTCCTTACAAGGCCAACCTTAAATAACAGTAAACATTTTAAAGAAAGGATTTTTGCATGAAGTTTTTCTGCCTGTCTCATATAATTGCTTTCAAATTCTCTTTTTGACCTTAATTTTAATCCTCCATCTCTGTTCTCTTGTCTGATAAATTTTTGAATATATTTTCCTCCACTCACCAGTCTTAAAGACCAGGCATTCAAGATTTTATTGGCTTCTGTTACGAATGTATTCCTTTTTACACCTTAGCCTTACAGATCTGTGGATTTCTTCTCTCTTTTAGTGAATGTGCAAAAAATACAAACTGGCAACATAGAAAAGAAGTGATACAACTGGGACCAATGACCAGATACTACTTTTTCAGATTATTTTTATAATGTTTTAATTTAAAAAGGAATAAAAAGATATGGTTCATTTTATTCTATTTTATTTTTATTTTATTATTTTATTTTATTCTATTTTTGAGACAGGGTCTTGCCCTGTGACCCAAGCTGGAGTGCAGTGGTACAATCTTGGCTCACTGCAACCTCCACCTCCCAGGCCCAAGCCTCCCACCTCCACCTCCAGGGTAGCTGGGACCACAGGCAGGTTTATTTTAATTTTCTCTTTTTGTGTGTATTTTTCAATGAAATAAAATATAATTTATTAATATATGTGCAAAATGAATTTCAGCTATTTCAAATAATGACATAGATCTAAATGTACTAATAATATATAAACATACCAATCGTAAGTTTCAGATATATAGAGATGTAATTATCTCTCTACATATATCTGAAATATGTACGCATTCAATATATGTGTGTATATGTAAAAATGTTAATTTGTGCTTTTAAAGTCTGGAAAGATAAATATTAAACTGTCAAGAGCAGTTATCTCTGGGAGGTATGTTGCCTTGCACCCATGAAGGGAAGGTTCTGCTATCATAGGGGAACTTTCACTTTTGACTCCTTTTTCATCTGTGTTGGTAGATAATAAACATATTTCTTGTAAAAATTGTTTAAAAGCCACCAGTACAAAAATAGAAAACAAAATACAGAGTATACTAAGGACATAATCAATCAAAAGAAACTATATAAAAATGTAGATATTAATTTTCATCAGAAAACTTTTCTAAGATCTATTTAAGTTGTATTAACTTCCAATTATGTCATCTAGTTTAATTGTATAAACTACCTCTCCTGTTTATTTTAATGTTCACCATATTAACTTTGATTGTAGGTTTTTATGCTTGACTTTATAATATTAAAACATTTTCTCTACATAACTGTAGTGAGTCATACAAGATTGAAGAGAAATAATCTGTGATGAACTTGATATCTTTCCCCTTGTTTACCGTAGGCTGGGGAAATGTAGCTCTTGAGGAAATACTGTACATGTTTACCCAAGGTAGAATTTCAGAAAAGTTTTAGAGTTAAAGCATGTCTTCACATAGAACACTTTTTGTTTCCTGGCAAGTAGTCAGTTCTTTATTTTCTTACCCAGTATGCAGTTCCCAGCTTTGCTGAATCCATATTTTCCCCAGTCTGAGTCTAATCAGAATCAATCTCCTTGGAATAGTTTCACAGAACATTTGAAAGAATGATAAATCAGTTTCCCCATCTTTTTTCTCTTAAAAAAATATTCTTTCCCCTTGTTTAATTTTTAAAATCTAATAGAAATTCGAGTTCCTGCAAAGATGGAAAACTGGCATGAGTTACTGGCTTCCTTCCCCAGAATCAAACAACGAGAAGCTCAGAAGGAAACATAGATTCCAGGAACTAATTACATCAACAGTAAGAAACCCTGGGAGATGGAAGTTCTGCACCTGAAGAGGGTGGGGGAAGAAGAGTTGACTATAGCCCAGAAGAGAAGACTGGCAGGGGACATAGGTCAGCGAGAACAAGATTGCATTTTCCTCTGCCTCTTTCCTTCTCTGCTTGGAGACAATGATTGCATACCTGTTCACCATGGAAATCAGTGAAAACAGGAGTCCAGGGGCTCAAAACAGGCAACCCAAATCTCCTACATTTAGGAGTTAATAAAATCAGGGGAGAAATGACCAGCTTAGAGCGTTTACTCTTCCATTCCTTCACCAAACTCCCTGGCTATTAACTTCCAAATTATATGTCTAGCCTGGACCTCACCCTTGAATTCTAGACTAGGTATCCAAAACTGTCTATTTGTAGTTCTTCTTGCATGTCTAATAGGCATCTCAAGCAAAATATGTCCACTAAATTTCTGATATTTCTCCCAAAATTTGTTCCTTTTGCAGTCTTCCACATTGCAATGAGCAATAAATCTATCCTTCTAGTTAAGGACTCCATTACTTTCCAAATCTGCTTGCACCATCTTCAATTTATATCTCAATAAATTCACAAAAAGGAGAATTGTGAAGCTCTAGAAAGGAATACAATCTCTAAGCATCATTACAAAGTGAAGTCCATGAAGTACGATTAAGTGAAAAAAAGCAAGGTGCAGATTGAGATGTATAGTATTCTACCTTTTATCTAAGACAGGAAGGAATGCGAATATATCTATCTATACATATATATAGATTTTTTTTAATGGAAGAATAACAGGCTAGGTACAGTGACTCATACCTGTAATCCCAACACTTTGGGAGGCCGAGGTGGGAGGATTGCTTGAGCCCAGGGGTTCAAGGTTACAGGGAGCTGTGATTGTGCCATTGCACTCTATCCTGGGTGACAGAGCAAGACCCTGTGTCTACAAAAACAAACAAACAAAAAACTGGAAGAATAATTTAAACTCTAACGAAAAATGGAAGGAAAAAACAAGCTAGAGGGAATAGGGTTAGAAGCCTAGTTAAACTTCTCTGAATATACTTTGTTTTAGAGCTTTTGACTTACAAACCACATAAATGGTTTACACAATTAAAAAATAAAATTAAATCAAGGTGGGAAAATATCAGTTCCTAAAAATTGAAAACAAAATAAATACCAAGTTGATGGTTTAACTATTAACATACAGAGAATGTGATATCCAATTAATTCAATAACTTCAAAACATATTAATTTGACTGTACCCTCCTAGCGGGATATATTCTAAGGGAAAAATAGAATTGCAAAGAAATCTTAAATTGTATTCAGGGATCATATTGTTAATAACAATATTGATACGGTGAGTATGAAACTATTATACACACATATATCATAGGGTATAGCAAATAAGTAATTTTGTAATGATGTTTGAAACAATTATATATACAAATAGAACAAGTTAAACTGTGTTAAATTAATTTAAAGCTGCCTCCTTACATATTTTAAGTTTGACCTAAAGGTTTCTCCTTATATAGTGAACTGTAACCTAACTGGATATGTAAACAGACTGTAACCTATCACAGGTCGCCAACTGTTGAAACCATGTTCAAACAAGGCAAACACTGAATTGTAACCAATCCAGTTGTTTCCATACCTCACTTCTGTTTTCTGTCCACCATTTTCCTTTTTCTGTCCATAAATATCCAACCACGTGACAGCTCCACAGTTGCTCCAAATCTATTCTGGCTCCAGGAGATGGGAACGCTGCCTGATTTGTGCATCCCTCTTTGCTCAGCTAAACTGTTTAATATGTCTAAAGTTTTTCTTTTAACAAGCAAATCAGTAATTATGTTAATTAGTAAGAGTAAAGAAGTGCAAATATAAAATCAAAGAAGGTAGGTAAAGAAAAACTGTAATATTTTATTTGAATTAGAAATATGAGTACTAACTCATGAGGTAGTTCTCTTTTTCATTAAACAAAAACGTATTTCTAGCTCTGTCCAGGGAACAGGCCTTCATACATTGAGCAACCCAACAGCAACGAGGACCTCTAGTGCCAGATCGTGATCTCTGAAGGGCTCCTTGGGAATGGATGATTTCATGTATGGAGCAGGAATAAGCCTAGAAGACCTTGTCATACTAGAAAACAAGAAAGCTACTAAAGTCTGCTGGATTCATGTTAAAAGGTCACAGGAACCAATTTGAAGGCACTCACAATAGCCAAAATGGGACATTATCAATAAGAATAATGATTACAACAGAGAGACTTAAATATGTTAAAATCCATAAGTTCATAATGATACTTTAAAAAAAGTCTCATTGATCATCTCTAAAGGATAAAAAAGAACCAAATACTTTTTCCAAAAATGGAAATGTGAGAGTTATGTCCCATGGGACAATCCTCGGCCAGCAACATATAGGAGTCAGCGGTAAATATTCCCTTCTTCCCCTTCAAGTAGATGATTCTTAAGTGCGCTGCACACGACTTCCCAGAGCGTCTCTAACAAGGATTAATCTCCAGTTCTCCACAGTGCCATCCACTCAGTAAGGTGCTCTTAAGTTATCTTTCCCTCCTTTCCTGCTTCATTCTTCCCTCATTCTTCTTTGGAGAATCATTTTCCAAAATAATGACCATCACACAAGCCTTGTCTCAGGCTCAGCATTTTGAAGAAACCTAAGCTAAACAGTTGGTACTAGAAATAGCTCTACATAATGGAATACTAGTCAGCCTTGAAAACAGAACAAGGAAATCCTGTCATTTGCGATAACATGGATGAACCTGGATGACATTTTGTTAAATGAAATCAGCCAGACCCAGAAAGACAAATACCACATGAACTCACTTATATGTGAAATCTAAAAAAATCAAACTCATTGAAGGAGAGAGTAGAATGGTGAGGGGTAGGTGGATCATTAAGGAGGATGTCAGTCAAAAGATATAAAATTTCTATTTCATAAGAGGAATAAGTTTAAGAGATCTATCATAGAATATGATGATGTTAGATGGTGATTGTGGAACATGATTATGGTTATAACAACGTGTGGTGTACTTGAAAATTGCTAAGAGTAGATTTTATGTGTTCTTGCCACAAAAAATAAGTATATGAGATAAAACATATATTAATTCAGTTGGAACTTAATGTCCTGATAAGGACACTTGGAGTCAGTCCTAAAATGCTGTTGGGATAACTCTTCGAGGCTTGGATACAGTGTCAGTCTCCCGTGAGATAGAGATGCTGGAATTGCCTCAACAGAGTGTTGAGAAAGGTGTCAACAAGTCCAGAAAAGTATAAATATTCAAATCCTTTGTGATGTGAATCAGAGAACCTACCACCTGACTAGGTCCCCCAGGAAGGCCCAAGTAATAACCGGTACAGAAAGTAATAACAGTGGTGGTGAGGCGCCAGCATCTTTTGAGGTCAGCCATAAGTGTTCCTCAGTACATCTGTATATCACATTTGAGAGCAAGAGATTCTGCAATGGAATTGTGCTATTATCAATGGGGATGACAAGATTTAAGAATAGCAGACAGCAGATGGTGGTGTCTAATCTTAAGAGTCAAGAGGAACATAATTACTGCATTATAGACCAAAGCTAGAGTGACAGTCAAGGTTTCTTGACCTACTAGGATCTGTGGCAATGGCTAATAAGAGCAATACAGAAGGGCAACCAATTAGACTACTACTTGGTTTATATGACCACACAAAAATTGAAAGCTAGTGAGCAAAAGGCTGATGTCAGTCACCAAATGGGTAATTGCAATCCTTTGTTTCAGGTCTTAGGCCAGTTCTCAGAACCAAAGCCTACTGATTGAAAAGGAAGTCTAACCTCCTTGATACAGAATCCTGCAATGCCACTGCAAATACATACAATAAGCATGCCCCCATTCCCTCCCCAAAGGGACCTGCAGCCTTTTCCCAGATACACTAGGGAAAACGGAAATACCCAGATTTTTGAGGGCTATTAGACACACAGTCTTAGCTGATAATTCTGCCAGGGGGCCTGAAATGCCAGCATAGTCCCCAAGTTAGAGCGGAAGCTTATGAAATCCAGGGGATATATGGAGTCCCAGTCCAAGTCTATTTCACATGGGCTACATAAACCTACCAGTGATGGTTACACCCCTGAGTGCATAATTGGGATGGTTATAATTAAAAACTGGAAAAGTCCTCAGATTTCTCTCTTGACCTGTTGAATAAGAGTTATTATGGCAAAAATGGCCAAGTGGAAGCCTCTAAGCTCACCCATGTCTTCTCTTCCAGCCATGATGGTATATCAGAAGGAAAGCCACATCTTGGAAAGAATTACAGAAATTAGCGCCACCTTTAAAAAAGGAAAGGAGGCAGGGATAGTGGTCTCCATCACATTCTAGTCTAATTTGCTTTTCTGGCCCTGAAAGAAAGAAAAAGAAAAAAAAATAACTGGCTGCTGGACTACTACTATGAACTTATAGAAATTGAACAGTTATTGTAGTCCCATACACAGCTGCTATACCATTGCCATTGCAACCCAGGTACATTGCAATATGGCACATATTACTGAAATAGACAACACAGCTCTATGTTGCTTGGTCTACATTACTGAGTTGGCAAGGGCATTCTTTTCAATCCTCAGCAAGAAAGAGGGCCAAATGTTGTTCAGGTTTTTGCTTTTAATGTGAGATGAGCAGCAATACTCCTTTACTGTTTTGCCCCAGGGCTCTGTTAACTATCCTACTCTTTGGCATATTTAACCATGGAGCAGCACTTTCACCTGACCCAAAACTCAAAGAGGTCCATCAAGAGCTGAAGGAGTCTCCAGTCTGTACCTCCAAGATGACAAAGAAAAGAAGGAACAATGGTCGTGCCAAAATGGGCCATGGCCACATGCAGCTTATTTGCTGCACAAACCGTGCCCAATGCGTGCCCAAGGACAAGGCCATTAAGAAATTCGTCATTTGAAACATAGTGGAGGCTGCAACAGTCAGGCACATTTCTGAAATCAGCATCTTTGATGCCTGTGTGCTTCCCAAGCTATATGTGAAGCTGCATTACTGTGTGAGTTGTGTAATTCAGAGCAAAGTGGTCAGGAATTGACCTCATGAAGCCCATAATGACCAAATACCCCCACCCAGATTTAGACCTGTGGATGCTGCCCCACGACCCCCACGAAGCCCATGTAAGGAGCTGAGTTCTTAAAGAATGAAGACAGACTATTCCCTGGAGAAAAATAAAATGGGAATTATACTTTAAAAAAAATGAGCTGAAGGAGCTGCAGATCCATTCCAACAAGGTAAATCAGCAGATCAGTGATAATGTGTCTGGGTTGCAATGGCAATTGATGCCCTACACTGTCCTTTAGAGCATTAAAGGTGACTGCTTCTTCATTTCCACCCTTAAAATCTTGAAGAAATTTCTTTTGTGGCCAGCTCCAACCTGGAACCACACAAGGAAGGAAATTCTGAGAATTGTTTGACTTTAGCTAGGTTAAAACAGCATACGACCATGACGTCAACTTTCTTGAGTACAGTGAAAATTATCTCAGACAGTAGTTTTCAAATTTTATTGTGCAAAAGATTCACCAGACATTCTGATTGTCTGTTGCTGTATAATAATCCTCCCTCACACGAATGCCATAAAACAGCCATTTTATTATGTCTAAGGATTCTATGGGTCAAGAATTCCGACAGAGCGCAGTGAGGATAGCATGTCTCTGCTTCACAATGTCTAGGGGACGCCACTGGAAAGGTTTAAGCAGTTGGGGATGTCTCAAATGTCTGCGGATGAAGTCTTCTTCACTGACATGTCTGGTACCTGGGCAAGGATGACTCAAATGCTGGGCTTAACTGGGATTATCAACCAAGCTTTTTCATGTGGCCTCTCCATGTGGCCTAGGCATTCTCACAGCATGGCAGCCTTCTTACATGATGGCTCAGGGCTCCAAGGGCAAGTGTACCGGCAAATAATGCAGTAGCCGCACGGCCTCTCTGACTTAACTCAAAAGTCATGCTCTGTCATTTCTGCCACCTTCTATTAGTTATATAAGTGAGTGGCTGAAGCAAGTCCAGATTCAAGGGGAAGTGGAGGTAGACCCCACCTCTCGATGGAAAGAACATCAAAGAACTTGAGGTCATCTATCACACTGAAACCTTAAAAATGCAGATTCCATCTTTTCAATTAAATATGGTGGTATAAAAGCAGAATTTCTCTATTGCCTCTTAGAAAATTATCCAAAAATAGCAAGGAGAAGGAGAAACGCAAATACAAACATAATACTTAACAGTTAAAACCTTGAACTTCAAAGTATGCAAAAGAATGCCAAAAGTAGAGAAGATTAAGCAGGGATTCAAAAAAATTCAGAGAGGGAGCAATCACTCAGGATTGTACATCTCAGAAAGAAGTGGCAAAGACATTTCACCAAGGTTAAGGGCATGCACTGAAGTACAAAATCAATCACTTGTTTGCACCAATGGGAGTTGGGATGCACAGGTTGATTTTTAAAAATTATGTAGGTTTAAAAGAAGAATTCCTTGATGCAGCCATATTCACTTCCTCCACATTCTCTTCCTCTTCTCCTCCTTCTCATCATCTGTCCATGGGGTATTAAGAAAAGAGACAATTTACGTTGTGAACAGATTTTATCTGGTTGGGTGTGGGGAAGGCTAAATAAACTCCCATATAAACCTGAGAATTGTTTCTTAAAATTTCCCTAGCTTGAAACACATTCTTGCACCTTCTCCACATTGACTTACCATGAATCGCTGATACAGTAAACACTGTATTTATTTAAAACTAAGTATTCAAGGGCTGGGCACAGTGGCTCACGCCTGTAATCCCAGCACTTTGGGAGGCAGAGGTGGGTGGATCGCTTAAGGTCAGGAGTTTGAGACCAGCTTGGCCAACATGGTAAAACCCCATCTCTACTAAAAACACAACAATTATCCAGGTGTGATGGCGCATGCCTGTAATTCCAGCTACTTGGGAGGCTGAGGCAGGAGAATCGCTTGAACCCAGGAGGCGGAGGTTGCAGTGAGCCAAGATCACACCACTGCACTCCAGCCTGGGCAACAGAGCGAGATTCAGTCTCAAAAAAACAAGTATTCAAAATAGAACCAACACAGGAGCTGTCCAGAAATACAAGAGGAAAAAAAAAATTGAGAAAAGGAGCAGAAAAAGAATGAGTCAAAAAACACCAGAAAAATATCCCTGTGTAGAGCAGATGAAAATTTAGGCCAAATATTTTGTCATGAATTATAAAAATTTAATGAAACAATTATCACTGTAGAAGAAAACTAAAAAGCAGAAATACAAAAACTCGAGAGAGCTCAGAAAGAAGCAGAAATAAAAATATCAGAGAAATGAAAAAAATGAGGGAAAGAATAGACTGAGGAAACTGAAAAAGAAGGCAGGAATGAGAAAGGCAAGCAAAGCCGAACAAACGTGGAAATAATAGAGTAAAATGTGAATGTTATGAAGCTCTACAGTGTATAAACGATATAATCAGCAAAAATTGAGTGGCGACCAAGAGAGAAGATAGAAAGTAGTAAGTAATTTGATTTCTCCATCATTTAGAGTCAAAAGTAAAAAATATAACTTAAAAATAATAAATTAATAATAAAACCATAGTACATTTACTAGTTCAAAGGTAAACACTAGGAAGTGAGCAATATGGCTAAAATCTAGCAGTAGAAGAGTATTATAGTTTGAATTGTGTTCCTCCAAAAAAGATGTTGAAATCCTAACCCCCAGAGCCTATGAATGTAGCCTTATTTAGAAATAGGGTGTTTCCACATGGTTAAGCTGATGAGGTTATTAGGGTGGGCCCTAATCCAGTGTGACTGCCCTCTTATAAAAAAAAAAAAGGTGGAAATTTGGACTCAGAGACAGCCACATGCAGGGTGAAGACAATGTGGAGACACAGGGAGAATGCCATCTGCAAGCCACGGAATACCTGAGACCACCAGAAGCTAAGAGAGTGACATGGAACAGGTCCTTCCCTCCCAGCCCTCAGGAGAAACTAACCCTGCTGACACTTGATCTTGAACTTCTAGTCTCCAGAACTGTCAGATAATAATTTCTGTTGCTTAAACCACCCACATCTAGGTACTTTGTTATAGCACCCCTTACAAACTAACACCAGGAGGGAGGTGGAAGAACAAAGATGCTAATTTTATTGCTGCTCATTGTAGGAAATTAATTGGCCTTATCTCAAGAAATGCAGGGGAATAGGGTGTTATAAATAACATAATTATAAATGAAATCATTCATACACAAATACAAATTCTTTAGTGTTGGCACAGGAAACACAAAAAAACAAAGAGCTTACAAATTGCAAAAATAAAAAATATAACTTGAAATTTTATGACAAAAACCAAACATTTGTCTTGGAATTAATGTGAAATAGCTAAATACACTTTTTTAAAAACCTTCAAATTGGATTGCAAAGGAAAGCTCTGTTTTGGGCACACCTAAAAGAGATTTTCTATTGTCTATTGCTTTGTTCATTTAAAAACAAATCTTTAGTGGCGAGGTAGGGGCTGAGTCAACAGGAGTATGATATCCCTGAAGATAACTCCAGTACTATATTACCTTTGAATACACATTCTCATGCATCACAAATAAATTTGGAAACTTCTCTGGTAAAGATCATATGCATAAGAATGCATCTCTGCACAAGAAAAGTGTGATTTCAGATGTAGAGTGCATTATAGAGCATATAGGCAGAGGTGGAATTCTTTGTCCATAGTCAAATATGTGTGCTCAAAATTCAAAAAAATTAAAAATAAAAGGATAGCAAGAGTGTGTCTGAAAAGTCTAACTGTAAAAATGCTGGGGATATGATCTTAATATCAGAGTTAAGAGCAAAAAACATTAACAAGATTTTTAAAGCACTTTATAATGATAAAGGATTTATGCATAATAAAGATATGAGTTACATGTATCTGTGCACCAAATCACATAGCATCAAAAAGTGATAAAAACAAACGTTTAGGTGATACAGGGAGAAGTAGGCAGTCTGGGACTCCTTAACCTCTTTTTCCACCCATGAAAGATAAGGTAGATTATTCCGTCCTCCACACATTTATCTCTAAAACCCTTCAGACTTGCTTAAGATTATAGCCTAAAGAGAGTATCTGCACTACATGTGAAATGGTATAGTGTTATTTGAAGATAGACTTAGATTAGTCAAAAATTCATACTGAAACTAAGGAAAATACTTAAAAAATTTTAAGAAATATAATTGATAAACTAAGAGAGCAGATAAAATGAAATCATATAAAATGCTCGATTGAAACCAGAGAAGGCAGAAAGAGAAGCCTCTGGCAATAAATAGAAAATAGTTGCAAATAGTTGATATTCATCCAACTATATCAGTAAATATACCAGTTAAAAGACAGAGGCTGAGCACAGTGGCTAAAGCCTGTAATTCCAGCACTTTGGGAGGGCAAAGTAGGCAGACTGCCTGAGCCCAGGAGTTCAAGACCACCTGGGCAACATGGCAAGACTCCATCTCTACAAAAAATAAACAAAATTAGCCAGGCATGGTGGCATGTGTCTGTAGTCTCAGCTTACTCAGGAGGCTGAGGTGAGAGGATCACTTTATCCCAGGAGGTTAAGGCTGCAGTAAGCAGTGATCATGCCACTGCACTCCAGTCTGGGTGACAGAGCAAGACCCTGTCTCAAAGAAAAAAAAAAAAAAAGACACTCTCAGAGTGGATAAGGAAAGCAAGACTATATACTATCTACAAGAAAACCATTCTTATTATAAAGACAGATAGATTAAAAATAAAGGAATAGAAAAAGAAAGAAAGATAAAAATAGAGATGGATAAATCATTCTAACACTAATCAAAAGAATACTGGAGGAGCCATATTAATTTCAGACAAACAGACTTCAGAATGAGGAAAATTTTCTGGGATTGAGAGGCACTCTGTAATGATAAAGGGATCAATTCTCCAAGAAGATGTAACAGTCCTAAATGTGCCCAAGTCCAAGCTGAATGGAGAAACAGACAAATCCACTATTTATAGTTAGAAACTTCAACAACTGTTTGTTAGTAATTGATAAATCAAGCAGGCAGAAAATCAGTAAGGATATAGTTGACCTGAGCAGCACTATCAATCACTTGATCTAATTAACATTATAGATTATTCCATTCGACAACAGCAGAATACACGTTATTCTTAAGCCCACACAGGACATTCATCAAGATAAACCACATTCTGGGCCATAAGACACACCTTGGCAAATTTAGAAGAATAGAAATCATACAAAGGAATTTATCAGACCACAGTGGGATTAAACTAGAAATCAATAACAGAAAGATAGCTAGGAAATCCCCCTAATATTTGGAAATTAAACAACATACTTCTAACTAACACATTGGTCAAAGAATAAGGCTCAAGAGAAACTCAAAAGATATTATTGTTTTTTCATTTGTTTATTTTAAAAGGTATATTTTGATTATTTTAAAGCACTTTCTTATAGCCATTAATCAGAAAGTATTATGAGCTGGGCTTGGTGGCTCATGCCTGTTATCCCAGCACTTTGGGAGGCTCAGGCGGGTGGATCACCCGAGGTCAGGAGTTCGAGACTAGCCTGGCCAACATGGTGAAACCCCGTCTCTACTAAAAATACAAAAAATTAGCCGGGTGTGGTGGCACGTGCCTGTAGTCCCAGCTACTCAGGAGGCTGAGACAGGAGAATCGCTTGAACCCAGGAGGCAAAGGCTGCAGTGAGCCGAGATCGCGCCATTGCACTCCAGCCTGGGTGAGACAGAGCGAGACTCCATCTCAAAAAAGAAAAAAAGAAAATATTATTACGAATACCCATAATTGCATGTTAAATTGGTAATTTTGTTGTGTATTTTATATATTTAAAGTAAAATGCTTTCCAAATAGAGATTCTCCCAATAGGCATTACTGTCTGAACTCTTCCCTGGAATTCTCTCTCACCTTTCCCTGCTAACCTAAAACCTGTTCCATTTTCTTGGTTCACAAGCTCTGTTGTTTCCACAACTTCGGCCTCACATTGCTCTCTGCGTTTTTCTCTAAGCACAGGTAGTCAGCAAATATGTCAGTTTTTAAGTTATGTAGGCACAACAACTTATCTTTTATGGGAAGTTTATAATATCTTGAACTAAATGAAAATGGAAATACAACTTATCAAAACTTGTGAGGTGCAGCAAAAACAGTGATTAAAGGGAAATTTAGTGCATGTATTAGAAAAACAGAACGATGTAAAACCAATAACCTAAGCTTCCACCTAAGAAACTAGAGCAAGAAAGACAATGGAGGAACAGAAGAAATAAAAATTATAACAGAAATCAATGAAGTTAAGCACAGAAAAACAATAGAGGAAATCAACAAAACCAAAGACTGGTTCTTTGGAAAGAACAATAAAATTGATAAAGCTTCACCCAAACTAACCAAGAAAAAAAGAGGAGACATAAATTACCAATGTCAGAAATAAAAGAAGGGTTACCACTACTGATCACACAGATATTAAAAGGAGAAAAAAAGAATACTATAAACAACTCTATGCCAACAAATTTGATAATTTAGATGAAATGGACCAATTCCTTGAAAGACACAAACTACCAAAATTCACACAAGGATAAATAATCTGAATAGCTTTAGCTCTATTAAATAAATTGAATCAGTAATTAATAGCCTTCCAAGAAAGAAATCTGAAGGCCCAGATGTTTTCCCTGGTGAGTTTGCCAACCTATACAGAAAATAATTTAGCAATATCTGTCAAAATTTTAAATGTACATATCCTTTGGCTCAGGAAAATTTTCTTCAGGTATATTTATACATGTGGGATATGATATATGTCGGAGGTTATTCATTGCAATATTGTTCCTGTTATCAAAGGATTGAAAACAATGTGAACCTCCATTGATAGGCTCCTTGTTAAGTATTTATGGCACATCCATACATGAAAATCCATACCGCTGGGAAAAACGTGAATCATTACTCATATCACTATGGCATGATTTCCAAAATATATTGGCACATGACAACAAAAGAACAATTTACAGAAACCATAAGTATAGTCTATTATCATTTGTGTAATGAGAAAGTAGAGAAAAAAATATATGCATGTATTTGTATGTCTATGCACAAAAAAACTCTGGAAAAATATATACGAAAGTAATATAACAATGCATACTTTTAGGCTGGGCGTGGTGGCTCACACCTGTAATCCCAGCATTTTGGGAGGCTGAGGCAGGTGGTTTCTTAAGGTCAAGAGTTTGAGACCAGCCTGGCCAACATGGTGAAATCCGTCTCTACTAAAAATACAAAAATTAGCTGGGTATGGTGGCGTGCACCTGTAATCCCAGCTACTTGGGAGGCTAAGGCTCAAAAATCACTTGAACCCAGGAGGCGGAGGTTGCAGTGAGCTGAGATCGTGCCACTGCACTCCAGGCCTGGGTGGAGGAGTGTAACCCTCTCTCAAAAAAAAAAAAAAAAAAAAAAAAATGCAACAATGCATACTTCTAAGAAAGGGGAAAGGGTAGCTGAGAAACAGAGTCTAGGAGAAAAATTCTTTATCTCATATCCTTTAATATATTTTGAATTTTTGAAATGTATATTTTACTTAAAAAAATGAAAAATTTTAAAAGTTAACAGTTTCCCTGCTGACCCCTTCCCAGAGATTCTGATTTGGGGCCAAGGAATCTGCATGATTAACAGGCTCTCCAAGTGATACAGCAGATGCAAGGAGCACACTGAGAAACACTGACCCACATCATAGGTCCACATGTGAGAGTAATAAAAGAGAAGAATCACAAAGAACTGAGGATTTAGGAGGGAAAAAAGAAAATGTAAGGATGCAGAGAGCCAAAGACAACATCCAGGTGCCGATCCCAAGAGTGGGAAACTTACAACATTGTCCTAAACAAGATGGAAGGGGAATTTTCCAAAATAAAGGACAATACACCCATGTGGATGTCATTGGAGACTGGCTCCTCTTACTGTTCTAGATACAATTTTAATGTGGATTATGTCATCAAAAAGAAATAGCCGACATTAGGTTGAGTGTGGTGGCTCACGTCTGTAATCTCAGCACTTTGGGAGGCTGAAGGGGGTGGATCACCTGAGGTCAGGAGTTCGAGACCAGCCTGGACAATATGATGAAACCCTGTTTCTACTAAAAATACAAAAATTAGCCAGGGGTGGTCGTGAGCACCTATAATCCCGGCTACTCAGGAGGCTGAGGCAGGAGAATCACTTGAACCCTGGGAGGCGGAAGCTGCAGTGAGCCAATTTTGAGCTACTTCACTCCAGCCTGGGCGAAAGAGCAAAACTCTGGCAAAAAAAAAAAAAAGGAAAGAAGTAGCTGACATTACAATGGTTTTGGACATGTCAACAAAGTTTCTCTCCTTTGATTCCTCTTTTTCTCTAAAATTGCTGATTATGATCAACCTCTAAGTTTCAAATAAGCATATCTTATACTTTTTTCCTCTTTGTGCTTTCTCTCTCTTTCTCTTCCCAACCTCTTTTAAACATCTCTCCCTTCTTAAAAAGTTATACCTGTAGTCGGATGGAATGATAGACGCTAACGCACACACAGTCTCTCCAGTAACTGTGTTCATGCTGCCGACCTTCCTCCTAGAGTCTTCTATCCCAACACCAACCCACCCCTATCCCGTCCCATTCATTCAACAAATATATATTGAGAGCTTGTGTTTCTGACCCTATTCTGGGTACTGAAGATAGAGTTGTGATCTAGAAGATCTCTCCTCTTACGACATGCACAATTTAGTGGGAAGAGAAAGACAAAAAGGAAAAGAAGCATAGAAATGAATTAATTATTTTCAGATAATGATAAGCGCTCTAGGGAGAGGGGACACTTTAGGTTGGCGAGTCGAGGAAGCTCTCCCTGAACGGGGGATTTGAGACCCGAATGATGAAAAGAAGCCATTCAAGTCAATTTCTGGGAGAAGAAATTCTAAGCGAAGAAACAGTGAATACCTACACCCTGATCTAGAACATACTTGTATTCTTAAGGAATACCAAGGAGATCAACGTGGCTACGGCACAGGAAACTAGGAGAAGGATACTAATATATTAGGTTAAAGAAGTAGGCTCTGTGTGTGTGTGTGTCACAGCTTATCTCTACACCATTTGATAGTAGGTTGCATATATCATGTCCCCTTATCCCCTTAATACCCCTGTGTGTATTTCTTAAGAACAAGGATATTCTCTTACACAACCACAATATAGTTATCAATGTCAGGAACTTTAATATTGATATAATACTTTTATCTAATCTACAGTCTGTATTCTAATTTAATCAATTTAATTCTACTAATGTTCTTTAGAGTATGTTTTCCTGGCAGAGGGTCCAGCCCATAACCACAGATGACATTTAGTTGTAGTGTCTCTCTAGTCTCCTTTAATTTGAATCAATTCTTCAGCCTTTTCTTGTCCTTTAAGACGTTGACATTTTAAAAGAATATAGATTAGTAATTTTATGATATTGAAATAGTTGCTTCAATTTGGATTTTTCATCATTCTTCCCCTTTTTTAGGTTAAGATTCACTTATAGAGCACTTACTATGTGCCAGGCCCTGTTCTAAGTGCTTTGCAATTATTCATCCTCATAATAAGCCTCTGAGGTACATATTATCATTATTTCCAGTTTTCAGATGAGAGCCCTGAGGCAAAGAGAGAGTAAATAAGTTGCCCAAGGTCACCCGACTTGTAAGCAGGGGTTTGAACCGAGGCAGCCTGGTTCTGGAGCCCTTGCCTGTAACCTTCTTCCTTCTCAGTAAACTCCAGCCACACTGGCCTCCTTGCCTTCTTCAACACGCCAGGTACTCTCCCACCTCAGGGCCTTTGCATGTGCCTTTCCCACTGACTTGAAAACTTCTCCCCTAGCTATCTTCTCAGTGATGCCGTCACTTTATGGGGAGTCTCCGTTGAAATGTCACCACCCTATCTAAAGTGGCACACACTGACATACGTCGGCCTTCAACACACACCACCTGACCTATTACATATTTATGAATGTGTTTATTTACTGCCTGTCTCCCACGCCGAAATGTAAACTCCAGTAAAGCAGGGGTTTTCGTCTGTTTTGTTCACTGCTACGGTTTAGAACCCCGTAGACTACCTGGGAACTGGGTAGGTAATAAATAAACAGTGGTGAATAAATTTAACACAAATCAGTAAATTTAAATCTATAAATTGTTTATAAATTTAAACAAATCAGACATTTAGAAATGTTGAACATTAAAGAAGATGACTTTTCATTTTATAATTTAGAAAGAAAGATGAAAGGAAACAATTTCTTAGTGAGTAAATATTGCTGGTACCCTATGTTCTGATGGGAGACAGAAGAAAAAGCACACCACCGTGGGCAGGGAGTGGGCCCGCCCTGAAGAGGGGAGCATGTCCACAGTCAGACACCCTGGGAGGAGCCCTGTCCTGGATGAGAAATGCTGGTGGAAGCACAGGCAACAAAAGCAAAACAGACAAATGGGATTATATCAAACTAAAAAGCTTCTGCAGGGCAAACAATTAACAGAGTGAAGAGACAGCCTACAAAAGAGGGGAAAATACTTGCAAACTATACATCTGATAAGGGGTTAATACCAAAAAAAGTATAAAGAACTCAAATAACTCAATAGCAACACAACAAATAATCTTATTTTTAAAATATGGCTGGGCGCAGTCGCTCACGCCTAAAATCCCCGCACTTAGGGAGGCCAAGGTGGGCAGATCACTTGAGGCCAGGAGTTCGAGATCAGCCTGGCCAACATGGTGAAACCTGTCTGTACTCAAAATATGAAAATTAGCCAGGCATGGCGGCGCATGCCTGTGATCCCAGCTACTCAACTGGCTGAGGCAGGAAAATCACTTGAACCCGGGAGGTGGAGGTTGCAGTGAGCCAAGACTGTGCCACTGCACTCCAGCCTGGGTGACACAGCGAGACTGTCTGAAAAAATAAAAATAAATTAAAAAGTTTAAAAAATTTTAAAGGCAGGCCAGGCATGGTATCTCACGCCTGTAATCCCAGCATTTGGGGAGGCCAAGGCAGGCAGAACACCTGAGGTCAAGAGTTCGAGGCCAGCCTGGCCAACATGGTGAAACTCTGTCTCTACTAAAAATACAAAAATTAGCCGGGCATGATGGTATGCACCTGTAATTCCAGATACTCGGGGGCTGAGGCAGAAGAATCACTTGAACCCGGGAGGCGGAAGTTGCATTGAACTGAGATCACACCACTGCACTCCAGCCTGGGCAACAGAGCGAGACTCTGTCTCAAAAAAAAAAAAAAAAAAAATAGACAAAGGACCTGACTAGACATTTCTTGAAAGAAGGCACAAATGGCCAACAGGTTTATGAAAAAGGCTCAACATCACTAATCATCAGAGCAATGCCAATTAAAACCACAGTAAGATGTCACCTCCTACGTCATAGAAAGGTTATTATCAAAAAGACAAAAGACAACCAGTGTTGGCAAGGATGTGAAGAAAGGAACCCTTGCACACTGCTGGTGGGAATGTAAATTAGTACAGCCATTAATTTCCATCCTTTGTGTATTTGGAAAATAGTATGGAGGTTCCTCATGGAATTAAAATTAGAACTACCATGTGATCCAACAATCCCACTTCTGGGTATATATTCAAAGAAAATGAAATCAGTATTGAAGAGATATCTGCACATCCATGTTCATTGCAGCACTATTCCTAGTACTTGACTTGAATCAAAGCTATTGGCTTTGCTTAATGAACAGTACTTCAAGTAAGTAGCCAAGATGTGAAATCAACCTAAGTGTTCATCAACAGATGAATGGATAAAGAAAATGTAGTATATATACACAATGGAATACTATTAAGCCATAAAAACGTAAGAAAATCCTCTCATGTGCAACAACAGGGATGAAACTGGAGGATACTATGTCATGTGAAATAAGCCAGGCCCAGAAAAATAAATACTGCATGATTTCACTCATGTGGATGCTGTAAAACTTGATCTCATAGAAGTAGAGAGTAGAATGGTGGTTAGCAGGCTCTGGGGCAGTTGGGAGGGGTGGGTATTGGGATCATGCTTGTTAAATGATACAAAATTTCAGTCAGATAGAAAGGAGAAGTTCAAGAGATCTATTGTACAACATGGACACTATATTTATAACAAAATATTCTTGAAAACTGCTAAAAGGGTGGATGTTAAGCTTTCTCACCACAAAAATGATAACTATGAGGGAATGAATACATGAAGTAGCTAGATTTAGTCATCCACAATGTGTATATACTTCAAAACATCATGCTGTACATGACAAATATATACAATTTTGAATGTCACTTAAAAATAAAACATAGGAACGCAAAAATTTAAAAAGCTGACTGGGGGCCAGGCACAGTGGCTCACGCCTGTAATCCCAGCACTTCGGGAGGCCGAGGCAGGCAGATCACGAGGTCAGGAGATCAAGACCATCCTGGCTAATGTGGTGAAACCCCATCTCTACTAAAATACAAAAAATTAGCCGTGCATGGTGGCATGCGCCTGTAATCCCAGCTACTCGGGGGGCTGAGGCAGGGGAATCACTTGAACCCAGGAGGCGGAGGTTGCAGTGAGCCAAGATCGCGCCACTGCACTCCAGCCTGGGCAACAGAGCCAGACTCTGTCTCAAAAAAAAAAAAAAAAAAAAAATGCTGACTGGGAAGGCAGTCTTCGTGCAGACTACACAAAGGAAAGAGGGGGTAATGTGGAGGAAATACCCCCTCTCTGTGAGCCTTATACTCTTGGGCCAGAACTCAGAAGAGTCTCAGGTGCACCAGAAAATACTACTGCTAAACTGAGGCAGAAACACTAATTATTTAGCCACCGTATGTAAAAATCTTAATGGAATAGATCCTCGTTACCTTGAGAATAAATTCCAGGCTACTTTATTACATGCAACTGTGTGTTGATGCCTTATTGCCAAATATTATTTGATTTTCCCATGTCTTACCTATAAGGAAAGAATGATGGTAGCTGTTCTCTCCTGCTTCCTGTTCCATCATTCTCATAACCTATTTCACAGAGAAAATGAAAGCCTTCTGACAGGAGCTCCCACAACTTGCCACCTCCAACCTCCGTAAGTACATAGGCAGACACCCACCTTTTCCTCCCTCTCTCCTCCTATGATGGGAGAGATGTCTAACCACCCATGTTCTTATTCGTATCTGATTTTGTTTTTTTGTTTTTTGGGTTTTTTTTTTAGACAGAGTCTCACTCTGTTGCCCAGGCTGGAGTGCAGTGATGCAATCTCGGCTCACTGCAACCTCCGCCTCCTGGGTTCAAGCAATTATCATGCCTCAGCCTCCTGAGTAGCTGGGATTACAGGAATGAGCCACCACACTGGACTAATTTTTGTATTTTCAGTATAGACGGGGTTTCGCCATGTTGGCCAGGCTGGTCTTGAACTCCCGACCTCAGGCAATCCGCCTGCCTTGGCCTCCCAAAGTGCTGGGATTACAGGCATGAGCCACTGCGCCCGGCATCTAAAATATTTTTATTTCTTTCAGAGCTGCTATCTGTCATATGATGCTATACAAGGTTACAATTTGGTATCTTATTGCTACAAAGAGTCTGTGTTTTCAGCCTTAAGATTTAATGTTAATGCTGGTCAGTTGTGCCTGAATTCCAAAAGGAGGAAAGTGTAATGAGGCATGCTGGGATCCCCACTTCCCATCATGGCCTGAACTAGTTTTTCAGGTTTCTTTGGAATCCAATTGGCTGAGACGAGGGGTCCATTCAGTCGAGTGGGGGGCTTAGAATTTTTCTTTCACTTTATACACACTCAACAGTATTCAATCATAACACCTAATAAAT
This sequence comes from Nomascus leucogenys, assembly GCF_006542625.1. Lineage (NCBI taxonomy): Eukaryota > Metazoa > Chordata > Mammalia > Primates > Hylobatidae > Nomascus > Nomascus leucogenys. The sequence continues at coordinate 20,817,228 of NC_044403.1, forward strand.
TGCAAAGGAAAATGTCTCACAGCATACCAAATTCTTCAGATAAAGAAAGACACCAAATAGCTGGGCGTGGTGACTCATGCCTATAATCCCAGCACTTTGAGAAGCTGAGGTGGGCGGGTCACCTGAGGTCAGGAGTTTGAGACCAGCCTGGCCAACATGGTGAAACCCTGTCTCTACTAAAAATACAAAAATTAGCTGGGTGTGCGCCTGTAGTCCCAGCTACTTGGGAGGCTGAGGCAGGAGAATCACTTGAACCTGGGAGGCGGAGGTTGCAGTAAGCCAAGATCATGCCTGGGAGACACAGCAAGATTCCATCTCAAAAAAAAAAAAGCAAGACACCAAATAATCTGGACTTTAAAATGATGCTTCCCCACAATGCTCTTGAAGCAGCAATGTTCAGCCCTTGGTAGCAGGACAAACTTGACCATGGGTGTGGGGAGAATCTAGCCCTTAACAGTGTATACAGTGCTTTTTATTGCCTGGACTCCTTTAATCCTCCGACAGCACTGTGAGCTGGCATTATTACCCCGGTGTTGCAGATGTAGAAAGTGAGTTCTGAGGCCAGGTGCAGTGGCTCACACCTGTAATCCCAGCACTGTGGAAGGCCGAGGTGGGAAGATCACTTGAGCCCAGGAGTTTGAGACCAACCAGGGCAACATAGCAAGACCCTGTCTCTAAATTTAAAAAAAGAAAGAAAGTGAGTTCTGCAGAGGTTAGGAAATTTGCAGAAGAAATATTCATTACACTGGTAGGACAGAGCTAGATTGGAATCCCCATCTTTTGACCCGATGTTTTCTGATTCCCAAATGCTTTTGCTACTTGACCATACTGAGTAATAGAGCCCATTGCACTGTATCTAGTTTAGTAACTAAAATAGATGACTAGATCTAATATCAAGAATGTTTTAAATCATTCCACACTTACTGAGCATCCTCTGAGTGTGGCTAGTGAGGGAAGTGCTAAAGAAAAATAGATCTTGCCTTTTGAAACATTAGTTTCTTATAAAGGAGGTATGGTTGTGAGCAGACAAAAATACTCAGAGACCCTTACAAAGCAACCTAAGAATCTCTTATGAATTCCAAGCTGCATCCTATTTCACATTTTAATGTCTCTGGATGCATTTAAAATCAATTGAATGTCATAGTTTACTTAGCAGCATTTGTTTTCTTTCTCGGTGGCACATAAAATAACAGGGCCTGTCTTATAATCAATAGCATCTTAGAGTCAAGGAACTATGAAATAATTAAATGGCAATTTACTTTATAGCAATGAACAATATTTGTCAAAGGGCAAATCTTTTTTGTCTGGAGTGAATAAAGTTAATATCTTTTACCACAAAGCTAGAGGTCAACAGTACCACTAGTATTGATTGCCACTACCTGGCTCTGGCTCAACTTCCCCTTGCTCAGGATGAAAGCACAGCAGGCGATCCGTCAGCTCTGGTTTAGGGCAGCTGCCACAAATTAGTCTGACAATTAGGTTAACAATTTCAAATGACAATGCAACCAATGGGTAAAACATGCATAAAGAATCCTCATAAAGGCCAGGCAGGTTGGCTTAATTTAACCACTTTGGGAGGCCAATGGAGGAGGGTCAATTGAGGCAGGAGTTTGAGACCAGCATGGGTAACATAGTGAGATTCCCTTCTCTGAAAAAATGTATTAAAAATTCGCTGGCAGTAGTGGTGCACACCTGTAGTCCCAGGTATTCGTGAGGCTGAGGTGGCAGGATCACTTGAGCCCAGGAGTTCTAGGCTGCAGTGAGCTACAATCGCACCACTGCTCCCCCGCCTGGGCAACAGAGCAAGATCCTCTCTCAAAAAAAGAAAAATAGGCTGGGCAAAGTGGCTCACGCCTGTAATCCCAGCACTTCGACAGGCCAAGGCGGACGAATTGCTTGAGCCCAGGAGTTTGAGACCAGCCTGGGCAATATGGAGAAACCTTGTCTCTACAAAAGATAGAAAAATTAGGTGTGCACCTGCAGTCCCAGCTACTCGGGAGGCTCAGGTGGGAGGATCACTTGAGCCAGGGAGTTCAAAGCTGCAGTGAGCCAAGATCGTACCACTGCACTCCAGCCTGGGCAACAGAGTGAGGTCTTGTATCAAAAAAAGAAAAGAGAAAGAATCCTTACGCAGGCAGAATATTAGAACAAATGAGATGACAAGAGAGTTCAAACAGAAGGACCACACAGTGTTCATGGACACAGTGTCTGAGGGACACTTTCAGGGAAGTCAGTTTCAAGGAGTGAGTCCAAGGGGGAAGCTGAACGTTCAGAGAGTATTTGGAAAGCAGTGCCATATGTAGATGTAGACACAGATAGGAAAAGCCAGGGTGACAGAGTACAAAGCATTATGGACGCTGACACCACAGACATGAGTTCAAATCCTCACCAAGCCGCATATTAGTTGTTGCCTGGGAAAGTTACTTAATTATTTTGAGCTTCAGTTTCCTCCTTTTTATTATTTTTAATTTTTTCAGCTACAAATATACTTTATTTGATGTAATAAAACATTTTCAAGTTTAACAATATGTATCTGACCATAAATAATCACTTAAATTATGAATACAAGTATATGCAGTCACATTAGCAAATCTGCAGTTCAGGAATTTGTATAAGCTTTGTCTGAAAGGACAGTGCCTTCTTCCCCTCTCAGGAAAGGCAGCCCTTCCCCATGTATGGTAAGAAGCAACGTCAATGGGAGTTGGAAGAAGTCCATAATCCATGTTGAAATTCCACTTTATCCTGAGAGAACAGCTTGCTTTATTGTAGAAAAACAATATTCTCTTTCAGCTCTCTCTTATCAAATGAAGGATTGCATTCATTTTTCCCCTTGTAGGTACAGGTACTCTTCTCATCTACTGTCCTTCTGTCTCCTTAGCTCATACTTATTACACAGTTGGTTTAAAATGTATATATCTGCAAAGAGACCTTTTCTGTTCCCTTACCTGCCCTTCATGTCTACCATTTTTTGCTGGGTAGGGGTGGGAGTCAGGGGACAGAACTGCTTTGGCACACAGTTGATTTAAGATGCAGAGAACAGGCTGGGCACAGTGGCTCACACCTGTAATCTCAGCACTTTGGGAGGCCAAGGCAGGTGGATCACCTGAGGTCAGGAGTGCGAGACCAGCCTGGCCAACATGGTGAAACCCCTTCTCTACTAAAAATACAAAAATTAGCCAGGTGTGGTGGCAGGCGCCTGTAATCTCAGCTACTTAGGAGGCAGAGGCAGGAGAATTGCTTAAACTCAGGAGGTGGAGGTTGCAGTGAGCCGAGATCACACCACTGTACTCCAGTCTCAGAGACAGGGTGGGTGAGACACTGTCTCAAAATAAAAAATAAAAATAAACACAGAGAACAAATTATCTACAAGGAACAGACTGGTGTTCTGGAGCATTTCCCAGGAGTGGTCCAGGTGACCTCCGCTTCACACAATTTGGTTTAATACAATGCTGCTCAACAAGAATGAACATGTTTATGCCCCCATCTCCAGAAGCATCACAACCTTTCATGGAAAACCCATTATTCCCACACTATTTCCATATAACATACAGTTATGGACCATCCCGTGGGATGGTCCGTGGCCCCATTGCACCCTTGTGAAAAATGAGAGTCAAAAACCTGCCAATAATCATGTTAATGACAATACAGTTGGGTACCACTCGCACTTCACTGAGATAAAAATCCTCATGGAAGGCATCCCCCTCATGTCTCAGGACCCTTCAGAGCACAAGAAAAAGCTTTGCTCAGGTTGTATGCTGCTCTCCATCGTGAGACCTGTTCCTGAGCTACACCATAAAAATAAGTGAATTAACAAAGAATTACATTAGTGGGGAAGTTACAGGGACCCTGCAGAAAAGCCAAACTATTTGACAGAAGCTTGAAACAAACACTGCTCTGGGAAATCATTTGTATTAGCTGATGACTGGGTTCTGTTTTCTAACATGGACATGCAACATATTCAATACTATGCTTACCACAGTTTGCTTGGTAAACCCTTCTGTCATAAGCTGAACAACAAAATACATTCATATACATTTCTGTCAACAAAATACATTCTGTCTTATGAATGATTACTGAATATTCACCACGAGACCTAGACTCGGAAGCATGGAAAGTGTGCATTGGAACTTTCTCCCACTTGCATGGATTTGGATATGTGCTAAGAACCTGAAACTGCTTCCTTTCTGGAACTCAATTCTGTCAGTGTGCTTACTGCTGAGATGATCTGCTATCTTAAACTGAGAACACACAATAACACTGATCCACAGAAAAAAGGAGCGGTCACCATCTCCCTCATGAGATATGTTGCACATCAGGTCACGCTGTTTGTCACGTTTTAGAGCCATCCTAAGAAAGGACAGAAGCCGCATTCCATTCTGCAGTCTTGGCAAATGACTTTCTTCTACTTCCACCTCTATTTTGCCAAGTTTATTTCATCTCCATTATCCCGCTTTCAGTCACGAATCATGATTTTGTTTTCTACAGTGGTCAGAGTTTTGTAGGACAGACTCAGGTCTCTCTGGCCCCTCAGCAAGCTTCAGGGCTTCATGCATGCCTGCAGCTGAGAGTGTCCGGTTGATATTCCGGTACTGGCACTGGAGCCGGCTGCGATAGGTGGTCCTCATGTCCCAGTTGAAGAAGGCATATATAAAAGGGTTAATGAGAGAGTTTGCATAGCCCAGCCATGGAAATATCCTCCCCACCCACAGTGGGATGCAGCTGCAGGCAGTGCCACAGACCGAAGGGTCTGGCTGTCAAGAGGAGGGAAAAGGGCAGCCAGCACATGGTGAAGGCCCAGACGATGATCCCCAGGGTAGTCGCTGCTTTCTGTTCCCGCTTAAAGATGGAGATATTTTTTCCTTTCATGCTTGAGGAGTCTCGAAAGGTTTGCACACTCTTCCACCTCCTGGAACTTCACTGTGCCGTTCAGGGTGACTACTGCTGTCTGGCTCCACTCGAGGGAAGCCGGGGAACCTGTGTTAGGCCGCGCTTTTCCTGGCGGCCTTGTAAATCTGGTAGTACATGAAAAGCATGACGGACATGAGGATTAGGATGCCACTGCGGTGGAGTAAACCGTGTAGCCAAAGTCTTGACTGATCAAGCACACCTTATCATCATTTACATTCTGAGCCCAACCAAAGAGTGGGAGGTAAAGTGACAGAGGCGGAGAGAAGGCAGCCAGAAAGAATCATCTTCGCCATGCATTTCCCATTCTGCCTCATAGGCTACGTGAGAAGCCTCGTGATCCCAAGGTACCTGTCGATGCAGATCACGTACGAGGTCAAGATCCAGGCCATGCAGCACATGACATTCATGGAGAAGAAGACGTTGCAGAAAAAGTGTCCAAAGATCCACTTGCCCCCGATGAGGTCGGTGACACTGATGAAGGGCATGACTGCCACGGCCACCGAGAAGTTGGTCAGCGCCATGGACACGATCAGGTAGTTGGAGGGCTGGCGGAGCTTCTTGACGAAACACAAGGAGATACCACCAGGCAGTTGCCCGCGATCGTCAGCAGCGAGATGAGCGTCAGAGTTGTGATCGGAGCTGATCACAACTTTCTCGGCCTTTTCTTGATTTGCTCCCCGCGGCCGGAGGCATTGCCCGCGGTTGCGTCCCAGGTGGGCGCCGGGCTAGCTGTCACCTCGGGGGCCCCGCTCAGCAGATGCGGCGTCCCGGATCCCGCGACCGGTTCCGCGCCACCGTCGGGGCTCAGGTCGGGCAGCCTGCCCCCCACCTCTGGCAGGAGGAAAGAGCAGAGGCGCCCGTAGAGGTCCGGGTGGCCGCTGCTGTTAACATCCATCACCGCGCCGCCGTGTGGCGCTGTCCAAGAAGCCGCCCCCCGCCCCCCACCACCCACCCCTCACCCCCCACCCCGGCCGCCACAGGCTCCGGCTTTCGACCCGGGGCTTCAACTCGCCGGTTCCCTCCCCTCCGCCCGGCCCAGCTTGAGGCCTGCGCCGGCCGCCGGGCAGCGCCAGGCTCGGCCTCGGGACCCCGCCGTCCCAGACCCCCGGCCGCTGAGTGAAACGCGGGAGCGCTGCCGAGCGGGGACTTCCTACGAGAGGGACCTCGGACCCCGACGGACGCCCGGGACGCGCGGGCTCGCGGGCGCTCCGGCGGGGCTCGGCCGGCGGCTCCACAGCCCGCAGCAGTCGCGAGGCTCGGAGCAATGGAGGATCAGGCAGCGGCAGAAGTTTCCGTTTCCTCCTTTTTAAATGGCTCCAAAATATTTCTTGTCGGTGGTGTGTGGAGTAGAGATATATTTGTAAAACACTTGACAGAAAGCAGGCACTCAGCTCAGTAAATGGTGACAAAATTGGTGAGAAGATTTTTGAATAGGAGTGAACGAGAAAAGCCATGCTTAGAAAAGTCACCTGGAAACCGTGATTTAGAGGGATGGTAGGAAAGAGTGGCAGCAGGAAAGTGGTTTGGATGCTCTTTCAATGGTCTAGAAGAGGTCATGGGGCGGGGGTAGAAGGACGGCTACTAAGACAGGGAGCCTGGCCGCCGCTGTACCAGCGGGATCGAGCCTTAGGGTAGAGGACCGGAGAAGCGTGAGCAACCCAGGGCTCGGAGGTTGGAGCCCAGGCACCTGAGAGAGGACGTTCCCCAACACCGCTGCCTAAAGCCACTCCAGGCGAGAATCGCTTTCCAGGGCCCTAGCTGATAGGTTAGACGCAGAATAAGAGGAGGGGTTGGCGGAGGGGGACGGCCTGAGGCCCGCTGCCGGGTTCCCTCCCCAGACACCCGCGGAAAGCCCGAAAGGAGGCGGAGCACCGCCCAGCCGCTCGCCACGCCGGACCCACCCCTTGCTTCGCCGCCTCGCGCTCTCGCCTCACTGCACAGCTGCCCTGCTGCCCTGCTTCCCGCCCTTCCCATCACTGCCCCGCCCTCTCTCCGTCCCCTCTCCGCCCCTTCACCTCGCCGTCCCGCCGCCTTGCCTCTCCGCCCTGCTGAATTGCAGCCCCGCCCTCTAGCCACGCCCTCTGGCCCCTGCCTCTAGCCCCGCCTCTCGCCTCGCCGCCCTGCCGCCCTGCCGCCCTGCCACCCTGCCGCCCTGCCTGCCGCCGGTGATCGCTGCCCGTGGTGCTCCGTCGCCCCCGCTACCTCACGTCCTCCCGTGCGTCGGGAGCGTCTCGGCTACAACATGTTGGGCATGATCAAGAACTCGCTGTTCGGAAGCGTAGAGACGTGGCCTTGGCAGGTCCTAAGCAAAGGGGACAAGGTAGGCCCGCAGGGCTGCCGAGGACCTGAAGGATTGCTGCCTCCCAACCCCACCCTCGTCGGGGCTGCAGCGGGTGCTGAGGGGCAGGTGGGGCAGGAATGTGCTATCGAAGGTGCGTTCTGGTGTCTGTCGCGAGTGCGGCTCTCCACCGCCCAGCATTTGGACTGGGAAGGAAAGGAGTGAGAGGTCCCCCTGCAGCCGGTGGTGAGAGGAGGCGGGGTAAACAGGAGAGACTGATCCAAGGAGAGAATCCCAACTTGGGGAGTTGGGCACTGCCTGTTGAATGCATTCTTTCGTTTAAATATTCCAAACATTCCAAACAGTTTGATTTGTTGAGAGACACTCGGTTGCAGAAATGAGTGTCGCGAGAAACCCCCAAGTACTAGAGAACTGAGGACAGTAGCCCCCTTTGTCCGCGATTTCAGTTACCCGTGGTCAGCTGCTGTCCGTAACTATTAAATGGAAAATTCCAGAAATACAGAAGTCCTAAGTTTTTAAGTTTCCGGCCATTCTGCGTAGCAGGATGAAATCTTGATTCCCCGGGACCGGAATGCCCCTTTGTCCAAGGTCAGCCTCCTATCTCTAGTACCCGCCCTTAGTCACTTAGTAGCTAGCTTGGTGATCGGATCGACCGTGGCGGTATTCAGGTAACCCTTATTTTACTTAGTAATGGCCCCAAAGTGCAAACTTAGCAATGCTGGCATATTGTTATAATTGCTGTATTTTATTATTGTTGTTCATCTCTTACTGTGCCTGACTGATAGGTTAAACGTTATCGCAGGTATGTACGTATAGGAAAACACATAGTAGATACGGGGTTCAGTTCTGTCCACCGTTTCAGGTATCCACTGGGGGGTTTGGAAGGTATCTGCTATAGATAAGGGGGACTACTGTGTAAAAGAACAAGATCTGTGCAGAATAGACATAAATGCGCTAGGCAGGGAGCACAGGGGCAGTCAGTTCTGCCAGGGGGCTATGATGGGGCCTTCAGTGGAGTGTCCTGAGCTGCGCCTCAGGGATGTGTAGGAGTGCACACAACAGAGAAGAGCATGCACGAAGGCCCAGAGCTGTACCATTGCTTTTGGCCAATTAGATCCCTGGAGTTGGTTACCTAGAATACAGAATGAGTGAGGAGAGCATAATTGCTGTCTTCCCCCAAATTTATATCAGTGCTAACATGGGCTAACTGGACTGCACCCCTGAAAACAAGGAGAGTGCTGCTAGATTATAATCTCCTGGTGGACAGGTAGTTTAAACAGTGCAGCTGTATACAGAGCTCCCAATACAATGCCTCATTTGTGAAAGGACTGTATTGCCTGGGGGCCAAGTTCTGATACCTAGTACAGTGCTCTTCATATCACAAAAGCCCTCAATTAGACTCTAATCTGAACTCTTTGAGCAACCAAAGACCTTTCACCTGTTCTTATCTCCGTTTCCCCAGCTCTATGTAGAATAAACAGTTTAGCCCTGATCAGAGGTCCCACATTTGAATACCTGCAGCAGCCAGGCAGGTAATGGAAATGGGTGAAGCTGGCTGTTTTAAGCTATAAGGCATGGTGGGGACTGAGGCAAATCAGAGAGTGAACTCAGGTCCTCATCTATAAAGGGCAGTTCCAGCCACTTGTTGCTATGCAGTGATATATGAAAGTGTTGCCAAATTCTTAGGGAAAACCATATATCCAGATTCTTATGCGAAATCACCCAATTTAAAATTAATTCAACAAAAACTGTTTTTTGAGTGTTATGTGCCAGGCACTCTTCTAGGCAATGGGATAAAAGATTAAAACCAGCAAAAGTCTCTGCCCTCATGGAACTTATGTCTTATTGGCTAATGAACAAATAAAATGTATCATGGATCAGATAGTGATCAGTGCTGTGAAGAAAAGCAAGCAGGGAAGGGGAGTGAGGAATAGGGAGTATTCGGAGTGAGGCTGTGATTTTGAGTAGGGAAACTGACATAGTTGTACATAGGCTAGACACAAATGCAATAAGGATGCCAGTTATTAATATCAGTCCTGCCGTGAGCATCCAAAGGACCCACCCAAGCCAACACAGAGAGCTGTCTATCCGCCTCCCTGGGCAATGAAAAAGGCACCTGATAAGGTCTGCAGCATCACTGGCCTCCCCATCAAGTAGCTGCCCTACTCAAAACCCCAGCCTTTCTCCTAACAGCCCTGATCAAGGTTCCTGTGGTTCTAACACTGTAAGAATCCACGTGTTCTTGCTTTTTGTCGTAGAATGGGGCTCACTTTGTCTTTTTGGGTTAATGATGATGGCCCACACAGGCGGAGAGGGTCTGGGCTGGTTCGTGGCCTGTGCCCTCAGATTCCTTCCTCACCCATTCCCTGCTCTGCTGTCTCCCTGTGGAGTGGAAGCTGACCCATTCGGCCTGTTTCCCAGGCCAGATGTCAGCCGGCGCCCAGCTACGTTTCCTCAGCGGGAGTCTCTACTGGGAGACAAGAAGGGAGAAACCAGAGTATGTTTCCTCCTTCTCCACCCCATCAGATCCATACTACTAGGAACTTCTCTGTGGCTTCGGCTTCAGCTACGCAGGCCACCATGGTTCTAGCTTCTACCCAGTAACCTAGGTAATCTGAACTTAGGTAACAGGTAATCCCTCCTCTATGTCTCCTAGGGTGCTTTCTAACCTCTAGGTTGCCTCTCTGTCCCCTGCTGGCATCTCAGCCCCTCTGTTATCTGTGTAACCATTTCCTTGCATCGAGCTGCCTCTGCTCTAAATACTCTAGTAGTTTCTGTTTCCTGTTTGACTCTTATTGATACAGTGTCACTTGCCATTAATTTGGGGCCTCTGGGATAAGGAGAACTCCCTAATAAGCATCTTCTCTCAGTGTTTGATGGGAATATGGGGCCATATGGGATATTGGTACCAGGCTAAAGCAAATCATTTAACCCAAATGAACCTCAGTTTCTACAGCTATAAAATGAGTATAAAAATATCTTTTCCATCTATTTCCAGAGTTACTATAAGTATTAAATTCTTTAAAACCATGCAAACATTTTGTAAAGTAGTATACATACTCTACAAATATGGCATTATATCAGTGCTCATCTCAGCTTCATTCTTTCTAGCTGTGTGGTCACAGGCCAACTTAGCCCCTCTGAAGCTAATTGTGGGAGAAAATAATAGTTCATATCTTAGTAGATTGTTTTGAAGTTCAAATGAGATAACCAATTATAAAATTGTTTAACGCTAGTACTTGGTTGGAGATGGTAATGGTTAGCTTCCCCCTGGTCTTACAGTAAAGTTTGGGTAAGTTACTTAACATCCCGTGAGCCCTTGAATTCCTCAACTCTAAGATGAGAATAACAATGCCAATGTGAAATTAATTAATTATGCATAGATACTTGTAAACCTTTTTTTAAAGATATACAAACTTAAGGTTATTATTTTTGAAGAGAACCTCTCCCTGAAATTATCTTTATCCTGGAAACAGCCTGGTTCAGAAACTATTGTCCACTCTCCTGGGCAAATGATGGCATACCATGTTCCCCATATAGCATGGGCTTCAGGCTCACCAGATGTTCGGGACTGATTCCAAGTACTTGGCAGGGAGGCCAGTGCTGCTGCAGACCTTATCAAGTGCCTTCTTAATTGCTGAGGGAGGGAGAAGGGTAGACAGCTGTCTGTGTTGGATTGGGTGGGCCTTTGGATGCTCACAGCAGGACTGACATTAGTAACTGACATCCTTATCAGATCTGTGTTCAGCCTGTGTACACAGGTTAGGACCTGATAGCCTGGCTTTGAGTCCTGGCTCCACTATTCACCCACTGCAGTTTGGGCATGTTACTTAACCTCTTGTTCCCCAGTTTCATCTGAAAATGAAGATTAAAGCACTAACTTCTCTTTTTTTTTTGAGACGGAGTCTCGCTCTGTCGCCCAGGTTGGAGTGCAGTGGCGCAATCTCGGCTCACTGCAAGCTCCGCCTCCCAGGTTCATGCCATTCTCCTGCCTCAGCCTCTCCGAGTAGCTGGGACTACAGGCGCCGGCCACCATGCCCGGCTAATTTTTTTGTATTTTTAGTAGAGACGGGGTTTCACTGTGGTCTCGATCTCCTGACCTCGTGATCCGCCCACCTCGGCCTCCCAAAGTGCTGGGATTACAAGCATGAGTAAAGGACTAACTTCTTCACAGGGTTGTTGGAGGAATTGAATGAATGAATCCAGGTAAAGCATTTAAAATAACACCAGACAAATAGAAAGTACTCTGTTAGGTTAATTGTTGTGATCAGTATTTTCTTGTAATGAGAAAGCAGATTTCCAACATTAGCATGTATACCCACTACATGAAGTGGCAAGAAAAAAACTGACCTTTCAAAGGACTTGCAAATCCCATAGCCAGAGGCATTCTTGTTAGACCTTTGTCTGGGACTTGAATTGACCAAGGTTCCCACTGAATGTTGAAAATTGGTTTTTGTAGCCACAGGCCAAAATCTCCATCTAGGAACTGATTGGGAGCATAGACTAATGGAGATGGGGTGAAGGAGGGCTATTATTGTGTTCCATGTCACAAGCAAATGCACTAAAGATGTTAAATTTTAAGAATCAAGACTGTATTAACTTAGCTGCCTTATTCTCTACAGCAGTAGAGAATTCTGGTTAAATACATTTAAATAGAGCTCCCTGGAGAACTAGAATAGTTTTACAATTCCATCTCTCAAGCCTGAATTTTCACAGTGGTCCCATGGTTCAAATGAGTGGTTATGGATACAGATGCTATGAAGACAAGTGGTCCCTGCACTAGAACTAGTTTAATACATTGTGGCCCAGCTTTTCTCCAGGAGATCCTATTAGATGAGGTCCTCATCTCTCTGCCCACCTATTATGGCTCTTGTATTTCTTGTCATTAGAGTAAAACTAGGTTTTACTCTGCATCTCTCCTTTCTCACAAATATTTGTAGAGTGGCTACAATATGCAAGGCGTGGTACATCTAGGTACAGAGAGATACAGTGGTGAACAAGAGAAACAGTCCTCGCCCTGTGGGGCTTGTGGGTGGAGGTGGGAGTTTAACACATCATTTAATTGTAGTTACAATAAGTATTGTGTTACGAAAGTACAGGGTGAGTAAGAATATCACGGGGAACCTATTTTAAGTCAGGATCCTCTCTGAGGAAGTAACTTTTAGGATGGAGCCTGTTACATGAATAGGGAGACACCAGGCAAAGGCAGGAGGAGAATGCTCCAGGGAGAGGGAGCAGCAGACACAGAGGCCCTAGCGTGGAAATGACCATGGCATCAAAGGAAACAGCAGAAAGCGGCAGAGCAGGTGCTGTGAGTGTGGCTGGCTACGTAGGTAGAAGCTCAGTGGTGCCCGCATCATCAAGGGCAGGTTAAGAACTTGGTGAATGAATGCCTTTAGGCAGGGGATTAATTAACACAATTAGATTGGTGTAGAGTGCCCTATGTATTGCCCAATATATATATTGTCCAGAGTGCTCTCTGGACAATCCCAACCTCATTCACAGCTCTAGTCTCCTCTTATGCTGATGACTCCCAAATTTACACCTCTATGCCAGTCCCCTGCTGAGTTCCAGACCTGTGTGTCCAACTGCCCAATGGACAGTTTGCTTATCTGTATCAGGAGGAGATGAACTGATGGACACATAAGACCCCTTCCAGCTCTAGAGTTATCTGACTTTAGGGGTTCCTAGAAAGAAGGGATCACTCAGGAGGAGGTGGTGATGGAGTTGAGGCAAGCCTTAAAGGATGATAGGTGTATCATAGGGGACTCAGTTCTCAGAGTCAAGCTGGAGTCCCTTCTTGGCAGCCTTTCTTTCCTTGCTGTGGACTTTATGCCTGGAAAACAGGCCAAGAGCCCAGGTCGCTCATGCCATTTTCTAGATCTCTTTTCTTCTGCAGAGACCCTCCATTCAAGACCCGGACATACTTGCAAAATCCTATGTTTAGGTCACAAATGTCAGTTGAAGTAATTTAGGGTAGATGAACTGGCTTGCTATCAAATCACCATCACTGGACTAATGGTTACAAAATCCAACTCCCACAACAGCCTCTGAGTTCTTCTGAGATCTGGCCCCTGCCAGAACACCTTTTTTGTGTCCTGCTTGACAGTCTTTGCTCCAGCCACAACTATTTGTAATATTTGTACTCACAGTTGTCATACTGTTCTTGACCCCTCCTCATTTACTCCTATGGTACCCACTACCTGGAATCTCCTCCCCAAATGACCAGAGCATTTACTGCATTGTACAATAATTTGTGTAATTCTCCTCACCACCCTCCTGATTATCCCTATCATTTTAATCTCCAAATCTGTAGCACCTGGCAAAGGTTTTCGATAATGTTTATTCCATGAATTAATGAAGTAGTGACTGAAGTCCAGTTGGGTGACCTGTAGCCACCTCAAAGTCAGCTTGACCTCTCCAAACATGTTATCACATACACCCATGCCCCTTAAACTAACCTAAGTGGTCCTTTCCTGTGTTCCCATACTGCCCTGGCACTCCTTGCCCCCTAAAGATATCATCAGATGATAACCTTCTGTTTTCCTGGCATCTTCCCTTATTAGGCCATGCCGATCCTGATAATCAGGAACCAAGTCTTTCATCTCTGTCTTGTAGCACCTGGAACAATGTTCAGCACATGGTAGATGCTCAGTACTTGTTGGTTAAATGAATAAAAGAAGAAAAAGACCAAAGGAAACAGCCAGTTAGCTCTTTCTCCAGTGAGATCTTGTTTTTGGTTTTCCCATTTGTAAAAGAAGTAACTGCATAAAATGACTTCTGATACCTCTATTCTGAATTTGATATGGGCATACAACTGTCCGCCCAAAGTATCTAACACAGTGGCTAAAGAGAGAGGTTACAGACTGGGCAACATTGCAAGACCCCATCTGAAAGAGAGAGAGAGAGGAAAAGAAAAAAGAAAAAAAGCAAAGACACTTTGAGAGGCTGACATAAGCGGATCGCATGAGCTCAGAAGTTTGAGACCAGCTTGGGCAACATGGTGAAACCCTGTCTCTACAAAAGAAGACAGAGAAAACAAAATACAAAAAAATTAGCTGGGCATGGTGGCACACACCTGTAGTCCCAGCTACTTGGGAGGATGAGGTGGGAGAATCACGTGAGCCCAGGAGGCTGAAGTTATAGTGAGCCAAGATTGTGCCACTGCACTCCAGCTTGAGCAACCATGAGACCCTGTAAGAAAGAGAGAGAGAGGGAGGGAGGGAGAAAGAAAACGAAAGAAAGAAAGAGAGAGAGAAAAGAAAGGAGGATAAAGAAAAGAAAGAGAGGTTTAAATGATCACCTCACCGCCCCCCCACCCCCACCCATAGCTTTAGAGAACCTTGCAACGAGTATTAGACTGGAGTAGACTAGAGTTTGGGAATTGGAATTTCTGTTTCAGTTTCACCATTCAGTAGTTACATCACTTTGAGCAACTTAGTCTCTCTGGTTCTTCATTTTCTCCTTGATAAAATTAGTTAGATTAGGTAAACTTTAAAACCATTTTATGTTCTGAACTTCTGTGATTCACAGGATAGTGTTTCTGGAATTTAAAACATTACAAGTGCCAAGGGTAGGTGCGCTCTCAAATGAAAGGGGAGTTCTGGAATTCTCTGCAGCAACAGAAAGAGCCAAACACCCTAAGTTTACTTAACAGTTTGCTACTGAAGGCTCTTTGGAAGTGTCAGATTCACCAGATGGAGGGCTTCACAGCAGCCTCAGAATGATTCAGCACGGTGCCCCACAGTCAAGGCTGACTTGCTGCCTCATGATTCCTGGTCTGGCGCAATTTCCTCTACCCCATGTGAAGGGGAATTTAAGTACGAACTTGGCACTCAGGGTTAAAATTACAATATTAAGGCCGGGCACACGGGCTCATACCTGTAATCCCAGCACTTTGGGAGGCCGAGGTGGGCAGAACACCTGAGGTCAGGAGTTCGAAGCCAGTCTGTCCAACGTGGCAAAACCCCATCTCTACTAAAAATACAAAAATTAGCTGGGAGTGGCGGCGTGCGCCTGTAGTCTCAGCTACTTGTGAGAATCACTTGAACCTGGGAGGCGAAGGCTGCAGTTAGCAGAGATCACACCATTGCACTCCAGCCTGGGTGACAGAGCAAGACTCTGTCTCAAAAATAAAATAAATATTAAATATGCTCATTGAGACTACACTTGCCACTCACAGCCCTACAGTCCTGCCTTCCTCCAGAGACACCTTCTGTCCCCCTGGGAGTCACATCCTCTTCCCTAGTTGTGAATCTTCAGTCTAGGATATTATATGAAAACCTATTTGACCAGTCTAGGGCAGCCAGGTTCCCTACCATGTGTCTGTTTTTCATAATCGTTATTAGGAGAGAGAGCACCTTAATCAAATAAATATCTGTTGCATTTCTAACATGTAAAGCTCTGTGGTATAGTTTCTGCCCATAAAGGCTTTATTGCAGATTGTTAAAACTACAATAAGTTTCATTACCAGATGGTAAAATTAACATAGACCTTCTTCTAATGGGATAGAATAAAATGCACTCCAGTAGAGTAGAAGAGAAGAAAAGTAAACAGGATAGGGGAAGGAACAACAACAACAAAAAAACAGGATGCATCTCATCCATAAGGGTAAAGCATTACTTTGTGAAACTTTAACTATGTATATATTCATGATAAGACAGGCTGTAAAAAATGCTTTCCTTCTTGTGGATTGTGATTTTTTTTTTCAAAGTGTGGAGAACACTGCCTTACAGTATGTCCAGGAATACAAAATTAAATTATATGAGCAATCACATGGCAAGGAGCAGGAGGTGTGCTGAAGGAGAGCTGTGGGGGTCCATGATGAGTCTAAACACCAGGGAAAGGATAGTCCAAGGACAGGGCCTCAATGCAGAAAGTGGTGATGCGGAGATGAAAGAAGGATTTGCGTGAAGAGAGACAGTGGAGCTGAGCATTAAGCAGATTGGGAGGCTGTGATTTAGTGAGACAAGAGTCAGGGAGAGGATATGCTGTGTCTGGGAGCGCGGTGTGAACAGAACTATAGTCAGCCCTTCCTGTCTGTGGGTTCTGGATCCACGGATTCAACCAACCACAGATGGAAAATATTCAAAAAATAATAATAGCAATACAGCAATAGAAAATACATAAATCAACAGTAGAGGCCAGGCGTGGTGTAACTGCCCAGTGGGTTCACCTTGCCTGCTGCCTAGATAGAACCAATTTATCAAGACAGGGGAATTGTAATGGAGAAAGAGTAATTCACGCAGAGCCGGCTCTGCGGGAGACAGGAGTTTTGTTATTACTCAAATCAGTCTCCCGGAGCATTTGGGGATGAGAGTTTTTAAAGATAATTTGGCAGGTAGGGGCTTGGGGAGTGGGGTGTGCTGATTGGTCAGGTTGGAGATGGAATCACAGGGGGTGCCAAGTTAGGTTTTTCTTGCTGTCTTCTGTTCCTTGGTGCAATGGCAGAACTGGTTGGGCCAGATTACTGGTCTGAGTGGTGTCAGCTGATCCATCGAGTGCAGGGTCTGGAAAATATCTCAAGCACTGATCTTAGGTTTTACAATAGTGATGTTATCCCCAGGAGCAATTTGAGGAGGTTCAGACTCTTGGAGCTAGAGGCTGCATGACCTCTAAATTGTAATTTCTAATCTTGTAGCTAATTTTTTAGTCCTGTAAAGTCAGACTGGACCCCAGGCAAGAAGGGGGTCTTATTGGGAAAGGGCTGTTACCAATTTTCTTTCAGAGTCAAACCATGAACTGACCCACAGTTAGTTCGGCCTAAGCCCAGGAATCCCACAAGGACAGCTTAAGGGTTAGAAACAAGATAGAGTCAGTGAAGTCTGATTTCTTTCACTGTCATAATTTCCTCAGTTATAATTTTTGCAAAGGTGGTTTCAATTGTGGCTCACGCCTATAATGCCAACACTGGGAAGCCAAGACAGGAGGATTGCTTAAGTCCAGGAGTTTGAGACTAGCCTGGACAACATAGGGAGACTCTACCAAAAAAAAAAAAAAAAAAAAATTTTTTTTTTTAATTAGCAGGGCGTGGTGGTATGCTGGTATGCACCTGTGGTCCCACCTACTCAGGAGACCTAAGTAGGAGGATCGCTTGAGCTCAGGAGGTCGAGGCTAGTGAGCCATGATCATACCAGTGCACACCAGCCTGGGTGACAGAGTGAAACACTGTCTCAAAAATAAATAAATAAATATGTGTGTGTGTGTGTGTGTGTGTGTGTGTGTGTACACAGAATAGCAACTATTTGCTTGGCTTTTACACTGTATTAAGTATTATAAGTAATGTAGAGATGATTTAAAGTATGTAAGAAGATGTGTGTGGGTTATATGCAAAATACTACACCATTTTATATCAGGGACTTGAGCATCCATGGATTTTAGTATCCATAGAGGTCCTGGATCCAGTCCCCCAAGGAGGCCAAGGGACAAGTGAACTCTGATTCCTTGAATTGCAGTCCTCCTACTAGAATGAGCCTAAATTTGGGGGCTTCACAGTTTTGTTGGATTGTCGTCATTGTATTTTTTGTTTCCTCCCTTCTAAGTTTATCTTTATTTTTTTTCTGGATCTCCTATTTGTTTAACTTTATCTTCCAACCTGTTTACTGAATTTTTCTTCTCTGTTATCAGATCTTTAATTTCTGAGAGCTCTTTTGGTCTCTGAATGTTCCATTTTTGTAGCATTCTGGTTTTCAGGATGCAATATCTTCTGTCTCTCCAAGAATATAACGTATAAGATTTTCCTGCTTTGGATGTTGTCTCTACAAGAATCCCAGAATCTATTTCTCGTGGCCCTTCATACTCAGGCCTGTCTCTTCTGCTCTATGGCCATACCCACCAAGGAAAGTTTTTTAGCCCTCTGTTACCACTTCTAGAGATATCACAAGTTGCTACTTTGTACCTCTTAAACACTGTGCCTTCTCTGTCTCTAGGAAGAAGTCTCCTATGAAGAAAGGGCCTGTGAAGGAGGCAAATTTGCCACAGTGGAAGTGACAGATAAGCCTGTGGATGAGGCTCTACGGGAAGCAATGCCCAAGGTCGCAAAGTACGCGGGGGGCACGAATGACAAGGGTGAGTACCCCTGCAGGACGTGGCTCTGGTCTCGGGGGCCAGCTTTGCAAGGTCTCAGTTCATCAGTGGTAAACGCAAGTGAGGGGCTACAAGGCACCTGTAGCGACCTGTTTCAGTGACCCGTGAACCTCCTGCACTGTGTGAACAAGCAGTTTATTGCAGGAATCTGGGGAAACCACTCTGGTGTCAGCCCAGCCTGTCCCTCACTTGAAGGCACCCCTGCTCAATATCTCCGAGTTCCTGCTTCACTCCCAGGTGTGGGACCATAGGCTCTATTTTTTTTTTTTAACCCTGCAGTGCTTATTATGTCTTTGGATTGGTTGACTAGGTGACGTGTGCCCACAGTAAGCTGAGCTACAGCAAAAGGCAAGGCCAGCATCAGGCTGGAGATCCCCAGAGTCAGCCCCTGGTAGCTCAGGTTCTGCTGGGTCCTGAGGCTCAGTGAGCAGTAAGGTTCCAGACCCTGTCTGGCAAATGAAGGGTCTGAGAATTCTTAAGCCATCCCGCTCTTAAAAACTTGGCAGTTCATGCTGGCCACCTCTCTACTTTAAAATGATAAGCCTGAAGTCTCATGAAAGGTGTACCTGTTAGATGTAAACCATATTTAAAAATGAGTTTGACTCGTAAGAAGCCCTCTAATTTGGGTAGCATTTTGGAATCACTGCAAAACAAAAATGGGTCAGAAAGCAAGGGGAAAAAAGAGATGTGTTTAATTTTTAGGATATTTCTCCAGCTGATAATTTAGAGAGCTAAAAACATGTATTAGCCTTAATAACATTTACTAGGAGCTGCCCTGTCTATTGAGTAACCATTCTTTTATTCCTTTACTTACTTAAAAAACTTGCTTTAAAAAAAAAAAATTTACTAGGACTAAAGTAATCAGGCTTTGGAAGATATGTTAACCTGTAGGAAGTCAGGAAGAAATCTGTTCCTTCTTAACACTGTCTTAACATTTTTTTTAGATGAAAATATGTATAAGAATTATAAAACTCACTAAAGAAAACCTTGAAAATAACAAAACAGTATTCCCTAATTCCCCCATTCAATACAATCAATGTTGTCTTTTGAATATATTTTTAGGGCTTTTTAATGTAATCTTAGTGTTCCTATAATTTCATATCCTGCTTCTGTTAGTTATTATTTCATAATTATTTTCCACTAGTACCAGAGTCTTCTTAAGCATAATTCCTAGCTACATTATATTGCATCATGTGTCTGTAATTTACATAGACATATTCCTGTTTTGAACAGAATTTATAATTCTGCTGTAATGAATATCTTATTACCTATAGCCTTTTCCATATTTTAGATTGATGTTTTAATTAGGCAGTAATTAAATACTGGCTAGGCATGGTGGCTCACACCTGTAATCCCAGCACTTTGGGAGGCCAAGATGGGCAAATCACTTGAGGTCAGGAGTTTAAGACCAGCCTGGCCAACATGGCAAAACCCCATCTCTACTAAAAATACAAAAATAAGCTGGGTGTGGTGGCGCACGCCTGTAATCCCATCTACTCAGAAGGCTGAGGCACAAGAATTGCTTGAACCCAGGAACCCAGGAGGCAGAGTTTGCAGTAAGCCAAGATCACGCCACTGCACTCCAGCCTGGGCAACAGAGCAAAACTCTGTTGGAAGAAAGAAAGAGAGAAAGAGAGAGAGAGAGAGAGAGAGAGAGAGAGAGAGAGAGAGACTGATAATCTACAGTCTTGATATATAGTGCCAAATCATTTTTTAGAGTTGTACCACTATACTCCTACCAACAGCATATACAAATAACAGGTGTTCATGTATTTCTGTGTATTTTTAACACTTGAAATGTTCATTGTTAATTTCAAGAACAAAAAAATACCGCTTTGAAAGACGAATGGAACTAATGTGTCTTCCACAGCCCTGAGCAAGCTCTGTCTCTGATCCCTGCCTCACTCTGTGCTTTTGTGTTTTCAGGAATTGGGATGGGGATGACAGTCCCTATTTCCTTTGCTGTGTTCCCCAATGAAGATGGCTCTCTGCAGAAGAAATTGAAAGTCTGGTTCCGGATTCCAAACCAATTTCAAAGCGACCCACCAGCTCCCAGTGACAAAAGCGTTAAGATTGAGGAACGGGAAGGCATCACTGTCTATTCCACGTAAGGAGACAATCCTTCAGGCATCCATGGGTGGCGCTTGATTCCCGTACCACTCCTTGCATCACCTCTGGCAAGCATTCGTGTCAAATTTTTATGGTTGCTGAATTAATTTAAGTAGGAAATGCTGAATCCTAACAGTTTCTTATTTTAAATTTCTTCAGGCTGCAGCACGCACACATTTGCATTTTATCGGAATAAATGCCTTGGCCAGTTGCCAAATTGATGGGGCGAGCTTAAGCTTTGCTTAAGTTTACAATGAATGTCTACATTAGCCATAGCAGGGTTCTAGGAGACTCAGCAAATACCTTAAGTCAAGCCGTGGTCTGGATTCATGGACACATGGGAAGCATAAAGGGCTGAGGAATACCTGATTTCTACCCCACACTCCCTTTGAATGCCAGAAAGCAGGGAGCATTTGCCAGAGCTGGGCTTCCACCCTCCTTGTATTCCTGGATGGTAGTCCTTTGAGCAGAGCACACATCTATTCTCTTGTCATCCTGGTCCTGTTTCCAGGACTTCATGCGGGGTCATTTTCCCTTGACTGTAGAGAATAGCAGGTGCAAATGGTTACTAGTTTCTATCCCTTGCGCTCCAACCTGCCCTCAGAAACCAAGTCTTCTAGATCATTGATGACTCCTCACATTTGTTAAAATCCTCTCATGTGACAGGCACCAAACCAGGCTCAGGGGAAGACCAGGATCTTCACCAGAAGTAACCATAGGTGGTTTGGCTCTGCTCAGTAGCAACCTCATGAAAAATTCATACACATATCATCTTGCACTGGACTGAGTATTGGTCCACTTCAGGGACCTCCAAACTTGGCTGCCCTGCTGCAACACTGAACCTGATGGTGGGACCATTTTCCCTGGAGCTGTGTGAATGTTCTGAGAATGCGAGTTTCACTGCTGTGTGTAGTCTTAGGCCAGGTGACTGCAGGGTCCCCAGAGGACAGTGAATGTAATGCAGCTGGGAGCTGGCACTGGAGCCTCAGCTCCTGTGCTTGTCCTGCAGTCCTCATTCAAGACTTCCCAGCTTCCCTTCAGAGGGTGTGGAGAAAGCAAATTACTTAACAATATCTTTTCCTAGGGTGGAGATGCACCTAGGTTGCAGCATTTAAGGAAGCACTCACTCTCACAGCTGTCCAAGTGCAGGATGGGGACTGAGAGTGAGCGCCTCCTTAAATCTTGTGCCCTGGGTTAGATGTCTGCTTGTCTTTTCCATTCTATTTCCTGTGTTTGGGAAGCAGCAGGTATACTGCAATGAGCTTGTATTTTATTTGAATTCCAGCTCTACTGCTTACTAGCAGGATGATGCTTGGGAAGTTACTCAACTGCTTTAAGACTTAGCTTTTGCATTTGTTAAGTGCTGATAATATAACCTCCTATATATGATGTGTGTGTGTGCATGTAATGTAACCTTATAGGATTATTGTTAAATATCTTTCAGTATTTACTAAGATACTATTTATATGTTACCTAATATTTATGACCTGAAGCAGGTTTTGGCAATTACCCCTTCTGTCTGTTCATTCTTATTTCATAAGGAATGAGATAGACATGATTGAATCGGTTCACATTAAGACTTCAAGCAGATGGGGCTAGTTTCTGATCATTTGTTTTACCAGACCCTGAGTAATGAGTGGATATAATTTTTTTTTCTTTTGTCTTTAACTTTTTAGTATGGAAATTCTCACACTTATAGAAAGGTAGAAGCGTATAAGATCATGAAACCGTATGTGCCCATCCCCTACCTACAGCAATGATCAGCTCAAGGCCAATTCTATGTCTCGTATATCTTCACAGCATTCACCCAGCCCTACCCTGGATTATTTTTTGGCAAATTCCAGACATTATATTATTTCATTCATAAATCTTTCAGGTAACTACTAAAGATTTTTTTAAAATATAATCATGATACCTTATTTTTTCTGAAATTTTAATAGTAATTCATTAATTTGTAACATAAAATATTCAGTGCTTAGATTTCCCCTATTATCTTATCATTTGTTTTTTTGTTTTTTCCTTTTTTTTTTTTTTTAGACAGAGTCTCTCTCTGTTGCCCAGGCTGGAGTGCAGTGGTGCAATCTCAGCTCACTGCAACTTCTGCTGCCTAGGTTCAAGCAATTCTCCTGCCTCAGCCTCCCAAGTAGCTGGGATTACAGGTGCCTGCCACCGTGCCTGACTAATTTTTGTAGTTTTTTAGTAGAGACAGGGTTTCACCACCTTGGCCAGGCTGGTCTTGAACTCCTGACCTTGTGATCCACCTGCCTTGGCCTCCCACAGTGCTGGGATTACAGGCATGAGCCACCACGCCTGGCCATCATTTGCTTTAATATTTTGTTAGAATCTGGATCCAAGTCAGATCTTGCAGTACTTTTTGTTGTTGTTGTTGAGAGACAAGGCCTTGCTCTGTTGCCCAGGCTGGAGTGCAGTGGTGTGATCATAGCTCACTGCAGCCTCGAACTCCTGGGCTCAGGTAATCCTCCCACCTCAGCCTCCCAAGTAGCTTGTACTACAGTTGCACACAACCACACCTGGCTGATGGTACATTTTTAAGCTTTTATTAATCTGTGAATTTCTTACCAACACACCTTTACATTCTTCCTTGCCATCTGTGGATCATTTGTCCTGTTATTATCTGTACTGGATTTTGCTGACTGCATTTCCGTGACATCTTACCACATCCCTCTTAGCCCTGTATTGCCTGTAAATTAGTAGTTGAAACTAGAGGCTTGATCAGATTCAAGTTTTTGAAGTTTTGGTGGGAATATTTCCTGGGTGGTCGTGTTTACTTCCTTCAGGGGCCCACAGTGTCTGATTGTCCCTGATTGAGTGATGTTGGTGATCATAGTTCATTGTTGTCTAGATTCTTGTTCCATTAGAGGCCATAAAATGATAATGCTCTCTGTTTTTCCTTCTTCTTTTATTACCTGCAATATTTCGGTAAAGAGAAACTTCCCCTCGTTTACTATTTGGCTTCCTTTATTTCATATAGAAAAAGCCAGATACATGCTTGCTTGATACTTTATTTACCAGTTTTCAGAATGGTAATTTCATTCTGTAACATCCTCAAGGTGAAGTGGTCTGCATCTTCGTTTTCTGAGTGTAATTATAAACATATGAATTTAAACATATTTGATGTGTTTCAGTTTGTTACAGTTATTATTCTTATTGATGCTCTAATTGCCCCACTGTTGGCCAGTGGGAGCCTCTTCAAGTTGGTTTCTTGGTCTTTTTGACACAGCTCCAGTAATCTTTGATGGCTCCCTGGCTTTCTGATATAATTGAGATGTTTTGAGCACATCTTAGCATTTCTTGCCCTAGAGCTAGAATTAGCCATTTCTCTAAGGAACGCTGGTTTCTTATGGTGGGAAGGGGTACAATGGTACTATCAAAGGCAGGTCGGTGACCATTTCCTTTTAATTCTCTGAAATCTAAACAGATGGAAGTGCCAAATGTGGTGTCTAGCCTGGCTCCATGGAATTTTTAACATGGAGTTTTCACACAGCATATGATCATTCCTCAACTCGCCACTTGATGTCACTGCATAGTCAAATGAGCATTCAAAAGTACCCTGCAGTGATTTGTGTTATTTTTGATTCTGTTGAAAGCAATGTTAATGAGATGGTGGAAGGCAAATGTACTACTTCAAATGCAAAAGTACTCTATCAAATAATGCAGTGAGTGCATTCAATGACAAAATTAATTCTAAAATGAAAGCCTGGCATCCTTCATTCAGTCTTCCTTCTTTATGACCTTGTGAAGAGACGTTTACAAAGGGATTATACATTTATTAGCATTGTTAATTACCGGTGCTTTTAGATGAATAGAATGCTGTGAAAAAAAATAGCACTATCAGAATATGTTTAGTATTCACGAGAGGCAATAGAATTATCCTCACACTTAGACCAGCGGCGACATTCCAGATGACTGTCCTTTCTCTATGCACTTAGGTTAGAGTCTGGCCTTTTCAGCTCATTTCAGCACCAGGTTCTCAATAGGGACCAACAGCTGGAGACGTTTGATGGTTTTAATGAAACTTTCACGGTTTAAATGAAATGTCTAGATATAAAGGAAAAAGTTGGAAACCAGGAGTTTATTTTCAGGGTAACCTATGCTCCAACCCAGTTCATCACTCAGTGGCCATAGGACCTTTGGTATATTCTCAGCCTCACTGCACCTCAGTTTCCTCATCTGTAAGATGGGCATGAGTACCTAGCTTTTATGGTATTGTGAGGATAAAATATGATAATATCTGTAAATACCTACTCAGTACTAAACATGAGGTAGACACTCAGTAAATGTTAGCCTATTCTCCTCCTCCTAACTTCACCTCCCTTTGAGAATTTGATCAAGTTTTCTTAGAATTAACAATAAAAGAGTCAA
The DNA here is from genome assembly GCF_006542625.1 of Nomascus leucogenys. Lineage (NCBI taxonomy): Eukaryota > Metazoa > Chordata > Mammalia > Primates > Hylobatidae > Nomascus > Nomascus leucogenys. Next base: position 20,842,012 of record NC_044403.1, read on the forward strand.
AGTTGCTGCAGATACACTTGGGTTAGAACCTCAATTCCAATAATTATGAGTTTTATAACTTGCAGCAAGTTGTTTAATCTTTCTGAGCCTCAGTTTTCTCATCTATAAAATAAGATTTGTAAGGCATGATTGAGAAGGCCGGTTTCATTGTGCATTTGAAAGAACTTTGTCAGCTGTCAGCACCTAGGTTGCTGATGTCATTTTTCCCTCTAAATGACCAGGCCCCAATGGAGGCCACTGGCAGCTTGGGAAGTTCAGCCTAGAGAAAGAGAAGTTTGGAAGAAAGAGCTCAGCTGCTAAACCCTTAGGGGGTTCCCACGTCACCACTTAGGAGATTTACAGACCAGTGTTTGCCCATGTTCCTAGATAATTCAACCCTGTTTGTAACCACAGGAAGTTGGGACCAAGGGTTTTCAGTCTTAGCACCCTTGCTTTGCCCCTTCACTTCAATTAAAAGGGGCCTTGCCCAGCCGTTCTATTGAAAATAGCACCCTGTCCTTTTCTGTCCCTTATCCAGCTTTATTTTGCTTTGCTTCACTTATAATCAATTGCATTATATATCTCTATCTGCTCATTTATTTATTGCCCTCTCCCCACTAGAATGCAAGCTTCCCAAGGGCAGGGTCTTTGGCTAGAATATAACAAGCGTTCAATAAGAAGTTGGTGAATTGGCCATCACAGTGGCTCACATCTGTAATTCTAGTACTTTCGGAGGCCAAGCTCAGGAGTTTGAGATCAGCCTTGGCAGCATAATGAGACCCCGTCTCTAAATAAAAAACAAGAACAAGTTTTGGTGAATTGATACATGAACAAAAGAGCTCATCCTTGCCTCTCTTGTGCTTCTCTCTCTCTGCTCTCTCCCATAAAGATCTTGGTCCCCATCATAGCTTCAGCTGTCACCAGTGTGTTGGTAACTTTCTAGCCTAACCTCTGTCTGTCTCCCCTGAATGTCTTGTCATCCCATCAGGCTCAGCATGGAGCCTGAGACAATGTGATTTACCCACTCGTTCATTCCTTCATTCAAAAGATAGTGGATTCCTTGTTCACTTACTCTGTACCAGGAACTATTTTAGGTGTCTAACAGTAAAATGGACATCATGAGGTAATGTCCTTGCCCCTGGAAGGATTCAAGTGCCATCTGGATAGATGGGTGACACTTATGCCATGTGACATTTGCACTAGGTGGGAAGTTTGGTTCGATTTGACAAACATTTATTAAATATCTCTTATATTTAAGCCACCTCACCTCCAAAAGCCTTGCCAATGATAAGATTCTGTGTCTCAGCCTAATTAAACACCATTTTCTCTCCCCCCACAACTGTCAGTTATCCCGTAAGTCTTTTATAAACTACCACCAGGCAGGGGTTTCAGGCTATTTCTCTGTAGATGATGCCCGGGTCAACAAGTCTCGTGCTGCCTTCTCTCCTAAGCACCAGCCTTATATTTCCAGCTCCCAGGAGGCATCACCACCTCAAGTATCTCCCAAATCAGCATGTCCAAAACACAACGCAGATTTCCACACAAAATCAGATCCCTTTCTGTGTTCTCTGTCTTAGTGACAGTCCCCTCCCTCCTCCTACCCACCCTGTTCCGATGTCATTCTGACTCCTTCACTTCTGCATCTAATTATTGGCTCATCCTGGTCAGCTCCCAGCTGTCCCTTCCTTCCCTTCCATCTACACAGGTCTCCATCATCTCTTGCGCAAATGATTGCCATGGCACTGGCTTCCAGCTCTCCCATTTCTGACCCTTCTAAAGTGTCCTTTTATCACCACCTGCCTAAGGCACAGGACTGATCACATCGCCTGTCTTTGCTCAGAAACTGAGCCTCCCCAGAGGCTGCTCAGCTCTGGTTGGGGGCCTCAGGCTCCTCCAATCAGACATTGGGGTTTGAACAAAAGCCCAGTTAGTAATAAGATGCTTCATTTCCACTAGGAGAGGGTGGGTCAACTTTGGGTGCCAAATGTTTGACCAGGCAGTAAAGCCTAGTAAAAATGCCCTGTGATGGCACTGACCACCCTCCACACACAGCACCACTCCCATGTCAACCTGATCTCAGAGCGTCCCACCCACCGCCACCCAACATGCCTCCCACCCCGGACACAACATCCACTTCCAGACCTTTGCTCATACGTCCCAGCTCCTCTCAACCCTCCACAGCCTCTGTTTTTTTGGAAGCTCTGTGAGGACAGAAGGTTGTCATACTGTTCATTGCCAGCATTAAGAAGAGATACTGTATTTCCAAACAAGGTCACATACACAAAAAAAGTAGAGATGCTCAATAAATGCTTAATATCACCTCTTTCTTAATACCTTTCCTTCGTGTTCTAAGTCAGAACCCATCATTTGCTATTCCTCACCCCCAGAACATTCTGGATGTACCTTCCACCTTCATTCCGGCATTTCCTTCCAGCCAGCATAATCTTTGCGTGTGTTTCTCTCCTGACCACACTTAGAGCTCTCGAGGGTAGAAAGACATCTTTATCATCCTTACAACTCTTATGGTGTCTGGCTTGCATTTTTTGCTCAGTGATGTTCAACTCAATAAACACAGGTCCAGCCTGGTTGAATGAAACGCTTATTGTGTGAAGCCTCCCTTCCTGTTGCAGTGAGGCTGTCAGTTCCTGGTCTGATACTTCTTTTGCCTAGCACAGGGCTGCATGCACAGCAGACCGTATACCAGTGTGTTGATCCATTGATGTTAAAGTTTCGAAGTTGAATGGTCAAGCTCAGAGTCATTCTTCCTCCCTGCATGCCTGCACCAGATATTCCCTGAAAGATGATGCATTATGATTTTTTGCTTCCTTGGACAAAAGCCCCGCTTCCCTCCACTAGCCCTCACTATTGCTTGTGTCATCTTTCCCCTTTCTAACTCTTCCAGACCTTTTGAGTCAGCTCCTTTTGTGTTTCTGGAATCAGGGGCGTGTGTATGTTTGAGATTCCTCGGTTCCCATGGTAACCAAATTCTTTATTCAGAATACTGAGCTCTGACATTGGGTGAGATAAAACAGTGCCCTGGAGGAGAGCTTCTTTCAAGATGAGGCATTTATAGATAGAGACATATTCACAGGCTTACAAAAATAAAGTAGAGACTTCACGTTTATTTCTTTTAGGGACTCAAAGCACTTTATGAGCATTTCTTAACTCACCTTCAAGCGCGCGCATGAATTCGGGGAGCAGTGGGCCCACTGTTATTGTGCTCCATGTCCAGATTGGAAGCTAAGGCAGGAACCAATGAGGCAAAGTGTCTGTGAACACAAGCAGAGTCAGCCAGAGCTAGGCTCCCTTCATACACCAGGGGGTTCCCAGTAGGGTTTGGTTTCTGGCTTGTTTGTGCAGTTCTGTGATGGGAGTCAGTGTGGTTGGTTAAATTAGCAGAGAGGAGAACTCATGTATCTGTTCCCATAGCCCACCCAGTTTGTTTGTTTTCCAGTAAAAGGATTCTACGGTGAAGCAATAGGGAAAATTTTATCTGCATTACCAGCATTTCAGTCTGCCTGGGAATAAATATAAAGAATTGGGGGTTTTCCCGGAGTGAATTTTAGGAGTCCCTGAATGATGACATTCTCCATCTCACTCTCTGCTGGGTTTCCTTCTGCTTCTCAGCCCCTTCTCACCATCCTTTGCCCTGTCCTCTTTCTCCATCCACCACTCAGATATTAGGATTCTGAGGAGCAAGCTTCTGGCCTGCTGTTTGCCCATCATCTCTACCACATGTCCCTCCTCACCACGATTCTAGCCAGTACCTACCCGCTGGGCACTCCCAAGTTTCTGTCACTAGATCCTTCTCCTTCCCAAATTGTTATCTCTGACTCCAGTTCTGTCCCAAGTCTAAGGAGATTTTTACATGGTCAGACACACATTTAGATAATAATTGTTGCATGAATGTATTTCACAGAGGGCCCTTAATATTCATATGCCCCCCAAACTAAATCATGAACACCCCTACAGCTTCCCCTCCTGCCTAATGTTACTCTTCAGCCTTTAATCCCTATTCTGGTTAGCGGCATCTTCTTCTACCCAGAGGCTTAACTGGAAGCCCTAGAGAATCCTCTCCTCCTTCCTCTCTCTTATCTCCCTCCACATACAGGTACCTCTCAAATCTGCCTTTCTCCTGCCTTCATCATCTCACACTTGGCTGTTCCTGGGCTCCAGTGGCCCCACATCTCTCAACCTCTTGCCATTTCCCCTGTCCCTCCACTGCCACCAGAGGGATCCTTCCAAAGCACAATTTGATCATGCCAGTCCTCTACTTTAAAACCCTTTCCAGGCCGGGCATGGTGGCTCACACCTGTAATCCCAGCACTTTAGGAGGCCGAGGCAGGTGGATCACCTGAGGTCAGGAGTTCGAGACCAGCCTGGCCAATATGGCAAAACCCCATCTGTACTAAAAATACAAAAATTAGCTGGGCGTGCGCCTGTAGCTCCAGCTACTTGGGAAGCTAAGGCAGGAGAATCACTTGAACCCGGGAGGCAGAGGTTGCAATGAGCCGAGATTGCACCACTGCACTCCAGCCTGGGTAATAGAGCGAGACTCTGTCTCAAAAAAAAAAACCCTTTCGTAGGTCTACCTGTGCATCTAGGATCAGGTTCAAACTCTTTAGCATGGCATTCAACGCCTTCGCATCTGGCTGCAGTGAATCCACTTCTCCTGTTTCAGTTCCCACCACCGTGCCCTCAGATGTTTATTATGTGAATGAGTGAGTGAGACTTATGTAACCAGTTCACTCACTAGGTCCTAAGTGCTGTCATCTTTAGCTCTGTCAGGCTAAAGACATCACTTTCATTGTTTAGCCCAGAATTGTTCATTTAACCAAGGGGTCCAACATGTTCAGGCACTGTGTTAGGTGCTCAGTGTACATCAGTGGCCAAAAAATAACAAAAATCCCGCCATTGTGCAGCCTATATTCTAGCAGAGGACACAAACCATAAACAATAAACTTAATGCGTAAATTATATAGTATGTTAAAAGGTGATAAGTGCTGTTAAAAAAGAAAGAAAGAAAAAGTAAAACATAGGAAGAAGATCGGGATGGGGTTAGAGAAGGGGGTTACAAGGTTGGAAAGCATTTTAAGAATAGGCCTAATTGAGAAAGTGAGAATTGTTCATTGAGCCAGTTCATAATATTACTATGGTTTTTTGTAGTTGTATTTTGTGTTTTTGTTTTGGAGACAGGGTCTCACTATGTTGTCCAGGCTAGAATGTAGTGGCTATTTACAGATGTGATCATAGCACAATGCAGCCTCAACTCCTGGCCTCGATCAGTACTCCTGCCTCAGCCTCCCAAGTAGCTGGGACCATAGGCATGTACCACAACACTCAGCTACATGATATTTCTTTAGATTACCATCATGTCCCTCACCCTGGAGTCAGGGAATTGAAAGGCTGTTCTGAGCAAATTGCCAAGTAACAATAATAGCTACTGTTTGTTGTGAGCTTACTACGTGACAGGCTCTGTGCTGAGCAATTTGCCCAGTCATTTCTCCTTTAATCTTTACAGTAGGCCTCAAAGATTGATGTTATCACTATCCCTATTTTACCAGTGAAAAAACTGAAGATTTGAGAAATTAAATAATTAGCTTAAGACCTAGAAAGGGCAGAGCTAGGATTTAAGCACACACCAGCCATTTTGCCTCTAACTGATAAAGGAAGACATTTGAGGACCACTCCTTTGGAGCTTTCCAAAATCAGTACTTAAAGAGCCAACATGGTCCCTTTTCCTAGAGAACAATTCAATGTCACAGCACAAGTAGGGGCTGCAGAGAGCACTCAACACCTGCTTCCATCTCCAGCATCTGTTTCATTTCAGACAAATGGTTCTCAATCTAAAGACATGGTTCATAAAAAACTCCAGTGTCTTACAGGCTTTTATTGCCTGAAAAAAGTCTTTCCTGGATGTTCATCGTCTGTCTGCTAATCCAGTTTCCTCTCATTTGAACCTCAATGAAGCTAGAGCCCAACTTTCTTCATCTCCCTTATAATCTCTTCAATATATTTGAAGAATCAAGCCTCTGCTATTCAAAATTGGTCTCAGTTTCATCCATATTCTGTAGCTGTTGTCTAGACATTGGAACAACCAATCCATCACAGAAAACATCCTGGGTGTTCACATCAGTGATGCTGCAATCAACATGCTGAATGCTTGTCCAGCATGACTAACCACTTGTAAAAGAGCAAAGCATGATTCAGAGGACTCCACCAAAAATAATGCATTATTTGGCCTAATCTTGGCCTGGTGCAAATTCAGACTTTTGAGTCATACAGCTCATTAGAAATCGGGATGTACTTGACTCTAATAAAAATTTTAGTGCAACCCAGATTTAGAGTGGTATATTTAGGGTAGGCTACAAGACGAATTTTGGAACAGAAGCAGATGACGTAAGGGAGAGAATAATAATCTTGAAAAGAAAGGCTTTATTGCTTCTCTGTCCCCAATTTCTGCCATCAAAAGAAATACCAGATTTAGGAACAGTCTCTTTCCTTACTAGAAAAAGAAGGCTTTCATGATTTTAGCAGAAGAAAGGATTTATGAGAAGTGATTTCTTTATTTGGGCATGTTTAAAGCTTGCGTGGGACCCTCCCAAGTCTTCCTTGGGTCTTTGCCTTTGTTAGCTCTGAGTTTTTTATTTTTTTATTTTTTTTTTTTTTTTGACACAGGGTCTTGTGTTGCCCAGGCTAGCCTAGCTCTGTTTTTGAATGAAGCTGCTACAAGTCACTGCTGTGATGAACTCAGTCACTAGAGCTGCTCTGCTATCGAAGGGGCATTAGCCACCGTACTCATTGCCGCAGCTCTGCCCGAAGTCCCCTGTAGACTTCCTCCTTCCCTAGGTGGTGACAGAGCAGCAGAAAAGAGGTACAGCCAGGCAGTAGAGGGAGCCAGAGAAAAGGGTGAAGGCTTGGCCTTTGGGAAAGCAAACCTACTGTCCCCTTGGGTATTTCAGGAAAGAAAGAGAGGCTCACATTTATACTTGGCTACTGTGTTTCAGTGTACAGTTTTTCATGTCCATTACTGCTTTTAACACTCATAACTCTAGAGGAAAAAGAAAATATATCTCCTTTTTCAGATGAGGAAACTGAGGCTCAGAGAGGTAAAATCAACCCATCTAGGAAGTGGTGACTCAGTCCCCAGTCTTCCCACTCTAGCTTGCTTGTCATAATAAGTGTGGCGAGTGACTTCTTTTTTCTAAAGATCCCCCCTCTCTCAGAGGTCATGTCGTTTCGTAACCAGCCCTTGCTCTTGAACCCCCAGGCAGTTTGGAGGTTATGCCAAGGAAGCAGACTACGTAGCACAAGCCACCCGTCTTCGTGCTGCCTTGGAGGGCACAGCCACCTACCGGGGGGACATCTACTTCTGCACCGGTTATGACCCTCCCATGAAGCCCTACGGACGGCGCAATGAGATCTGGCTGTTGAAGACATGAGTGACCCACTGAGCCAAGAACTTCCTGGAAGTGTGCCTCTGTGTCTCCTTCCTCGGGGGGCAGAAGGGGACAGTGCTTCCCAAGTTCCAACTGCAAGTCCAACTTAACCGACTTTCCTTCAAAGTCAGTTACTGCCAATTTTCTGAAAAAAGCATGTTCCATATACTAAGTCTCTTTTCTCACAGTATGAAATAATACAGCCAAGATAGGCAGCATCCTTTTCATTGATTTAGAAAATTCTGCGGTAGACCAGAAAAATCCTGGCAGCTTTTCTCCAGCCATCTGGGTCACTAAAAACTGATTTTCTAAAATTATTGAATTTGTATTTTGTTATTAAGGGTGAAAATGTGATTTGTGCCTGATCTTTCATCTGTGATTCTTATCAGAGCTTTGTCTTCAGAAAAACTAAAAATAAAAGGCATTGACTTAAACAGCTGAGACAAATCATAAGTGTAATTATTTCCAAGGCTCTATAGTCCTGAAGGTAATATAGGTGTGAGTACTATTGATGATGTTTACCATTGCAGGAACCCTATATTTAGAGCTCCCAAGTCCTTCCGAATATAAACCCAAAGATCCCAGGACACACACCAACCCTAAACTAGACATTTCCCATGACTGTTATGTAGCACTCTGTGATTATAAGTTGAGGATTTTGTTTGCAGCTGTGGTCTGCAAAGGCTTCCAGGAGTCACAAGAGCAGACTGAGAAGAAAAATCATTGCACTATGGTGCACAGACTACCCTGGAGACAGGAGATTTGCCAGGAGGATTGGTTCAGGGGGATGAGATGAGAAGCAGCTGGGGTCCAGTTTCATTAACTGAAGAGGATAGGAATGAAATAAAAGGTGTAGTTTGGCCTGCAGAGAAGGACACAGATGCAAGGCTGTGAGCAGGAAGCCGGGTGGCAGCTGAGCTGGAGCAGAGCCTGTGAGTGAGCAGGGAGGATGAAGCTCTCAGTGGGCCCCGGGGCATGTAGAAGGTACTCCGATCCTCATAGTGCACCAGGGCCCCACACTCAGCAGCCCTCCCTAGGACAGCTGGACAGGTTTTCAGGGAGAAACTCACCTTAGCACCCACCCACACCCCATTTGCTGTTTCTATAGGAAACAGAAAAATGAGCTTTAATCCTCACCATGAAGAGTTCTTACTGGACATAAAGTGGGGTTTCCTAAGGAGGGGAACAAGAGGTATATATCATCATCTTTCCTGGAGTCCTTTCAGCAGTCTTCTGAGAGATGGGTCATGACCATTTTTGAAGATCCAGGGTGAAAACCATCAGCCACCCAGCCTTGACTATCAGACACCATGCCAAGCACTTTGCATGCATTGCCCCACTTATTCCATGGGCAACTCTGTGAGGAAGGTACTGCTCTTCCCACACACAGATGAGGAAGCTGAGGGTCCCACAGGCTCCCACACTTGGGAAGCCTTGGAGCCAAGACAAAAGTGCAGCCACAGAGGCCTTATTACATGTCAAGGAGTTTAAGTTTTGTTTTAAGAAAATTGAAAAGTGCATGGGCAGCTTTGAGCAGGAACATGATACTGTCATGTTTTAGAAAGAAAGTTCTGTCTACAATGTGGAAAATAGACTGAGAAAAGGATATGACTGGAGACAGAAAACTAAGTGAAAGATGATGGAGGGCAAAACTAGATCATGGCAGTGGGGATGGAGAGAAGTAGACAGTTTGGAGCAAGAGAAGAGGTTAACAGGACTTGGTGGCTGACTGGTGAATGAGATAAGGAAAAGGTTTGAAGAGGATCAGAGCGTTGCTCCAAACTATGCCACTGTGGCAGATTGGTTATTTTGAGCTGAAGGCAATGGAGAAATGGCAGATACAGGAAGTGCTGTCTGCCCTCCCCTTTTCTACCTAAAAGCAGTATGTAAATTTCCCCTGAGAAAGCTGCTCTCATTCTACTAGGAAGAGGAGAATATGCTTATCACCAGGGATGGGGCGTCAATGCCAAGATGAGTCTGTACAAACCTTACTAAAATTGCCCTTACCTTCCATCAGTTTCCCCGATATGTTTCCTAGTCACTTTCCCATCCCCCTTCCAGCCCAAACCCCTTTTTCCTTTGTCATGTCTCCACAATGTATTGTTCTATGTTAAAATGGTACATAATTCTCAAATCTAACTGCTTTAGAGTTTTCACTTTCTTCTGTGAAGTCCTCCATGCCACATAGAAATATTAACGTCAGATAAAAATCTATATTTTTTCCTATTAATATTTTTTCCCTGTTAATCTGTCTTTTGGCAGTTCAATTCAGAGACCCAAGCCATGGAACTTAAATAGGTAGAGGAAAAAGTCCTTCCTTCCCTGCAGCATCAAGTACAATGCCCAGGATTTTGGCTTGGGCAAGGGTATGGAGGGGGTTGCCACTCACTGAGGTAGAGAGCACAGGCAAGAAGCAGGTTGATTGGCGAGCGGTGTCCACAAGGGTTATTTAGGCCTGCAGAGCATCCAAGTGAGGCTATCTAGTGGACAGTTGAAAGTGTGGGTCTGATGCTACAAATAGAAGCCTAACGTGGAGATGTGTTTGGACATCACAAATATCTAGATGGAGTAGGTGAATTATGAACTCTCCCAGGGAAAGGCCAGGAGTAAGAAGAGAAGAAAATCTAGGTAAAGACTCAGGAACCCTAATATTTACAGACAAGCAGAAGAAAAGAGCTGACAAATATTTTTAAAAGTGGCTAGTTATATAGGAGAAATGCCAGAGAATAAAAAAGGAAGAAGGTAATCAGTATGTATCAAACCACTACATTAGTAAGTGCTACTGACCCACGTCCTAAATCATCTTGAAGCCATCTCTGCTAGTACCATCTTAGGATGTATCACCATCATTCTTGCCTGAAGTCCTGCAACAGCCTTCTAATTGGTCTCCACATTTCTGCTCCTGCCCCCTTGGACACATTTTCCACACAACTTCCAAATAGATTTTTGCTTTAAAATTCTTATTTTGCACTTAGACTAAAATTCAAACTCCATTTTATGACCTGCAAGGCCTTGTGTGATTTGGCCCCTTCTGACTACTTCTTTCTTTCCAATCTCTCCCTTAATAGCCTTCTGCCACAGTGGACTTTGAACACACGCAGCTCTTTTTTGCCCTAGGGCCCTTGCACTAGCTGTTTTGTCTGCCTAAAACCCTTTTCACTTCCTTTTCAAATGGCCAGGTCTTCTCATCCTACAGATCCTAACTACCTCCTCTTCAAAGAGGTCTTCAATGGCCCCTCTAGCTAAAATAGAGTCAGGCCCCCCTATAGTTCTCCATCATACCATTACATTTTTGCTTTTTTCATAATACAAACCACTGTATAATTATTTTTCTTTTTCTCTCAGATCCCCAGGTGTCAAAGGTCTTGGGGAACACTGGGTCCTCCGGAGTGATCAGAGCCCAGTGCTGGACATCATGGGATGTAATTTTTTAATTTATTCATTTCTTTTTTTTTTTTTTTTGTCTGTCACACAAGACTGTAAGTTTGATAAGGAGGAGCCCCTTACCTGCTTTGTTCTCCATTGTATGCCCAGCACCTAGCTCAGGGATCTATCATTTAAGAATGCATGAAATTGTAACAGAAAACTAACAGTAGCTTAAGCCAAGAAGGTTTTCTTTTCCCACATAGCAAGAAATCCAGAGACAGGTTCAGTACTCAATGCTGATGTCTCTGCACTTGCCTTTCTCTCTCCCTCAGGGCTGCAAGATGGCTGATGCAGCTCCTGCCATCTCATCCATGTTTAAGGCAGGAAATTAGGGAGATGAGGACAGGCTGTATCAGTTGCATCTGTCCCGTTTTATAAAGAAACAGAAGCTTTCCCAAAAGTTTCCCCATCAGAGTTCTACTTTTATCTCACAGGCCAAAACTAACACACAGGGCCGTCCATAGCTGCAAGGGAGAGTGTGTGTTGGGCTTTGCAGCCTCTATAGTGAAGAGCAGCAAGGAAGCAGAATATTCAGAATGGCTTTGAGGTAGCTGATCAACAGTGTCTTGCAAGGGGACTATGTGAAGATGTGTATACATGAGGTCAAGAGTTTGGGAAGATGGGAAATAGCTGGACAGATGGATTGAGGCCAGATTGCAGAGGATCATAAAGACTTCAATTCTATATTCTCACTTCTTTTTTTTTTTCTTTTCTTGAGAGAGAACCTCACTGTGTCACCCAGGCTGGAGTGCAGTGGCGTGATCTCGGCTCACTGCATCCTCCGCCTCCTGGGCTCAAGCGATTCTCCTGCCTCAGCCTCCCAAGTAGCTGGGATTACAGGTACATGCCACCATGCCCAGCTAATTTTTGTCTTTTTAGTAGAGACAGGGTTTTCACCATGTTGGCCAGGCTGGTCTTGAACTCCTGGCCTCAAATGATCCACCCGCCTCAGCCTCCCAAAGTGCTGGGATTACAGGCATGAGCCACCACACCCGGCCTATTCTCACTTCTGAGCCAAGCACATGAGCTAGTGCTCAGGAGCACTAGCAGCCTCCCCTCATGATGTCTCCTGCTTTCCCCATCTCTCCTCTCTCCCACTCTGAAAACCCAAAACAGTGGAGTATGGTCAAGATGAGGAAGGGAGGAAGCATCTTCAGTCCCCTACCCACAGCGAGGCCATAGCAGGTGACTGGATGATAGTGATAGAGTGAATTAAGAGAAAAACGGATTAGAAGCCAGGAAAATGAAGGAAGTTTATCCTTGTTCTGGACTTAAGGATGAAAAACAGAAGCAATGAGACCAGGATTTCTAATTGTCCATCTGTGGATTAGTGAAGCAATATTTTTTCCTGATTCCCAGTCGTCCTCTTGTCAGTATCTTTCCCAAAATACACTGATGGAAAAACCCTCTGGCCCCGTCTCACTCCTCTCTAGGGCCTGGATTAGAGCATATGGCTAATATTTTAGATTGTAAATTGGAAAGCAGTAACCAGAAGAATACAGATATTAATAAACTCTAAACTGTACTCTAGGTTTAAAGCTCAGGAGCACAGCCTTAAGGCTGCTGCCTCGGCCAGGCGCGTTGACTCACACCTGTAATCCCAGCACTTTGTGGGGCAGAGGCAGGTGGTTCGCTTGAGGTCAGGACTTTGAGAGCCACCTGGCCAACATGGTGAAATACTGTCTCTACTAAAAATACAAAAATTAGCCAAGTATGGTGGCATGTGCCTGTAGTCCCAGCTACTCAGGAGTCTGAGGTACAAGAATCATTTGAACCCAGGAGGCAGAGGTTGCAGTAAGCCAAGATCGCGCCACTGCACTCCAGCCTAGGTGACAGAGAGAGACTCTGTCTCAAAAAAAAAAAAAAAAAAAAAAAAAAAAGCTGCTGCCTCTGCAGATCAACATATATGAGGATGATTTCTCTCTTCCAGAAGCCATCTTCCCGAGGCAAGAATATTCCTTTTGTTTTGTGAGCCTCGCCCAGTAAAATTTGTTCTGGGTGTCCCACAGCACACCACCACATTCTCACGCTCATGTGAGTGTTTAAGGGCCCCGGGTGACTGTATATAAATACAGTGGAAGGCCTGGCTGAGCTCAGGGAGTTAGTTGGTCATCACTTGTTTAAGAAAGACCTCCACAATTACGTTTGGCTTCTCCACTCCTGAGTAATGTTACTTTGATCTTGAGCACAGTAATTAAAGTTTCATAGCATGCCACATTGGTGGGTATATAGTTGATTGAATGCCATGGATCTTGCCTTTGAATTTATATTTCTAACTAGCTCCAGCCTTTTTCTTTAGAAGTAATTTTGTTTCTATGGCAACATTATTCTAGAGGAGTTGGGGACAGACCCAAACAATATCCACAAATGCAAAATCAAGAATCAAACCATGTAAGGTGGAAATGCCAGAGTGGGCTGAAGGTATGGCAAGAATTGGTGTAGGCTATGAAGAGCTATTGCATAATCAAACTTCAGGTAAAAAGACCTCCTCTCTCCTTGGCAATGAATTAATTAGACCCTCATCGAAAAGTCTTTCTTTTTTTTTTTTTTTGAGATGGAGTCTCACTGACTTGCCCAGGCTGGAGTGCAGTGGTGTGATCTCAGTTCACTGCAACCTCCGCCTCTTCGGTTCAAACGATTCTCCTGCCTCAGCCTCTCAAGTAGCTGGGACTACAGGCGTGCACCACCATACCCAGCTAATTTTTTTGTATTTTTAGTAGAGATGGGGTTTCACCATGTTGGCCAGGCTAGTCTTGAACTCCTGACCTCAAGTGATCTGCCCACCTCGGCCTCCCGAAGTGCTGGGATTACAAGCATGAGCCACCGTGCCCAGCCAAAAAAGTCGTTTCAAGAGTGGGCTCAAACCCCAGCCTCTTCTCATATCCTGCCTCTTGCTCCCTTTTGGGTTCCTTACCCTCCAGAAGCACTGGAATTATTGCTGGTTGCCCTGGCAGCCTCCCCACCGCCCCTCCTTCATGCCTTCACTCACACTGCTCCCATACCTACAATCCCCAGTCCCTTTAGAGTCCAGCTCAAAAGTCTTTGAATTCTTCCTTGGTCCCTTCAGGAACACTCCTTTTTCTCTATGATTTATAATCCCCACCCCACACCCATAGCATAAAGGATGTGTGCACCATAGATGCTCAGTTGTATTAATGTAGGTTGGCTGGAATTTTAAAAAATAAGAGCTATTGATAGCTAATATTTCTTGAGCACTCACCACGTCCCAGGAACTGTGCAAACTTGTTACATGGACTACGTTATGTATTCTACACAGCCCTATGAGGTGTTCACTAGCACTGTCATCTCTACCCCATGTACGGATGAACTGGGGCAGCTTGGGGAGGCTGGTTAGCATGCTCCAGGCTATGCAGATGATCCATGACAGAGTCAGAATTTGAGCCCATGCTCTTATCCACTCTGCAGTACAACACTAAATGCTCAGTTCAATGGCTGGTTTCCCTGGCTGGCAAGAAAGGAAATAAGGCAGGGTGTGAATCTACCAGTGAGTACGCTGGGTGGGTGTTCCCTCATCCCTGTATAATTTACTCCATGGCTCAGCCAGAGTGGCAGTGAGATAATCTCTGTGTCCCTAGGGTATGTGCTGCTGCCTGGAATTTAGATGAACAAACTCCATGAGATCAAAACTCCAGAAGCAGCATAGATACCCAGCAGCAACCTATTTGCCGCTTCTCAAATTAGCAGCCTTTGTTTTCTCTCATATAGTAAAACTCAGCTAAAATAAATTCATATGCCACCAATACAAACACAAGTCTATTGCCCCTTCTTACATAATGTCTATGACATACTTCTGAATATATAATGTATGTTTGTGATCCTGTTGTCTCTGCTTACTTTTTAGAACCCTTTCTTAGGGGCTAGCAGATTGTGGATTCACACCAGGGTGTCTGCTGGTGTGAGCAGAATGTGTCTTATGAGGGCGGCCCTAAACTGGAGGCAGAGCCCAAGAAAGCCTTGATCATTCTAAGAATCAAAAGGAAGATTCAGCACTTGGATGTATCTGCAAAGGCTCCGTGGAGGAAGTGGACTTACAGGAGTTGATTTAATTATTAGGAGAAGAGGCTTCTTGGTCATTAGAGAACACTACCCTTGCCTCCTTCCCTCTCTCAGAGGACCAGGTGTCCCACCTTCCATCCAAACCTCATTCTGTCACCTGTGCTTGGGGCCAGGTCTCTCACTTCCTCAGGAATTTCATTCTACCATCTACTCTGTCCTTGTTATTTCAGTCTCTCCCTGGTCTCTGCCTCCTCCTTCTCAACATAAATTCATGCTCACTTCTCTTTAATAAGAACAACAAAAAACATCTTCCTTCAATCTAATCTTGCTTTCCAGGTACATCTCAGCTCTCTCATTACCTCTATAAATTGTCTTACAAATGACTTTACACAGAGTGTCTACATCCTTCCCCCTCATTTCCTCCACTCATTGACATTTACTTTCTCTGAAATTGATCATCATGAAGTCCAGCATAGTTGGCCTTTATCAGGCTGAACACCTTCTCTGTACTGTTCAATACTGAGACCTCTCCTTCTCCCTGGTATTATTCCTTTGGTACCTGTGACCTGCCATTCTCCAGGTGCACCTGCCTCAGACTACCTCCCCACTTCTTTCAAAGGCACATCTCTCCATGCCCAGCCCTAAATGTTGGTGTCCCCAGGACGGGGTTCTCTACCCTCTTCTGGCTGCATCATGTCATTTCGCCCACTCCCAACAGCAGATCATCCATGACCATGAAAATCATGCACTTGGGTTCTGTGACCAACCGTGACCTATTGACTCCTAAGTATTTATTTACAGCCCATGTCTCTTAATTTTTTTCTTCATCTCATCTTCTTTCAAAATGTCACCCTCAGGCGTGCGGAAATAAGAAATGGGTTCACTGCTGAGACATACACTGAACAATTCCTCTTTGATACAAAAACGTAACAAAAATTCTGGGGTTTTCTTTTCAGACAGAGTCTCACTCTGTAGCGCAGGCCAGAGTGCAGTGGCGCAATCTAGGCTCACTGCAACCTCTGCCTCCCAGGTTCAAGTGATTCTGGTGATTCTCGTGCCTCAGCCTCCTGAGTGGCTGGGATTACAGGCATGTGTGCCACCACACCTGGCTAATTTTTGTATTTCTAGTAGAGACGGGACTTTACCGTGTTGGCCAGGCTGGTCTCGAACTCCTGGCATCAAGCAATCTGCCCGATTAGGCCTCCCAAAATGCTGGGATTACAGGCGTGAGCCACTGCTCCTGACCTAAACATAACAAAAGTTGTAAAAGTGCCATTTGCAAGGGCTTCTAAGGAATGGATAAGATCCATCCTCTTTTTGAGGTCTTTTTCTAGTAGGAACAGAGACAGGGTCAGGGAAATATTAATTTCTTCTTCAAGTTACACATACTTCACAGTGAATAAATCTCAACTATTTAATTTACCAGCCCCAATTAGACGTGGTTTTCTTGAGTGCTGATATTTAGTATTATTTATTTTTGTAGTCTCACTTCCCAGCTGAGTACCAGTATATAGTGAAAGCTTGGTGTATGACTGTGGGATGGATAAATGAATGAATGTGTTTCCCAATTCGTGAAATTGCTGAAAGAAAGGTGAGGAATGAGGATGGAGAGGGGTGTCCTGACTGTGGCACCAGCCTGGTACCTGCTTAGGATGCCAACAGGAAGTTGGCACATGAAGAAAAGTACAAAAATGCAGAAATAAATCCAGATGCTCAAGATGCGTATATCCAGTGACCTACTTGACATATTCATACAAGGAATTTGCAGATACCTCAAACAGCACGTCCAAAACTGAACTCTCACTGCACACTTTTCCACCCTCCTTTCCATGCCTCCATCTTCCCCATATCTCTAAATAGCACTACCATTCACCTACGTGCCCAAATCAAAACACAAAATCACCCTGAATAGACAGACATCTTCCTTGTTAGCTGGACAGCCCTCAGGCATCATCTTTCTCCCCTACGTGACTATCATCTGAGCTCAGAATAGTCCTCTGGGCAACAGTGTCATCCCCTTCCTTGGGAACCTCACATTTGCACTTGATCGGGCAGCCAGCTGTTGCCTGTTTCCCCCTAACTTCTCTTATGTAAAGTGGAGGGATGGGTGGGAAAGAGTGAGGAAGTCTCCTGGAGCACAAACCTACGGTGCCTCTAGCCCTGCCTGGCCAGAAGTGAGAACTTGGGAGGCCACATGCATTTTGCTGACCCTTGCCTATAATTCCTCCCTATTAACCAGGCTTTGGCCTGCACCTCGTTGTTTGTGGTGTTTGGCCCACCCTCTGGCTTAACACATTCATGATTCCCTCTCATGTTCATTCATTTCACATGTATTGAACCTCTCCTGTATGCCAAGCGCGGTCCTAGGCAATTCCATTTATAAGCGAACAAAACAAAGATTCTTACCCTTGTAGAGCAGGGGATATAGATAACAAATAATAGACATGTAAATTTTAATAGTATATTATATTATATCTTAGAAAGTAGTAAGTGCAATGGCAAAATTTAAAAGTAGACCAAAGAGAATGGGCAGTGTTTGGGAGGTCAGTATGGAGACAGTGGTGTGCAGTTCTTGCTGGTGTGGCCGGGGAAGCCCTCCTGGAGAAGCAAGACTTGAAAATAGTGAGGGGTTGGCCAGATGCAACCTGGGGAAAGCCCATCCTAGGTGGCGCAAAGGCTGTCGGACAGGGTGGGCCTGTGTGGTCGAGGAATTTAGAGGTCAGAGGGGCTGAAACAGAGAGCTCAGGGGAAGTACAGAGAGGTGACAGGAGTGGGCAGGTCTAGTAAGTACTTAGAAGTCACTTCAGAGGCTTTGACTTTTCTTCTGCATAAAATGGAGAAGGCCATTGTAGGATTTCAAGCAGAGCAGTGACAAAATCAAACTGAACTGTTGCAAGAATCCCTCTGGCGGCTCTTTTGATCATATACTGTAAAGGGGTTGGGGTTGGGGCTGGCAGACGAGGTCAGAAGCAGATGGCGGGTTAGGAGTTTCCTGCAGTCAAGCAGACAAGAGGTGATGGTCACTTGGACTTGGATGGTGTCACTGAAGTAGTGAGAAGTGGTCAGAGTCTGTGATATTTTGAAGGCAGACCCAACAGGATTTCCCGGTGGACTGTACATGAAAGAAAGAGAGAAATCAAGATGCCACCAAGATTCTTGGATTGAGCAGCTAGAAGAATGGCTTTGCTACTAACTGAGATGCGAAAGATCTTGGCTGGTGGAGCAGATCTGGGGTTCCAGGAGCTGTTCTTCATTCTCTGTCTCCCAATCATGAGCAAGACAGAGATTCCACCTCCAAAGTGTCTCTTGAATCTTATTGTCTCTCTCCATCACTCTACCCAACGCTGGGGGACTAATAACCACCATCATGCTTCACCCGGACTCTTGAGATGGTCTCCTGCTTCCTACCCTGGTCTTTTCTAATCCGTTCTCAATGCCTGATGTTCCATCATGCATTAGACAGTCTGAAGCAGATTCATCTTTATAGTAGAAGCTGTCACTTTCTTGCTTAACATCTTTTCATGGTTTCCTGCTGCATCAGACTCCTCTCACTGGGACTCGAGCTCTCTGTATCATCTGATGCCCACTTCCTACTCCATGCTCATTCTTTGCTACACCCCTCCTTGCTGCAGATACAGTGGATCTTTCTATTTCTCAAACACACCATGCTCTTTGGCATCTTAGGGCTCCTGCTTATCTTGCCCTCTCCACCTGGAATGCTCTTCCTCCCACTCTGCATGGGCACGGCTGAATCTTTCATATCCTCTGGGTCTCTGCTTAAATGGTGCCTAGTCAGGGAGGCCCTCCTCACCCAACCTATCAGAGGGACCCTCACTCTATTATTCTCTACCACAACATCTTTTACAGCATTTTCACACTAGTAATTGTATATGCACACGTTTTATTTGTTGTTCTGTTGGTTGCTCTCCCACCAAACTATAAGCTCATTGAGGCCAAGAACTGTGCCTGCTTTGTTTACCACTATATCCACAGCATTAAGCACAATGAGCAGCTATGGATGCCCCTAAAAATGTGTTGCATAAATGAATGAATGAATATTAACTGTAATGCACTCTATAGTTCAAATACAATAAAGACAGTTACTCTCAGAATAACATTCATACCCCTCAACACAGCCACACCCTCCCTGGATGATTGGGCTACAGGGCCTCCTCCTCCTCTCTCACCTATCCATCCTTCCACTACACTCACCCACTTGTTATTTGGGGAAGAGACTGTGGTCGTCCTTGCTGTGGACGTTGTGCAGGCTGCTTCCTCCATCTGGAGCTCTCCCACACCTCACTTGACGTGACTTAGACATCTCTTCTGAAAGGTCTTCTCTGAACCCCGCGCCTATGAACCCACAGAATAAGCTGAATGTCTGCTCATGTTTTCATTACCTGCCTACCTTCCACCCCACCCAATAGGTAAGCAACTTAAATACAGGTAGTGGGCCTTGAGTCTTGTTCACTGTAGCATCTCAAGCACGAGCACAGTACTCAGCACAAAACAGATGCTCAAAAAAAGTCATTAAAAGAATGAACAAGCAGATAAATGAACACTAACAATATATTTCTAGGGAGAGAGTCTAAGAGTAAATAAATGGGCTGCATTAATATGTAGACTTAACACTTGAATTTAACATAATAATTTGCATGTTGACAATTACATATAAAAATCCTTTGAAAATTGTTAGAATCCTGGCTGGGTGCAGTAACTCATGCCTGTAATCCCAGCACTTTGGGAGGCCTAGGTGAGTGGATCACCTGAGGTCAGGAGTTCAAGACCAGCCTGGCCAACATGGTAAAACCCCATCTCTACTAAATATACAAAAATTAGCCGAGTGTGGTGGCACATGCCTGTAATCCCAGTTACTCAGGAGGCTGAGGCAAGAGAATTGGTTGAACCCAGGAGGCAGAGGTTGCAGTGAGCCGAGATCACACCACTGCACTCCAACCTGGGCAGCAGAGCAATGCTTCATCTCAAAATTTATTTATTAAGAGATGAAGCAGAGCAATGCTTCATCAATAAATAAATAAATAAATAACAAGGATTCCCTATTTAATAAATGGTGCTGGGAAAACTGGCTAGCCATATGTAGAAAGCTGAAACTGGATCCCTTCCTTACACCTTATACAAAAATTAATTCAAGATGGATTAAAGACTTACATGTTAGATCTAAAACCATAAAAACCCTAGAAGAAAGCCTAGGCAATACCATTCAGGACATAGGCATGGGCAAGGACTTCATGTCTAAAACACCAAAAGCAATGGCAACAAAAGCCAAAATTGACAAATGGGATCTAATTAAACTAAAGAGCTTCTGCACAGCAAAAGAAACTACCATCAGAGTGAACAGGCAACCTACAGAATGGGAGAAAATTTTTGCAACCTACTCATCTGACAAAGGGCTAATATCCAGAATCTACAATGAACTCAAACAAATTTACAAGAAAAAAACAAACAACCCCATCAAAAAGTGGGCGAAGGACATGAACAGACACTTCTCAAAAGAAGACATATATGCAGCCAAAAAACACATGCAAAAATGCTCATCATCACTGGCCATCAGAGAAATGCAAATCAAAACCACAATGAGATACCACCTCACACCAGTTAGAATGGCGATCATTAAAAAAGCAGGAAACAACAGGTGCTGGAGAGGATGTGGAGAAATAGAAACACTTTTACACTGTTGGTGGGACTGTAAACTAGTTCAACCATTGTGGAAGTCAGTGTGGCGATTCCTCAGGGATCTAGAACTAGAAATACCATTTGACCCAGCAATCCCATTACTGGGTATATACCCAAAGGACTATAAATCATGCTGCTATAAAGACACATGCACACATATGTTTATTGCGGCACTATTCACAATAGCAAAGAGTTGGAACCAACCCAAATGTCCAACAACGATAGACTGGATTAAGAAAATGTGGCACATATACACCATGGAATACTATGCAGCCATAAAAAATGATGAGTTCATGTCCTTTGTAGGGACATGGATGAAACTGGAAACCATCATTCTCAGTAAACTATCACAAGGACAAAAAACCAAACACCGCATGTTCTCACTCATAGGTGGGAATTGAACAATGAGAACTCATGGACACAGGAAGGGGAACATCACACTCCAGGGACCGTTGTGGGGTGGGGGGAGGGGGGAGGGACAGCATTAGGAGATATACCTAATGCTAAATGACGAGTTAATGGTGCAGGAACCAACATGGCACATGGATACATATGTAACAAACCTGCACATTGTGCACATGTACCCTAAAACCCTAAAGTATAATAAAAAAAAAAGAATAAATAAATAAATAAAAATAATAAAATAAAATTGTTAGAATCCTTAAGTAAGTTGCACTCTTTCTTAACCTTGGATATGGTTTATATCATCACTTTGCTTTCAAAACCCTTTAACTCAGCTCAGACCAAATTACCTGAAAACCATCATTGATGGTTTTCCTTTCTGTAAATATGCCACATGGAAGAGGAAACATTTGTTTAAGTTCAGAAAATCAAGAAACTTGCCCAAGATCAGAGAGCAGGCATCCAAAATTAAGTCAGACTCCAAGCCAGTGCTCATTTGATGTGACTAGTATTTTCAAAAAAAATTTCTTTTTTTTTTTGAGGTGGAGTTTCACTTCCATTGCCCAGGCTGGAGTGCAATGGCGCAACCTCAGCTCACCACAGCCTCCACTTCCTGGGTTCAAGTGATTCTCCTGCCTCAGCCTCCTGAGTAGCTGGGATTATAGGCATGTGCTACCACACCCAGCTAATTTTTTGTATTTTTAGTAGAGACAGGGTTTCTTCTCCATGTTGGTCAGGCTGGTCTCGAACTCCCAACCTCAGGTGATCTGCCTGCCTCAGCCTCCCAAAGTGCTGGGATTACAGGCATGAGCCACTGCCCCTGGCTTCAAAATTTTCTTTTACCTTAGTCCCCAGTCAGAAATACATTTTACATTCAACCCAGGACAAACCCACACACATACACACACATACCCCTCAAACATTTCACAAAATAATATTTATCATTGCTACTAATGTAAAATAAAAGCAGAGCAAAGCTAATATCACATATTATTTTATTGATATTTATATAGATTATAAAAATCCAAAATAACACAAAACAGAAATGTCGACACGATTTTTATGTAGTGGACAGATATGCTAAAGCCTTTATAAATTCATTCTGTGGAATACCTGAGGCAATAAGTACAACTGATACATTGTTCAACCTAGTTTTTTTCTTTTTAAAATCGAGTCAGAGTTCAAATCCTAAAAATTCACACAAATAGGCTGTAGCAATTGTTAACAATAGTAATATACCAGTTATGATAGTAGCACTGAAATTTTTCTTCAATCTTAATCCACATAATATACATTATGTCTTTTAATCATTCTTCAGTATAAGAATTAAAGACAGGCCAGGCGCGGTGGGGCACGCCTGTAATCCCTGCACTTTGGAAGGCCGAGGCGGGTGGATCACTTAAGCCCAGGAGTTCAAGTCCAGCTTGGGCAACATGGCAACCCTCATCTCTACAAAAAATACAAAAATTAGACAGGCATGGTGGTCCCAGCTACTTGGGAGGCCAAGGTGGGAGGATCACTTGAGCCTAGGAAGTCGAAGCTGCAGTGAACTGAGATCATGCCACTGCACTCCAGCCTGGGTGACAAAATGAGACCCTGTCTCAAAAAACAATAATAAATTTTTAAAAAGAATTAAATACAGTCAGTTATTCTCTTCTTTGTTCACCAGGTTTAATTCAATTATTGATTCAGAGATTTGAAAAGAAAATAGATCTTTTATTGAAATGCTTTTCTTTCAAGCTTCATATTTTCTTCCGAAAAGTAATCATTGTGACTTTGAAAGAAAAATGAGATGTAGCAATATCTCTAATTTTATTTCTCAAACTGATTTTATAATGTTCTCTTCTATGTGTTGCAACAATGTTGGGAACATACAGCAGCATAATTATGACCTTTATAAGGACAATTTTAAGACTTAGGAATGAACATCCCTTCAGTGGAATACTGGTGCCTCTGGGATTATTTGATCCTATAGGGATATGTGCCTTTGATTTTGACTAGGCTATTTTAAAACTCTGTAGAAATAAAAGTCAACATATGGAAAACTGATAGCAATGTGAATAATTCTTGCATACAGATATAAACATAAATTCTGCTCAGTGGAGTTTCAGTTGACGAATTGGAACAAGAGGATTAATTTCCCAGATGGCTTTTCCATTTACATGCCTGGTACTTTGTCAAGGATAGCTAGCAGGCTGGGCTCAGCTGGTACTATTGACCAGAGAATCTATATGTGGTCTCTTATGTAGCTTGGGGTTTTCAGAACACAGCAGCTGTGTCCTAGGAAGAGCCTTTGGACCAAGTATTCCAAAAGCCCAAAGCAGAAGCTGCAAGGCTAATTTTCACCAAGCCTTGGAAGTCACGCATCCTCACTCCCACCACATTTTATTGGTTACAAGAGAGTCATTAAAGCCAGCCTAGATTCAAGTGGAGAGGAATTAGACCCCATCTCTCAATGGGAGGAATGTATGATACTTACAGCCACCTTTTAAAATTGCTGCCTTTTAGAATCCTTAAATGTGTTTAACATATTAAAGTGTATCATACAGCTGAGTGCAGGGGCTCGCACCTGTAATCCCAGCAATTTGGGAGGCTGAAGCAGAATGATTGCTTGATGCCAGGAGTTCAAGACCAGTCTGGCATAGTGAATTTCTGTCTTCATGAAAAATTTTTTAATGGTTTTTGTTTTTAGGACAGAGTCTTCCTCTGTCACCCAGGCTGGAGTGTAATGGCATGATCTTGGCTCACTGCAACCTCTGCCTCCTCCTGGGTTCAAGCAATTCTCGTGCCTCAGCCTCCTGAGCAGCTGGGATTACAGGTGTGCACCACCACACCCAGCTAATTTTTGTATTTTTAGTAGAGATGGTTTTGCCTTGTTAACCAGGCTGGTCTCGAATTCCTGGCCTCAAGAGATCCACCCACCTCGGCCTTCGAAAGTGTTGGGATTACAGGCATAAGCCACTGCACCCAGATTAAAATTTTTTTTTGAGACGGAGTCTCGCTCTGTCCCAGGCTGGAGTGGAGTGGCCCGATCTTGGCTCCCAAGCAGCTGGGATTACAGGTGCCTGCCACCACGCCTGGCAAATTTTTGTATTTTTAGTAGAAACGGGGTTTCACCATGTTGGCCAGGCTGGTCTCGAACTCCTGACCTCGTGATCCATCCGCCTTGGCCTCCCAAAATGCTGGGATTACAGGCATGAGCCACCACACCCGGCCAAAATTTTTTTTTTAATTAAAAAAATATATTAGCTGAGCATGGTGGTGTGCACCTGTATTTCCAGTTATGCCTGAGCCCAGGAGTTTGAGGCTGCAGTGAGCTTTGATAGCAGCACTGAACTCCAGCCCAGGTAACAGAGCAAGACCCTTGTCTTAAAAAAAAAAAAAAAAAAAAAGGAAAATAATGCCCCCAAATCAGCTAAATGTGCACTTTTACTATCCAAATGCCATGTTCAAAAATATTTGCCAGATGAGATAGTTTTTCAGTTTAACAAAATCTAAATCTTATTTTTGAGTATTTTTCCTCGTGGTAACCAGGACTTTGACGATGTGTGGTAAGTGGATATGTCAGCTCCAATATCTGAACAAAATATTTCTACAAGCTTTGCCCACTGGCATCTCATTTGATTTCAATAAATCCATGAAGTTCAGTAAAATTTCTTCAGGTGCCAAAGCCTTATGATGAATAAACCAGGGCTGTTAGTAGTTGTTTTTTAACAATATTTATTAATTCCGCCAGATTTTCTGGTTGTATTTGTTGTCCACACTCATAATTCCTTTATGTTTTTTTCATTTTAAATAATATTCAATGTATGGCAATTCCTCAAAGAACTAAAGACAGAACTACCATTGGACCCAGCAATCCCATTACTGGCTATATACCCAAAGGAATACAAATCATTCTACCATAAAGACATATGCACACGAATGTTCATTGCAGCACTATTCACAATAGCAAACACATGGAATCAACTTAAATGCACGTCCATGACAGACTAGATAAGGAAAATGTGGGACATGTACACCATGGAAGACTATGCAGCTATAAAATAAAATGAGATCATGCCTTTTGCTGGAACATAGATGGAGCTGGAGGCCATTATTCTTGGCAAATTAACAAAGGAACAGAAAACCAAATACCACATATTCTCACTTACAATGGGGAGCTAAATGATAAGAGCTTATGAACACAAAGAAGGAAACAACAGACACTGGGGTCTACTTGAGGGGAGAGGGTGGGAGGTGGGAAAGGAGCAGAAAATGTAACTATCGGGCACTGGGCTTCATACCCGGGTGGTGAAATAACATGTACAACAAACCCCCGTGACACGTGTTTACCTACGTAACAAACCTGCACATGTACCCACAAACCTAAAATAAAAGTTAAACATTTTTTTAAAAAATGTTCAATAAACAATATACTTTTCCAACTAGGAGATTATATCTAATCCAGTTGAGGGTAAAATAAAATTTAAGGCCGGGTACAGTGGCTCATGCCTGTAACCCCAGCACTTCGGGAGGCCGAGGCAGGCGGATCACCTGAGGTCAGGAGTTCGAGACTAGCCTGGCCAACGTGGTGAAACCTCATCTCTACTAAAAACACACAAAAAATTAGCCACGCATGGTGGTGCGCACCTGTAATCCCAGCTAGTCAGGAGGCTGAGGCACAAGAATCGCTTGAACCCGGGAGGCAGAGGTTGCAGTGAGCCAAGATCGCACCATTGCACTCCAGCCTGGGCGACAAGAGTGAAACTCCATCTCAAAATAAAATAAAGTAAAATAAAATTTAAACTACACAACGAATTCTCCATAAAAATTGTCTTGTCAGTCATATCTGCTCTGACTAAAACTGTTGGCAACTTACAATATCAGTGCTTTCATTAAGTTGAATCACAAAATCTGTACCATACTGTCATTGCATTCAAAAACATTGCCTCTTATTGTTCTGTGATAGTATAGATTTGATGAGATATTATGGGATACTAAAAGGTATAATTTCTAATTTTTCAGCTGGTTTATCATTTTATCATAAAAAATTCTATGTACCATCTCACCATTCTGGAAGAATAATTTTTGACACCTGTATGACCCA
Organism: Nomascus leucogenys; assembly: GCF_006542625.1. NCBI lineage: Eukaryota > Metazoa > Chordata > Mammalia > Primates > Hylobatidae > Nomascus > Nomascus leucogenys. Next base: position 20,868,058 of record NC_044403.1, read on the forward strand.
TTTTCTGTTTTGCCCCTAATACACTACTAAATAGGTGATTATACAGCTCTTTCATTAATAGTAGTTGACAACTTATAAATTATTAATAATCATATGTATTTTTCCTTTGGAAACATTTCTTTGACTTATTGACAAGATATTATGTTGTATTTCCAGTATGCTTTTCATTTTGAAGGTCCTAAGCTTTCAATTATAAAAAATTTTTTATAAATAATATATTGAGCCTGTCATTTTTGTTAAGCCTTGCATATTTTATAAAATCACATTTAAATAATCTTCATTATCAGGTCTTCCATGTACTTTTTCCTTTTTAGAATGCAACTCAAATAAACTAAAAAATAGTGTTCTCTTTCGGGTTTTGGCGGAGGCAGTTTGAGACAGGGTCTCACTCTGTCACCCAGGCTGGAGTGCAGTGGCGCCATCTCAGCTCGCTGCAGCTTCAACCTCCTGGGCCCACGTGATCCTCCCGCCTCAGCCTCCTGAGTAGCTAGGACTACAGGTGTGCACCACCATGCCTAATATTTGTATTTTTTGTAGAGATGAGTTTTGCCATGTTGCCCAGTCTGGTCTTGAACTCCTGGGCTCAAGCAATCTGCCAGCCTCAGCCTCCCAAAGTGCTGGGATTACAGGAGTGAGCCACCATGCCTAGCTTAGCCCAAAAAATGTTATTAGAGCCAACATTTTTCTCAGTATTGTCAGATTTATACTTCCAGATGCACAACAAATTCTTCAGAAAAATTGTCTTGTCAGTCATATCTAGTCTGACTAAAAGTATTGGCAATTTGCAACATCAGTGTTGTGATTTAATTGAATCAAAAAATCTGTACCAGACTGTAATTGCATTAAAAAACATTGCCTCTTATTATTCTGTAATAGTACACGTGTCAACAAGCTGAACTTGAATATACCTCTATATTTTTACATCATCTGCTCTCTTCTAATAATAAAGCAGCTCTGTAAAACAGAATGTATACTAGTTCAATTAAAGTGTTATAATAGCTACAAACTGAAAAAAAAAGTAGAATAACTTCCATTCCAAAAAATATCCTGACATTCTTAAGTGATACTCAGTTGAGAGTCTTGACAATTTGCTGATCAATTCCTATGGCACTTCACAACTAATTCCACATTATATCAATATAAAATTAAACTGTACAATGTTCACATCCTGATATAAAATTGATCAAACTAGGCATCAAATACCAGAAAACCGAATAAGATGCCCAGGGCCAGCTATATAATTTCTGGAGCCAAATGCAAAACAAAAATACACGGCCCAGGCTGGGTGCCATGGCTCACACCTGTAATCCCAGCACTTTGGGAGGCTGAAGTGGGTGGAGTACTTGAGGTCAGGAGTTCAAGACCAGCCTGGCCAACATGGTGAAACCCCATCTCTACTAAAAATACAAAAATTAGCTGGGTGTGGTGACACATGCCTGTAATCCCAGCTACTCAGGAGACTGAGGCATGAGAATCGCTTGAACCCAAGAGACAGAGGTTGCAGTGAGCCGAGATCATGCCACTGCACTCCAGCCTGGGAAACAGAAGTAGACTCCATCTCAAGAAAAAAAGAAAAAGGGAAGAAAGAAAGAAAGAAAAAAGAAAAAAAAAAAAAAAAGAAAGAAAGAAAGAAAGAAGGAGGAAGGAGAAGGAGGAAGGCAGGAAGGCAGGAAGGCAGAAGGCAGGAAGGCAGGAAGGCAGGCAGGCAGGCAGGCAGGCAGGCAGGCAGGCAGGCAGGCAGGCAAGGCAAGCAAGGCAAGGAAAAAGCAAGGCAAAGGCAAGGCAAGAAGGCAAGGCAAGGGAAAAGAAAAGAAAGAAGGAAGGAAGGAGAAAGAAAGAAAGGGAGAAGAAGAAAAGGAGGAAAAAGGAAGGAAGGAAGGAGAAGGAAGGAAGGAAAAAGAAAGAAAAAGAAGGAAAGAGAGAGAAGAAAGAAGGAAGGAAAGAAGGAAGGAAGGAAGGAAGGAAGGAAGGGAAGGAAGGAAGGAAGGAAGGAAGGAAGGAAGGAAGGAAGGAAGGAAGGAAAGAAAGAAAGAAAGAAAGAAAGAAAGAAAGAAAGAAAGAAAGAAAGAAAGAAAGAAAGAAAAAGAAAGAAATGAAGGAAAGAAAGAAAATATGCAGCCCTGCTTGGAAATGAACAAGTCAATTCCCTGTTTCTAAGGGCCCACTGTCCCAACCCATGGCAGAAAGGTGAGCCCAGGTGAGGGGCAGCAGTAATCACAGAGCAGAAGCACAAATGGGGAGGCTAGCTGGGCAACCCAGGACACCACATGGTGGCATAGAGTGGGTAGCCAAGAACCTGTCTCAGGAAGGAGGGGAGGCCATGGAAGGCAGGGTGGGGTGTGAGTCAAGACTCAAGCCTCAGCGCATGCTTCTGTGTCCCACCCCACTTCACTTACCAAACACAAATTCAAAGATGCAAGTATTAACAATTTCAATATGGCAACCACGGAGTATCCAATTCCAAGCACAGGGCCCTTCTGAATGGGGTTCCTCATGCAACTGCACTGGTTACACCCTCATGAAGCCAGACCTGGAGATGCCAGTGAGCAAAAGAACAAATGGGCCACTCCTGACTGATGCATTCCGTCCTACACAGCCTGTCCTCACACGGCCAGTCATGATAGCTGCAGAATGAAGAATATGTGATGTGCTTTCATATTCTTTTTGTGTGTGTGTGCCGGTCAAATCATGCTTAAAGGCTCACCTGTCTCCAAAAGCCTGTCCTTATAAGGTGGGGAAGAGTCAGGAAAGGCTGCCTGGTACAACAGCAAGAATATGGCCAGGAGACAACAAACCTTGGCTGTCATCTTCCACATTCCATATGGTAAGCACATCCCTTCATCCCTGGGCCTCTGCTTCCTTATTATTAAATTCCCCGTGTTGTAACATTGGCTTCCTTATTATTAACCATTAATAGCAGTTAGGCTAGGTAACCTTTAACATTCCCTCCAGCTCTGTTTCTGTGAGAAGGAAACAACATAAATAGGTGTTTGACATAAGATGTTTGGTGTCCTGACTGTTTTATTTCATTTTTATTGGACTCATTGTAATCAGTGTATTTAGATTAATCAAAGCCATATATGAGCTGTTTGTTCGGATGTTATTGTGGCATAGAAGCCAAAAGAAATGAGCTGTGAGTAATTCGGATGTGTGTAGGCAAAAAGGCCCCTCATATCCTTAAGGCCTAGCTGCAGATGGGTTAATTCTATAACGCTGGATTTTAAAATAAGAATAATTAATACCTGGGACACATCCTTTTATCTAAGGTACTTAAAGGGCTTTGTGGTCATTAACCCATAAATCCACTGGTCTCAAGCCATCAGGAGCTCAAGAGGAATCTCCTTAGAAGACAAGCACACCAGAAGCTAAAACATCACCAGGAGGAGGAATGACAACCATGACTAACCAGCAGGAAGGGGGTGGGAGGTGCAGGATCAACAAAATAGTACTCCTGGAAGAATTAAATGAAAAATCCTCCTGCAGTTCTGCTGACAGCAGTTTAACCACTCACTATGCTCTTTGAGTGGATGCTCACAGATGTCACATTTCATCACCTGAAAAATCCCTTTACCCTTAACATAAACATTAGCCTTCACAGCTTCGGAAAGACTGCTATTACACCCAAAGCAGGTAAAGGGGAGCTTAAGGTGTAACTGAATGTAAGAAAATTCTATCATCCCTAGAATTTTCTTCTTTCATAGGAGAAAATGGCTTTTTGAAGTTAAGGAACTCTAAAGATAGAACACCACTTCAGAATGATTTTATCAAGGGTTTGTTAAGTCTCTCACTTATTTGCAGGTGTTTTCCATTAATACACATCTGTTGAAAAACCACACCACTAAAAATGACCTTCTGAAAGATCTGGAATTTTATCTTTAGAATCATTCCATTAATTGAATTATCCATCACCCAGGAGGTTCTCCACATAGAAGCAGGTACTATGGGGACATAAAATGTGGAACCTGACCTCCAGACAGCTATAAATCCAATCAGGAGATGAGATTAATTCAAATAACATAAATTGAGACACTTCTTATTTATTATTCATTTATTTCAATTCATTATTTCTTAATATGTATTCATAAGTTAACTAATAGGCAGAAAATAGGGTTTCTGTAATTTTGAACAGAACAGACCCCAAGTCTTATAGAGTTCCTGGTGGAAGGTGATCAGCGAGGGCTAGAATGATGAGGGAAGGCAGGAAGAGTCATAGAGGAGATAAGGTGAACAAAATCCTACAGAGAGGGAAAGAATTTGGGTCAAAAATAGGATAAATGGGAATCAAGCACAAGGCAGTTTCGGACAGGGACAGAGGTGAGCAGATGGGAACTTATTTTTTTTGTGAGCCAGTGGGAAAACCAAGGGGGCTAAACCATAGAGCCTGGAGACGTGAAGAAAGTACAGGTGGGTAAGAAAGGTAGAACCAGATCACAAGCACCTTGAAACCAGACACTGGTTTGGGGTCTTCAGCAGTCCTCTGTCAAAATACATATATTCAGAGGCCGGGTGCGGTGGCTCACACCTGTAATCCCAGCCCTTTGGGAGGCAGAGGCAGGCAGATTACTTGAGGTCAGGAGTTCAAGACAAGCCTGGCCAACACGGTAAAACCCCATTTCTACCAAAAATAGAAAAAACTAGCCGGGAATGGTGGCATGCACCTGTAATCCCAGCTACTCGGGAGGCCAAGGCAGGAGAATCGCTTGAACCCAGGAAATGGAGGATGCAGTGAGCTGAGATCATGCCACTGCACTCCAGCCTGGATGACAGAGCAAGACTCCATCTCAAAAAAAAGCAAAAAAAAAAAAAAAAAAAAACCGTATATTCAGGAAGAAAATCAAGGAGTAAATTGGAGGTGGCAGGGGTGCAGTTGGTGGATGTAGGCTGGATACTGTGCTGTGCTGTATTTTGTGTCACCATAGGAGAAAAGGAATATGGTACTCAAGTATCAGCCAGTGACCTTTAATTGTCAGTTCTTTATCTTGGGATAAATTCACAGACTGATTCACAGTTTTGCCTGCCACTGGCCATTTTAATGCCAGTAGTAAGCAAAACCACCCTTCCTTATGGCCCAGTGAAACCCTCATTACCTGTACTTTGTTGAATGGATGCTCTTTTGAATTAAAATCAAGATGTGGGGGCCGGGCAAGGTGGCTCATGCCTGTAATCCCAGCACTTTGGGAGGCCGAGGCGGGCGGATCACGAGGTCAGGAGTCTGAGACCAGCCTGGCCAACATAGTAAAACCCCGTCTCTACTAAAAATACAAAATGTGGTGGCATGCGCCTGTAATCCCAGCTACTCGGGAGGCTGAGGCAGGAGAATTGCTTGAATCCGGGAGGCCAGAAGTTGCAGTGAACCGAGATCCCGCCATTGCACTCCAGCTCGGGTGATGGAGCAAGACACTATCTCAAAAAAAAAAAAAAATCAAGATGTGAGAAAGTCTCCAGAGATGGCTTTTTAGGCAATAGGTCACAAGAAGGACGAGGTATCCTGGTGTAAGTCACCTGAGGGCCTTGTGTAGCTTCCCTGAATGTGTTGCAATAGATTTACACCCACTTTCAGATTTACACCCGCTCCCTAAGGCCAAGGTGCCTCTGGTCAGCAGTAGAATGAAAAAGAATTGTTCTCACCAAGGAAATCTCTGTAGAAAAGTTGCTGGGAAACTGGAATAGGTGTGTCTTTCTGTCCTTCCGGTTCTTTTTATAGATACTGCAGGAACCTCAGTGAGAGCCTACGGTTCTTCCGCCCATTTGGGGAGAGATTAAAGAAGCTGAGGTTGGCTCTTTCTTACTCATTGGCAGTTACAACTTCGCCAGCACTACATCCTAAGCTTCCAGAGTGGACACGGAGAAGGTAAGTTGGAATCGGGTGGCCATGCCTTCAGCTGTAAACCTGGGTCACTCCAGCCATCTGGTCTGGGGATAACTGAAGGGAAGTAGAGCTAAGGGGTATTCAATTGCAATTGATTTTTTTTTTTCAAATGAATATGTGGGATCTTTCAGTCAAGACATGGACTTTCGTACTAAACTGTTCAAAAAGGTATTTAAAGAAAGGGACCATTTTGTACAATTCTTTGATGAACGCACAATAGGTGTTTAATTACAACCTGTTGCATTGGATTGACTTGAATTAACTGAAAGAAGGAACAGTCACTAAAATTACTGGGAAATTTTATTCCCAGTAATTTATCTGCCTGTCTCCTTCAAGCAGGGCATCAGTGTCTAGAACAATCCAATGATCCATTAATGTTGGCAGTCCTTGTTCTGGAGTCTGATATAACTGGATTCCATCAGTCATGCAAACATTCTCATACACGTCCTTTTATGAAAAAGATTTTGTATTAGCTTTCAAAGCCTTGGAAATTAGCATACACAAATGGACATATTATCAAGTGAAGTCTGTTCAGCTTTTCCCAGCAGGATGTAGCCAAGATAGTTTTGAGGGGTTTAGGTTGCCTTTCTCATTTCCTTTACTGACATCCTATGTAAAACTGTTATAAATCTGGGGTAATATGTGTGATGGCATTTCCCATCCCCTTAGACTATGTTTGCATATATCTCTGAATTTCTTCCCCCAGGGAAGCTTAGCATTTAGATAGGTATCAGGAGTCAAACAAAATGTAACTCAGGCTCTCAACAGTGTCCTAGGAACAATCTTGCTAAAGACGTTTATTTCATATGCCCAGGTGTCCTCATTTCAGAATGAGAGAAATTACAGTGCCCAGCATGGACCACCCAATAGGCATTCTTATAGGTATTAGGTTGGTGCGAAAGTAGTTGCGGTTCTTGACGTTACTTTTTTTGTTTGTGTGTTTTTTGTTTTTCGGTTTTTGTTTTCAGACAGGGTCTCACTCGGTTGACCAGGCTGGAGTGCAGTGGTGTGATCTTGGCTCACTGCAACCTCTGCCTCCTGGGTTCAAGCGATTCTCCTGCCTCAGCCTCCGGAGTAGCTGAGATTACAAGTGTGCACCACCACACCCACCTAATTTTTGTATTTTTAGTAGAGATGGGGTTTCATCATGTTGGCTAGGCTGGTCTTGAACTGCTGACCTCAAGTGATCGGCCCTCCTCAGCCTTCCAAAGTGCTGGGATAACAGGAGTGAGCCACCGCGCCCAGCCTTCTTGCCATTACTTTTCATAGCAAAAAGTGCAATTACTTTTGCACCAACCTAAGAGATACAGAGTTGTCATTTTGTCTCATCCTTTTTCCGCAGGGCATCAGAAAACCATTCTGGTGAGGTCCACACCCATAAGTCACCATGTACAAGGACTGCATCGAGTCCACTGGAGACTATTTTCTTCTCTGTGATGCCGAGGGGCCATGGGCCATCATTCTGGAGTCCCTGGCAATACTTGGCATCGTGGTCACAATTCTGCTACTCTTAGCATTTCTCTTCCTCATGCGAAAGATCCAAGACTGCAGCCAGTGGAATGTCCTCCCCACCCAGCTCCTCTTCCTCCTGAGTGTCCTGGGGCTCTTCGGACTCGCTTTTGCCTTCACCACCCAGCTCAATGAACAAACTGCCCCCGTACGCTACTTTCTCTTTGGGGTTCTCTTTGCTCTCTGTTTCTCATGCCTCTTAGCTCATGCCTCCAACCTAGTGAAGCTGGTTCGGGGTTGTGTCTCCTTCTCCTGGACGACGATTCTGTGCATTGCTATTGGTTGCAGTCTGTTGCAGGTCATTATTGCCATTGAGTATGTGACTCTCATCATGACCAGAGGTATGATGTTTGTGAATATGACACCCTGCCAGCTCAATGTGGACTTTGTGGTGCTCCTGGTCTATGTCCTCTTCCTGATGGTCCTCACATTCTTCGTCTCCAAAGCCACCTTCTGTGGCCCGTGTAAGAACTGGAAGCAGCATGGAAGGCTCATCTTTATCACTGTGCTTTTCTCCATCATCATCTGGGTGGTGTGGATCTCCATGCTCCTGAGAGGCAACCCGCAGTTCCAGCGACAGCCCCAGTGGGACGACCCGGTCGTCTGCATCGCCCTGGTCACCAATGCATGGGTTTTCCTGCTGCTGTACATCCTCCCTGAGCTCTGCATTCTCTGCAGATCGTGTAGGCAGGAGTGCCCTTTACAAGGCAATGCCTGCCCCGTCACAGCCTACCAACACAGCTTCCAAGTGGAGAACCAGGAGCTCTCCAGAGGTACTTTCCTGGGGGATTCAGGGAACAGGGAGGTGCTCCTACAGGAGAAGCAGGAGAGAAATCATGCAGTAGGATGAGCCAAGAGGAAACTAAAAGAAAATGGTCAGATTTGGGGTGGGTGGCTTCATAGTTCAAGCATGGAAATGCAGACTTCCAGAATCAAGGTTAAATTTTTATGAAAAATGAGTTCTTCCAAAGCATAGGGCTTTATGGGGAGAGATCAAGACATACATGGATCAAAGGCCCTAAATAAAGAGGGTATGACTCTGAATGTTCACACTGGCTAAAGAAAGGCATCCACTATAAAATGAGTTAACTGGCCCTAAATTAGGCCTGGACCATGCAATTTTGCATGACATCTAATGTTAAGTCCAGATGTATTGGCCTTCAAGTGCAAAAGCCGATCCTGGCAGCAGTGATGGACATTTTAAAAATCTGTCTCAAAGCTAATTTGCCCAAACATAATCTTAAACTGATTCACAGGACTCACCACCTCATTAAAGCCATAAAGCCCAATCACTTCTGAATTTCAACTTTTCAAACCATTTACTGTTTAAAATCCTTCAAGGTTTACAAAAAGTGAGAGGAAGAGCCATTATATCCTAATTCTGAGTAAAGACTCAGATGTGTGATTATGAGAAAGAAAGTAACTTGCTTATGTGACATTTTCATAATAATTTCTGGGTCATATTTTTATTCAAGCCACCTGACTACACTTTGTTAAGGAATAAAATATATTATCCATGGCAACAAAGATGCTTGGACCCCAACAACCTGGGGGAAATAGTGGCTAATTTCAATTATCTGGAAATATGTCAAAACTCATTAATTCCTTTTCTGAAACATCTGGGCTATTATCCAAAACCCAATATCATAGTTTTACATCAATTTTTGTGTCTTAATAGGCATCTGATTTCTCACATTTTATTTCTAATATGTAATGATGGTGTTATTTTATATATTGTACAGCACACAGTGTTCACCAGGCTCAAAAAAATTTCATGTAAGCTTCCTTTTAAGTACATACACTTTTTTTGAGCTGTAATCTATGGCTAATTGCACATTCGAATTAAATCCTGTTCAGATAAATACATCCATTAATTCTTTTCAGTTCCGTTGACCAAAAGTTGGAAATTGACACTACACATTTTTTCCCATAAAAGTTTTCCGTTGCTTGTTGGTGATGCATAGTCACATCACTGAGTTTTGTGGCAGAATTGCAGAGTCAATCTTTCCTGAAAATACTTCTCATAGTTCTTACTAGAAGATAAAACTTTTTGTGTGTGTTTTTGTTGCTGCTGTGTGTTTCCAGGAAACAAAAGTCAGAGCAAAAAAAATTCTTAGAGTTTCACAATAAACCAAAATACACTGAGCTTTGTAATGATCAATATTCTATACCCCACAAAGTACCAGGCAAGTGTTGAACGGGTTCAAAGGAGTATCTCAGTAGAAGAGCAAGGGCCTGCTAAAATATGATGATTCCTGGTTTGGCCAGGAGTATCGTATTACTCAAGCTAGGTTAGAAAATCCATTTCTGAGCAGGAAATAGTCTGCCAATGATAGTCATCATCAAAGTAATTTGAAATTTTGTGGAAAAAAATCAATAGTGTTGTAAAGAACATACAGATTGGCTGGGCTCTGTGGCTCACACCTGTAATCCCAGCACTTTGGGAGGCCGAGGTGGGTGGATCACTTCAGCTCAGGAGTTTAAGACCAGCCTGGGCAACATGGCGAAACCCCGTCTCTACAAAAAATTAGCTGGGCATGGTGGCACAGGCCTGTGGTCCCAGCTACTCAGGAGGCTGAGGTGGGAAGATCACTTGAGTCTGGGAGGTTGAGGCTGCAGGGAGCCATGATTACACTACTGCACTCCAGCCTGGGTGACAGAGAGAGACCCTATCTCAATTTAAAAAAAAAAGAAAGGCAGGGAGGGAGGGAGGGAGGGAGGGAGGAAGGAAGGAAGGAAGAAGAAGGAAGGAAGGAAAGAAGGAAGGAAGGAAAGAAGGAAGGAAGGAAGGAATTGCTCTCCAAGATTGGGCAAAATAACCAGAAGCTTAAGCTCAGAAAGTAAAATCAGAATTTAGGTCACCTGGAAGAAGTACAAATATCAAAATTTAGAGGAATGATTAAAACTCAGTTAAAAGTGCAGGATTCCACCTAGCTAGGAAAAACATACAAATAGATACAAAATAGGTAAGAGCTAGAGAAGTATAATAACAATAACTTGAAACGTCCTAAGTGTTATGGTAGGTCATGAGCTGATAGTAGGGAAACAACTTACCACTGTCTTTGCTTTTGTTTGCTCAAGAAACAATCATGGTACTGTATAAACAGATGTGTGGTCAGCAAGAACAACCGTGCCATTGTACCCGCAATCGGTCAGTCTCTAGCAAGGATACCCACTGATCCACTAATGAGAAGTGTGGGAAGTTTGGGGAGGCTCGGCAGAACCCCACAAAGATGATTAAAGGGTCATAACATCAGACCTGTGTGGAAAGGTGAAGACAGTGAGAATGAGATGGTCATTCTTAAGTTTTATGTGCTTTACCAGACTATCCAAGTTCTCTCTCGAAATTCTGTCCCAAAACACATTTTGTTTCAGTCCATGAGGCATGCATTTGTGATGTGACACTTCTGACTAATGCTGTTTGTAGCTGTGATTCCAGTCACATAATTATTTAATTTACCACTGGGTTATGAGACCAGAATTATTCAGCTGAAAGGAGAGTAGGACAAGGGATCCCTAGCTGGAAATTTCACAAGTATGGCCGGGCACAGTGGTTCACGCCTGCAATCCCAGCACTTTGGGAGGCCGAGGCAGGCAGATCACCTGAGGTCAGGAGTTAGAGACCAGCCTGTCCAACATGGTAAAACCCCGTCTCTATTAAAAATACAAAAATTAGTTGGGCATGGTGACGCATGCCTGTAATCCCAGCTACTCGGGAGGCTGAGGCACGAGAATCACTTGAACCTGGGAGGCAGAGGTTGCAGTGAGCTGAGATCACACCACTGCTCTCCAGCCTGGGCAACAGAGCAAGGCTCCGTCTCAAAAAAAGAAAGAAAGAAAGAAAAAGAAAGAGAGAGAGAGAGAGAGAGAGAGAGAGAGAAAGAAAGAAAGAAAGAAAGAAAGAAAGAAAGAAAGAAAGAAAGAAAGAAAGAAAGAAAGAAAATTTCACAAGTATGAAGACCTCTCCCCAAGAGGCGGCTGTCCTGTTGCTTTCCATCTCCAACTAAAGATAGTGGGTGGAAATGGACGCAGAGGCATGAGAGATTTAGATTAAATATGAAAATAAGAGTTGGTAGACAGAAACAGATCAGCAAAGGGGATTAAGAATTTCATTTCCCTGGAAGTCTTTCTAAAGAAGATTAGGCTTTATTCCTCTGAAATGGATTATGGACTTAATTTTAAGATACAAAAACATCTGGATGGAGAATGAAAATGCAATCAGGCATATTACTGTAGGACAACAAACAAATGGGTATAAATATTATTTGCTCTGTGTCATAAGTGTGTCCCTGAGAAGGTGTATATTGATTGGACTTTAAAAAATCAGTTGGCCTCAACCAAAATCTTGAGCCAAAAATATAGGTACATCCTCTCACAGCATTTGACTGAAATTTAACATGCTCAGCATATTGTTAGGTACAGGAAACTTCAACAAAAAGATTAGGGTAAAGAATTTGTGTACATGAAATGAAGCAATTAAAATGCAAAATAAAATAGAGACATAATTCTGAAATTATTTTGATATTTAACTACTTTCCATTTACATGCTCCTGGGATTATGTTATTTTTTAACATATTCTTCATTAATTAGTTGATGAATATAATACTTGTTTTATATTTAATTTGGAGTTAGTAAATTTTGGAATATTTCTCTTCCTGAATAAATGATAACCTTCAAAATAGATAAATAGAATAAAATCAGTAGGTCTTTTGAGAATCTTAAATGTGATATAAAGAGCAGAAATCTTAAATAGAGTAGAATATCAGCTATGAATTGTTTTATGAGTGGAAAACTTCTAATTATTGCCTGCCTTATCTGTTTTTGACTAACAGGAATATCATTATACCATATTTGCTAACACTAAGACCCATCTGTATTTGAAAGTGTTGGCCGGGTGTGGTGGCTCATGCCTGTGATCCCAGCACTTTGGGAGGCCGAGGAGGGTGGATCACCTGAGGTTAGGAGTTCAAGATCGGCCTGGCCAACATGGTGAAACGCTGTCTCTACTAAAAATACAAAAAATTTGCCGGGCGTGGTGTCGGGTACCCATAGTCCCAGCTACTTGTGAGGCTGAGGCAGGAGAATCACTTGAACCCAGGAGGTGGTGGTTGCAGTGAGTTGAGATCATGCATTGCACTCCAGCCTGGGCAATGAGAACGAAAAAGAAAGAAAGAAAGAAAAAGAGAGAAAGAGGGAAGGAAGGAAGGAAGGAAGGAAGGAAGGAAGGAAGGAAGGAAGGAAGGAAGGAAGGGTGTCACATTACTGTAGACATTTTTCCATCCAGTGTTTGGATGCATACAGACAAACCTTATATGATTCTTTTTGAAGGCATTAGATAATCAATGAGTCTACATAATGTAAAAATGGATCAACGAGTATAAAACAAGATGAACCAAGAGAACATTATTCCTGCAAACATAAGCCCTTCTGGTTGTTTCCCTAGCAAACTCCAACTTTTGCTGAACACAGCCCTTTTTGACAATTCTCAACATTTTTTTCTTCAAGGCACACTCACCTTACCAGGGGAAATCCAACTTAAATGGTCCCAGGTCCCATTTTTGTTTGTTCTTTCATGGGAAGTTCTTTTCTGTCACCCTCAAGTTGCAGGTCACAGAGAGAGAACTAGCTTAAAGCAGGGAAGAAGACAGTGGGATCACAGGCAGGATTTGTTTGGTCTGAGGACAGATAAGTCAAGGATGGTGTCATTCATAAAGATTCAGAGAGCTTAGCTGGACATAGTGGCACACACCTGTGGTCCTAGCTACTCAGGAGGCTATGAGATGGATTACTTGAGTCCAGGAGTTCAAGGTTGCAGTGAGCTATGATTGCGCCACTGCACACTCTAAAAAAATTAAATTTAAATTTAAAAAGACAAATTCAGGGAGTGAGAGCATAATTGGGCAGCAAAGGGCAGTGGAAAGAGTGCAGAATCGGGCCTCACGTGCCCAGGCTCCGAGATTCTGCTTCTTACCAACCTCGAGACAAACCAAGGTCCTCAAACCCTAGGAGCCTCAGATTCCTCATCTTTAAATGCTGCTCATCACCTCCCTCCCTGCCTCCTCCACAGATAAATGGAAGGTCTTACTCAACTCAGATTTCCTATCACACAGTGGTGCAGGTTTAGTATAAAAAAACACTCAGCCTTTTGGTAAACTCATGAACTATAGCTAGAGCTGGAAGAATTAGGCTTTTCTAACTGATGATCTGGTTTGATGAAAATGTTGGATGAAAGTTGGTTCCCAAGAGACTGAGTGTGAAGGAGCCTTGTCATGATACAAGGAACGAAGTTGAGCCAAGGGTTCACTTTGCTCTGCCATGAAGGAAAGACAAGCATTTCATGTATCACAGCATCAGCCCCTTTAAAAAATAAAAAATAAAAATAAAAAGCCACTAAGAAGAGGATGTCAGAGCATCTATTATAACTGCAGCACCAGCACCACCACCAATAATCATATACAAAGGATAGCTCTGTTCCAAGGACTTTACATAATATTTTACATAATCTTCAAAACAATCCCATGAGATAGACTTACTGTCATGATTGTCATTATTCCTGTTTTATTTCCATCAGGAAACAAAGGCAACAAAAGGTTAAGGAACTTGGCCCTAGGTAGGTAACACAAATGAGAGAGCCAAACAGTCCTTTTCCAGGGTCCATCCACTCAACATGAAACCCTAAGTGTGAACCCTACTAACACGGTTATGTCTGTGATCATCAAAAAACAACTAAGTATCAAGCAAGTACCTGCTCTTAGAGACAGGCACAGCTCCTGTCTTCACAGAGCTTACAGGCTGGTTGAGGAGACAGCCATTAAACAAATACCTATGTCTGTGATGATCCTACAGCAATATAGAATTGTCTCAAGTGATCTCTTTCATTATGTCCAATTTTAAAAATTGAATTCAGGCCAGATATGGTGGCTCAGACCTCCCAGCACTTTGGGAGGCCAAGGTGGGAGGTTTGAGGCCAGGGGTTTAAGATCAACCTGGGCAAAATTTTTAAAATTTTGAAAAATTGAATTCAAGCTTGTAGAGAATCAAGCCTAAAGGGACTGTTGAAAAGAGTGAGATGCCCAAGGCCACACGGTAATACTGAGAGCAAGAACTGACTCGGAGCTGGTGCTCTCCCAACGCCAATGTGCTTATCCTAAACATTCATCCGCTACCCATGCTTTCTACATCAATTTGAAATACACTCCTTTAAATCACAAACTTCTTCAATAACAGCTACAACTGATTGATAATTCCCCTTATTTATTTATTTATTTATTTAGCCTCGCTGTGTCATCCAGGCTGGAATGCAGTGGCGTGATCTCAGCTCACTGCAACCTCTGCCTCCCGGGTTCAAGAAATTCTCCTGCCTCCACCTCCCAAGTAGCTGCGATTACAGGTGCACGCCACCATGCCCAGCTAATTTTTGTATTTTTAGTGAAGACGGGGTTTTCCATGTTGGCCAGGCTAGTCTCAAACTCCTGACCTCAAGTGGTCCGCCCGTCTTGGCCTCCCAAAGTCCTGGGATTACAGGCGTGAGCCACCGTGCCCAGCCTCAGAATTCCTTTTAAAGAGTGAAGAGCCTGTTTGCAAGCCATGGAGTTTTCCTGTAGTCCTCATGTGCTGTCTCCGATTGACTCTTGGACACTAACCCAGCCCTTCCCTCCTTTGGCTTTCAGCCCGAGACAGTGATGGAGCTGAGGAGGATGTAGCATTAACTTCATATGGTACTCCCATTCAGCCGCAGGTAAATGTACTCACATACATTCACCCAGGAGGGACTTAGCAAGCACTCCTTCCTTAGGACAGCCTCAGGCTTCATTTCTAACGGCTTTACTGACCTGAGAGAGGAGAGACAGGGTAGGAGCACCCCTAAAGGCATGTGGAGCTTGAGCCACCCAGGTTTAAGCCAGACCAGGTGGCACAAGACAACCTTCACCCAAACCTTCCCAGTCTTCATCGCCAGCAACAATATAGCATTCTGATGCAAGTGCGTGTCCCTGGAAAGAAAGGGCAGCTTGAAGCTTTTGTGTGAAGGTGAAGAGCAGCAGGCTCACCGAATTTTGCCTGGGAGACAATACAGGATTGTAAATATGTCTGAGTTTGGGGTCAGCTTTTAGTAGCAGTTGTCTGAACCTATCACCTGAGCCCCACTGACTGCCTCTCTGAGTCACTGTCTAGCTCCAGCAGCCCAGGCTGCCCTAAGAACTGGGCAGGGTCTGTCATCATCATCTGGATGCCCAGATGGATGAACAAATTTTAATCCTTTCAGGCAAAAACAGAGGGAACATTGCTGAGTAGTTTGGGGGTAATTCACATTTGGGCTGTGAAGACTTGAAGACATACAACTCTAAACAGCCAAAAATATCACACTGGGACACAATTCTTACATTATGGGGATCGAAAGTAACTAAAACCCCAATGTGAAAGCCACCCTCAGATCATTTGTTCAATGAATTTACTAGGACACTAAGCTAATCCCTCTGGTATATTATCTGAGAATTTGCCTTTTCCTAGAATGACACATGGACCAGGCCACAGCTATATCATGTGCTTTAATCAACCCTCAGGAGGGCATTTACATAATGAAAACATCTTTATTATCCCCTCCAAGAGTTTCTTGGATTCATTTCAATTTCCAGTGATCAGCTATTCAAGAACCTTGCTTGCAAAAAGACTCTTGTTCGTGGCTAAGGGGTAGCCTGGTATAGGTAGGCTCAGTACGTTTCTTCTTTTGTTATTGACAAAGAATTTTAATGAAGGTGAGATAATAATACTTCAAACATAACTTCAGGTCCGGGCACAGTGGTTCATGCCTGTAATCCCAGCACTTTGGGAGGCTGAGGTAGGCGGATCACTTGAGGTCAGGTGTTCAAGACCAGCCTGGCCAAAATGGTAAAACTCTATCTCTACTAAAACTACAAAATTATCTGGGCATGGTGGTGCATGCCTGTAATTTCAGTTACTCAGAAGGCCGAAGCAGGAGAACTGCTTGAACCTGTGAGGCAGAGTTTGCAGTGAGCCCAGATCACACCACTGCACTCCAGCCTGGGTGACAGAGCAAGATTCTGTCTCAAAAAACAAAAACATAACTTTGGAGAATATCATTTCTTTTGTTGCTCAGAAAGTTGATGATGGCATTTCTTCCTTTCCAGACTGTTGATCCCACACAAGAGTGTTTCATCCCACAGGCTCAACTAAGCCCCCAGCAAGATGCAGGAGTATAAATCTACAGGAAACATAAGTGGAGAAAACCCAGCAGACCGTCCTGGGTAGCATAGCCCTGATAGCCCACGGGGGCCCACAGAGTCACGCTGCCAATGAAGAGACAGCACATCCCACCTTCTGTTTCCTAACCCCTCCATCCACCAGGACCCTCCACCAGAAGACCACCATTTTGAGCATAATTACAATCTTGCTGGCCACCCTACCTTGACTATGTCTCTTTCTTCATTCGTGTAACTGCAAAATTCCCTTTCTTAGCAATGCTAGAAAGAATTGGTGCCTCTTATTCACAGAACTGAAAGACCCTGTCTGAAGAAATTAGGGGCATTCTAATATGACAACAAGGTTACTGGTAGCTTATTACTGGGTTACACGTCTGGTCAATTTTTAAATTGTGCTAAAAAACACAGAACATAAACTTCACCATCTCAACCACGTTTAATTGTACAGTTCAGTAGTGTTAATCATATTCACACTGTTGTGAATTCTCTAGAACTTTTTCATCTTGCAAAACTGAGATTCTCAATCCATTGAACAGCTCCCTCCAGCCCCTGAGAGCCACCATTCTACTTTTGGTTTCTGTGAGTTTGACTACTTAGATATCTTATGTAATAGAAGCATACAGTATTCGTCTTTTTGTGACTGGCTTATCTTTCCTAGCATAATGTCCTCAAGGTCCATGTCACATGTTGTAGCATGTCACAGGATCTCCTTTTCTAAGGCTGAACAATATTCCATTGTATGTCTATACCACATTTTCTTTATCTATTTATCTGTCAATGGACATTTGAGGTTGCTTTCACCTCTTGGCTATTGTGAATAGTGCTGCAATGAACACAGATGTGCGAAATCCTGCTTTCAATGATTTTGGTGTATACCCAGAAGTGGGATTGCTGGATCATATGATCATTCTATTTTTAATTTTTTGAGGAACCTCCACACTGTTTCTACCGTGGCTACAGCATTTTACACTCTCATCAACAATGCACAGAGTTCTACTTTCTCCACATCCTCGCCAACATTTGTTATTTCCTGGGGTGTTTTTATTTTTGGTTTACAGTCATCATCCTAACGAGTGTGAGGTATCTAGTAATTTTTTTTTTAAAGGAACTCAAAATACGATAGGTCCAGAATTGTCTATAAAAGTTAAAGCTGAATCCTCAGGATCACCACAATTGGGCGGTTTAAAGAACACAGACATTGCCATGGACTTGCAAGCTGGCAGGCTTTCTCTCCTGGTGCTACCTCCCTGTGACAGCTACTTGGGCAGCAGACATGGCTGAGGGCACGACCTGCTTTGCTGAGCCAGTAACAGCAAAGGAAGAGCCACTCCAGCAGATGCTCGTAAAGGATTTTATGTGGTGAACATAAGCATAGTCTGCCTGTCTTGATGTTTCTAATGAGCTGGTGCCTCTGCGCTAATTTTCTTGCCTTTGTTCCTCATCAGCCCCACATTCTTCTGAATGCTTTCATCTGCGCTTAATACTCATTTGTTATCTATTACAAGAGTAAGAGGGCCAGAGTCAGAGGTGTGCCTCTAGAAGGGCCCCGGAGTCTGAGTCAGCCCTCCCACCTTGCAGATGAGGAAACAGAACTTTGGAGAACAGAATGACTTACCCAAAGCTACACAGTCATTAGTGGTGAGCCAGATTTTCTGACTCCGAGGCCTGTCTTCTTCCCCCTCCACTAGGCTCCTCCATGCCCATATTTCTGTATGAGCAAGTAAGGTGTGTTCCCCTTGAAAACAAATGAAATATTTCAGTGAGTGTTGAGTGCCTGCCAACTGAAAGCCTTTTGAAAAATAACTACAGCTTTATACATGCAAGAGAGCCTTTTCTGTGGCCAATGGACACTGTAAGTTGTTCAACAGCAATAAATATTTCCTGAGCATCTGCAAGGTACCAGGAACCATTCTAGGACTCAGCCCCAGACAAGGCCTACGACACTGCTTTAGCAGAGCTTGCATTTTTGTTGTAGAAGATCATACAATGCAGAGAATTTCAGGAACACAGTTCCTTTGTTTTTTACAGACAGGGAGAAGGGACTTGCCCAGTATAACATGGCTTGTTAGCACTAGAACCAAGACCAGAATCCAGGTTTCCAAACCCCTATCCAGTGGTCATCTCTACACCATGTTCCAACGTTTTCTTTTTTTTTTTTTCTTCCTGAGACGGAGTCTCGCTCTGTCACCCAGGCTGGAGTTCAGTTGCACGATCTTAGCTCACTGCAACCTCCGCCTCCTGGGTTCAAACGATTCTCCTGCCTCAGCCTCCTGAGTAGCTGGGATTACAGGTGCCCGCCACCACACCCAGCTAACTTTTGTGGTTTTTTTGTTTTTTGTTTTTTTTTAGTAGAGACGGGGTTTTACCACGTTGGCCAGGCTGGTCTTGAACCCCTGACCTCAAGTGATCCACCCACCTCAGCCTCCCAAAGTCCTGGGATTACAGGCGTGAGCCACTGCGCCCAACCTGTTCCAATACTTTCATATGTTTTTCTGCTGGACTAAAATTCGCTGCTGTTTTTCAAAATCTGTGCCATAAGCAATATTATCAGCACAACCCAAGACCTAGGTAAATGACCAAAAGGTTTGACCTACTGCCCTTATTGATAATGAAAAACGGAGAAAAAATGTTTAAGCGTTAAGCAATGCTTTGGTCTATAGATTAGGTGGCATCCACATGAAGACCCTAATTTGAGAGGTAGAAACAAGCCAAAAAACTTCCACCTGTTCTGAAAGAAAACGATTATAACACGTCCTCCTGATGTTTATCCTAATAATCGTAATAATGATACCTTCAACATAATTTTGTTTTGGTTTGCAAGCAGGATATGTTTCTATAGAGTTGGCTAATAAATTCTTAAAAACCCACTGAAGCCATACACAAGGGTCCAATATTGTCTCCCAAAATGTTTTTTCTAAAATTGATGAAGGCTAAAATTGAACCTCTTTTTACCAAACTGCCTCTGAAATTTACACCACAATTTATCTAATTTTAGACTACATATTAGTTAGATTTGGGGGGTTGTAGGTTGCAAGTGTCTCATTCAAGTTGTTTCAGGAATGAAGTTTTGTTTTGTTTTGTTTTGTTTTTTTTGAGATGGAGTCTCGCTCTGTCGCCAGGCTGGAGTGCAGTGGTGCGATCTTGGCCCACTGCAACCTCCGCCTCCCGGGTTCAAGCGATTCTCCTGCCTCAGCCTCGTGAGTAGCTGGGACTGCACCCAGCTAATTTTTGTATTTTTAGTAGAGACGGAGTTTCACCATGTTGGCCAGGACGGTCTTGATCTCTTGACCTCATGATCCGCCCACCTCAGCATCCCAAAGTGCTGGGATTACAGGCGTGAACCACCACGCGCAGCCTGGAGTTTTATTTTAAAGTTACATATGACAGGGAAACAAAACTTCCTCAGGATACACAGTACAGCCTCTCAGCTGGTCTGACGGAGAGTAAACACTCTCAGGCACTGGGAGAGGCTTGCTGTCTCCTGCAGTCACTTCTACACTTTCTCTGCTTCTTTTAGTGGGTATTTTCGCTTATCCGCCCACCGCCAGCTGACTGATTCTCTCCCATGCCATAATTCAGCCCTTCTCTTAGGTTGAATCAGCCTGTGGATTGGCTGCCTTTGGGTCCGGCACCTACCACTGGTCCATTCAGCTGTGCCTGGCTTGGTTATGTGGGACAGACTTGGTCACATCTGCCTGCTTCCTCTGTGGGAAGCTGTGGACAAAGAAATGTCCTCTGGGGAGCAGAGGAAGCTATAACATGCACCATAAGAAACCAATACAGGAGAAATTCATCCTGAAAAGTATAAAAATATAATTTTATAAAATTAGAGAATACTTTTTTTTTGAGACAATGTCTCACTCCATCACCCAGGCTAGAGTGCAGTGGCTTAAGCTATCCTCCCACCTCAGCCTCCCAAGTAGCTGGAACCACACATGCACCCCACTACGCACAGGTAATTTTGTATTTTTTGTAGAGACGGGGCTTTGCTATGTTGCCCAGGCTGGTCTCAAACTCCTGGGCTCAAGCAATCCACCCGCTTTGGCCTCCCAAAGTGCTGGGATTACAGGAATGAGCCACCGCACCCAGGCAATGGGATACTTTTGTGAAAATACAATTGAATTTATTTCAAGTTTATGCAGCAATTCACATAAAGCTAAAAACTGTGAACTCTCTAAGTAGAGATCCATGAGGAAACTGCTTTAAAAAATAGATTTTCCCAGGTACTCGGGAGGCGGGAGGATCCACTGAGCCCAGGAGTTCGAGGCTACAGTGAGCTATGATCATGTCACTGCACTCTAGTCTTGGTGACAGTGAGACCTTATCTAAATGAATAAATAAACAAAACATAAAACTATTTATGGTTAACACATTGTACTCAATTACTCAATTTGACAAGTATTATTTGAGGATCTAAATTCATTTACTTTTTGTTGTCGTTGTTAATAGAGATGAGATGGCTGGGCGTGGTGACTCACACCTGTAATCCCAGCACTTTGGGAGGCCGATGCAGGTAGATCACTTGAAGTCAGGGTTCAAGACCAGCCTGGCCAAGATAGTGAAACCCCGTCTCTACCAAAAATCCAAAACAAATAGCCGGGTGTGGTGGTGGGTGCCTATAATCCCAGCTACTCAGGAGGCTGAGGCAGGAGAATCGCCTGAACCCGGAAGGCGGAGGTTGCAGTGAGCCAAGATAGTGCCACTGCACTCCAGCCTGAGCAAGAGAGCGAGACTCTGTCTCAAAAAAAAAAAAAAAAATAGAGATGAGATTTCACCATGTTGCCCAGGCTGGTCTTGAACTCCTGGGCTCAAGCAATCCTCCTACCTCAGCTTCCCAAAGTACTGGGATTACAGACGCAAGCCACCATGCCCAGCCATCTAAACTCATTTACTTATATGTAATGGGTTACATAATTTGATAGGTACATATTCTCTAAAATATTATATTTTTAATTTTTCTTCTGGGTGGCTCATTTCATCTTGCAGCTTAACTATTTTAGATGTTATCCCTCTGATTTTACTTTATCAGAAAGAAAAGGTATCAATTAAAATTTTTATTTTAAAATGCCTGCCTGGCATAATGTAGCTGGTTAGCTCAGCTGGTTAGAGCATACTGCTAACAAAATACTTGCCTGGATAGAGTTAATATATCCTTCATCTTGATGATATTAATATTTTCCTTATCCAAAGAACATCAAAGATTTCCCTCTATATTAAATTTCATGATCATCCCATAAACTTAAAGGGCTTAGAGTAATATCTATTTTATATCGGCCAACTTCGTGCCTTCTTCTTTGTTTTCTTCTTCCACAGTCAATTCAAGATCTACCTTTTCCTGGAAACTTTTTCTGGTGGTCTAAGAGAAAGGGCTGTCATAGACTAAGCCCAACCTAAGTTATGGCAGAATGATATAAACCAGATACTTCTGTGGCTGTGGCATCCTCCTCAGATTAAGCACAATCACCTATTATAAAAGAACACAATTAATGAGAATTAAACTAGAAAAGAGCTTTCCAGTTTCCCTGGTCCAAAGCCTCATATTTTGCATTTGGGGGAGGTGCTTCTCAATGAACACTAAACAGTGGCCATATAGAGACCTGGACCTCTGAGAAGATGCACCTGACGTCTGAATAAAGGCAGACTTTTTCCTGGAGCTGTTAAAAATGTCTTAAAGGCTCGGGCCTTTAAGAGATCATATCAGAGAATACTACAAACACCTCTACGCAAATAAACTAGAAAATCTAGAAGAAATGGATAAATTCCTCGACACATACACCCTCCCAAGACTAAACCAGGAAGAAGTTGAATCTCTGAATAGACCAATAACAGGCTCTGAAATTGTGGCAATAATCAATAGCTTGCCAACCAAAAAGAGTCCAGGACCTGATGGATTCACAGCCGAATTCTACCAGAGGTACAAGGAGGAACTGGTACCATTCCTTCTGAAACTATTCCAATCAATAGAAAAAGAGGGAATCCTCCCTAACACATTTTATGAGGCCAGCATCGTCCTGATACCAAAGCCTGGCAGAGACATAACCAAAAAAGAGAATTTCAGACCAATATCCTTGATGAACATTGATGCAAAAATCCTCAATAAAATACTGGCAAACCGAATCCAGCAGCATACCAAAAAGCTTATACACCATGATCAAGTGGGCTTCATCCCTGGGATGCAAGGCTGGTTCAACATACACAAATCAATAAATGTAATCCAGCATATAAACAGAACCAAAGACAAAAACCACATGATTATCTCAATAGATGCAGAAAAGGCCTTTGACAAAATTCAACAATCCTTCATGCTAAAAACTCTCAATAAATTAAGTATTGATGGGACGTATCTCAAAATAAGAAGAGCTATCTATGACAAACCCACAGCCAATATCATACTGAATGGGCAAAAACTGGAAGCATTCCCTTTGAAAACTGGCACAAGACAGGGATGCCCTCTCTCACCACTCCTATTCAACATAGTGCTGGAAGTTCTGGCCAGGGCAATCAGGCAGGAGAAGGAAATAAAGGGTATTCAATTAGGAAAAGAGGAAGTCAAATTTCCCTGTTTGCAGATGACATGATTGTATATCTAGAAAACCCCATTGTCTCAGCCCAAAATCTCCTTAAGCTGATTAGCAACTTCAGCAAAGTGTCAGGATACAAAATCAATGTACAAAAATCACAAGCATTCTTGTACACCAATCACAGACAAACAGAGAGCCAAATCATGAGTGAACTCTCATTCACAATTGCTTCAAAGAGAATAAAATACCTAGGAATCCAACTTACAAGGGATGTGAAGGACCTCTTCAAGGAGAACTACAAACCACTGCTCAATGAAATAAAAGAGGATACAAACAAATGGAAGAACATTCCATGCTCATGGGTTGGAAGAATCAATATCGTGAAAATGGCCATACTGCCCAAGGTAATTTATAGATTCAATGCCATCCCCATCAAGCTACCAATGACTTTCTTCACAGAATTGGAAAAAACTACTTTAAAGTTCATATGGAACCAAAAAAGAGCCCGCATCACCAAGTCAATCCTAAGCCAAAAGAACAAAGCTGGAGGCATCACGCTACCTGACTTCAAACTATACCACAAGGCTACAGTAACCAAAACAGCATGGTACTGGTACTACAACAGAGACATAGATCAATGGAACAGAACAGAGCCCTCAGAAATAATGCGACATATCTACAACTATCTGATCTTTGACAAACCTGACAAAAACAAGCAATGGGGAAAGGATTCCCTATTTAATAAATGGTGCTGGGAAAACTGGCTAGCCATATGTAGAAAGCTGAAACTGGATCCCTTCCTTACACCTTATACAAAAATTAATTCAAGATGGATTAAAGACTTACATGTTAGATCTAAAACCATAAAAACCCTAGAAGAAAGCCTAGGCAATACCATTCAGGACATAGGCATGGGCAAGGACTTCATGTCTAAAACACCAAAAGCAATGGCAACAAAAGCCAAAACTGACAAATGGGATCTAATTAAACTAAAGAGCTTCTGCACAGCAAAAGAAACTACCATCAGAGTGAACAGGCAACCTACAAAATGGGAGAAAATTTTTGCAACCTACTCATCTGACAAAGGGCTAATATCCAGAATCTACAATGAACTCAAACAAATTTACAAGAAAAAAACAAACAACCCCATCAAAAAGTGGGCAAAGGACATGAACAGACACTTCTCAAAAGAAGACATTTATGCAGCCAAAAAACACATGCAAAAATTCTCATCATCACTGGCCATCAGAGAAATGCAAATCAAAACCACAATGAGATACCATCTCACACCAGTTAGAATGGCCATCATTAAAAAGTCAGGAAACAACAGGTGCTGGAGAGGATGTGGAGAAATAGGAACACTTTTACACTGTTGGTGGGACTGTAAACTAGTTCAACCATTGTGGAAGTCAGTGTGGCGATTCCTCAGGGATCTAGAACTAGAAATACCATTTGACCCAGCATTCCCATTACTGGATATATACCCAAAGGACTATAAATCATGCTGCTATAGAGACACATGCACACGTATGTTTATTGCGGCACTATTCACAATAGCAAAGAGTTGGAACCAACCCAAATGTCCAACAACGATAGACTGGATTAAGAAAATGTGGCACATATACACCATGGAATACTATGCAGCCATAAAAAATGATGAGTTCATGTCCTTTGTAGGGACATGGATGAAACTGGAAAACATCATTCTCAGTAAACTATCGCAAGGACAAAAAACCAAACACCGCATGTTCTCACTCATAGGTGGGAATTGAACAATGAGAACACATGGACACAGGAAGGGGAACATCACACTCCGGGGACTGTTGTGGGGTGGGGGGAGGGGGGAGGGACAGCATTAGGAGATATACCTAATGCTAAATGACGAGTTAATGGGTGCAGCAAACCAACATGGCACATGGATACATGTGTAACAAACCTGCACATTGTGCACATGTACCCTGAAACCTAAAGTATAATAATAAGATAAAAAATAAAAAAAAGAGATCATATCTGCCACTCTTCATCAAAGATAGCTTACTTAGAATTAAGTGTGGAGTCCTGATAAGTAAACAATGACAAGGAAGGGGCCCCAGGTTGGGGGCAGGTGGGGAATATCAATGAATGAATGATTGTTCTGAGAGATGGCTAATCACAAACAACCCACGGGCACAAGGACCTGCTGGGGGACCTCCTTCTGCACATACTTCCCTCCAGCCCCTCTCTCTCTGCAGACAGATCCTTTTCTGCTGTGCTGCCTGTTGCAGCCTTGCAAAGTATTTTCATTCCTTCTCAATAAATCTGCATTCCTTTACGTACAACTGTCTTGATAAACTCCTTTACCACCCACGCCATTGGCCCCAGATAGTCACCACCTGTGACATTAAGTTTGTCGGGTAACATATATCAGAACTTATTTAAAGGGCTTCAAAGTGGTTACATCAGGAGGCACAAAATTGCAGCCGTTGTTAAAGTATTATCAGAATGCCTTTCCTGGGGCTGCCTTCAGGAATGTCTCAAGAAAATCCATGTGACTGGATTACTGTGATGATGTGACCTGAGAGAGCAAAACAGACACCCCTTTATTGGCTAAGATGGACCCTAACGGTAAAGAAATCAAAATATTACCTAGAGGTCGAGCATTCAGGGGCCAGGTGGCATGACAAATTTCTAAATTTCTACAAGCAAAACCGCACTTTCACTAAACCCCCTAACAATAGAAGCTATGAGGCAGATTATCTGAACTCTGGTTTACAACCCAGACCACTACAACTCTGTTGGACAGAGGATCAGCCTTACAAACATTCTCTTTTTTGACAAACAACTGCAGACCTTAAGCCAATTTCAGCCAAATTCTACCTCATTTTAATGCTAAAACCCCACCCCAAGGTGCACAGGGGATGTATGTTGCATATATATTTACCCATTGCTCAAGCACTAGGCAGCCTTCATAAATATGTATAGCTTTTCCCCAAACCTGCTGAATATGTATGACTCTAGTGTGTAATACAGACCCTGTGAGGCATCAAACCCAACCATCCTTCCCCTCCTTGAAGAGAGAGCACCTTTGATAAACACTGGACACTTTCTCTTCTCAGCTGGCAAAGCAATATCGCCAGTAAAGGTCTTCTTTCTACCTTTTAGCCATCGCGGTGGTCTTTTGGACAGCAATAATCAAACTGTTGGATCAGAGAGGCAAGCACAATGATGATTTCTAAAATTCACCTGAATCGTCACTAAAAGAGCTTCCAAGTGCACTTTGGAAGTGCCACTGAATATCTTTTCTGGGTTTTTCTTTTTTTTTTTTTTTTTTTGAGACGGAGTCGCGCTCTGTCACCAAGGCTGGAGTGCAGTGGCGTGATCTCAGCTCATTGCAAGCTCCATCTCCCAGGTTCATGCCATTCTCCTGCCTCAGCCTCCGGAGTAGCTGGGAATACAGGCGCCCGTCACCACACCCAGCTAATTTTTTGTATTTTTAGTAGAGATGGGGTTTCACCGTGTTAGCCAGGATGGTCTCGATCTCCTCACCTCGTGATCTGCCCACCTCGGCCTCCCAAAGTGCTGGGATTACAGGCATGAGCACTATTAGAACTTGAATCATATTTAGTATCTAGTTAAATCAAGTCTAGGTTTGGCAAATGATACAGTTCTTGAGGTTACTGTGTCATCCTAGGATTCAAGATCAACTAAACTGTAGGAATTTCAGTTGCATCTATTATTGCCCATTAATTGTGAGATGATGGCATATATGCTACAACATACGTACAGAGGAAGCTATCCATAGAATTGTATATATATTTCAACTTGTAGAACTGACATAATTTTTTACTCACTCACATGTTTTTTATGATATTAATGCACTGAGGGAGCATATTATGCTTTTTTAATTACTTTCTACTTTATTTACATATTTTTTAGAGACAGGCTCTCACTATGTCACACAGGATAGAGTGCAGTGATGCAATCATAGCTCACTGCAGCCTCAGACTCCTGGGCTCAAGCATCCTTCCACCTCAGCCTCATAAATAGCTGGGACTACATACAGGTGCACACCACCACGCCTGGCAATTTTTTTTAAGAGACAGGGTCTTGCTATGTTGCCCAGGCTGGTCTTGAATTCTTGGCCTCAAGCAATTCTCCCACCTCGGCCTCCCAAAGTGCTGGGATTATAGGCATGAGATGCCACGCCTAGCCTAAAATGACTTTTTAATGTGCAATTCACCCCTTAATTATTCTGTTTTAAGAGTTTGAAAATTTGCACATCTTCCTAAAACAAGACCCACCTACATATATTGAGGGGGCTGAACTTTTTAAAGTATATGCTACAAATGGAACATTTCGTTGTAGTTTCCACCTGGGCTTTATTTGTATGTAGAAGAAACTTGCGTAGACTTTATCTGCAACTAATTTTTAAATTTCTCAATGTTTGGCGGGACATGATGGCTCACGCCTGTAATCCCAACACTTTGGGAGGCCGAGGCGGGTGGATCATGAGATCAGGAGTTCAAGACCAGCCTGGCCAAGATGGTGAAACCCTGTCTTTACTAAATATACAAAAATTAGCCAGGCGCGGTGGCAGGCACCTGTAATGCCAACTACTCAGGAGGCTGAGTCAGGAGAATCGCTTGAACTCGGTGGGGCGGAGGTTGCAGTGAGCCGAGATCATGCCACTGTGCTCCAGCCTGGGCGGCAGAGTGAGACTCCATCTCAAAAAAAAAAAAAAAAATTCTCAATGTTTAATTCAGTGGCATTAATCACAGGGCAATTTATCTTCAGAAAAACTGAGTTTTTCAGTTTTGTTTTGAGTATATATAGCTGGTCAGATTAAAAGAATGTTTGCTGGCCAGGCGTGGTGGCTCACGCATGTAATCCTAGCACTTTGGGAGGTTGAGGGGGGTGGATGCCTGAGGTCAGGAGTTCGAGACCAGCCTGGCCAACATGGCAAAACCCCCGTCTCTACTAAAAATACAAAACTTAGCTAGGCATGGTGGCGGGAGCCTGTAATCCCAGCTACTTGGAAGGCTGAGGCAGGAGAATTGCCTGAACCCAGGGGACAGAGGTTGCAGTGAGCCGAGATCATGCCACTATACTCCAGCCTGGGCAAAAAAGCGAGGCTGTCTCAAAAAAAAAAAAAAAAAAAAAAAAAAAGGATGTTCACTGTAGTGCTGCTATAATTAGAGCTTTGTTTTAAATGCAAATGAAAGGAAATGAGTATATACCTAAAGCAGAATAAGATCTTAGATCGTAAGTGTCCAGTGATGACCCTATGATGAGATGCCTGATCTTTTAGAGTAACAACAATTTTTTTAAATAGTGCTTTGCTTTCTACTTTATAGCTCTTTACAATTTACAAATAATTTTT
Organism: Nomascus leucogenys; assembly: GCF_006542625.1. NCBI lineage: Eukaryota > Metazoa > Chordata > Mammalia > Primates > Hylobatidae > Nomascus > Nomascus leucogenys. The sequence goes on from NC_044403.1 coordinate 20,896,535, forward strand.
ACATCCACCATCTCATCTGATCCATTGGATGGATGGCTTAGCCAATGCTTTTCAATTATGAAATACACACATACACACACACACACACACACACACAGAGACATACATATATTTTATAATATATATTTTACTAAGATGCTAAGACTCTCACCTAATAAACTGCATTTGGGCCACTATCACTCTGCTGTTTTTTACAGCATAATCTGAGCCGCCTCTACAACATAAAATAAACATATACCCCATGAGAATCTTTATTTACTGGCAGAGATGTCACTGCATGATTTTCAAAAAAAAAAGACTGTCCTTTTGGTTTTTAACTGCAGTTGTTACTGCTGTGTCCTGCTGTTGACAACTCATTTTTCTAGACACCAAAACAACTAGTAGGGGTGGTTATTTAGAAAATTAGGAAAATCTGTCAACTTTATGGAAAGTGTCACTGTGGTAGTCATAATTGCTGTTTTCCAAATATTTCCAAACTCTCTTGTCTTCTGGGTACACTGCCAGTTTGCACTTTTGCACCTTTTGAGGTTGTGGGGGATGATGACACTAATTCTGCCCTACAAGTTGTGAGCAGAAATGATGTCACTTCCAAGTCCCAAGCAATTAATTGTTGATGCAAGACCCTCATGGGCTTTTTCCTTCCTCCCATGGTGGTAAGCAATATTCCACATAGCAACTGCTGCATTCATCTGGGTTCCATGATGAACATGCAGTGTGTGCAAGAAACAAAGCTTTGTTGCTTTATGCCACTGAGACTTGGGGCTGTTTGTTATGTCAGCTAACCCAGCCCATCCTGACTGACATAGCCACTGAACCAGTCCTTTGGTATCCTGAGGTAAAGCAAGGAGTTACTTGTCTGAACATTTTACTTTACCATCTGTTTTCTAGTGTTCTTCAAAGACATTCTTAGATCAAAGAAGAACTGCCCTGCTCTTGACTGATGCATGCCAGACTGCTCTGCCAGCCATGTGGCTCCGCGTTTGTCCACATAATTACAATTCACAGAGATAGCTTGCTTCCATCATAAAAACATGTAGAAGGTCACCCTGCGTGCAGCAGAGGGCTGGTCTAAGGTGGAGCCCTCGAAGTGTGGCCTCCAGACCTGGGCCTGGTCGGCTGATGGTTTGTCACTAGTCTGCCACAAAGTAAGTACAGAATTCGAGAGTAAGTACTTAGAAACTTCTGTCTCCCAGACAAAAAAAGCAATTCTGTCTAAGAGACTGAAAGCAAAATAGACTTCACAGAGGAGGTCAAAAGCTCAAGCTCTGTCTTACATGGGGTTGGTGGGGGGTAGAAATTCCCTGAACACATGATGTTGGGAATGGTACTCAGAACAGCCACACACAGGGAGACTGTGTGTGAGTTAGAAATATGTGCCTCCTCTGAGTGGATAAATTTTAAAATGTGCCCCCACCCCAAAGGATGTGACCTCAGGCCAGCATCCAGGGCTTGGCCAGCAGTGAGACTGGATTCCAACCCCACCCCAACCATCTCAGCTGGGTGCCTGTGAACAGTGCAAAAAACGCAAACTAGTCAACTGACAGCACTGGACCAGGTATGCGGGTCAGAAAAGTCTGCCTGAAGGTGAGGCTGCAAGGAAAACCAAGGCTCATTCAGCAAGCTGCAAGACTTCCTTATGCTGGAGCAGAGATAGACAAAGAGAGAAGCAACGGGAGAGGTTGGCTCTGCCCCCACAGGGCTTCCATCCCAAAAGGAGGAATGTAGACATGGTCAGTGTGTGAAGAGCGCTGGAAGGAGAGGCCTGATCATCAGTGAGCACTGCTGTGCCAGGCCCTCTTAGAGCCCGAGACAGAAGGAAACGTGTGTGTCCCTATGTGCACTTATCAAAATATCTTTCCATGCTTTGAACCAAGTGGAAAAAGCTCATTTAAAAGTCTCCAATCAAAAAATAATTAAGCCTCAGCCCGGCACGATGGCTCACGCCTATAATCCCAGCACTTTGGGAGGCGGAGGCAGGTGGATCACTTGAGGTCAAAAGTTTGAGACCAGCTGGGTCAATGTGGTGAAACCCCATCTCTACTAAAAATACGAAAAAATTAGCCAGGTGTGGTGGCATACGCCTGTAATCCCAGATACTAGGGAGGCTGAGGCAGAAGAATCGCTTAAACCTGGAAGGCAGAGGTTGCAGTGAGCCAAGAACGCACCATTGCATTCAAGCCTGGGCAACAGAGCAAGACTCCATCTCAAAAAAAATAAAAAAAAAATTATACATATATAAAATTATATATATATATATAAAGTCTCCTTCCCCCCAACTCCCTTTCTTCTCTCTTTAAAAACAAAAATAAAAAGTCCAGGTACTTTTTATTGGGATTATTGTTGTAATCCCAACACTTTTGGAGGCCAAGGCAGGATGACTTGAGCCCAGGAGTCCAAGACCAGCCTGGGCAACATAGCAAGACCCCCATCTCTACAAAAAAAAAATTATCTAATAAAAATATCCAAGAGGCTAGGCATGGCGGCTCATGCCTGAAATCCCAGCACTTTAGGAGGTTAAGACAGAAGGATTGCTTGAATCCAGGAGTTCAAGATCAGCCTGGGCAACGTAGCAAGACCCCATTTCTACTAAAAATCAAAAAAATTAGCTGGCCGTGGTGGCACGTACCTGTGAACCCAGCTACTCAGGCAGCTGAGGCAGGAGGATTGCTTGAGCCCAGGAGGTCAAGACTGCAGTGAGCTGTGATTGCACTGCTACACTCCAGCCTGGCAACAAAGCAAGACCCTGTCTCAAATATTTTTTTTAATAAATTTTTTAGAAAGTACCCAAGAATGGTGGCACACACCCATAGTTCCAACTACTCAGGAGGCTGAGGTGGGAGAATTGATGGGGCTTGAGAGGTTCAGGCAACAGTGAGCCATGATGGTGCCACTGCACTTTAGCCTGGGCAACAGAGCAAGATGTTGTCTCAAAAAAAAATATATATATATATATATGTATATATTTTTTTTTTTTTTGAGACGGAGTCTCGCTCTGTCCCCCAGGCTGGAGTGCAGTGGCGCCATCTCGGCTCACTGCAAGCTCCGCTTCCCGGGTTCACGCCATTCTCCTGCCTCAGCCTCTCCGAGTAGCTGGGACTACAGGCGCCCGCCACACGCCCGGCTAATTTTTTGTATTTTTAGCAGAGACGGGGTTTCACCGTGGTCTCGATCTCCTGACCTCGTGATCCACCCGCCTCGGCCTCCCAAAGTGCTGGGATTACAAGCGTGAGCCACCGCACCCGGCCGTCTCAAAAAAATATTTTTAAGCCCTCCCTTTCTTTCATCTCTCTTTCTTCCCTCTCAAAATACAAACTATATATATACCTATGTATGTATGTGTGTGTATGTATATGGTGTGTGTGTGTGTATATATATATATAAAGCCCTTCATTGCCCAATTTGTTTGTACCCCAATGTCAACCCTCACAGATCCATGGCAGGGACACAGCGGCCACACAAGCCCAGGATCCGAAGCCTGATTGGAAATGGCTCCTCTCTTGCAATAACGCAGGGTCGTAAAACAAACCAAACAGCCTGGTTTTATAAAATTTTGATATGTTGTTTATCATGGGCTTTTTGGTATTGATTTTGTTTTTAAAAATATTGTGGTAAGGCAGGAAAGACTGAGGCAAGTATTAGAGCAGGAATGAAAGTTTATAAAAAAGTTGTAGAGCAGGAATGAAAGGAAGTAAGGTACACTTGGAAGAGGCCAAGCGGGCGACTTGAGAGATCAAGTGGACAGTCTGACCTTTGACTTACGGTTTTATACGCTGTCATGCTTCCGGAGTCTTGCGTTCCTTCTCGCCTGACTGTTCCCTTGGTGTGGGTTGTTCACACTTGCGCAGTGGCCTGCCAGCACCTGGGAGGGGAGCATGCGCAGTGTGTGGCCTGCCAGCACCTGGGAGGGGAGCATGCGCAGTGTGTTTGTACGCATGCAGGCGTTGTACACACGCTCACGTGAGGCGTTCTTCCCTTATCAGTCGAATGTCCCTAGAAGGTCATATACCGGTTAAACTCTGCCATTCTGCCTCTTAGTGCTCATGCTTGAGTCCACTCGCCCAACTCCTAAGATCTTATCGGGAAGCTGCTTAATCACCTGTTTCAGGTGTTTTCTATCTACTGGGAGCCTGTCTTTCCCTGGCACCAGCTGTGACCAATTATTATTTTAGAGCGACAGACTAACAGCCGCCTGACCATCACCTGATGGTCACCTGAGGTTCCCGGTATTGGAACGGACCCTCTCCTGCCCTGCTCATACCTGACAACTACCTACTGTAACACATCTAGGCAGATAAAGATGAGATTGTGGAGTTCCAACAGAGGCAGACATTAGGGAATGAGCTGAAAGGTGGAGGTGGAAGTTGTGCAGGGAGATGAGATTGCGCGGGGTATGTAAGAAGAGAGCCTCAGTAGGCTTCACGGTGGAGCAGGCTGTCCCATCTCCAACGAAGCTCCCCTCATGCCTCCGTCTCCATATGGAGTTCCACTGTTAACCCTGGGCATCCCTAGCAAGATCCCTACGGGGAGAGGGAACGAATCTAAGTACTGTTTGCAGAACCACACACGACAGCTCTGAATGAATAAGCCAAGAGAACACCCCAAGATTCTTCCTGCGGATTTGGGTTCTCAGGCCGGGAAGGAGCTGTTGGAGCCTGCATGGAAGATTAGTAGATCTGCAAAAAGACAATGTGGATGACTGGCCGACGTCTTGTCCCAACCCTGTCCAAGCAGAAGAATCGCCGGGATACTTACTCCAGATACAAATTCTTGGACCCTGACTCAGACCGACTAAATCATAACTCCAGGAGGCCTCAAGACACTGCATTTTAAACAAATTCCCATGGGATTTTTAACACAGTATAAGTTTAGGAAGTGCTGCTCTGTTGACAAGGAAAGGCTCTGGTCTGGTTTGTAGCAGACTGTCCAGGCTTTCCCAAATTTGGTCCAAAAAGGCAGAAAGTGATTGGCTTGAGAGAGCAGAATCAATGGAAAAAGTTTATGAATTCCTGCCCCTGGGAACATTCGTCTTTCACTTTTCATCTTCTTCCCCACCCCCACCTCTTTGGGATATAGTCTCCCCCATGCCACGGTTCCGCATCTGCTCTGACCTGGGGTTCCCACCCAGCCTCCATCCAGGACAGGCTCACCCTGTTTTTGTAAGAGAAAACATTGCCAAAAGCAGCTTATACCTGAAAATTCAAGAAGATAAATTTCCCCTGAGCCTATTTGCTGGTATTCTCATCTATTTCCAGTTTGGTGTACATCATCTGAAGGGTCTTTGTTCATCCATTTTGGTTCAAGTCAGTTTAGAAAACAAATGCACTTTATGCTGGGCGCAGTGACTCACGCCTGTAATCCTAGCACTTTGGGAGGCTGAGACGGGTGGATCACTTGAGGTCAGAAGTTTGAGATCAGCCTAGCCAACATGGTGAAACCCCATCTCTACTGAAAATACAAAATTAGCCAGGCATGGTGGTGGACACCTGAAGCTACTTGAAAGGCTGAAGCAGGAGAATCACTTGAACCCAGAAGGTGGAGGTTGCAGTGAGCCAAGATCATGCCACTGCACTCAGCCTGCATAACAGAGTGAAACTTCATCTCAAAAAAAAATCTTAGAAAGAAAAGAAATGCATTTGGAACACAGTGCAATTGATCTTCGGGGAAAATCCATCTAAAATACTTCTCTTATTATTGTTTTTTGGGGGTTTTGTTTTGTTTTGTTTTGCTTTGGGGTATGCTTTTCTCTTTTCTCATATTTAAAGTTTGTTCTTGTGTGGTTCTCCTAGGAAACAGCACTTTCCCAAGCTTGACAAAGAAAAGCCTCAGGGAAATAAATTGGGATGTGATGAAATGTATTCAGCCCAAGAAGTAAAAAATTCCTTTCCTTTCTTCCAAGCCTCGGGCTTGTAAGTTGCTTTTATCACACTGGATTTAAGTGTTCTTATATGGAAACAAACACCCACAAAAATCTGATGGTTGATCAACTGAAATTCATCAAAATTATTTGAAGACAAATTGGCATTCAAGACACCAGAATAGAGAAGAGAGGAACCTGAGAGCTGTGTTCTCTGAGTGAAAGGACATCATTCTAATTAGCCTGTGACCAAAAACAAAAACAAAAAAATACCCTTCTCCCAAAAAGTTTATTCATTTTACCTGTGTGTACAGGCACTGTCCTAGACTCAGGGAATACTGAGAAAAACAGAACAAATGTCTGTCTTTCTAAAGCCTATATAATAGTGAGAGAAAAACACACAAACCAACAAATAAATCTAAATTCAAAATTTCAGTACTCTGAAGACTTACCACTGTGGGAGCCCAGCATTAAACTGTCTGTTCTGGCCGGGCACAGTGGCTCACGCCTGTAATCCCAGCACTTTGGGAGGCTAAGGTGAGCAGATCACTGAGGTCAAGAGTTGAAGATCAGCCTGGCCAACATAGTGAAACCCGGTCTCTACTAAAATTACAAAATTAGCCGGGCATGGTGGCTTGTGCCTGTAATCCCAGCTACTCAGGAGGCTGAGGCAAGAGAATCTCTTGAACCTGGGAGGTGGAGGTTGCAGTGAGCTGAGATCACACCACTGCACTCCAGCCTGGGCAACAGAGAGAGACTTCATCTCAAAAAATAATAATAATAAAAAATAAAAAAAATGCCTGCTTATATCTGGGCCGGCTTGTAGTCCCAGCTACTCGGGAGGCTGAGGCAGGATGACTGCCTGAGCCCAGGAGTTCAAGATCAGCCTGGGTAACATAGTGAGAACCCATCTCTACAAAAGATAAAAGGTAAATAAAAATGAAAGATTGTGAAAATCAAGGTCACAGGGATGGATCACTCACCGTGAATTAGGGACAGTTGGTGACATGCACTGCTTTTCAGCCACACAATCGGCAACCTTGTTTTGCTATTGACTTGAATGGAAATGTGTTTTATTTGTCATGACAATGTGCACATACACATACGGTGATAGAAGGCAAGGGCACTGGTTTCATCTAACATGTAGAAATGACTCTCCATACCTTAGGCTTACAGCCAATTGGTGTATACAGGAGTGGATGTGGATGTGGGTGGATGTGTGAGTGTGCCTGTACACACAGCCACCAGCAGGTACCCCACACATACCAGGAATTTCTCAGATTCTCACAGACCACTGAAGAAGATGTCTGGGGAGCATGAAAGCTTCTCCACAGCCAGGCATGGTGGCTCACCCCTGTAATCTCAGCACTTTGGGAGGCCAAGGTAGGAGGATTGCTTGAGCTTGGGAGTTCGAGACCAGCCTGGGCAACATAGAGAGATGCCCCCATCTCTATAAAAAATCAAAAAAGGCTAGGTGTGATGGTGCACACCTGTAGTCCAAGTTACTCAGAAGCTTAAGGCAGGTAGATTGCCCAGCCTGGGTGACAGGGCAAGACAAGAAAGAACAACGAAAGAAAGGAAGGAAGGAAGAATGGAAGGAAGGAAGGAAGGAGGAGGGAGGGAGGGAAGGAAGGAAGGAAAGAAAGAGAGAGAGAGAAAGAAAGAAAGAAAAAAAGAAAACAAAAGAGAGACCGGGCACGGTGGCTCATGCCTGTAATCCCAGCACTTTGGGAGCCTGAGGCAGGCGGATCTCGAGGTCAGGAGATGGAGACCAAGCTGGCTAATGCGGTGAAACCGCATCTGTACTAAAAGTACCAAAAGTTAGCCGGGCGTGGTAGCATGCCTGTAGTCCCAGCTACTTGGGAGGCTGAGGCGGGAGAATGGCGTGAACCCAGGAGGCGGAGCTTGCAGTGAGCCCAGATCGTGCCACTGCACTCCAGCCTGAGCAACAAAGTGAGACTCCGTCAAGAAAGAAAAAAGGAAAAGAAAAGAAAAGAAAGAGGGAGAGAGGGAGGGAGGGAGGGAAGGAAGGGAGGGAGGGAAGGAAGGAAGGGAGGGAGGGAGGGAAGGAAGGGAGGGAGGGAGGGAAGGAAGGGAGGGAGGGAGGGAAGGAAGGAAGGAAAGAAACCTCTCCATTACGCAGAATATATAAACAGCCATTTTTCTTTCTAAATTCTAGTTTTCTTTTTAAGTTAAATGCAACACACATGCATGCAGACTCTAGCCCTGATGATCTGGGAAAAATATACAGGTACCAATTCATCAATTCATTGTTTCTGGCACTGCCGCCAGGTTTGTCAGAGAAAGGAAAGGGCAGAGGACCTAGCCAGGGCCTTGGGAGTGGGGAGGGGATGGCCAACATCATCAAAAGAACCATCTCTGAGCATGCGGGGTTATGTGCTTTTAGGAGGCCCCTCCTCCTCACCTCGTCCCCCGTCTTTCATGAAGCCGGGGCGTTCTAGAAACGTAGAGGAAAAACTGGAAGGACGTTCTATGATGAGGTCAAACCCATCTGCCCAATTTCACACACAGGTTTGACCCTTTGGGAATTGTAACTTAATATTTTCCTGAATTCGTGATTCTTTTTTTTTTTTTTTTTTTTTTTTTTGAGATGGAGTCTTGCTCTGTCGCCCAGGCTGGAGTGCAATGGCATGATCTCAGCTCACTGCAACCTCCGCCTCCCTGGTTCAAGAGATTCTCCTGCCTGAGCCTCCTGAGTAGCTGGGATTCCAGGCGCATGCCACCATGCCTGGCTAATTTTTTTGTATTTTTAATAGAGACGAGGTTTCACCATGTTGGTCAGGTTGGTCTCAAACTCCTGACCTCGTGATCTGCCCGCCTCGGCCTCCCAAAGTGCTGGGATTACAGGTATGAGCCACTGCACCCAGCCAAATCCCTGATTCTTAAGTCCTTAATTTTAACTTTAGTGTAACATTCTTTTATCTTCATTACTTTGCCAGGCCTCTGATTTTACAACTCTTCCTCCTACTTACCGGCTCTCACTCCCCATCCCCTCACCCTCACTCTGACGCTTTCTTCCCAAGGAATCCCTGGCACCCCGCCCCTTCCTCTCCCTCCCTCTAATTCGGTACAGTCAGATGCTCCCTTGGACCCTCATTCTGGCTCCCAAGTATCCAGAGGTCATGGGTTTGTGACTCAGATGATAAACTCGTGCTACCCAAGTACAACGCACAAGCCTTTTTGATTTTGCTGAGTAACACGAATCATGGGGTTCTTTCTTATGCAATTAATCACCCTCAAAGACAACATGGACTAGTTTTTTGTTTTTTGTTTTTTTTTCTTAAAAAGACAGTAGTTTTTTTCTAAAGAACGAAATCAGGCAATAGTTCAGACATTGACTACATGTATCTGAGGTGGGAGAACACAGTGGTGTTTACAAAATTCAAGCGCTTTTGCAAAGGATTTTAGATCATCACCGTGTCCACAATAAGGTCACATTAACATAGCATGAGCCCTAATCCATGGCAGCTCCCATTCTAACGCAGGGCTCTGAACAAGGGAGTAGTCCTGCAACACACAGCCCGCTTAATTTTAATCGACACCCAATCATAACACTTACTAAAAGGTGAGGGCCCATCCCAAGAGTGAAGAGCATTTCCACTTTCACCTGAAGGGCAAAGGAAGCATTCGGGTTGGAGGTATATGGAAAGAAAACTGTCCAGTAAAACTACAATCTAAGAACCCTCCACAGCTCTTAGATTCAAATATGAGGAATAACAACTCAGCCAATAAAAGTCTAAACCCTACGAGTTACAAGCTGCCTCAAGCTTATCTAAGGCCTCGCTCCAGACGAATTCCCCGCATTGTCCCCAGCAGAGCTGAAGGATGTGTCCTCACCTTTTAATAAGTGTTATTATTGGATGTCATTGTTAGTTGTGTGTTACAAGACAATTCTCTTCTTCTTAGCTTTGCTTTAGAATGCAAGTTGCCTTAGGAATGTAGTGCATGCTATTTGAATAGCATTGAACTGATCAGTTCATTGAGTTTGAACATCAGCAGCCAAGAGAGGACCCGCTATTTTGCAGGAAGCTCTTCTGGAATCTGCTTGCCGAAAATTTCTAACCACAGAGCCACCTGTTAGGCAATCATTATTAAAGACGGTTGGGAGGCAGCAGGGAGTTATGGATAAGAAATCTGGAGGCAGCCCACCCCGCCCTGGCTCCCAGCCAATCACTTGACAGCTGTGTTGCCTTGGGTGTTACTTAGCCCCTGGGTGCTTCAGTGTCTGCAGGTGTTAAATAAAAAAGGGACAACAATAGTAATAACCCATGAGATTTTTATACATATTAAATTATATTATACATCTAAAGCGCTTAGGCCGGGCACAGTGGCTCACGCCTGTAATCCCAGCACTTTAGGAGGCCGAGGTGGGCAGATCACCTGAGGTCAGGAGTTCGAGACTAGCCTGGCCAACATGGTAAAACCCCGTCTCTACTAAAATACAAGAATTAGCCAGGAGTGATGGCAGGCACCTGTAATCCCAGCTACTCAAGAGGCTGACGCAGGAGAGTCGCTTGAACCTGAGAGGCAGAGGTTGCAGTGAGCCAAGATCACGCCACTGCGCTCCAGCCTGGGTGACAAGAGTGAAACTCCATCTCAAAAATAAATAAATAAATAAACAAATAAATAAATAAAGCACTTCAAACAGAGCCTGGCACGGAGTAATCGCACAGTAAATGTTAGTGATGGTGATGATTATGCCCCTGCAACATCTCCTCCTCTCCGGATTAACTAGCACCAGTCCCATCAGCCATTCCGTATGTCATGAAATTCCAAAAATAGCTCCTCTGTTAGAAGCTCCTCCTCCATTAGAGTGAGCTGCACAAATGTGGATTTTATGCTCTGATGTGGTACCTCATGGGAACAGCACATGCCTTGACTTGGACAAATGTGTCAGTGCTGCCTACGATTGCCCTGACTTTCTGGCTGTTGTCTCATCACTGGTTCTTCTCAGTTTTCTAGACACCTCAAACTACCAAGTCTTTTTCATAAAAACTACTGTCAAACCAAGTCTTTCCAATTTGTATTTATGTAATTCACTTTGACGGCACGAATACATTTACATCTATTAAGGTAAATTCTTGATTTGGGATCTTTATTCCAGCTTATTGCAACATATTTGTATTCTGGTTTTATTATTCAGTCTTTCCTAAGTTTGTGTCATGTGCGAAACTTGATAAATGTGCTTTATCTTTATCCAAGTGATTGATGAAGACGTTATCCAAACAGAGGCAAAGACAGAGCCCTGGGGCACATCACTAGAGACTTCCAGCTAGTAAAGGATCTCTTCTTGAATGTCTGAGTTATGACTCCACCTAACTCTATTATCACGATCTCTGCCTTTTTCCATTGTTCATAAGATATCATGCTGGCCGGGCGCAGTGGCTCATGCCTGTAATCCCAGCACTTTGGGAGGCCGAGGCAGGCGGATCACCTGAGGTCGGGAGTTCGAGACCAGCCTGACCAATATGGAAAAAACCCCATCTCTACTAAAAATACAAAATTAGCCGGGCGTGGTGGCACATGCCTATAATCCCAGCTACTCAGGAGGCTGAGACAGGACAATTGCTTGAACCCAGGAGGCAGAGGTTGTGGTGAGCCAAGATCACGCCAGTGCACTCCAGCCTGGGCAACAAGGGCGAAACTCCATCTCAAAAAAAAAAAAAAAAAAGAAAAGAAATCATGCTAAAAATTGACACGTGCTTTTTCTCTTTCAATTCCTGGCGGGGGAAAAAAAAGTTGGCCTGGAAGCATTTCTTTTAGAAAGAGAAAGGTAGTAGCTTTATGTAATCAGGAGACATGGTGCTAGCCCCTACAATCATGACCCAGAGCTCACAGCCTGGCTACATGGGCTTGTCAGAGGAGTTTTCTGAGTTGAGTTGATACAAACCCAGCAGGATTGACAGATCATCACATGGAAGGGGGTTGCACTAGAAGCAACTGGAACCAGGCAATTTGGTGTGGCACACGCGGCAACTAAATTTCACTAACATGTCATCTTCTTTTCTGCTGAAGACCACGATTGGATTGGACTTGGATTGAATCACTGGGCTCGGGACAAACATCTTGGCTGAGTTATTACAAACACAATTTATCTGCAGGGCTCTCGAAGGACTACCTCTGCACCTGCTCCCAGAAGCTGCACGGGGAGGGAGGGCTCTTCCAGGTGTGGTACTTGCTCCCTGAAGGCAGCCAGAATTCCACGCAAAGAGAAAGAAGGAGTATGGGTGTGGGTTTTTGGCTCATTATTGGCCTCAGGGAAGTTGAAGGAATTAATAACACAAACAAATGAATAGGAATTCACTGTTGGTTGGGGGCATGGTGGCTCACATCTGCAGTCCCAACACTTTGAGAGGCCACGGTGGGAGGGTTGCTTGAGCCCAGGAGTTCAAGACCAGCCTGGGCAACATAGGGATACCCTGTCTCTACAATTTTTTTTTAATTAGCCAAATACGGTTGATGTGAACCTGTGGTCCCAGCCAGTACTGAGAAGGCCAAGGCAGGAGGACCACCTGAGCCTAGGAGGTCGAGGCTGCAGTGAGCCGTGATTGCACCACTGCACTCCAGGCTGGGTGACAGAGAAAGACCCTATCCCAAAAGAAAAAAAAACATTACCTTTAAAATTTTTTTTTTTTTTTTTGAGACGGAGTCTCGCTCTGTCGCCCAGGCTGGAGTGCAGTGGCGCAATCTCGGCTCACTGCAAGCTCCACCTCCCGGGTTCACGCCATTCTCCTGCCTCAGCCTCTCCGAGTAGCTGGGACTACAGGCGCCCGCCACCGCGCCCGGCTAATTTTTTGTATTTTTAGTACAGACGGGGTTTCACCGTGGTCTCGATCTCCTGACCTCATGATCCGCCCGCCTCGGCCTCCCAAAGTGCTGGGATTACAAGCGTGAGCCACCGCGCCTGGCCTCCTTTAAAATTTTTTAAATTTTTTTTTAGAAAAAGAAAATCTTAGTAAAGGGGAGCATGTAAGAACCAGTTGAAACCTTGAATACATTATGATATGAAACCAAGTATATCGAAAGATGGTGCTTGAAAACAACAAATTTTACCACCTGACTCGGACTTCTTTATTGTTGTTTTATTTAAAATGTTATTGTCCCTGATTAGAAAATACAGCCATGAGGGCTAAAAATTGAAATGATGTGAAAAGGCATCCATTAAGCAGTGTTGCCCCACCACCCTCTCCGTCAGTCCTGTCTCATGGGGGTGGGGAAAATGAAGACAGAACTCTTTGCCTTGCCTTGCCTTGCAATCCCTCCTTTGAAGGCCTTCTGTCCCAGGAAGCCAATGTTCATTTGATGTGGAAGAGGGGTCCTGTGTTTAACCAGAAGCTGTCCTCCCCCATCCCTTTCCCATGGCTTACATGCAGAGGGGAGAGGAGATGACCAAAGGAGAAATCAGGGGAAGAAAAGGCAATGGGGGAGGCAAAGGTAAAGGAGAGGAATGCTTAAAATATACAGTGAAATTTGAGTAGGATTCTCTACTCAAAGACTTCTCTGGGAAAAGTGTCCAGAATTGACTATACAGGTGCTGACAGTAGAAAGAACACAGAACCAAAACCCTGATCTGGCTGCATTAACTCCATTAGGCCTGAGTTCCTCTGTAAAATGAAGACTGTGGAGGCACCAACTAGAGGATTTCTGCGACCTTCTCAAACTCTAAAATTTTTGGCACTGGACTGTTCCACTTTGAAGGGTCAAGAAAGAAATCTGGAGGTTGCAGAAATCAGGGTCAGGTGCACACACACACACACACACACACACACACACACAGATCCAGCAGCATCCTTGGAACATCCTGAAGTCAAGAAAGGCACAGCACTGTCTGCCCCAATAGAAGGAATTCCAGAAAACAGCCACGAGGTTGGGCTACAGAATTTCCAAAGAGGGCAATCTACAAACTGGGGGTTGATTTCCCAGTTCCTAGATCTCAGCAGTCAACACTCGAGAAGGGTTTTTTTCTGAAGCTGCCACCTCCAATTCTGAAATAATCCCATGTTTCAGATTGGGGCCGGGACAGTGGCAAACCTGCAGACCCTGGCAGCAACATGAGGGCAAGGAAGGGAAAGGTCAGCTGGGCACGGTCCAGTTCTCAGCAGTTATGACAGAAGTGAAGGAAGGAAGCTCAGAATGAGTGCACGGGGGAAATGGGTTTTGCTGATGCATTTCCAGGGCCGGCCGTACTCTTTGTTTTGGCACACTTTTCCTGACAAACAGCCAGTGTTCTCAACACATAAATACTAGTCGACGTTAACAACAACTGCATATGAGACCGTTCTCCTCCGTAAAGATGCCAGATTGCATGCAAATGGACTGGAAATACCTTGGAGGGTTTCACAAAAGTAAGACAAAGGGCAAAGGAACTTTGCCAAAGGAGATGGAGAGCAATTCTTTAAAGATAGTGGGAGGGAGGAAGCAAAGAGCTCATAAATACAAGCCTCTTCAAATGGGACGCATTTGCCTCGCGCCTACTGGGTGTCTTTGCAAGTGGCTTGCCTTTGCAAGGCTCGGAGGCCCTGAGGGTTGATGCCTGAAGTGTCGGCGCCATCTAGTGGAAACATGGGGCATGGCCGCTTTGGACAGCCTCAGCCTAAAATGAGAGGCAGAGAGACACGCTCTATTTCGCATCTCACAATGAAAGATGAGAGAAAGGCTGCTGAGTTTTATTTCATCATCGCCCGTTTAGGTCAAAGGAGATGCCACTTTGGCTCCCAGTCATCAATCAACTGGCAACACCCAAGGACCAGGCTGGGCTACATTTGCACATTCCATTTCAGCCCAGGTAGGGATGGAGACACTTAAAAGAATGGCTTCGGAATCTTCTCCAGTTTGATTCTCAGATGCCAAAGCCTGCAGGCCATGAGAGGTCCCTACTTAAACAGAAGAGCTATCCTTTGGTACCCTCTCCAAAGAAAAGAGTAAAAAAATAATAATTTTTAAAAAGAGCTTATTTATGTGCAGAAGGTGTGAGACCTGAAGGTGAGTTACAGCCGCAGCAGGGGTGGAGGGGTGACAGGTACTGCTCAAATGAGCAGCAACCTTCTGCCACCTGGCAAGAACAGGCGTTCAGTGCAGGGCTGGCCTGCTCGTGCAGACTCCAGAGACCACTGCGTTTCTTAGAAGGGAAACAACGGGGCCGGGCGCGGTGGTTCATGACTGTAATCCCAGGACTTTCAGAGGCCAAGGTAGGTGGATCACGAGGTTTGGAGTTCGAGATCAGCCTGGCCCAAATAGTGAAACCCTGTCTCTACTAAAAATACAAAAATCAGCCGGGCATGGTGGAGGAGGAGGAGGAGAAGAAAGAAGGAGAAACAACAGTCCAGAGATGTTGCCATTTCCGGGGAAAGAGGTTGACTTGAGGAAGGCAGCCATGGGGATAAATGCTCTCACAGATCCTTTTCCCTAAAAAGAAAGCAGGCCAGATGCAGTAGCTCACGCCTGTAATCCCAACACTTGTGGGAGGCCAAAGCAGGAGAATCTTGAGTTCAAGACCAGCCTGGGCAACAAAGCAAGACCCCCAAACTCTACAAAAAACATATTTTGTGTGTTTGTTTTTCAAGAAGTGATTCAAATTGCTGCTCAGATTTTAAAACTTACTGTAACTGTCAGTGTAAAGGCCCATGCCTGGATCCTGTTTCATTTTTATACCAACTTGGTAAAAATGCTGTTCTTGACACCCTGTCCTCCCTATCCTCCCTCAAACCACATGTGATCTCTGAAAAAATAAAATTAGCCGAGTGTGGTGGTGCACGTCTGTGGTCCCAGCTACTCAGGAGACTGAGGCAGGAGAATCACTCAAGCACAGAAAGTCGAGGCTGCAGTGAGCTATGATTGTGCCACTGCACTCCAGCCTGGGCCATACAGCTAGACCCTGTCTCAAAAAAAAGAAAAAAAAAATGCCGATCCAGAGTATTTTGTAATTTTACCTTTTACTCCTCCTCCCTTGCTTGGTTGGAAGTATGAAGACCAGAGAAGGAAAGAAAAGATGGAAAGGAGGCTGGGCATGGTGATGCCCACCCGTAATCCCAGCACTTTGGGAGGCCGAGGTGGGCGGATCACTTAAGATCAGGAGTTCAAGACCAGCCTGGTCAACATGGTGAAACCTCGTCTCTACTAAAAATACAAAAATTAGCCAGGCGTGGTGGCGCACGCCTGTAATCCCAGCTACTCAGAAGGCTGAGGCACGAAAATCGCTTGAACCCAGGATGCGGAGGCTGCAGCAAGCTGAGATCATGCCACTGCACTCCAGCCTGGGCGACAGAGTGAGACCGTATCTCAAAAAGAAAGAAAAAGAAAAGAAAAGAAAAAAAAGAAAAGAAGAGGAAGGAAGGAAGGAAAGGAAGGAAGGAAAGGAAGGAAAGGAAGGAAGGAAGGAAGGAAGGAAGGAAGGAAGGAAGGAAGGAAGGAAGGGAGGGAATATGCATTTCTTGAGTCCCTAGCCTATGATAGATAATATATGTGAAAACACATTGCTTTCTTCTCACAACAAACCTCATTTAGGTCACACCTCCTGGAAAAGACCAGAAGGATCTGTGTCACTATGTGTCCTTCCCCCTTTTCAGTACAAAGCTAGGCTAATCTTAGTGCGAAGCCTACCAACCAAACCTTTGTGGCACATAAACATCCCTAACTCAGCACATCATCCGTTCACCTCCACCTCCCTCACCTCTGCCTCACTCCGGTTTTTCCTTTTGATGAAAAGCAGAGTGTCAGGCTCTTAGGAAGTAACTCCCTGACTTAGCTACACATTTTTACATGTCACTCAGTTTCTATGTAGAGGGATTATTTTTTTTTTCGTAACCAAAGAGAGATTTCCTATTGCTCTGCCCTACAGAGCTGTTTCTTGGATTAAGTCAATTATCATGGTTAGGTATCATGTCTTTGCCGAGAGACATTTGTGAACTAATTCTGTCAAACAGGGGATCTGGATTTGTCCTCTCCCACAGTTAGACCTTGGGTGAAACATGAAACCGGCTTTGAGCTCTCCTCCCTGCCTTTCCTGGGCTGCCAAACCCCAAGCCAAGGTTGCCAGTCCTCTGCCTTTCTGGAGTAAAACCTCAGGCCCCATGACGATCCTGGCTCTCACACCACTGACAGCCTCAAAAATGAGGGGAAACACACTTGTTTTAGAGGCAACAGGAGAGACACATGAAGAAGGGTGAAGTACAAACCCAAAGGAAGTGAACCTTGAACTTCAGCTCCAACATGAAGCTCGCAGGGCAGCCCGCATTCTCTCCCCCAGTGTCTAATGCTCACCGCTGGTAACTGCTGCCACCACCGTGAAAGAGTGGCCACCACATCTTTATTGCATACTCAGGTGAATAACTTATTATACAATGAACACTCCTCCATTAGGAGACCATGCCCACTTACAGAATGCAGCTGTGAATGCAGTAAATCTATTTACAGAGGCTGGGGTGCAAGATGAGAGAAGTATCAGCCCCAGGAATTGAAAGTGAGAATGATCTGCAAATTCTGCTGACAAAGGAGCAACTGGGCCTGTGCTAGTGAGGTCTGAAAGAATTCCTGGCAGAGCGCAGGGGCAGATTAGATCTGGGAATTGACAGCAAGTTTGGGGACAGTGCAAGAAGAGAGGGGTGACCTGTGAATTGGTGCTGGGGAGCTGCTGAGGCCCAATGTGAGGCAGCACCAGAGACATGAGTAAATTTAGGGTGACCTTTAGCCTCTCCTACCCAGGCGAGAAGGGTTGGGGAGCAGGAGTGCCAGCAAGCTGGCTTCCAGTGTAGATTCAGGCTGGTGGGCTGAGAGAGGCTTTTGCTATTTTTGCTCAGATGTGCAAGTCTGCTCTGGGCCACGGAGCCTCACAAAGCCCACTGTTAGAGGAGCAGGCCCCTAGAGCTGCGTGAGCCAGTGTGCGCTCAGATGACCAGACTTTTAGTCCATGGAAAGTAACAGCAAGAGTAAGGGTCTAGGCTGGGAGCTGTGGCTCACGCCAGTAGTCCCAGCACTTTGGGAGGCGGAGATGGGAGGATTGCTTGAGCACAGGAGGTCAAGGCTGCACTGGGCTGTGATGGCGCCACTGCACTTAAGCCTGGGTGACAGAGAAAGATCCTGTTTCAAAAAACAAACAAAAAGAGTAAGGGTCTAAACTTGAGGTGCCTGAGACTCCCACTTAAAAGAAGTATCCTAAGGATGAGACAAAAAAAAAAAAAAAAATACTACAGCGCCGCTAAGAACTGGAGTCTTATTAGCCCGCATCAGCCCCAGCATGGAAGAATTGTGGTTGAGGCTGGGAGGGAGGCAAGCTGCTCCCGTAGCGTCTTGTACGGTTTTCTCCGAAGACTCAAGATTTCACCCACATCCCTTTGGGCTCCCGCTGGCTCTGCCACCCGGCTGCATTTGTCCCACTCTTCAGGACAGAGTTAGCTGCCCTCTTTCTTTACTTCATAGTCATTGTAAGGGCTCGGCCAAGCGTGGGCCCGTGGGATGGAGAATTCCTTGTGGGGAGGCTGGTTCTGAAAAGGAAACAGTCATATCGTGAAACCCACTCCAGTTCCTGCCATTTCAACAGGTCTCCAGTCTAGGCAGGAGTCTCATTTCTTTCCCTTTCTCCCAGGCATCCCACCCCCCAGGTCCTCTCTATGCCAAGCACTCATTCTTACCCGCTAACCCCATGAGGCTGATTAGAGGAAAGAAGACCCATCATTCCTTCAAGTGGCCATCTAGGGGCCATGAGAATGGTAACATCGTCTGTTTCCAAAGGATCAGTGTTCCTGAGGTGCTAATGCCTTTGATGAAGAGGGAGAAAAAAATCACTTACCTGCAGCTGAAAATGTGTGGAATAGGGGGCATAGAGCGTGTCCCCTGTCTCTTCAAAACCTGAAACAGAGGAAGAGGAGAAATTAAAGCATTGGGGCCCCCACCTGTGTTGACCCTGTTGTATCACTTATCACAGTGTGCCATCTTGCCTATTTAATTGCCTGTCTCTCCAGCAGACCTTAAGTTTCTTGGAGGGAGAGAGACTAGGTCCTCAAGCCTAGGACCAGGCACAAAGCAAACACAATATTGGTTGAATGAATGAATAACTATGATGACTAGGGATGCCCCTTTTCAGAACTTCACCAGAGCCCCACCTCATCCTAGGACCACTCCAAAAGCACATTTGAAAAGTCATGGGCTGGGCACGGTGGCTCACGCCTGTAATCCCAGAACTTTGGGAGGCCGAGGCGGGCGGATCACAAGGTCAGGAGATCGAGACCATCATGGCTAACACAGTGAAACCCCGTCTCTATTAAACATACAAAAAATTAGCCAGGTGTGGTGGCGGGTGCCTGTAGTCCCAGCTACTCGGGAGGCTGAGGCAGGAGAATGGCGCGAACCCAGGAGACAGAGCTTGCAGTGAGCCGAGATCGCGCCACTGCACTCCAGCCTGGGTGACAGAGCAAGACTCTGTCTCAAACAAAAAAAAAAAAAGAAAAGAAAAAGAAAAGTCATAAAAACCAGTATTTCAGATATACTGATCTGGCCAGGGGTGTACCTAGAGTGAATCTCACTGGGGATTTACCTATTCCCTTAACTGCCTGACAAGGAAAATATGTATATATTTGTATCATTTTCTTTGGGAAGAGGCAGGATTGATGAGCAACTGTTTTCTGTGTATTTGGGGAAAACCAGAGGCTTGGGAAAGAAGGATATACACATGCAATCATCATGAGTGCAGTTCAAAGCAATTCATTTATTTCCCACCAAATTTATGGGCCCAATTTGCTGAACAAACACTTAAATGCCTTTATGTAAGAGATCATGGCTGGGCACGGTGACTCACGCCTGTAATGTCAGCACTTTGGGAGGCCTAGGTGGGCAGATCACGAGGTCAGGAGTTCGAGACCAGCCTGGCCAAGATGGTGAAACCCTGTCTCTACTAAAAATACAAAAAAATTAGTTGGGCATAGTGGTGCACATCTGTAATCCCAGCTACTCGGGAGGCTGAGGCAGGAGAATTGCTAGAACCCGGGAGGCGGAGCTTGCAGCGAGCCGAGATTCTGTCCCTGCACTCCAGCCTGGGTGACAGAGCGAGACTCTGTCTCAAAAAAAAAAAAGAGAGAGAGAGATCGTGAAGCACATAAGGATTAACCAGAATGATCCCTCCTTGCAGCTGACACTGGAGAGTAAGGAACATATGACAGGTACATAAATAACAATGCAATGAGGCAGACCCTGATAAGAGCATTTCAAAGTCCTACAGACGCACAAGGTGGAGTGATTACGAGGGGAAACTGGGGAATGCCTGATCCTGGAGAAGGACAGAAGAGGGAGGTGGCCACGCCAGGCAGAGGACGGACACACCTGGAGCACAGGCACAGGCAGGAAAGCACAGCGACTTGGTTCATCTGGACTGCGAGCAAACCTTCAGAGGTTGTTGGTTCCAACTGTGGAAGGGCTCAGGAAGGATTTGATGGGATGCGGTGGCTCAGGGGACCCAGGGAGGAAAGTGAGCAGCAAAGCATGGAGGCCAGAGAAGCATTTTAAGGGAGAAAGCTGACAGTGGCCCTTAAAATGAATGAAGGAAGGAAGACTCATCAGTGAATGAGAACAGGAAGTACAGGAGTGAGGTGATGGAGTGAAGCCACGGAACGGACAGGAGGGGCTGGGTGGTTAAATAACCCCTCCTGCCCTCCTCCGCCTCCCTTCAGACTTCCAAGTGCCCTAGAGAGGGACCATAGCTGCAGTGAGTAGCACCAGGAAGTTCCACACCTCAGGCTTAAGAGCAAAGGAAAGACCTATTTTTAGCTGGAGCTAAGAACATGGCCTTGGAGGTTCCTCATTCCTATCCCAAAACCACCCACCCCCTGTGATTAGACTTAAAGGTCAGTGTAAACCCTGGAGACCAGTGAATAGGTCGCTATGAACAGGGGCACTTGCTGGCCATCAGTTTAGCCTCTTTTGCTTATGGAAACAACACGAGAACATCTGGCTTCTCACAACTCCAGATAAGAGCAAAATCATTCGATTTTTTTTTTTTAATAGAGATGACGTCTTGCTATTTTGCCCAAGCTGGTCTCAAACTTCTGGGCTCAAACAATCCTCCCACCTCAGCCTCCCAGAGTGCTGGGATTACACGAGTGAGCCACCATGCCTGGCCCGAATCATTTGATTCTTGTATGTCAAATATGATCTGTGCCTTCCCATGGGCCCAGAAACACACACAAAAAATGTGGTTCTCTGCACTAAACCAGAATCCTTACCAATTTTACAGAGATTTCCTGCTGGTTTGTGATAAAAGGGCTTTCTCCCTTCTCTGCTCTGTGATCACTGCAGGAAATCATGGCTTGGTTTTATGCACTGAAATCTACAAAGGCTCCACATTTCTGGAAGGAATCCCTCGTTATCTTTTATAAAAAACACAACCTCACCTACTTATTGCTGGGAATTTGTCTCGTTATCCCTTTTCCATGTCTTTGCTGCATCTTATTTTGATGCACAGAAACCTCTGAGGTGTTCTGCCCCACAGGAAATTACAGCACAAGAAAGGGGAAGTAAGGAGGGCTCTCCCCCTCTACACCAACTGTACAAAGTACTCAATCAAGACTTCAGAGGCCAGCTTCGTGTTCCACTTGTCTCTAACAGGCTGGACGATTTTATGCAAGATCTGAGCCTTAAGGAACTTATCTATTCTATCAAGGGTATAACCTGGAAAATCTTGCATATTCCCTACAGTTATAACATCCTATGATTCTCCGCCACCTTTCTACAAGGGATTCTCTGCCTAGCCAGGCTGCGTCTGTACCTTGAGTGATTTCCTCTTGAGAGTAGGCTCTGTTCTCCACACCATAGCTCTTCTTCATGAGTTGAGGTTTACAGAAAGCATCCTCAACAGGATAATCCAAGGGGTTTCGTTGCTTTGTGAGCAGCCAAAACTCAGGACTAACGTAAGCCAACAGGAACACCCAGCCATTGGCAGCCAAGGCGGAGCTGAGGATGGTGTCATCCCACCTGCGGTCAAAGTCCGGAAGCATGAGCAGGGTGATCCAGGCCACCCAGATGGCAATGGAGAGGAGCATCGTGAGGTAGATGTGGGCCCCATGTCTCTTCCAGCCCGTGAAGGAACCACAGAAGGTGAAGGAGGACATGAGGAAGGTCAGCGCCATCAAGAAGAGGACGTAGATGAGCAGGAGGACAAAGTCTTCATTGCGACGAGGAGCGGAAAGCTCAGAAAAGACATTGACGTTGGTCCTGTTCATGGTCAGGACAATATATTCGATAGCAATGACATCCTGGACTAGGCTGAAGCCCACGGCCAGACCCAGAATCACCAACAGGGAGAGGGGCTTCCTCCCCCGGACGAGCTTGGTCAGATTGAGAGCGTGAGCCAGGAGGCAGGAGAAGCAGATGGAAAAGAGGATCCCAAAGAGGAAGAAGCGTGTGGGCCCCGTGCTCCCGTCCAGTCTGATGATGAAGGCGAAGGTGAGGCCAAAGATGCCCAACACACCCAGGAGGAAGAGGAACTGAGTAGGCAGCATTTTTCGCCTGTTGGAGTCCTGCACCTTGCAGACGAGGATCGGGAGAGCGAGCATGAAGGCCACCGAGGTCACAACCCCGGCTGTGGCCACCGTTTCTAGGACAATGCCCCAAGCTTCAGCCTTATCACAAAGTCTGTAGTACCTGGATTTCAGGCCACTGTGGCAACCATCAGGGACTGTTGTAGCCATTCTGGACCTGCAGAAAAGGAATGTTGGAGTGGGGAGAAGGTGGTGAACCTCCTAACACAGTCCTCAGACGCAGAAGACTAAACAAGGATTAGGAAACCAATTATGCATGTTTAGCCAGGGTTTTGACTTTGAGCTTACTACAGTAAGTAAAGTTACTAACTTTCCCCTACCTCCTGTAGTAAATTCTAAAATCTGTTGAAGAACAGGAAGAAATCCCATACGTCCCTTCCCCCAGTTTAACTATATTAATATTTACCTTAAAGCCAGAGAACCTAACACTCTGAAGAGTATTTTGAAGTCTAATCTCAAAAAGCTTCACAGGGCTGGACGTGTTGGCTCATGCCTATAATCCCAGCACTTCAGGAGTCTGAGGCAGGAGGATCATTTGCTCTCCAAAGTTTGAGACCAGACTGGGCAACATAGCAAGACTCAATCTTTATATAAAAAAGTTAGCTGGGCATGGTGGCACACACCTGTAGTCCCAGCTACTCAAAAGGCTGAGGTGGGAATATCACTTGAGTCCAGGGGTTCAAGGATGCAGTGAGCTATGATCACATCACTGCACCCCAGCCTGGGCAACAGAGCAAGACCCTGTCTCTTGAAATATATATACACATATATATTACAAATAACCTGCCAGGGTTCCTGATATTTTTTTGCTAGTGTTTTCTTAGGAATTAGTGAACATGGAACTATCTAAACTTGAAGTTAACACTTTAATCATAATTTCACAGCCTCTACCTTTGGCCCTGATACAGTTATCATTTGTAAGCATCCTATTCTCTCATGGATAAGAGGAGTTATCTGAATGGTAGATTTTTCTTTCTCTTTTTTTTTTTTTTTTTGAGACAGAGTCTCGCTCTGTCGCCCAGGCTGGAGTGCAGTGACACGATCTTGGCTCACTGCAAGCTCCACCTCCCGGGTTCAAGTGATTCTCCTGCCTCAGCCTCCCAAGTAGCTGGTACTACAGGCATGTGCCACCATGCCCGGCTAATGGTTTTTTTTGTATTTTTAGTAGAGACGGGGTTTCACCATGTTACCCAGGATGGTCTCCGAATGGTAGATTTTTTACAGAAGGCCGAGCATTCCCTTCTGAGCCAGCGGCTGGGTCCTCTTCTTAGGCTTTGTGGTTCAGAATGATCCTGCCCCTCCTCCATAAGATTTGTTTTTGGGTTTTTTTTTTTTTAGACGGAGTTGCACTCTTTGCCCAGGCTGGAGTGCAATGGCAGGATCTTGGCTCACCACAACCTCTGCCTCCTGGGTTCAAGCAATTCTGCCTCAGCCTCCCGAGTAGCTGAGATTACAGGCATGCGCCACCATGCCCAGCTAATTTTGTATTTTTAGTAGAGATGGAGTTTCTGTATGTTGGTCAGGCTGGTCTCAAACTCCCGACCTCGGGTTGGTCTCAAACTGCTTCGGCCTCCCAAAGTGCTGGGATCACAGGTGTGAGCCACTGTGCCCGGCCTCCTTCTTAAGATGTGTAAAGATGGCTCCACTAATTCCAAGAAGTTATGAAAACATTCTTGTCTGTCATAACCAGCTCTAAATTGGCTACCTGTAAAGAGGAACATCCTGGATGGCACATAAATAGCGGGTAATCCAACAAAAAATAATCTTCATAGCTAACATGTTCATTTTTAGTATGGCTCCAATTTTTACTCCTTTTTTGGGGGCTGGGGGGAACAGAGCCTCGCTCTGTCACCCAGGCTGGAGTGCAGTGGTGCGATGTCAACTCACTGCAAGCTTCACCTCCTGGGCTCAAGCCATCCTCCCCCGACCTCAGCCTCCTGAGTAGCTGGGACTACAGGCGTGCGCCACCACACCCGGCTAATTTTTGTATTTTTGTAGAGATGGGGTTTCACCATGTTGCCCAGGCTGGTCTCAAATTCCTGGGCTCAATCAATCATCCTGCCTCGGCCTCCCAACGTGCTGGGATTATAGGTGTTGAGTCACCCTGCCTGGCCTCAAATTTTTACTTCTAATCACTCTATATATACATTACTTACTTCATTTCATAGCAACCCTATGAGGTAAAACTATTATCCCTATTTTACAGATGAGGAAACTGAGACAGAGAGAAGTCAAGTTACATGCCCAACATCATACAACCAGGAAATGGCAGAGCCAGGATCTGAATCCAGGTTGTCTGGTGCCAGGACCCAGGTTCTCAAGTACTCTATGTGTCTCCTCTCAAATTAGCCTTAAAATGAGATCTGAGATATCCTTCTCTCTCTCCTTCTCTCTACGTCTCTTTCTCTCTCTCCCTACCCCTCCCCTCATCAGATGCCTCATTATGACTCTGGTTCCACTCTCCTAGTTCAGCCCCAGGAGGATAGAAGATCCCAGGCAATGGACCATCCACAAAGCAAGAAATCTACTTACTCATTCGGATAATCAGGAATCCACTAGCTGTATTACAGTTTACTTCCCATATATCTGTCCTTAATCTGTCAGGAGAAAGGCTTCTTTCTCTGCCCCTACAATCTTCCTGTGAATTTTAGACCCAGCTCCTTGACCATACCCCTAGGAAATCTAAGTCCTCAGGATTCAGGGCACAAGTGGGAAGATAAATTGGGAAATTGGAAAAGAGAAAGGAGTGTCCCCATTTCCTCAAAACAGGTGGCTCGCAAATTCCAAAGTCAATGTCGAATAAGATGTTGAGATTCAACAAGGCTAGACATAACTATAGTCCAGTTTCTCAACAATTTTATTCAAGTGATTTTATTGCTTATTTAAGTGTCTTCTACACTATTCTTTTTGTTGTGTTCCATGCTTTTCGGGCATGGGATTTTTTTTCTTGAGTTTTTTGTTTCCCAATGAGATTGTTCACATGGCATTAAAAAGTTTTGAATGGACTAGAACTATGGTGTGGCAGGAAAGAGGCTAGAGTTAGAGGAAGGGAAGGCTTGCAGAGGTCACCTCCAGCCCTAAAGAGGGACAGAGATGATGCAGCAAGAAATCCAAAACAAGAGGAAGGACTGGGGTTGGGAAGCAGGAAAAGATACAAAGCATCCCCTGAATCCTGCCTCTTTCCTTAGAGCAGAAAAAACATCTCGGGAAAAACAACCTTCTTGGCCGGGCACAGTGGCTCATGCCTATAATTCCAGCACTTTGGGAGGCCAAGGCGGGCAGATCACCTGAGGTCAGGAGTTTGAGACCAGCCTGGCCAACATGGCGAAACCTTGTCTCTACTAAAAATACAAAAATTAGCCGGGCATAGTGGCACGCACCTGTAATCCCAGCTACTCAGGAGGCTGAGACAGAAGAATCGCTTGAACCTGGGAGGCAGAGGTGCAGTGAGCGGGGATCATGCCACTGCACTCCAGCCTGGGCGACAGAGTGAGACTCCATCTCAAAAAAAAAAAAAAAAACCACAAAATTTTCTTTTCCACTAGAAGAGATAGTTATCTTACCAAAATTATTTAATTCATATAGCAAGTAGGAAAAGATTGTACATATGTATATATACATATGCATACATATGTATGATACATATGTGAATATCATGTGAATATATATTATCACAATATTATGTATAGTGTGTTAAAGTGACACCAGATATAGCTTAAACTGATCTTCCTGAATTTTAATAAAATTTGGCTCCCCAATCTTAACTTTATTTTCTGTAGTCATTCATTCAACAAATATTTACCGAGCACCACTATGTGCCGATCACTGCTCTAAGAACTCAACGGTAAAGGCAGAAACAGACACGTTTCCACTTCCACCACAGTAGAAGAGAGAGACAGATGGCACCTGTCACTATGGCCATGGGCCTCCCACCGCCTTCCCTCACAGTGAGTCTGTCACCTGCACACTCTGCCCTCCTGGAATCTACACCACAGCCATCACTACCACAAGCAGAGCACAAAGAATGGGCTATACCTCTACAGGGCAGTGCAGAATGAGAAACAGGAAGAAAAAGGCAAATGAGGTTTGGATATAGACAGCCCCTGCAATCCAAGCACCCAAGTCTGATCCGCCTTGCCTACAAATGTCCCCTCTTTGGTCCCCTCTTTGACATGGAAAAGAGGAGGTATGAGGGCTCTCCCAGGCTACACCATGAATGTGGAAGAGGAAGACCCTATGTCCCTCAAGGGTGGCATGGGGAAGGAACTCAGGTCGTGTGCACTTCACTGTGCCTCTCCACACCCCCGGCAGATTAATCACCAGGGCGTTGTCTAGCAGGAAAGGTATTTCCCTCTTCCCTTTGATCTCTCCCTCTCCCTTCCCCTCCCTGCCAATTACTCCTTCCCCACCCATCAGGTATTACTGTTTGTGGACAAGTAGTTGTTATCATAATTACCTGATCATTATGAGGGACTGGATTGTTATGAGGGACTTTGAACCTGAAGACTCTAAATCTTGACAGAGATTGATGTGGTGTTTGCCTCAAGAACAGTTCTGGTACTGGACAGACAGGAGGTAAGGCAGAGCCCCCGTCTAGAACCTGTAGGCTCCTCTTCCTGTGCAGCTGCACAGGAGGGTGCTGAGTCTCAGGGCCTTATAGCACCCCCAGACCAGGATCCAACAAAAGTAATGGCAGTGGGTATAAAGAGAAGAAAACACCAGTTTCCCCAAATGTCACCCCCACCTCCCACCTCCCAATCATGCAACGAGGAATGGAGAAATCGTTCTTGAAGTGCCTTTAAAACATTATTTAGGCCAGGCGCTGTGGCTCAGGCCTTTAATCCTAGCACTTTGGGAGGCCGAAGCGGGCTGATGGCTTGAGCCCAGGAATTCAAGACCAGCCTGGGCAAGCTGGTGAGACCACTGTCTCTAGAAAAATAAAAATGTAAAAATCAGCCAGGTGCGGAGGGGCACACTTGTAGTCCCAGCTACTCAAGAGGCTGAGGTAGGAGGATTGCTTGAGCCCAGGATTTCGAAGCTGCAGTGAGCTATGATCACATCACTACAATTCTGCCTGGGAGATAGAATAAGACCCTGTGTCTATTTTTTAAAAATTAAAAATTTTAAAAAAACTTGTTTTCATTATAGAAAGTTTTATAATGGAGTCCCATGTATCCAGCACTTCATTTCAAAAATTATTACTATATGGCCAATTTTGCTTCGTCTGCATTCCCCACCCCACTCCCTAGACTATTTTTAAGCAAGTCTCAGACATCATATAATTTTATCTATAAATAGTATGTGTATTTTTTTTCTTTTTTCTTTTCTATTTGAGGCGGAGTTTCACTCTTGTTGCCCAGGCTGGAGTGCAACAGCGCGATCTCGGCTCACCACAACCTCCACCTCCCAAGTTCAAGTGATTCTCCTACCACATCCTCCCAAGTAGCTGGGATTACAGGCATGCGCCACCACGCCCGGCTAATTTTGTAGTTTTAGTAGAGACAGAGTTTCTCCATGTTGATCAGGCTGGTCTCAAACTCCCGACCTCAGGTGATCCTCCCCCCTCGGCATCCCAAAGTGCTGGGATTGCAGGTGTGAGCCACCGTGCCCAGCCCTTTTTTTTCTTCTTGAGATAGATTCTCACTCTGTCACCCAGGGTGGAGTGCAGTGGTGTGATTGTGGCTCACTGGAGCCCTGACTTCCTGGGCTCAAGGTATCTTCCCACCTCAGCACCCCCAAGAAGCTGAAACTACAAGTGCATGCCACCACACCTGGCTAATTTTTTTAATCTTTATTTTTTGTAGAGATGGAGTCCTGCTATGTTCCCCAGGCTGGTCTTGAACTCCTGGCTTCAAAGGATCCTCCCCCACTCGGCCTCCCAAAGTGCTGGGATTACAGGTGTGAGCCCCCATGTCCAGCCTAGAATGTCTCTCTAAAAGATAAAAACTCCTTATTAACCACACTTTAATAACTAACAAGAATCCTTTATTATCAACTATCTAGTTAGGATTCATATTTCCCAATTCTCTCACAAATGTCTTTAAAAAAAAAAAAAACTTCTTAGTCAAAATTTTTTTTAATCTGGATGACTAATTAGTTTGGAATTATCATTCTTAATTCACCTCTGTTAGCCTCCCCCACCCCATCCCTAAGCTGATAGGGATTGCTCAACAAGTCTAAAAGTCTAAAATGTTCTGAATACTTTGAATTTAGTAAGAGGAAAATAAAACTCACTGGAGTTATTAATAAACAAGTCTGCAC
The DNA here is from genome assembly GCF_006542625.1 of Nomascus leucogenys. Classification (NCBI taxonomy): domain Eukaryota; kingdom Metazoa; phylum Chordata; class Mammalia; order Primates; family Hylobatidae; genus Nomascus; species Nomascus leucogenys. Next base: position 20,925,194 of record NC_044403.1, read on the forward strand.
TGAAAGGGTGCCACATTGCCCAGAGAATGACCCAGGTAAGGGAAAGACACCAGGGGACTGACAGGAGACGGACAGGGTTCTGAAAAACTAAAAATGATTTCTAGAAAGCAGCATTTGAGAGGGAAAAGAGAAGTGATCAGCATTTAGGAATATGAACTGTCTGGAGCTGGAGAAACAGCCTGGGAGAGGAGCAAAGGGCTAGAGCAGGAAGGAGAAAAGAGAATGAGACTAGCGGTGGTTTGGATATTATTTGTAACCAAAGTCAAAGGACGGGAGATCTAGAGTCCAGCCAACAAAGAACTTGCTCCTATAAAGACCAAATGGACCCCACCCCTTCACTTGACGTAGAGGTCCTTTCCTCCAGGATGGTTATTTTATTTTATTTTTTTGTTTGTTTTTTTTGATGCCCAAGTCTGATGAGACACACATCTCATAAATTCTCAGACACTCTCAGCTTTTCCTCTCATAGCACTTATTACACAACCCAGCCTGTCAGTAAGTCTGTGTCTCCCTCTAGACTCAAAGGCTCTGTGCAGGCGGAGACTGAGTCATTAAACATTCTCTCTCCCCAGCCACTTGCCTAGCACCTGATGCTCAGTAAGTACCTAACCAGAATAGACAAGGCAGCAAGAGAATGGCGCTCGGTGTGTGGGGTAAGGGGAGTCAGGAGGAGGACAGGCTGCTCGCGAGATGGGATAGGATGGGCTGTGCCTGGTTTCCTCTCAAGCCCCCGGGCTGCTATCCTTAGTTCTAACCACCTTTCCTCCCACCCTCCTTCTCATGCAGGCTGCCAAAAATTGCACTTTGGGTCTGAGATTAGGAATGCCTGGCCATGTCTGAACCCCGCTCCTATCTTAGTGGCTGCAGGTGGCTCCCAGGAAAGCATGAATCCTGAGGTTTTACTGGTAAGCAGGGAGGGATTAACTGGGATCCAGCCATGTGCTCCACCCAGCACTCAGTGACTAAACCCTGCACTTTGGAGGGAGATGGTAATGTTTCAGCACGAGTAGCCTCTGGCCTTGGGCATGAGCAAAGGACTTTGAGTATGAGGACGAGACCCTCTTCACTTATTCCAGCTGCTAACAGTTAACACACAGCTATCCAGTAACACAAGGATGCCCACAGCTGAGATCCTGGAATCACTTGGTGCTGTTTTAAACCCTTTAGGAATGAATCTAGGCATGAAAGAAAGGGGTTTTTGGTTCTTTTGTTTGTTTTTTAGGTTTGTTTGTTTGTTTGTTTGTTTTTGAGACGGAGTTTTTACTCTTGTTGCCCAGGCTGGAGTGCAATGGCGTGATCTCAGCTCACTGCAACCACCACCTCCCAGGTTCAAGCGATTCTCCTGCCTCAGCCTCCCAAGTGGCTGGGATTACAAGCATGCACCACCACACCCGGCTAATTTTGTATTTTTAGTAGAGATGGGGTTTCTCCTTGTTGGTCAGGCTGGTCTCGACCTCCCAACCTCAGGCCCACCTCGGCCTCCCAAAGTGCTGGGATTACAGGTGTGAGCCACCGCGCCCAGCCCCAGAAGAAAGATTTAAAAAAACCAGTGGGGGAGAGGGAGAGGGAAGGGAAGAATAAGAACAAGAGGAAGAGAGCGGAAAGGAAGAGGAGGGCGAAGCCATTTCTTGGGCTCAACTCCAAGCCCTCTGTTCCTCCTCCCCTTTAGGGAGAAGGGGTTTCAGCTGCCAGGCTGTGTGAACAAGTAAGTCGCTTGACCTCTCAAAGCCTCTCTCATCTATAAAATGCAGGACACGCTGCTGAACTACGTGGTCTGAGCTCATGTTCGGCTCCACCGTTCACCCACCTGGGGAGCTTCATGTACAAAACTTCCAGATCTCTTTCTTTCTCCCCCTCATCCTCTTTCTTGCCCCATCTCCTGTCATTAAAAGAGTATGTGCCACAAACTCCTATCCAAACTAAAAGCCAGGGCTGGAGGTAAGGTTGAAGGGTCTGAAGAAGAGGCACACCAGGGGACTGCCCACCTGAAGGACAAAGCCAGAGGCTCCTGGAGCAGCGCTGACCCTCGACGTGGCCTTGACTGACACACAGCACTGACCACTGTGCAGGGACAAACGTGAACATGTGATGAGTCTCCCGCTTTGGGTTTCTAGCCTGAGACTCCTCTTCGCAACCAGCGACGTGGGGAAAGTGTCTAGAGTTGCTTGTGACTAGGCCTGGAAGTTTGTCCATGCTGATTCTACACAGCCCTTCCCAGAGCATCTGAGAATGAATCACCTGGGGCCCAGAACCTTGCAAAGACACACTGACTTTGTCTTCCTTCCTATGCGATTCCTCTCATTCTGTCAAAATGTGTCTTCACACCAACCCAGCCCTGAAAATGTGTGACTTTCTAGCATTTTCATTTTCTGTCTATTCTCGTATTGCTACATTCAATCAGTAGTAATAACAGTCATGATGTGATTATGAGTAAGAATAATGACAGCCACTGTCACCTCCTGAGTCCTATTATGAGTCAGGCACTATGCTGAGTAGTTATATGTTTTTACACATATTCTCTCATTTACATGCTTTTACATCCATTACCTCATTTAACACTCCTACAGCCCATTTTATAGGTGAGAAAGCTAACAGAGTGAGGAAGGTACATGTCCAGTGTCACATGGTCAGGAAGAATAGCTCTTTATGAGTAGTCATAATCATAATTCCATCCTCCTTTTCACCTCTAAATCACTGTCATCATCTCTAGAGCTTTGCTCCCTGACCCCAACCTCTCTCCATTTAAACCACCATATATTCAAGCATTGGCTTGCTGAGAAGTCTCCAAAACAAGCAACTCTGGCCGGGCACAGTAGCTTACACTTGTAATCCCAGTACTTTGAGAGGCCGAGATGGGAGGACCACTTGAGCCCAGGAGTTTGAGACCAACCTGGGCAGCATAGTGAGACCCACGCTGTACAAAAAAAAAAAAAAAAATTAAAAATTAGCCGGTTGCTAATTTAGCCAGGATCACACCTGTGACCCACCTACTCGGACGGTGAAGCAAGAGGATTGCTTGAGCCCAGGAACTCGAGGCTGCAGTGAACTATGATCATGCCATTGCATTCCAGCCTGGGCAACAGAGTGAGACCCTGTCTCAAAACAAAAAACTAATTAAATAAATAAATAAATAAAAATAAAAGTGTGGCCACTGCCCTTGGGAGGAGTAATAATCACACTGACATACAACTAAGAAGGTAGGGAATACATCGGGAATGCTGAGGGCACGTGGAAAACAGTGACCCATTCTACCTAGTGGGGTTTTAAAAAATTGTTTTTAATTTTTAATGCTTTAGGGAAGAAAGCAGGGAGATGAAGCCTGAAAGATGAACAGGAAATGGTAGGAGATTTTTATGAAGGTAGAAAAGACAGGGCTTAGGGAATGGAAAAGCCCAGGTTAACTCCCTGATTTCTGGCTTAGGCAACTGAGTGGCACCATTGTCAGAGCCTAGAAATAGGCTTGCAAGGAGAGATGCTAAGTGTAGCTTTGTTGGGTCTTTGATAAATATGCGACCTGCAAGTGGAGCTATCCAGGAATAACAAGAGTCAAAAGACCCAAGTCCTCCTGAGAGTTTCCTCTGAGCCATATATGGTTTCCTTTCTTTTCTTTTCTTTTTTTTTTTTTTTTTCTTTTGAGATAAGGTCTCTCTGTCACCCAGGCTGGAGTGATGCAATGGCACAATCACAGCTCGCGGCAGGTTCGACTTCCTGGGCTCAGGTGATCCTCCTACCTCAGCCTCCTGAATAGCTGGGACAGGTGCGCACCACCACATCTGGCTACTTTTTGTATTTTTTGTAGAGGTGGGGTCTCACTATGTTGCCCAGGCAGCTCTTCAACTCCTGAGGCTCAGGTGATCTGCCTGCCTCGGCCTCCCAAAGTACTGGGATTATAGGCACAAGCCACTGCTCCTGGCCATATACAGTGTCATTTAATCCTCACAACAACGCTATTATTATGCCTCCCTTTAACAGCTGAGGAAACTGAGGCACAGAGAAATTACGTAACTTGCCCAAGATTACACGGCTTTTAAAATCCAGGCTCCTTGACACTGGGCTGTGCTGTCTCTGCACCGTGGGCATATGGGTTGGTGCTCAGGAGAGGTTTGAGCTGTAAGCACAGACTGGCAGTCATCACCTAGAGTGGTATCTGAAGCCTCAAGAGGAGACAAGATCACATGGGAAGCCAAGGACAGAACCATGCGGAGCACCATCTCATTTAGGTAGGAGTTCGCAAAGGAGGTTAAAAAGAAATGATCGGCCGGGCGCAGTGGCTCACATCTGTGATCCCAGAACTTTGGGAGGCCGAGGCAGATGGATCACCTGAGGTCAGGAGTTAAGAGACCAGCCTGGCCAACATGGTGAAACTCCATCTCTACTACAAATACAAAAATTAACCAGGAGTAGCCTGTAGTCGCAGCTACTCAGAAGGCTGAGGCACAAAAACCGCTTGAACCCTGGAGGCAGAGGCTGCAATGAGCTGAGATCACGCCACTGTACTCCAGCCTAGGCAACAGAGTTAGACGTGGTCTCAAAAAAAAAAAAAAAAAAAAAAGAAGCATATTCGCTCCTTTTTGTCTGTCACGGCAGATCCAGCCCCAGTTTGAGCTTCAAGGCCTTTCTCCAATTAGTCCTCCCACCTATCTCCTCCTTCCTTCCTAACTCCCCTCTCCACCTCTATGCAAGGCAAGCAAATCTTCCTAGAGTTCTGTATTTTCCATCTGGAAGGGAATTTGAGTTCATTTAAGGTCTTCTCATGCTCTTTGCCTCAACACATGAATTATTCTCCTAACCAGAAAGATCCTCTCCCTCCTGTTTATGATCCACTTACCATATTTCTACAAAACTTTGCCCAAGATTTAAAGTCTATCGTGTTTTTTAAATTGTTATCATTATTACTATTAATCCTATAGCCTTTTTTTTTTTTTTTTTTAAAGACAGAGTCTTGCTCTGTTGCCCAGGCTGGAGTGCAGTGGCGCAATCTCAGCTCACTGCAGCCTCTGCCTCCCAGGTTAAAGCGATTCTTATGCCTCAACCCCTTAAGTAGCTTGGATTACAAGCATGCGCCACCACACCTGGCTAATTATTATATTTTTAGTAGAGGCAGGGTTTTGCTATGTTGGCCAAGCTGGTCTCGAACTCCTGGGCTCAAGTGATCCACCCGCCCCCCCCTCAGCCTCTCATCGCAAGTGCTCGGATTACAGGCGTAAGCCATCGCACCTGGACTTGAAATCCTATTGCACCCTAAATGTGTTGATCTCTTCATAGTTTTTACAATTAAATATTTCTTGGCACTCAAGTTTTTCCATATCTGTGTTATATATTACAAATTAATATCACTGCAGAGTTGCCTATCAGACAACAAGCTTCTTTTTTTTTTTTTTTTTTTCTTTTTTTGAGATGGAGTCTCGCTCTTGTCGCCCAGGCAGGAGTACAGTGGCACGATCTCGGCTCACTACAACGTCCGCCTCCCAGGTTCAAGCGATTCTCGTTACTCAGCCCCCCAGGTAGCGGGGATTACAGGCGCCCGCGACCACGCCCAGCTGGTATTTGTATTTTTGGTAGAGACGGGGTTTCCCCATGTTGGCCAGGCTAATCTCGAACTCCCTACCTCGGGTGCCATCCACCTGCCTCGGCCTCCCAAAGTGCTGGGATTACAGGCGTGAGCCACCATGCCCGGCCAGAAAACAAGCCTCTTAAGAAAATAGAGCAAACTTCTATTTGTTGGTATCGCCCTTAGTCTGTACCCTACACAGTGACTGCTGAGCAAATGCTTTGGACTAAGACTGAGTGCTGAATATTTACCCAAAGCAAGTTATTTACTGGCAAGCGTGAGTAATGGGGAGGAAAATTTTTTGAAGATGAACGTGTGCTGATGTTAATCCTCGTATTTCTACTAAGGCTGAGTTCTTCTAAGGGAGGAGTCCCACAGAAATCCCTCTGCCCTTGATAAAGGATTAGTTATAAATGCAAAGCGTCTACAGGGAAATCTCCAGGATCCCCTATTCTGGGTAGCCATCCCAATTCTGATGACATAAAAGGATGAATCATGGCAATAACTTATGAATAACATCTGAATAACATCACTGAATTGAGTTTCTATGTAATAATGAGAGAAAATAAGTCATCATAGAACCACAGTCAGATCAAAACAAGTATAACCACAGTGTTCATCCTGATTTCTACACTTCCAGGTAGTTCCCTGGGCATATTACCATCTTCCTGTTACTCTAAACAAAACATGTAGACTTGATTAATGTGAATATAAAATGAAATACTGGAAATCATCTTTTTAAATAAAGCTTAATATTTTGAGTGAAGCTTCTAAATCTCTTATGCCCAGAATTCAAAGAAATGAAATTTCCAGAAAATAGGAAAATAAAGTGAAGTCCTCTACTAGTATATTATCTTTTTTTTTTTTTTCTGTGAGACGGAGTCTCGCTATGTTGCCCAGGCTGGAGTGCAGTGGCACGATCTTGGCTCACTGCAAGCTCCACCTCCTGGGTTCACACCATTCTCCTGCCTCAGCCTCCCGAGTAGCTGGGACTACAGGCACCCACCACCACGCCCAGCTAATCTTTTTTTTTTTTTTTTTTTTTTTTTTGTATTTTTAGTAGAGATGGAGTTTCACTGTGTTAGCCAGGATGGTCTTGAACTTCTGACCTCGTGATCTGCCCGCCTCAGCTTCCCAGAGTGCTGGGATTACAGGTGTGAGCCACCGTGCTGGCCCTCTACTAGTATACTATCTTAAGGCTCTCAAAGATCCCTTCATTTAAATATCTTATTCTGATACATAAAGGTAATATTCACTGGATCCAACAAGTTCAAAGCTAAACTCATCACCTCTCCTTACAAGCTTATCTTCCAAAGCCCTGAGAATGGCACTACCATCTACTCAGTTGCCTAGTAGATCTAAAAATATGATATATACTGTCTAATGCAGGAGATGGAGATGACCAAACCATATGGCCTAAAATTAGATGACAATAACAAGTAACTATTATTACAAGAAATGTAAATGGTAACTTTTATTTTGAAGAAAAAAAGACTAAATTATATCATACCTAGAAGAACCTAACCTAAAACAAAAAGATACACAAGAGTTAAAAGCAAAAGAACAGAAAGAAATGAAAGTAAACTCAAAAAGAAGAAATACTAACAGATATTTATTTAACAAGTATTATGTGTCAGACACAAAGTTAAATAGGTCGTTCAAGGTAAAATAATTAAGCAGAAGTTAAGGTTTTAATATCATACAAAGTTGTAATCAAAGCAAAAAGGTATTATATTGACCAAAAAGCTTGTTTTATAATAATTAGGGATGCTCTACACTGAAGATAAAACCATACTGGGCCAGGGGCGGTGGCTCATGCCTGTAATCCCAGCACTTTGGGAGGCCAAGGGGGGCAGATCAGGAGGTCAGGAGATCGAGACCATCCTGGCTAACACTGTGAAACCCCGTCTCTACTAAAAATACAAAAAATTAGCTGGGCATGGTGGCGGGTGCCTGTAGTCCCAGCTACTCAGGAGGCTGAGGCAGGAGAATGGTGTGAACCCGGGAGGCAGAGCTTGCAGTGAGCCGTGATCACGCCACTGCACTCCAGCCTGGGTGACAGAGCAAGACTCTGTCTCAAAAAAAAAAAAAAAAAAAACCATCCTAAACTTTTATGCACCAACTAATATAGCACCAAAATACATAAAACAAAAACTACTGAAGGCTGGGTACAGCAGCTTACACCTATAATCCCAGCACTTTGGGAAGTGAAGGCAGGAAGATTGCTTGAGCCCAAGAGTTTGAGACAAGCCTAGGCAACATGGCAAAACCCCATCTCTACAAAAAATTTAAAAATTAGCCAGGTATAGTGGTGGGTGCCTGTAGACCCAGCTACTCAAGAGTCTGAGGCAAGAGGATCACTTGAGCTTGGGAGGTAGAGGTTACAGTCAGCCAAGATTGTGCCACTGCACTCCAGCCAGGGCAACAGAGCAAGACCCTGTGTCAAAATAAATAAATAGCTGCTGAAAATACAAGGAGAACCCAAAGACAATACTATGGTTATATGAGACTTTCATACTTCTTTACCAGTCCTTGGCAGATAAAATATACAACATGAGTAAGAACATGGTAAAATTGTGTAAATGTTCTATGGATACTTTAATAGAAATATTCTCTATCTTCATATCTTATTAGATCTCCATTACTAATCATATAATTCAGATCCTCTATGTCAGTGATCAGCATAGATTTTCTGTAAAGGGCCAGGTTATAAGCAATTTAGACTCTGCAAGCCACACATTTGTAGCATGAAAGCAGCATAGATGATACATAAACAAACGAGCATTGCTGTGTTTCAGTAAAATAGTAGATTACAGGTGGTGGCTCATGCCTATGATCCCAGCACTTTGGGAGGCCGGGGCACGCAGACCACCTGACTTCAGGATTTTAAGACCAGTCTGGCCAACATGGTGAAACACTGTCTCTACTAAAAATACAAAAATTACCCAGGTGTGGCAGTGGGCGCCTGTAATCCCAGGGAGCCTGAGGCAGGAAAATGGCTTGAAACCAGGAGGCGGAGGTTTCAGTGAGCCGAGATCGTGTCACTGCACTCCAGCCTGGGCAATAAGAGCGAGACTCCATCTCAAAAAAAAACAAAAACAAAAACAAAACAAAACAAAAAAAATTCACTTTATTTACAAAAAGAGGCTAGAGGGCATATTTGGTCGATGGACCGTAGTTTGCCATCCCTACTCTATTATGATCGCTTAATAGGAACTATGGTCCATGGTCCAAATGGAACATTTGCCAAAAATGAGCATATTTAGAATACAAAGACAAATCTGGAATTCTAAAATAAGAAACGTGCAGACCATATAGTCTGACCACAGTGCAATAAAAATGAGAATCACTGAACTACTCAGGAAGTCAAAGATTCCTCAAGCAAAAATACTATTCAATGTATTGTTTTCTATACCACCATATTAATTCCTCAGCTTAATCTTTGGACTTTAAATAGTAGTGGACCCAGAATAAGAAGAATAAAATCACGCTGTCAAAATTGTTCTTCATATCCAGTTGTCTTCGATTACTATTCAAGACTAGAATACAAAAAAGCCAGTTCTAAAGAGGACTTCCAAGGCGACGTGTGCAGATAGAGAGGGGCTAGAATCTAAATACAGGAGAGGAAATTGGGGGCCTCCCCAAGACCCCTATGAGGAACTCAGACCCAGCCCCTTGCCTGATCACAGTTCCATGTTCCTGCGGAGCTGGGAGGAGAAATCAGTCTTCCTGACTCAAGGTTGAGAGCTCTTCCCAGGAAACCAAAGGGTTCTGCTCATTCCATTCTGCCCTTGAAGCACTCACCTCTCCACACCCTTGGAGAGGCCCCTTGTCTCCCATGTAGCACCTGTCCCGGCCCTTTCTTCCCCTCATTCCTTCCCTCATGTAGCAGACACCGGCATGCAAACCTGGAGGGTGCATGCCCCCTCCGCCCTCACCCCTCCTGTGGTCCCTAGCCCATTGTATCTGAAGTAGCTGAAGTGTTCCCCTTCAGGAATGAACCCACAGCAGTGGCTGATTCTGCCAAACTCTTCAACAGGTGTGGTGTGTACACAAGCCTCTGAAGAGAAAATCAGCCTGGAAAGAAGTCAGGAATGGAAAGTCTTTCAAACTCCTTGATTCTGAGCAGGTTTCAGCTGTTAGCTAGCCTTTCCAACGGATGTTTAAAGCTATTTATGGCCGGGCACGGTGGCTCACACCTGTAATCCAAGCACTTTGGGAGGCTGAGGCGGGCGGATCACCTGAGGTCGGGAGTTCGAGACCAACCTGATCAACATGGGGAAACCCTGTCTCTACTAAAAATACAAAATTAACCAGGAGTGGTGGCGCATGCCTGTAATCCCAGCTACTCGGGAGTCTGAGGCAAGAGAATCGCTTGAACCCGGGAGGTGGAGGTCGCGGTGAGCTGAGATCACACCGTTGCACTCCAGCCTGGGCAACAAGCGTGAAACTCCATCTCAAAAAATAAAATAAAATAAAGCTATTTGCCAGCCTTCCCCATGGATGTTTAAGGGACCAGATTGAACAGCATCTATGCTATTCCCAAGTCCTATCTATCAAGTTGGTGGTGGAAGCTGAGCTCTCAGTGCACATTCAACTTTCGTCTGTCCCAGGAAGGTTCCTGAGCAACTCAAGGGACACCAGAGTGGAACTGACCGCCCACACATCAAGAGAAAAGGGATGGGCTTCTAGATCTAATTCCCAAAACTCAGAAGGGCTTTTTGCAGCATCTGGGTAAAACAGCAGCTGTCACCGTGTCCTCCCTCCTGCCCCTGCCCCTTGTTTCCCACTCCCCCTCCACTCCCAGTCCTGTTGGTCCTCTGAGATCTTTCTCCCTCTATTCTTTTCCTTCAGAGTGATTCCAGAGCTGCTCACCTCCTGCCTGGCCGGATTCCACCTACTCAAAGTTTGCAGAATGTGTCCCAGCAGAAACTATTACCCTGATTATCTCTTTGCTCTCTGCCTCTATCTTAGCCTGGGAAACCCGCAAAGGAAAAAAAAAATCTGAGTTGTTAAACTAGAGGAACTGTTTCCTGGGGAATTTTTTTCTCATAGCCAACTGTATTCCATTACCAGGATTTCTCTCCTCTTCTATCCCACCTCTCCCAACGCCCCGCTCTCCCCAGACGATTTAAATCCGGAGGCCCGAGCGCCCTGGGCTCCTGGCGCCTCACTTACCCTAGTGCCTAGGCGTTGGCCGTGAACTTGGTGCTGCTTCCCGCGCGCAAGAGAGCAGCAGGCGAGCTCCTCAGTGCTGGGGGAGCCCTCGGACAGCTATCCCGCCCTCGCACTCTGAGCAGTTGTTATAAAGGCGGCCCTCGCCGGAGGGAGGGAACGAGCGAGGGGTGAGCAGAGGGACAAGTGGGGGGAGGGTCGAGGAGAGGACACGCCTATTCCAGTTCCAGGGCACTTCATGCTGTTATGAAAATAAAGTCCCCGTGCCAGGGAATGACCCAAAAGCCGTCTGACGTCAGAGCCACAGTCACCCCTGGAAGCTGGGCGGGGATGACCACTCGGCCCTGCCCAGCGCTTCGGACTCCTCCGAGACTTGCTCACGCGCTGGTCCCAGGGCGCCGGCTACGAGAGGGAAGCCGGAGCAGACCAGCTCCATACGGGCCCCGCCAGCTGTCACCTCCCGGGGGAGCCACACCCGCCTCCCCGCAGGCACTCGGATCCACCCGGGGCAAGGGCCCAGCCAGCGAGATTGCAGCAGCTCCGCCGTGAAGTCCAGCGGGACAAGCCAGCCTTCCTCCACTTTCTTTGACCTTAGCTTAGCCTTTCTCTCCATCACTCTCCCCCCAGCCACTGCCATATGGGAAGCCAGGCTTAAGAAAAAGGAGGCAGCCAGCTTCTCAGGGCTGCCCAGCCAAAGCCACGTGAAAGCCAAGGAAAACTTCCCCACCAGGTCCGTAGTTAGCCCAGCAGCTCCACCTGTCAGAATCTAGACAGGCACCATTAGTGCCGCCCTGGGGCCGAGAGATCAGTATCTCTCCTTTCCTAACTGCCTCTCCTAAAGCCTCGACAATGCGGGCTGATTGAACGGGGGCGCCAGATGAAATTATGAAATGAATTTGCTTTGGTGCCTGGTTTCCCCTCCCTCCACTGCCCACTCCTCTTCCAGGATCAAGCCAATCGGACCGAAACTCCTCTTTGTTTACGTGTCGAACAATCCTGGAGTGGCTGCCCGCCTGTGTCGGGGCTCAAGCCAGGTTCTACCCCATGCCACGGGGAGGCAGGAGGGACTCTGCTTTTAAAGTGGTTATCAGCGCGCTTGGTAAACTAATCTGGATTATTCTTCATATGAATAAATGGGGGAAGGCCCAGGGCTCCCCAGCTTTCTCTTCACTTCTCCCCACACCCCAAGTCTCCAGAGCCTAAAGTGCTTTTAAAATGTGACCTACTGGAGACTATGACCCCACCGTTGTTAGGTTTTTATTTCACTCCCAAAAAACCACAGGCAGTGCCTTGAGTGTTGGAACACTTTGACGTATGCAGCCCAGGAGTCCACCCATTTCACACTTAAGGCTCCCAGGGGTCTGTGTGGCAGAGCGGGGGTGGGTACTGAGAGATTGGTGGGACTGCAAATGACAGTGCTTTATAGTGTGTGCCATCCGCTAAGTCGGGACTTCTCTCTGGACCCCAGCGTTCTCATCTGTTCAAGAAGGAAGTTGAACTAGACTACCATTGTACAATAGAACTATAATTCAAGCCACAAACACAAGCCACATTTGTTTTTTATTTTTTGTGGGTTTTTTTTCTTTTTTCTTTTAGACAAGGTCTCACTGTCACCCATGCTGGAGTACAATGGCACAATCGGCTCACTGCAGCCTCAATCACCCAGGCTCAAGCTATCCTTCCACCTCAGCCTCCCAAGTAGCCAGGACCACATGTGTGCATTACCACACCTGGCTAATTTTTTTGTTTGTTTCTTGTTTGAGACACTCTCACTTTGTCACCCAGCCTGGGGTGCAGTGGTACCATCATGGCTCACTGTAAGCCTTTACCTCCCAGGCTCAAGCAATCTTCCCGCCTCAGCATCCCAAGTAATTATTTTTATTATTTATAGAGACAAGGTCTCGCTGTGTTGCACATGCTGGTCTCAAACTCCTGGGTTCATGCCATCCTCCTGCCTTGGCCTTCCAAAGTGCTAGGATTACAGGTGGGAGCCACCACACCTGGCCCACATATGTAACGTTAAATTTCTAGCCACATTAAAAGAAGTACAAAGAAACAGGAAAATTAATTTTAATAATACCATATATTTTATTTTACCCAATAGATCCCAAATATGATCATTTCAACATGTAATCAATATTTTAAAAAATATTAAGGGGCTATTTTACTTCTTTGGTTCCCAACTATATCCTCAAAAACCCAGTGTGTCTTTTATATTTAAAGCGCCTGTCAGTGCGGACCAGCCATATTTCCATTGCTCAAAAAGTGTGTGTGGCTTGTGGCTACCACAATGGATAGTGAGCATTAGTTGTCCCTGGGGGCTCTTCCAGCACGGAGTCTGAATCACCATGTCTAGGGTGAGTTTCATGACATCAAGCAAAAGACATCAAGTCTGAGGATGGTGAATGAACAAAGATGATGTGGTTTGGGGGATCCTACCCTATCTCTACACCCCCTCCCCAGGACCACATTCTCATTGGGTCCTCCTAATGAGAATGTGATGAGTGTACTTGATCTTTCCTTTGTTCACTGTTCGCTGGATGGTGTCTGTCTGGCAGGTCCAGGGTGTGTGAGACACAGAGCATGTGTGGGGATGCTTGTTCTGAACCTGTCTTCAGTCATTGTTCTTCACTTTGCTATTGGCTTTGTTTGTTTTTGTTGTTATTCTTAGAGACAGTGTCTCACTATGTTGCCCAGGTTGGAGTGCAATGGCTATTCACAGGCCACCATAGCTCACTACAGCCTCCAACTCCTGGGCTCAAGCCATCCTCCTGCCTCAGCCTCCTGAGTAGTGCCATTGACTTTAGATGTCCCACCTTGTCCTCTTAGTACTCTCTTTTCTTCTCTCCTCTTAACCTCTTGTTCTCCTCCCATCCCTTTATGGAGACACCTGCCTGCACAAAGCCAGGACTAGATGAGGCCGATGAGGCACCCAGAGCACAGATTTCAAGGAGGTGCTCCACAACTTTAAGAGTGAGTGCCCCTTTAAATCCTGAGCTCTAGGCCCCTTGCTTGCCTCTCCTAGTCCCGGCCCTGCACCTGTGTCCCCGGGGGCTGGCTCTCTGGAAGAAGACAGGGAGGACTAGGGCAGGTGGAATAGCTGCGTGATTCTGGGGTATCTGAGTGATTTTGAGATGCCCCAGAGGAGAAGAAGGACAGGACCAGTAGATGGAATCCGTCACTTCCTAGGTCTCTCACCCTGTTAAAATGGTCTGGAGATGAAGGTTGAGGGTTCTTGGGAATAAATGAAAGAAACAGTAGGATGGGGGTCTGGAGACCCATGTTTCACTCCCAACTCTAGTTAGAGTGTCACCCGGTTGAAAGTGACATGTAGCTGTGTTGAGCAACACAGAAGAAAGCTCACCAGACTGGAAATGAGGAGAGGAGAAGAGAGAGCCCCACAATAAGGGTGCCTTGTTCCCCCAAAAAGAAAGGCTGGTCTGATGCTATAGAGGACCTTCATTCAGCTGCAAGGCCAGCAAAATGTGGGCAGGGGTTAGGGGGCCTATGGCCCAAGATCATGGGCCTGGGTCTGCCTCATTCAGGAAGTCCCGGAACTCAGTCCCTGCTGACCCCTTCCCTTCTGATGCCCACCAACCATCACCACCATGATCCCCACTCTTGATTGCAGGAATGAAGCAAGAACACAGACGGCTCTGCCAGTGTCCTGATCCTGACACCCTTCCTAATGCCGCCTTGGAATTCCCGGCTGCAGAACCTCAGACCTGGGGCTTGCCCTTTCTCTCCCTTTGCTTTTTTACTGGCAGGATGGAAGGTGCTACTTGTTCCCCTCCTTGACCTCAATTAAATCTCATATAAGAAGTACCTGAGTTGGTAGGAGGAAGACAGAGGGGAATTCTGTTTCCTTAGGTTATTACTTTATTGGAGCTGCTAGTGTCAGTGAACCACAGCTCCTGCCAGGTTCCTGCTAATAGTGGTTCTTCCATTCAATCAATGGAAGCATTTGAGAGCCACCTAAGCACCATGCATTGTAGGGAATATAACAGAAGTAGGAGAAAGACTGTACTCGATCTTTATCCTCTGAAGGGAATGTCCGTTTATTGAGTGAGTCATTTAGCAACTATAAATGGTCTTCTATGTAACTATGCTGGAGAATCAAAAGAAAACTGCCTTTAAGAAGCTCAGTCTGGGCCGGGCACGGTGGCTCACACCTGTAATCCCAGCACTTTGGGAGGCAGAGGCAGGTGGATCACCTGAGGTCAGGAGTTTGAAACCAGCCTGACCAACATAGTGAAACGCCGTCTCTACTAAAAATACAAAAAAATTAGCTAGGCGTGGTGGCGCATGCCTGTAATCCCAGCTACTCAGGAGGCTGAGGCAGGAGAATCACTTGAACCTAGGAGACAGAGGTTGTAGTGAGCCAAGATCATGCCATTGCACTCCAGCCTGGGCAATAAGAGTGAAACGCCATCTCAAAAAAAAAAAAAAAAAAAAAAAAGAAGCAGCTCAGTCTGGTGGAGAGATGGGCAGTAATCAAACAAAAACAATGCATTGTGGGCCGGGCACAGTGGTTCACGCCTGTAATCCCAGCACTTTGGGAAGCCGAGGTGGGCGGATTACGAGGTCAGGAGATCGAGACCATCCTGGCTAACATGGTGAAACCCTGTCTCTACTAAAAATACAAAAAATTAGCCAGGCATGGTTGCGGGCACTTGTAGTCCCAGCTACTACTCAGGAGGCTGAGGCAGGAGAATGGTGTGAACCTGGGAGATGGAGCTTGCAGTGAGCCGAGATCGCGCTACTGCACTCCAGCCTGGGTGACAGAGCGAGACTACGTCTCAAAAAAAAAAAAAATGCATTGTGTTAGGTGTCACACCAGAAAAATGCACAGGGACCACAGTCAGGCACAAAAAGCTGCAGTCAGTACTCACCCCAGAATTCAGAGTAGCCACTACTGAGGAGGGGAGGCTTAAAGGATGAGTTAAGTCTTTTCAGATGGAGAAGAGAAGAGGGGTAATGATCAGGAAAGGCATTTCAGGCAGAGGGGGCAGAATGCATAGAAGCACAGAGGCATGTGTCAGCCCTGCCTGTTAAGAAAGTGTGAGCACAGACAGGGCACAGTGGCTCATACCTGTAATCCCAGACTTTGAGGCAGAAGATTTCTTGAGTCCAGGAGTTCAAGACCAGCCTAGGCAACATAGTGAGACCCTCCTCGCTACAAAAAAAAAAAAAAAAAAAATTAGCCAGGCCTGGTGGCATACGCCTGTAATCCCAACTACTCAGGAGGCCAAGGTAAGAGGATCGCTTGAGCCCAGGAGGTCGAGGCTGCAGTGAGCTATAATGGTGCCACTGCACTCCAGGCTGGGCAACAGAGCGAGACTCTAAGAAAAAAAAGAAAGAAAGTATGAGCACAACGTGTGGGCAAGGGGAGAGGTAGCTGGCCAGTGTCCAGTGGCCAGCTTGAGTCTAGAGTCCCAGACTCATCTTAGAAGCAGAAGGGCACTGAAGGCATGAAGTAGGGATGGTCATAATGCCATGTGGGAGAGGAAGAGCGATTCCTGTGGCCCTAAATCCAATAACTGGTGTCTTTATAGGAAGAGAGATACAGAGACACAGAGGAGATAGACACACAGAGAAGGCCTTGGGAAGACAGAGGTAGAGCCTGGAGTGATGCTGCCACAAGCCGAGGAACCCAAGACTGAAGGCGTGGGATGCTTCTCCTTCAGAGCCTCCAGAAGGAACCTACCCTGCCTACACCCTGATCTTGGACTTGCAGCCTCCAGAACTATGAGGCAATACGTGCTTTTTCTGTTTTAAGCTGCACTGTTTTTTGTACTTTGTTACGGCAACAATACACCTTTGAAATGTACACCTTTGAAATTTTTGCATATGCCAGCACGTGACATGCTAAAAAGAGTCCACCTAGCACAGCAGGAGTCTCTAGGGCTTCATCTCCAATGCCTTGGTTTCATCCCCCGCCCCCCCCCCCCCCGCCATGCCGCCCCCCTCCCCTCCACCGTTCCCAGGTGGAATGGGGACAGGAGTGGCATGTGCAGAAGGCAAACATGTGCCTGCTGAGTGAGAGATGACACCTGAAGCCCCGGAGGAATGCAGTCTGTAGGGAACGCTTGCGGGTCAGGAGGCTGGCCAGCCCCAGCGCTGCCTCTCAGGGGGCCTCTCATTGTAATCAGGCTATTTTAAAAACGCTGTGGTCACAGCTCACACTTCCCCACCTTTTCTGGGACGGGCTTTAAGATTGCACTCATTCCCAGGGTCTTAGCTCCAAGGAAATTCATAAACCAAAGCCCCCACGCTGAAACCAGAGAGGTGCTACCAGTAACCCCAAGGCTGGGTTAGAGAATCCCATTAAGTACCCAGACTGGTTCAGTGACATGAAACCCAATGCAGTTGTGGGATTCTCCTTCCCACTCTGTGAATCTCCCCTGACTTCTCTCACCCTCTCTCAAGGCTGTCTCAGGGCAGGGAGGGGAGCCAGTGGCTAGGAAGGCTCATACCTCAGCCTCATTTTTTATCAGGCCTCATAAATCAGTCTGTTCTTCTGGTTCTTGCTGCTTAAAAGCCTTTGCCTGACCTAGAGGCAGTACTTGGGAGTGAACTTGAACCTTAGAGTTAGGAAGAACTGGCTTGAACCCTACTCAACATCATGATGGTCTTTTTCCTCATCTAAGGAAAGGGCACTCACCACAATGAATTCACAGGGTTGTGGTGAGCATCAAATGTAATTTACATCTAGCACTCAGGAGATTTTCAATAACATTTACTCATCCGCTCTTGGATTTCTCGCACCAAAGGCAAGAAGGAAGGTAGCTTCGTGAATCGGCACATAAAGACAGGCAGTGGAGCTGGCAAAACTGCCTTCCAGCCTCTCCCCTTGGTCAGGCCTCGTCCTCACTTCCTCCTCCACAAACACTCCTATGCTTTCTTTTTTTTTTTTTTTTTCTCACTCTGTCACCCAGGCTGGAGTGCAGTGGCACGACCTTGGCTCACTGCAACCTCCACCTCCCTGGTTCAAACAAACCTCCCGCCTCAGCCTCCCGAGTAGCTGGGACTACAGGCGTACGCCACCACGCCCAGCTAATTTTCTTGTATTTTAGTAGAGATGGGGTTTCACTGTATTGCCCAAGCTGGTCTCGAACTCCTGAGCTTAGGCAATCCGCCCACCTCTGTCTCCCAAAGTGCTAGGATTACAGGCATTGAGCCACTGCGCCCGGCCTCCTGTGCTTTCATAGGTTGCTCAACCAAAAAATGCATTCATACTAGAGTGTTAAAGGGCTGAAAGGATTGCCTATGACCCCTTCTGGGAGTATTTTCTGTTTAAAGAAGGGCCTATTAATTCTACTTAACAATAAAAAGGAATGAACCACTGATACAACGTGGATCTCAAAAACTCTTATGCTGGAGCAGGAGAACCAAAGCGCGGATCTTCTATGCTGAGTGGGAGAATAAAAGATGGCGCACTGTATGCTTCTGCTTATATGAAATTCAAGAATAGGAAAAATTAATCTGTGATGACAGAAACTCAACCAGTGGTTGTCTACAGCTGGGGCAGGGGCTAAGAATTTCCTGCAAAAGTGACACAAAGGAACCTTGTCAGGGTGATGGAAGTATTCTGTATCATTATTGTGGTGGTTGTTACACAGCTGTATGCATTTGTCAAAACTCAACAAACTATCCTCAAAGTGGGTGAATTTTATTACATATAAATTATTCATTAATAAAGTTGATTTTTTTCAGAAAAGGTCTATTAAAGAGGTTGATATATAATACTAAAAAATTTATCACTAAGGCCGGGTGTGGTGGCTCATGCCTGTAATCCCAGCACTTTCGGAGGCCGAGGCAGGTGGATCACCTGAGGTCAGCCTGGGCAACATGCCGAAACCCTGTCTCTACAAAAATACAAAAATTAGCCGGGCATGGTGTGGTGCACCTGTAGTCCCAGCTAATCAGGAGGCTGAGGCAGGAGAATCGCTTGAACCCCGGAGGCAGAGGTTGCAGTGAGCCGAGATCACACCACTGCACTCCAGCCTGGGCAACAGGGCAAGACTCCATCTCAATAAAATAAAATAATAAAATAAAATAATCACTAAGAGCACTAAGAGTAAAATTAATTCTAAGGAAGCTGAAGGATGACAGAACAGGCTACGGGAAGCATTTCAGGAGAACGTTCTCATATGAAAATTATTTGGTGTTCTTTCCAGGCATAAGAAGCAGTTTGGTTTGGTTTTGAGGCAGGGTCTCACTCTGTTGTCTAGGCTGGAGTGCAGTGGCATGATCTCTGCTCACTGCAAACTCGACCTCCCAGGCTCAAACGATCCTCCCACCTCAGCCCTTTGAATAGTTGGGACTACAGGCACACACACCACACCTGGCTATATTTTGTATTTTTGTAGAGATGGGGTTTCACCATGTTTCCCAGGCTGGTCTCAAACTCCTGACCTCAAGTGATCCACCCGCCTCATCCTCCCAAAGTGCCAGGATTACAGGTGTGAGCCACCGCACCTGGGCAAGAAGCTATCTTGGAAATGTGGTTTAGACATCTGAATATTTAGGATTCTGTGATTACTTATCTCCTCCCTGTTTGTTCTGCACTCCCTGGCTTGAGACCAGGATATGTATTCATTCAATAACTGTATATTGAAAATCTTTATGTGCTGGGCCTTCTTCCAGGAGGTAGAGATTCTGCAGTGAACAAGACAATGTCTCTGTCCTCATGCAGCTAACATTTTAGTTAGAATGAAACTAGTTCTAGTTAGGAAGAAAACAATAATCAAGTAAATATGGTAAGCAGAGTCAGGGGGAAAAGGGAGTGCAGGGTTGAAGGCACAGGTGCTGTTTTACACAGGGTGGCCTGGGAAGCCCTCGGTGGGAAGATAACACTTAGGCAGACACCTGGAGGCAGGAGAGGAGAGAGCCTTCCAAATATCTAGGGTGAGGCATCCTGGGCAGAGGACCCACAGTGCAGGGCCTGTGCTTGTTGTATTTATGAACAGCCAGAAGGCCCTAGAAATGGGAGGGGAGGGTGGAGGGAGAGAGTGGGAGGAGAGTGGGTGGAGAAAGGCAGTGGGAAGCTGCGGGTCCACATCAAGGCAGGCCTTGCAAATCATTGAAAGGTGCTTGGCTTTTCCCTTTGTGAGGTGGGAAGCCACTGGAGGATGAGGAATGATGTGATCTAAGACTCTAGGAAGCTCCCTCTCCCTCCTCCGGTGTTGAGAGCAGATGGGGAAGGGCGGTGTGCTCCCGCAGGGTGGCCTAGGAGGCCTTGCTGGGGACGAAGGTTGTTTGGAGAAAGCGGTACCTGGAGCTAGTAAAAGTCGCCAAGATTCCGATTACATTGCAAAGATAAAGCCAACAGAATTTGTTAATGGCTTGAACGTGGGATATGAAAGAAAGAGGAGTCCAGGACAATCCCAAAGTTTGGGGGACTTTGAATATCATTGAAAATTCTTTTTGTTATGTATTTAGTATCAGAAAAAACTATGGCCCTTATTACTAAGTCTCTTTTAAATTAAATGACCATATTTCAAAATATAAAATGAGATGGTGTGAACTACCAAATAGTTTTGATGCCATACTCAAAGGGCAAGAAGCAGTTCAAAGATAAAGAGACCTAAGTATCAAAAATTCTGGGATACTGGGCCCAGTGTGGTGGCTCATGCTTGTAATCCAAACACTTTGGGAAGCTGAGGCAGGCAGATGGCCTGAGCCAGGAGTTTGAGACCAGCCTGTGCAACAGAGCGAAACCCTACCTCTATTTTAAATAAATAAATAAATAAATAAATAAATAAATAAATAAATAAATAAAAATGTTGTGACATTGTAAAGGCTTATGGGATCCGTTTTTGGGGTGAATATTTGAAACTGGGATGATCCCTTAAAATGTTATAACCTCTTACTTTCCCCAACAGAATTCTGGAAATGCTTTCTCATTAATTCTCTTTCCTACTTCTTGGTCAAATCACTCGTGTTGGTGTGGCTGAGTGGGATGGAATGGAATACCCTGATGGTGAGGCAAGAGTTTGGTGACACATCAGGTGTTAGGATATAGAAGTTAACATGAAGTTTGCCAATCCTCAGAGTAGTTTAGAGTAAATCAATCGTCATTTATCCAAAAAGGGAAAATATCACAGAAGCACAAATGACAATATTTTCTATCGCGATTTTTTTTTTTTTTTGACAGAGTCTCGCTCTGTCACCCAGGCTGGAGTGCAGTGGTGCAATCTTGGCTCACTGCAACCTCCATCTCCCAAGTTCAAGAGATTCTCCTGCCTCAGCTTCCCAAGTAGCTGAGATTACAGGTGCATGCCACCACGCCCAGCTAATTTTGTATTTTTAGTAGAGACGGGGTTTCGTGTTGGCCAGGCTGGTCTCAAACTCCTGACCTCAGGTGATCCACCCGCCTCGGCCTCCCAAAGTACTGGGATTACAGGCGTGAGCCACCCCATCCTGCCTCCATCTTGTTTTTATCCTCTACAGCACCATCTTGCACAAGTTTGAAGTCACAGGCGTTGTTCACAATAGTTCACAGGTGAGATGATTCACTTAGAGTCCCAGTATAGAACACAAATTCCTTCCTCCGCCTTCAAGCCACAACATTTATCCCCCAGCAAATAAAATAAGGTGAGAGAAATGAAAACACGTCTACTCTCATTGACTGGAACAATCCAGAATTTCAATATAGGGTAACAAGGAACACCTTCACTTTTGAAATTGTTCTCAAATAAACTTGCTTCCCAAATGCTCTCAGATCTCCTATATCCCTAAGGGGGTGGGCTGGGCTAAGACCTGTAAAAAGAAAAGTAAATTGTCTGAAATTTACTTGATGAGTCAGTGGAACCCAGAAAAGCATTTCTACCAAGATAAGAAGGTCAGTAAACAAAGTTAATTCTCCCCCAAGCATAGAGGAAATGTTTGGCTTTTCAGTGCAGACTGGCCTGAGGTTTTTAAATATGTTCTTTGTTGTTTTTTTTTTTTTGAGACAGTCTCGCTCTGTCGCCCAGGCTGGAGTGCAGTGGCGCGTTCTTGGCTCACTGCAAGCTCTGCCTCCCGGGTTCACGCCATTCTCCTGCCTCAGCCTCCTGAGTAACTGGGACTACAGGCGCCTGCCACCACGCCTGGCTATTTTTTTCCATTTTTAGTAGAGACGGGGTTTCACCATGTTAGCCAGGATGGTCTCGATCTCCTGACTTGGTAATCTGCCCGCCTCGGCCTCCCAAAGTGCTGGGATTACAGGCATGAGCCACCGCGCCCGGCCTTAAATATGCTCTTTAATACAGCCTCACTCATGGTTTCCTGAGGCATCTGAAGAATGAAACACCTCAGGGAAGTCAGAGGTAAGAACCAAGTATTGATTGAAGTCGTACTGTGTGCTGGCTCTCCTTTTTAGTACAAAAGGACTATGGAGATGTTCATGTATTCTCTCTACAAACTTGTATAAACCACCTACTATATGCCAGGTATGGCTAGTGTTTTAGATGAAACTGAATCAGTAAATAAACAGGCCACATTGAAATAAAAAAAAATCACCTTTGCATCAGAGTGTCCTTAGTCTCCTCTCTTGGGTTAGAAAATCCGATTACCACCTTGTGCCGCCTGTCCTTTTGGTTGCTAAGTTTATTTGGTGTGTTGGTAGGGGAATCCCAAGGAAAAAAGTCAAAAGGGATAGTGGTAGGGTCCCACAGGGGTGGGAAGAGACAGGCTCAGTCTGCTCTCCAGTCCCCAGGCCATGGCTGAGTCTATTCTAGCCTTGTCCCAGAGATGGGCCAGTGGCGCCAGCAGACACAAGATATCGCCTGGGTTCTTTAGGTTTCTTTCCCTACCCGGAGATGGGGTCTCACTCTGTTGCCCAGGCTGGAGTGCAGGGTACGATCATGGCTCACTGCAGCCTCGACCTCCCAGACTCAAGCAATACTCCCACCTCAAGCTCCAGAGTACCTGGGACCACAGGCACCCACCACCATGCCCAGTTAATTTTACAAATTTTTTTTGAGACGAAATTTCACTCTTGTTGCCCAGGCTGGAGTGCAATGGCACAATCTCGGCTCACCATAACCTCTGCCTCCCAGGTTCAAGCAATTCTCCTGCCTCAGCCTCCCAAGTAGCTGGGATTACAGGCATGCACCACCAGGCCAGACTAGTTTTGCATTTTTAGTAGAGACGGGGTTTCTCCATGTTGGTCAGGCTGGTCTTGAACTCCCGACCTCAGGTAACCTGCCTACCTCAGCCTCCCAAAGTACTGGGATTACAGGCGTGAGCCACCACGCCTGGCCAATTTTTTAAATTTTTAATAGAGACGGAGTCTCCCAATGTTGCCCAGGTGGTCTCAAGCTCCTGGACTCAAAGAATCCTTCCTCTTCCACCTCGCAAAGTGGAGCCACCGTGCCTGGCCTGATATCTTCTGTTTAACGGGCTCATTCCAAAGACAACACAGACCCCAACCCAGAGTGAAACTCCTGGGGAGAGTCTCTGGGCTGCTGCTAAGGAAACACCCCAGGGCCCCACCATCAGAGACAACTGTAGTGGCAGCTCCGAACCACCCTGGCCTGCGGCAGGGGGCGGCAGAACAAGGGTGCCATTGGGCTCTCCACTCACCCACGAGTCATTTCCTTATTTCTCTTGTACTACCCAAAACCACGACTGCTTGAAATGCCTTTTCAAGAAACTGATGGGTGTGGCCTTGGGAGGGAACAGTGTAAATAGGGCCTGACAAAAGTGGGTATTGAGGAGAGAAGCAATCCATGGGGAAGCGGTAGAAGACCAAGCCACCTTCATCTTGCTAAAGATGAGGGCCCCAGGAGTATGACTACTTGGTTTCCCATAACCAAGGCACGTCTAGATCCCCTGAGAAAGAATTTTTGAATTGAGACCTATGGGAATTCTGTTTTCCCATTGTAAAGAAGTACGGCTGTCTTCCCACAAAATCATAACAGCACGTGTGTGTGTGTGTGTGTGTGTGTGTGTGTCTACATGCAGAGAGAGAGAATGTTTCATGGTTTTCAAAAGATTTTCTACATGTTGTCCTGTGTAATTCTCACAGCATAACCACAATGTCAATACAACCATATACAGCAAGAGCCTGGAGTTGGCTAAGCCTGAATGCCAATTGCAGCTCGTTCTTTAAATAGTTATATGACCTTGGGCCAACTATTTAACCTCCTCCTTAGCTGTAAAATGGGTATAATAAGACTTGCTTTGCAGTAATATTAAACACATTAGCAATTATATTTGGGGTGGGGGGACAGGGAGGAAATAGCTTAGTGTCTGGTCCATGATATGGCATCAATAAGTAGTAGCATTAGATGGGAATAAGCTTGCCCAGTGAAAAAACTGAAGTTCAGAGAGACGGAGTGATGTGTCTTAGGTCCCAATTCTGGTTGACTGGGGAGGCAGGACTAGAACCCAGGTCTCTAGACTCTTGTTCCCAGCATCCAGCTGCTATAGCACCCTAATTCCCACTTTAGTACCTGCCCAAGGATAATATGTTAGATAGCAAACTCTGCCATCCTGCATTTTGTTTTCTTTTTCTTTTTCTCTTTTGAGACAGGCTCTCACTCTGTCACCCAGGCTCGAGTGCAGTGGCGCAACCTCAGCTCACCACAACCTCCATCTCCTGGGTACAAGCCATCCTCTCACCTCAGTCTCCCTAGTAGCTGGGACTACAGGCTTGCGCCACCACACCCAGCTAATTTTTGTATTTTTTGTAGAGTCGGGGTTTCATCATGTTGCCCAGCCTGGTCTCAAATTCCTGAGCTCCAGTGATCTACTCACCTCGGCCACCCAAAGTGCTGGGATTACAGGTGTGAGCCACCGCGCATGGCCTAATTCTGCATTTCTTTTCTTTTCTTCTTCTTTTTTTTTTTTTTGGAGATAGAATCTCGCTGTGTCACCCAGGCCGGAGTGCAGTGGCGCGATCTCAGCTCACTGCAACCTCCGTCTCGCGGATTCAAGCAATTCTCCTGCCTCAGCCTCCCGAGTAGCTGGAACTACAGGCACACGCTGCCACGCCCGGCTAATTTTTTTGTTTTTTTTTTGTATTTTAGTAAAGGTGGGGTTTCACCAGATTCTGTATTTTTTTAGTCCTGCATTTTCTGCTTTCACCCAAAGGAAAAAAAAATGAAAGAAATGTTACACATGAGCTCAGAGACCAACAAGGCTCCCTGTTTTCTGTAGCGCAGGGTTCATAACCTGGTGCCAATGACTGAATTCTGCCCCTCTAAAATTCACATTTGAAGTTTCAACCCCCAGTGTGATGGTATCAGGAGGTAGGGCTTTTAGGAAATAATTAGATTTAGATGAGGCGATAAGGGTAGGATCCTTAGGATGGGGGTTGGTGCCCTTAAAAGACAACAGAGAGCTTCCTCATTCTCTCTCTCTCTCTCTCTGTGTGTGTGTGTGTGTGTGTGTGTGTGTGTATATAAATACACACATGCATATATCGTCCTTCTCATGCAAAGAAGAGGTCACGTGAGCACACCAAACAAAGGGCCATTGTCCATGAGTTGGAAAGAGAGCCCTCACCAGAACCCAGCCATCCTGCACCCTGATCATGGACTTCTAGCCTCGAGAATTGTGAGAAAATAAATCTCTGTTATTTGACTACCCGTGCTATGGCATTTTGTTATTGCAGCCCCAGCAGACTAAGACACCTAGTGTCCATGGACCACACACACACACAAACACACACACACACTGGGACTCAAGGATGGGCCTCAATAAGAACCTTCTCCCTTGTGGTCAGAAATATATTGAGTTCCGGAAATCCAGACAAGTCTGGACAACATAGCAAGACTTCATCTCTACTAAAAATCAAAAAAGCTAGGCCAGGCACGGTGGCTCACGCCTGTAATCCCAGCACTTTGGGAGGCCGAGGCAGGCGGATCACGGGGTCAGGAGTTCGAGACCAGCCTGGCCAACATGGTGAAACTCCATTTCTACTAAAAATACAAAAATTAGCTAGGCATAGAGGCATGCTCCTGTAGTCCCAGCTACTAGGGAGGCTGAGGCAGGAGAATGGCATGAACCCGGGTGGCAGAGCTTGCAGTGAGCCAAGATTGCACCACTGCACTCCAGCCTGGGCGACAGAGCTAGACTCCGTCTCAAAAAAAAAAAAAACTAAAAATCAAAAAAATTAGCTAAGTGTGGTGGTGCACACCTGTGGTTCCACTTACTCACAAGACTGAGGTGGGAGGACCACTTGAGCCTGGAGCTCAAGTCTGCAGTGAGCTATGATCATGCCACTGCACTCCAGCCTAGGCAAAACTCCAAGAAAGAAAAGAGAAGAAAAGAATTTTCCTTGAGTAAATGCCCATGGGTTTCATCACATTCTCAAAGGAATCCATAGAGAGTAAAAAGGTTAGAAGCGCTATGAACCTGTATCCCTTCACCTGTGTACCTGCCAGCATAGGACAGGTTTGCCTTAGAAGGTGCACCTGGCTCTTGATGTTAAAGGCTGCCTCTCCAGGTGACACAAAGGGGCTGGTAGGGATAGACCAACACAGGGCAGAGGAAGACAGGGTCCATCCAGGGGGAAAAACATTTCCCTATGTCAGTTTTTGTTTTTGTTGTTGTTTGTTTGTTTTTTTGTTTGTTTGTTTAGACAGAGTTTCACTCTGTCCCCCAGGCTGGAGTGCAATGGCATGACCTCGGCTCACTGCAACCTCCGCCTTCCGGGTTCAAGCGATTCTCCTGCCTCAGCCTCCTGAGTAGCTGGAACTACAGGCATGCACCACCATGCCTGGCTGATTTTTGTATTTTTAGTAGAGAAGGGGTTTCACCATGTTGCCCAGGCTGGTCTGGAACTCCTGACCTCAAGTGATCCTCCTCCCTCGGCCTCCCAAAGTGCTGGGGTTACAGGCGTGAGCCACTGTGCCTGGCCCCTATGTCAGCTTTTTATTGGAAGCCTATTTGCTTACTGCAGGAAAAAAATATATATATTTTATCTATAGACGGTAGGATTTTTTTTTCCTCTTACTAAGATACACCAGGGAATAGTCATCAGAAGGAAACTTTTGTTTTTAACCAGTATTGTTTCTCTTTCATGATAATGACATCTGACGTCCAGAGTTTTTACAGTTTCCAAAGCCCTTGTCCTTGCTTTGTCCTGTTTTTAATTTTTACAGAAACTCTGCATAGCAGATGCTATTAGCATCATTTTATAGATGAGGAAAGAAGCTTGGAGAGGTAAGTAACCATTAGAAAGCAGTGCGGCACCACCCAGCCCAGCCCTAACTGCAGAGCCAAGTAGTCTTTACTGCATCCTTCTGCCTCCAGAGAGGCCCTCTGGCCCTGCAGGTGGCTTTCACATTAGAGGCTGTGGCTCCTGCCATCTTTCCCCCCAGAGAACTGTGCGGAGGCCCCCGCCCTGCTGAGCTCATTTGCAGCTAATGTTGCCCTGAGGCCTTGGTAAGTTACACAGCCTGCTTTTTAGACTGTCAGGTTTGGCAGGGACTGCGGCTCTGCCCTTAATTTCTCTTTCCCAAGTGAAAATAGCTGATGAATTGACTTCGCTGAGCCGGGCTGGCATCTCTTAGCAAATGTGTCCATTCACAGCTTGTTTTCCATAATTCATGTTTGGTGCTATTATTGTATTTCTACCCATTCCAAGATGCAGAACAGAACTATCAAATGGCCGTGTCTTTATTTGCTATTAGTCAGGGACTTCATTTCTCGGGATCCAGCTCACCTGTAATCTTAGGGCTTCTGGCAGGCAAGGCTACTCTTTTCTAGAACAAGCTGGGAAGGAGATGCTCTCAGTGCTGGGCCTGCTGCTCTCCTCCCCAGTTCTGCCCCACTAATTCCAAGTCCTTCCCCGTATCTCCTCTGTCCTCTGAGCACCTTCTCACTTCTAACCTGCTCTTGTTTACACTAACAACATCTGTTGAGCACCTTCCTTATTCCAGTGCTTTATATTCGTTATCCAAATCCATTTTATGCTCCCAGGAAGAAGCTTATAAGCATATTCATGGCAAGGTTTATAAGAGATAAGGTTTAATGGGCTAAACCCAGGGCACTTTAGTGGAAACCAGAGACCTTCCAGCATTGTAAGCCAGGCGAGGAAAGAAATGTATGCCTTGGTTTAGTTTTGGTTGACTGGAAGTTTCTTCCAATAAGACCTTGAATTGTGTTAAGGATTCACCTGTTCCTCTTTTGCAAGACTGTCTGGCAAGTGTCATTACTCGTTTCAGGTCAGTGCAGTGCTATAGATTAAGCATCTATTATGTGCAGGGCATTGTACTAATCTGGCAATACAAAGATCTCTGCACAAAGGAGGCTCCCAGACTCCTGCAACTAAGGAAAGGTAATAATGACATTTTTCAGAGGAGATTTTGTTTGTTTGTTTTTTGAGACGGAGCGTTGCTCTGTCGCCCAGGCTGGAGTGCAGTGGCGTGATCTCGGCTCACCGCAAGCTCTGCCTCCTGGGTTCACGCCATTCTCCTGCCTCAGCCTCCCGAGTAGCTGGGACTACAGGCGCCCGCCATCACGCCTGGCTAATTTTTGTATTTTTAGTACAGACGGGGTTTCACCGTGTTAGCCAGGATGGTCTCAATCTCCTGACCTCATGATCCACCTGCCTCAGCCTCCCAAAGTGCTGGGATTACAGGCGTGAGCCACCGCACCTGGCCCAGAGGAGATGTTTTAAGGGCTTCTTCAACTCACTACAGGTTCAGAGTGACTGCTTTACAGACTTAAGTTATAAAATAAGCCCAAAGATAAGACACTAGAAAAAAGAATGAACATACAAATGGAACTAACTTATATACATATACAAAAAGTTAAGTCCCCTCTCTTGGTTACTGTAACCACTCAAGGGGTTCACCTTGCCCGCTGCATAGACAGACTGATTCATCAAGACAGGGGAATTGCAATAGAGAAAGTAATTCACGCAGAGCCGGCTGTGCAGGAGACTGGAGTTTTATTCTTACTCAAATCAGCCTCCCTGAGCTTTTGGGGAGCAGAATTTTTAAGGATAATTTGGCAGATGAGGGGAAGCCAGCGAGCCAGGAGTGCTGACTCGTCAGAGATGAAATCGAAGGAAGTCGGAGCCACCTTCTTTCAGAGTCAGTTTTGGGTGGGGGCCACAAGATTAGATGAGCCATTTTATTGATCTGGGTGGTGCCAGCTGATCCATCAAGTGCAGGGTCTGCAAAATATCTCCAGCACTGATCTTAGGAGCAGTTTAGGGGAGGGTTAGAATCTTGTAGCCTCCAGCTGCATGACTCCTAAACCATAATTTCTAATCTTGTGGCTAACGTTCGTCCTACGAAGGCAATCTAGTCTCCAGGCAAGAAAGAGGTCTGCTTTAGGAAAGCGTTGTTACCGTCTTTGTTTAAACTATAAACTAAGTTTCTCCCAAAGTTAGTTTGGCCTACACCCAGGAATGAATAAGGGCAGTTTGGAGGTTAGGAGCAAGATGGAGTCAGTTAAGTTTGATCTCCTTCACTGTCTCAGTCATACTTTTGCAAAGGCAGTTTCAATCTGATTTTCCACTGTGAGTACTTCCTTAAGGAGCCTGACCTCTCACTGGTACGAGTGAGCAGAGGAGGCCCTGCAATGGCAAGCAGGAGGGGGAAAACAGAAAGGCCTAGAAAATCAACTCCAACTGGTTTGACAGCATTGCTTTGAGATGCAGGAAATGAAGAGTGATTGTAATGGCCTGGTGTGATGGTTCACACCTATAATCCCAGCATTTTGGGAGGCTGAGGCGGGCAGATCACTTGAGGTCACGAGTTTGAGACCAGCCTGGCCAATATGTTGAAACCCTATCTCTACTAAAAATACAAAAATTAGCTGGGCACGGTGGTGCGCAACTGTACCCAGCTACTTGGGAGGCTGAGGCAGGAGAATTGCTTGAATCCAGGAGGCAGAGGTTGCAGTGAGTCGAGATTGCACCACTGCACTCCAGACTGGGCCACAGAAGGAGACTCCAACTCAAAAAAAAAAAAAAAAAGAAAAAGAGTGATTGGCAAAGCGCTCTGCAGTGCCTGATGTTATTATTAGTTCCTCTTTCACATTCCTCTCTCTGGCCTTCAAATCTCTAGTTACCACAGCTGTCATTCACCTCATGCTGTGATGAGGACTGGGCATGCATTTTCTCATTCAATCTTCATAGCAACTGGATGAAATGGACATTATATGTATCCCCACATTATAGGGGGGAAACTGAGGCTTCATAAGGTTAATATCTGGCCCAAGAGAACCAGAATCAACTCCAAGTTTCTCCAGCCAGAGACTAGGCTGGTCATTACCACTTTAGATGGAGGCTGATGCTCACCCCCTCCGAGGGTTTCTGTGGATTCTAAGTGGAGCTCTGTGCCATGGAGGAGAGCCAGAAAGGAGGCCCCAACCCTGCAGGGCTGAAGAGGCTCCCCAAGATTGATGCCTGCTCACTGTACCTCCAGTCTCCTCCCAAAGGGCTTTTAAAGGAAACCAGGAAGTAACATTGTTCCCCATACATGGGGTCTGATGGTGTCACTTTGAGTAGCGAAGATGCTCCTATGAGATCCCATTCTGAAAGGGAGCAGGCCAGCCTGGTCTTTGCAGGGAGGCAGTGCATACCTGGACTTGAAGTTAGCTTTATCACCAGCTCTTTATTCTTTTAACATTTGGTTAATAATCATTCATCAAACATCAACTATGTATCAGGTTGTGTGCTAGGTCCCGATTAAAATAAAAAGTATTGTTCTTGCCTTTAGAAAAGGTAATAGTCTAATTTGCAGAGAAGGCAAGTAGGTGAAGCTGTAATACAATGTAGGAAGTGCTGAAAATGAGAAGCAGTTAGGAATAAGAATGGGTTTAATTCTGAGTTTGACATGTAAGTGCAGTGGAGTTATTTAAAAACTGTAAGCTTTAATTTCCTCAGCTATAAAATGGGGATAATGAGACCTTCTACCTCTTAGGCTTTGTTGAAAGGATTAAACAACAAATGTATGTAAAATGTTTAACTCTAGGACTATTCCTGGTTATCTGGTGAATAACTGCCAATTCTCACAATCTTGGGCAGGTGGCTAAACCCTTTCTCTTCGGCTTCCCAATCTGTAAATTCAGGCTGACACATCTTCCAAACTTCTGGATCTGTCAATCAATAGAGGTCACCTAAAATCTCTGAGAGGAGTTATGAGAACATAGAAGGAATAAAAAGCCCTCAGAAGGGCCAGGTGTGGTGGCTCACGCCTGTAACCCCAGCACTTTGGGAGGGTGAGGCGGGCGGATCACTTGAGGTCAGGAGTTTGAGACCAGCCTAGGCAACATGGTGAAACCCCATCTCTACTAAAAATACAAAAATTAGCGAGGCGTGGTAGTGTGCACCTGTAGTCCTGCTACTCAGGAGGCTGTGGTAGGAGGATCACTTGAGCCCAGGAGGCAGAGGTTGCAGTGAGCTGAAAGCACGCCACTGCACTCCAGCCTGGGCAACAGAGACCCTGTCTCAAAAAGAAAAGGAAAAAAAGAAAAAGCCCTTGGAGGGCTTCTAGAAAAGCTGGGAGACTAAGAGGAGCAATGCGTTGAACACAGAAGTGAGTCAGTGTGAACTGTAGGATGTCTCCTCTTCCCTCTGTGGTTCTTCGAAGGGAGTAGAGGGTGGGTGATGGAGGTGACTCAAGAATGCACAGGACTTTATCAATCAAATTCCCATATAGAATCAGGAACAAGCCTGGCAGGTTCATGGACCAGCAAAGAGATTAGCGTAGATCCTTTCAGGGATCATTTAGATTACAATCATAGACCTTCAGGGTCGCCTAATTGGGTGGATGAGAACACCGCTGGGCTCATGCTTTGCCCACAGTCCCAGCAGTCACCCTGCTGTCTCAGATGTCTTTCCTCAGAAGCTCTGTCCTGCAAGCGGCAGCTGCTGGGGTCACCTGTCCCCAGGTGCCTCATCTCATCAGGCTCCTCAAAACTCCTCCTCTCCACCCATCAGCCTGGATCCAGGCCTGCACCTTCCAAGAATGCAGATGCCATGACCAACCTGCGTCCACAGAGAATGTTTGAGAAACACAGCTTGAAAGGCCAGTGATGTCCCCACAGAGTGGCCAATCACATCTTGCTAGAGTTTTCCATGCCAATAAAACCAGAAAAAAGCAAATAAACACTTTCAGCCTGACCCAAAGGAGAACAAATGAGTCAGTTATAAGAAGGTAGGGTGTGACCCTATACACATAAACCGGTAGAGCTGGAAAAAACTCCTTCAAAGAGAATGGCTCACCTTGCTCCATTTCCCTTGCAGCAATTCCTGGGGCACATCTATTATCAGCAATTGCAGGCATTAGTAATGAAAATGAAATCCATACCTCCCAGCTAACCATCCCTGCCCAGTTACTTGTAGTTAGTTATCTGTTTCTATCAAGCAGCACATATATTAAATTCATGCCTAAATAAACAAGAAAAAAAGGCTAATTTCCTGGCAGGAAATTCTTATGTAATTAGTCAACAGCTCCCACCCCTGGTCCATCACTAACCAGCACTGTGACCTTTAGCAGGTCCACCTCTCTTCATCCCCCTCAGCGCAACCTCAGGTCCAGCCCCCACAGGCCTCTCCTGGACCACCACAGTGGCTTCCAGCTCATCTCCATGTCTCTAGTTTTTCTTCTCTCCCAAGCACTCCCCACTCTAGAAGCCTTTTGTGTAGAGATCCTCCTAAAACCCCAAATCTGCTCAACTCTCTCCTCCTTAAAATCCATAACCTCTCAGCCTGGCCTAGTGGCTCACACCTGTAATCCCAGCACTTTGGGAGACCAAGGCAAGAGGATCAGTTGAGCCCAGGTGTTTGAGACGAGCCTGGGCAACATAGTTAGATACCATCTCTACAAAAAATAAAAAATTAACTGGGCATGGTGGCGCTCACCTATAGACCCAGCTACTCAGGAGGCTGAGCGGGGAGGATGGCTTCAGTCCAGGAGGTCGAGGCTGTAGTGAGCCGTGCTCATGCCACTGCACTGCAGCCTGGGTGACACAACAAGACCCTGTCTCAAAAACAAACATAACCTCTCTTCATTTACTCTAGGACAAGTTCAGACATCCATGTGTGGCTCATGAAGTCATTCGTGATCTGGCCCTTGTTTACCATTCCAGAATGATATCTCTCTCTCCATTCACCCTTTTTTTTTTTTTTTTTGAGACTGAGTCTTGCTCTATCGCCCAGGCTGGAGTGCAGTGGCGCGATCTCAGCTCACTGTAACCTCCACCTCCCGGGTTCAACCAATTCTGCAGCCTCAGCCTCCCGAGTATCTGGGATTACAGGCACACGCTGCCATGCCCAGCTAATTTTTGTATTTTTAGTAAAGACAGATTTCACCATGTTGGCAAGGCTGGTCTCGAACTCATGACCTCAAGCGATCCACCCACCTCGGCCTCCCAAAGTACTGGGATTACAGGCATGAGCCACTGCGCCTGGCCTCTCCATTCACTTTCTTAAATTCTATGTTCCAGCTATATAATTACATACCCATGGCTCCCTGTATAATACTAATAATAACGACAATGACCAATATCTATTGTTTCCTATGTATCAGGTTTGTTCTACAAAACTCTTCCTTCTGGTTCAAGTCGGTGTTTGAAAAAGAAAGACAAATAAAAATGATTAATAAAAGACTCTTTCTGCATTAACTTATTTAATCTTTACAACTCTACTAGATATTAACTATAATTATCTCCATTTTGCAGATGAGAAAACAGATGCAGAAAAGTTATATAACTATCCAAAGTCACTCAACAAGTAAATGATATAGAACCTGAATACAACCTGCTTACCCTGCCCTCACCCCTTCTCTCTGGGTCTTTGTACACAAGGCTCCCTCCACCTGGAAGACCCTTCCTTTTCTCCCCCATTCTTCACTTGGCTAAATCCTCCTCCTCATCTGAGAGTTCCCCTGTAAACATCTCCTCCTCTGAGAAGGTTTCCCTTGCCAGGCTGCTATCTCCCCTCAATGGCAGTTAGTCTCCAAAGACAGCACCCACTGAATGATGCCTCCCCATAACCATGCCCTTACGTAGTTCTCTCGGATATTGAATCTCAATTGACCCTGTGACTCACCGTGGAATACAGCAGAAGGGATGCTGAATAAATTCCAGGGCTAGGTCATAAAAAGCCTTGTGATTTCCACCCAAGTCTCTTGGAAATGTCACTCTGGGGCTATAAGGAACTTAAACAATTCAACAAGCAAGAAATAAACAACCCCATTAAAAAAATGGGCAAAGGCTATGAGCAGATACTTCTCAAAAGAAGACATACATGTGGCCAACAAATATCTGAAAAAATGCTCAACATCACTAATCACTGGAGAAATGCACATCAAAACCACAAGGAGATACCAACTTAATCAGTCAGAATGGCTATTATTATATATATGTATATATATATATTTTTGAGACACAGTCTCGCTCTTGTCGCCCAGGCTAGAGTGCAATGGCACGATCTCAGCTCAGTGCAACCTCCGCCTCCTGGGTTCAAGAGATTCTCCTGCCTCAGTCTCCTGAATAGCTGAGATTGCAGGCACACGCCACCACGCCTGGCTAATTTTTTTGTATTTTTAGTAGAGACGGGGTTTCACCATGTTGACCAGGCTGGTCTCGAATTCCTGACCTCAGGTGATCCACCTGCCTCTGCCTCCCAAAGCACTGGGATTACAGGCATGAGCCACCACACCCGGCAGAATGGCTATTATTAAAAAGTAAAAAAACAACAAATGCTGATGAGGTTGCAGAGAAAAGAGAATGCTTACACACTGCTGGTGAGAACGTAAATTAGTTCAGCCACTGTGGAAAGCAGTGTGGAGATTTCTAAAAGAACTTCAGAACTGCCAGGCGCAGTGGCTCACACCTGTAATCCCAGCACTTTGGGAGGTGGAGGCCGGCAGATCACCTGTGGTCAGGAGTTCGAGACCAGCCTGGCCAACATGGTGATAACCCTGTCTCTACTAAAAATACAAAAATTAGCTGGGCGTGGTGGCACGCGCCTGTAATCCCAGATACTCAGGAGGCTGAGGCAGGAGAATCACTTGAACCTGGGAGGCGAAGGTTGCAGAGTGCCAAGATTGTGCCATTGCACTCCAGCCTGGGCGACAAGAGTGAAACTCTGTCTCAAAAAATAAAAGAACTTGAGAACTACTATTCTACCTAGCAGTCCCACTACTGGCTACATGCCCAAAGGAAAATAAATAATTCTACCAAAAAGATGCATGCACCCACCTGTTTATCACAGCACCATTCACAATAGTAAAGACATGGAATCAACCTAGATGCCCAACAGCAGTGGACTAGATAAAAAACATATGGTAC
Source organism: Nomascus leucogenys (assembly GCF_006542625.1). Taxonomy (NCBI): domain Eukaryota; kingdom Metazoa; phylum Chordata; class Mammalia; order Primates; family Hylobatidae; genus Nomascus; species Nomascus leucogenys. Next base: position 20,960,169 of record NC_044403.1, read on the forward strand.
ATCCACACCATGGAATACTATGCAGTCATAAAAAAGAATGAAATCATGTCCTTTGCAGCAATATAGATGGAACTGGAGGCCATAATCCTAAGCAAATTAACACAGGAACAGAAAACCAAATATAATATGTTTTCACTTGTGAGTGGGAGCTAAACAGTGAGTAAACATGAACATAAAGATGTCAACATGGACAGGCACAGTGGCTCACGCCTGTAATCTTAACATTTTGGGAGGCCGAGGTGGGCAGATCACTTGAGGTTAGGAGTTTGAAACCAGCCTGGCCAACATGGTGATAACCCCTTCCCTACTAAAAATAAAAAAAAAATAAAATAAATAAAAAATTAGCCAGGCATGGTGGCAGGTGCCTGTAATCCCAGCTACTCGGGAGGCTGGGGCAGGAGAATAGCTTGAACCCAGGAAGCAGAAGTTGCAGTGAGTCAAGATCACTCCATTGCACTGCAGCCTGGGCAACAGAGTGAGACTCCATCTCAAAAAAAAAAAAAAAAAAAAAAAGGATGGCGACAATCTTTATGGAGACTACTAGTGGGGAGGGGTTGTAACAGGGACATGGGTTGAAAAATTACCTATCTGGTATTATTATTTTATTTTATTTTTTTGAGACAGAGTTTCATACTTGTTGCCCAGGCTGGAGTACAATGGTGTGATCTCGGCTCTCCGCAACCTCTGCCTCCCAGGTTCAAGTGATCCTCCTGCCTCAGCCTCCCGAGTAGCTGGGATTACAGGCATGCGCCGCCACGCCCAGCTAAGTTTGTATTTTTAGTAGGGATGGGGTTTCTCCATTTTGGTCAGGCTGGTCTCGAACTCCTGACCTCAGGTGATCCACCCGCCTCAGCCTCCCGAAGTGCTGGGATTACAGGCGTGAGCCACTGCACCCTGCATAACTATCTGTTTTTAAGAGATGGGGTTCTCACCGGGCACGGTGATCACTTGAGATCAAGAGTTCAGGACTAGCCTGGCCAAGATGGTGAAACCCCGTTTCAACTAAAAATACAAAATTTAGCCGGGTGTGGTGACATGCGCCTGTCATCCCAGCTGCTTGGGAGACTGAGGCAGGAGAATCCCTTGAACCCGGGAGGCGGAGGTTGCAGTGAGCCAAGATTGCACCACTGCATTCCAGCCTTGGTGACAAGAGTGAAACTCCATCTCAAATAAATAAATAAATAAAATAGTTATAAAGATTAAATTAAGTACTGTTTGTAATGTTTATCAGTAGCCTACTGTATGGTAACATTCTCTACCTTATATATATCTATAATATATATATATCTATATATCACATGTGACTAAATATATTTCTAGCTAATTATAGAAGGAGAATCTGGTCTAATAATAATCAGGACTTGTCAAAACTCATGCCAAACTACAACAGAAAACATGTCCCTCTAGATATGGGAACTTAATTCAATGCTTTACATTGTATAATTGTTATTAATTATATTTCACTTAGTTGAAAGCCCATATCCTTCTATATATTAAAAAATGTAGAGGGGGACTGATTCTTACACTTTGGCTTATACTAAATAGGAGACTGAACTGGCCTCTCCGTGAGGGCAGAAAATGAGTCTTGTTCATCCTCATATCCCCATGCTGACAATAGCACCTGTATATGGTAGCTGCTAAGTATGAAATGAATGAATGAATGAATGGGTGAACGAATGAATGAATGAATAGAAGTAATCCCAGCACTTTGGGAGGCCGAGGTGGGCAAATCACAAGGTCAGGAGATCGAGACCATGGTGAAACCCCGTCTCTACTAAAAATACAAAAAAATTAGCCGGGCGCGGTGGCGGGCGCCTGTAGTCCCAGCTACTCGGAGAGGCTGAGGCAGGAGAATGGCGTGAACCTGGGAGGCGGAGCTTACAGTGAGCTGAGATTGCGCCACTGCACTCCAGCCTGGGCGACAGAGCGAGACTCCATCTCAAAAAAAAAAAAAAAAGAACTCATAATACCTGAGCACATACAAAGTGTCAGGGCTAGGCTGAGCATTTTATCTAGAGAATCTCATTTACTTTTCACAACCATCCTATGATACTGGCAACACAGTTGTTTCTGATGGAAACCATTGTCCTGTATTCAACACTTTGTTCAACATTTCCTATAACACAAACACAGGGATGATCTTTTCCAGAGAGGAGAAGTGTGGCTTGTCTTACTGGCCAGAGAGAAGGCTCTCACAGCCACACAAAGTTTGTCTTCAAATTGCTACATATGTATGTGAATAACCTTTGAAAGTTTAGATCAGCTGGTGGAAGAAATAAAGCTGAGACAACCAGCTGGTAACTGGGGCAGAGTGGGAGCCACACATCTAGATCCTTTCAAGGCCATTACTGGATATTTGCAATTCATGGATGGCAGGAATTTCAACTGGGGAGATCAAACTAGGTGTCAAGAGACTCATTCAAAGAACCTCTCTAGTTCTTTGAGGAAAGTCTTTGCATTTCTTCTTTGAGAAGTCCCTACATTTGTGCTTTCTGTCAGAGAGAGAATATATCTATGTCAGTCTGGGTACAATCAGGAAGCAGAAACCACAGAGTAATTTAAATGGGGAACATCTAATTCAAATAATTATGAAGCTAGGATAGGAGCATAACTATAAGATATAAAGAGAATGCTAAAGGGAACTTCAGGGTTGAGGGAGAGTATCCAAGGAAAGACATACTTAGGGAGAAGGCTCCCTCCTAAGACTGAGGTTCAAATCTCTTTGGAGAAGGTGTGGTTGCAGCCCACCGGATGGCAAAGAAGTAAGTTGCCCAGGCCAGAGGTGGTCCACAGTTATGGGGCAATCAGGAAACAACCCTCCAGGGGCAGATGAGCTGAGCCTGGGGGGCAGGTGAGCTGAGGCTGGGGGGAAGGTGTGCAGGAGAAGTCAGGGCACCAATGCAAGGGCAAGGCCTGGAGCTTGCAGCATCCACATCAGAGCGCCAGAGGAAGGCGGTCTCTGGGCCTGAGTTGGTGGTGCATGGTCACTGAGGGACCGCACATTTTGGACATGAAGTGGGGTCAGTGCACCATTAGATATCCTCACAGACCTGAACCACTGATGCAGGAGGAGTATGTTACTCATGCCGGAAGAGTAACAAAAAGAAAAAATGCAACACACCGGAACTAAGAAGAGAAGCCTGCAATTTCCCTCCACTGTCTTCTACTGAGACAACTTAGCATCAATCTCACCACAAAGGAGAAATGCTTAGCGTCCAGTCCATTATCACAGAACAAGTACTGAAGGGTAAATCTGGGGCTGAGGGGCCACAAATTGATAACTAGCACAGCACATACATATGAAAGGAAAACATATTAAGAATTTTTTTTTTTTCTGAGATAGAGTCTCGCTCTTGTTGCCCAGGCTGGAGTGCAGTGGTGCGATCTCAGCTCACTGCAAACTCCACCTCCTGGGTTCAAGTGATTCTCCCATCTCTGCCTCCCGAGTACCTGGGATATAGGCGCCCGTCCACACACCTGCCTAATTTTAAGAATATTCCAGCCGGGCGCAGTGGCTCAGCCCTGGTGAGCCTGGTAATCCCAGCACTTCGGGAGGCCAAGGCAGGCAGATCACCTGAGGTCGGGAGTTCGAATGGGGGGACTTTATTTTTAGGTTTTGCCTAAGAGTTAGCTTATTTGCTTCTTTTTTTTTTTTTTTTTTTTTTGAGATGGAGTCTCGCTCTGTCGCCCAGGCTGGAGTGCAGTGGCGCAATCTCGGCTCACTGCAAGCTCCGCCTCCCGGATTCACACCATTTTCCTGCCTCAGCCTCTCTGAGTAGCTGGGACTACAGGCGCCCGCCACCACGCCCAGCTAATTTTTTTTTTTGTATTTTTAGTAGAGACGGGGTTTCACCGTGGTCTCGATCTCCTGACCTCGTGATCCACCCACCTCGGCCTCCCAAAGTACTGGGATTACAAGCGTGAGCCACCGCGCCCGGCCGCTTATTTGCTTCTTGTGCTAACAGGGCCGTTGCTGCCAGGGCCCTTGGACATGGGGGCCAGCCTTTGGAAACCCCATCTAGTTGTTTTGAGAGATAGGCCACTGGCCTTGGCCAGGGCCCTACGGTCTGGGTTAAAACTCCAACTGCCATTTCTTCTCTTTCTGACTCATAGGGTGTAAAGAGTTTTGTCAGGTCAGGTAGCTTCAGGGCTCGGGCCGACATGAGTTTTTCTTTTTAACTCATGAAAAGTTCGTTGCTGTTGGTTGTAATAGATGTAGTTTATCTAATCTACATTTTTATTGACTGTCATCTACCAAACTATTGACTTAAATCCTGTAACTGTTTGATTTCAAGCTTCAAATTGATCTGGTATTCCTTGCGGGGCTCTAATTGCATCTAAATAGATGTGAGAGTTGAAAGACCTATAAGGGGCTTCTCTCGCTTTACGATGTCTTATTTTTTTTCTTTCCTCTGGTTGATGAAATGCCAGGGTGAAAGGGATAGCCAAATGAACTAGAGCACAAGTGCCACTCTAGTTATTCCGCAGAGTGCCCAGTAAAGGTCCATCACGATACCACCACACATCCGCTCGGGGATGAACAAGGGCTGACTGATTGATAAGCTCTTGAAAATTCTTAAGCTCACTGCATCCTTTCAGGTCTCCAAAGAATGCTAAGTCTCCTCCCTGCCGTGAGAGACAAGAAGTGAACTTAGCGTCGGGAGACGGAAGCTGGATGGCCCTCGAGGGCTGACCCGCAGGGACTTCGGGATATAGCAGAGAGCTTGGCATGACTTATTACTCCAGGCTGTAGAATCCTGGAAAACAGCTACCATGCAGCCCACGCCTGGTCGACTGGAGGACCACCTTAGTGGAAAGGGGACAATCTAGGCCTCTGGCCTGCTATGTGCACAAGCGTAACAATTGCTTTTATTTAACGTGCAGATGGAATATTTCATCCATTTCAACCAGGCATTTGCATCTTGGTATGCTGGCTTAATTGGCAAAGTTTGTTTTAAGTCTTTAACTTCTATGATTCTCTAGTAAAATGAATGTTTCCTTTAGCACCTATTTTTATTAGTTTTTAGACCAAAGAAAGCTAAATACCATTTTATATTTAATAATGCTTCTTGTATGATTTTTATACCAGAGAAGCTAAACTTTACCTTTATATTAGTGTGTTATTAATGTTAAACTTAATTTTAATAAAACCTTGTAGACATATTTATTCAATGTTTCATGTTTGACCATAAGGTAAGATTTTATAGACTCTTTTTAACCTTTTATAATTTTTGTTAAAGAGTAGGTTGATGCTTTAAGAAAAACCTGTTGCATTTTTACTTTAATGTCCAGTTCATAGAAAAACTGGATGATACCTTTTTAACTTCAGCTAATATGTTTACACACAGAATTTTCTTTAAAATTAACATTTTAAAACTTGGTTAAACTTTCAAAACAATAGTTTTTTTAACCTTTTATAATTTTTGTTAAAGAGCAGGTTGATGCTTTAAGAAAAAACCTGTTGCATTTTTACTTCAATGTCCAGTTCACAGAAAAACTGGATGATACCTTTTTAACTTTAGCTAATATGTTTACACACAGAATTTTTTTTATAATTAACGTTTTAAAACTTGCTTAAACTTTTAAAACAATAATTTTTTTAACCTTTTAATGTAGGTAAAAAAATCCACATTTTTATGCCCCTTTATAATTTTTTTACCAAAGGTATATTTTACTTTTCTTATACACCTTGCACATAAACTGTTTTTTTAATAGTACTCAGGAGGCCTTATTACTTTTAAATTATACAATATTTTTTGCAGAAATGTTTTTTTTTTTTTTGAGACGGAGTCTCGCTCTGTTGCCCAGGCTGGAGTGCAGTGGCGTGATCTCGGCTCACTGCAAGCTCCGCCTCCCGGGTTCACGCCATTCTCCTGCCTCAGCCTCTCCGAGTAGCTGGGACTACAGGCGCCCGCCACCACACCCAGCTAATTTTTTTTTTTTGTATTTTTAGTAGAGACGGGGTTTCACCATGGTCTCGATCTCCTGACCTTGTGATCCGCCTGCCTCGGCCTCCCAAAGTGCTGGGATTACACGCGTGAGCCACAGCGCCCGGCCGCATAAATGTTTTTATAACATTTTTTCTTTCACAACTTTTGCCGACAATTCTTCAACATGTCTCAACTTTCTGACTTATTACAAACTTTTTTTTTTTTAAACAACCAGTTAATTTATTTCAGGACAAGAATTTACCATATAACACTCTTTTTAAATAAATTCTGCCTCCCCTGCCTTTTTTTTTTTTTTTTTTTTGTGAAGATAACCATTCCTTTTTTTAAAGTGAACTTTTTTATGTCTTTGGACTAGGCTGTCTAAGGCCACAAGATTAGAAGTTACCATAATACATGTTACACTGTTAACTTTTAGCAAACTTCACTTTTGTTGAAAACCTTGTTAAGTTTGGGATTTCAATTATCCTTTGTTATTAATAAGACCTCGTTTAGTCTAAATTAACTTAGAACTGGTATTGAGGGCCTCTTTTTCTCTCTGCTGGTCTTTCCTCACCTCTGCCAGCCGCTTATGCTGCTGTTCTCTTAACTACTGTGGTGGGGAGAAGGGGGTCTAAAACCAGTTGTAACTGTCTATGTATGGAAACTGGTCTGGGTGCCTTGGCTTACAGGTTACCTTGTGTCATACCTTTGAAACAAGGGACCTGTTCAGGCTTCCTTCTGATGGCTAACCCACCTCTAATGCTGGCCAGTCTATTTCACACAAAGTTCTAAGTTTTCCTGGTGTCACAGTAACACCGTAATCTCCCTTAAATTTTTTCTTGAATTTTTTTTTTTAACATAGTTCCTAGTAGAGTGGGCTTATTTGTGCCTGACCCACGCTTCTTCAAGACAAAACACCAAGCTTACACCACACACACACCACAAAACAAAAAACAGGTAAAAAGGGCACACACACACTTTTGCAGTTTACATCAAACCAAAATCAAAACCAAAATCAGAGTATCCAGAAATCCAAGCCAGGTCAAAACCAAAACCAAAGTATCACACAATCTAAATCAAGTCAAAACCAGAACAAAAGTGCCAATACAGGCACACCGTGGATGATCAGGCCACGCTTCCACTCAGATGGAGTGGGGCAAGTTCCAAAGACTAGTCTTACCAAGTTACAGATGTCCGGACTCCAAGTGCCAGTTTCTTCCCGGTGTTCAGCCACTGTGTTAATCCTCCACGGGGGCCTGCTACACGCTGCTCTGGCGAGGTGTTCCACCAGGGCAATTTCCTACCCAGGAGTGCTCTTTGGATCACGTCACTCAAGCTGGCCAGAGTCCCCCGCAGGGCTGCTCCATGGGGCAGGCCTAAGCTGCCTAAGGGGCTGCCTTGGCCATCCATCAGTTACCTCGTTTCCTGGTCAGGGAACCAAGAAATGTAGCAGGATGAGCCACAGACAAAACATCTCAGACTCCGAGTTGTAGAAGGAACGGCTTTATTCAGCTGGGAGCATCGGCAAGCTACTGCCTTAAAATCTGAGCTCCCCAAGTGAGCAATTCCTGTCCCTTTTAAGGGCTCACGACTCTAAGGATTTCACATGGAAGGATCGTGATTGATTTGAGCAAGCAAGGGGTACGTAACAGGGGCTGCATGCACCGGTAGTCAGAGAGAAACAGAATAGGGCAGAGAGTTTCACAATGTTCTTCGATACAATGTCTGGAATCTATGAATAACATTGGTTTTTAAGTTATGAGTTGATTTTTAACTACTGGGTTTAGGCCAGGGAGGCCCAGGCCTGGTTTCAGGCCTGGCACCAGGCTGCCTGTCTTTGATTTTACTTCCTTGTTGTTTTTTTTTAAAACAGGCACTGAGTATAAAACAATATAAAACAATATGAGAGGGTCTCTCTCTTCCCTCAAACTCATTTAATCATCAGAATAATTGTATTTTTTTACCATAAGGGAAGGTACATGGTGAGACCAGCCTGGCCAACATGGTGAGAACCCATCTCTACTAAAAATACAAAAATTAGCCAGGCGTGATGGGCGCCTGTAATCCCAGCTACTCAGGAGGCTGAGGCAGGAGAATCACTTGAACCCAGGAGATGGAGGCTGCAGTGAGCCGAGATCATGCCACTGCACTTCAGCCTGGGCAACAAAGTGAGATTCTGTCCCCCGCCAAAAAAAAAAAAAAAAAAAAAAAAACAGAGAGCTTAGCTTACCCACCTACTGTGATATAGTCCACATGTAGCACAGTCACATCATCAAGGACTTTTGGGTTCTGCCATCACCCTTGGGACTGAGCAGGATCTCCCTAGCCTTGTCTCAATTCCTCTGAAGTCTCCTCTACATCACCCTGCACCACAAGCAGCAGTGTGCTACCCAGGTCAAGCAAGGGTGTGTTGTACTCCACCTAGCTAATGGCTTAAAGCAAATTTCCTGAATTCCCCATTTGCTATCTCCTAGCTAATTTGAAAAACAAGAGATGAAAAGAAGGGGCCTTCATCAGAAATCTACACTTCCATGATGTAGAACGGCTCAATGTCGTTGTTCTGCATAATAACCTCCTCCAAACCATTGGGATTGTATCATACATTTCCCTGGGTTTTGCTGGCTTCCGCATTCCCACTGCAACCCCTGTAGCTAGAGACTTTGCTTAATGCTGTGCTTTGTACAGTACTTTGTGCATTTTGGCATCTGATAAAAGTTAAATTAGAAAACCCTAATGCGGCATCACTGCATTTGTTTTGGCATCTATCTTGCAGGATGGATCCTCATTTTATGATAGGTCTCATATGCATTAGTGTTTTTCTAAATCAAGGTATTAAAAGGAAATCGAGCCAAGCCACTCCAAGGTGAATTGGCAGAGAGTTGGAGGAGAAGATAAATGAGTATTGTTAGCATCAACTTCGGTAACTCTTCCAGAGGAAAGTGAGGGGGTCACACACCATTTAACATGTTGGCAAATTCCAGGCTCAGCTTCAATGCCAACCAATTTGTCTCAGATTTACAAGGTGTGGCAAAAGAAGATGCCACCTACCTGAAGACCTGAGTTGAAAATATCAGTACGAATTCATGATTCTTTTTCCCCTTTAAAAAATAATACAGCCAGGAGTGGTGGCTCATGCCTGTAATCCCAGCACTTTGGGAGGCCAAGGCAGGAGGATCACGAGGTCAGGAGTTTGAGACCAGCCTGGCCAATATGGTGAAACCTCATCTCTACTAAAAATACAAAAACAAATTAGCCAGGCATGGTGGCACACGTCTGTAGTCCCAGCTACTCGGGAGGCTGAGGCAGAAGAATCGCTTGAACCTGGGAGTGGAGGTTGCAGCGAGCCGAGATCATGCCACTGCACTCCAGCCTGGGTGACAGAACGAGACTCTGGCTATATATATGTGTGTGTGTGTGTGTGTGTGTGTGTGTGTGTGTGTGTATATATATATATATACGTGTGTATATATATATGTATATACATGTATATATATGTATATATATGTGTATATATATGTATGTGTGTATATATATGTGTGTATATATATGTGTATATATATATATGTGTGTATATATATATATATATGTATATATATATATGTATATATATATGAGGCTGGATGCAGTGTGTCACAACTGTAATCCCAGAACTTTGGGAGACTGAGGTAGGAGGATTGTTTGAGGCCAGGATGACACCACCCTGGGCAGCACAGCAAGACCCATCTCTATTAAAAAATTAAAATACAGCCGGGAGCAGTGACTCACGCCTGTAATCCCAGCACTTTGGGAGGCTAAGACGGGCAGATGGCTTGAGCCCAGGAGTTCCAGACAAGCCTGGGCAACATGCCAAGAGCCTAGCTCTACAAAAATACAAAAATTAGCCAGACATGGTGGTGCACACCTATAGTCCCAGCTACTCAGGGGGCTGAGGTAAGAGGATGGCTTGAACCCAGGAGGTCGAGGCTGCAGTGAGCCGTGATTGCACCACTGCACTCCAGCGTGGGTGACAGAGTGAGACCCTGTCTTAAAATAAATAAATTGAATAAATAAATAAAAACTAAAATACAAGAGACCTGGGTGCAGAGCCTGTACCTGTAGTCCCAGCTACTCAGTAGGCTGAGGCAGGAAGATCACTTGAGCCCAGGAATTGGAGGCTGTTGTACGCTATGATTGTGCCTGTGAACAGCCACTGCCCTTCAGCATGGTCAACATAGAAAGACTCCATCACTAAAAAAAAGAAACAGAAAAAGAAAAAAATCAAGAAAAGGCAAAACAATAAGGACAGAAAGCAAATGAGCATGAAGAAACTTTTTGGTGTGATGAAAATGTTCTAAAACTGGATTATGGTGACGGTTGCATAAATGTGTTAAAACTCTTCAAACTGTACAATTAAAATGGGTGAATTCTATGCTACGTAAATAATACATCAGTAAGCTGTTAACCTTTTGTTTGTTTGTTTGAATTAAAACAAAAACAAAAACACCACAACTGAATAATTCCCAGATCCGAAATGGCAAAGGGGTCCAGGCGCAATGGCTCATGCCTATAATCCCAGCAATTTGTGAGGCTGAGGCAGGTGGATCACTTGAGGTCAGGAGTTTGAGACCAGCCTAGCCAACATGGTGAAACCCTACCTCTACCAAAAATATAAAAAAAGTAGTTGGGTGTGGTGCTGCACACCTGTAATCTCAGCTACTCAGGAGGCTGAGGCAAGGACAATTGCTTGAATCCGGGAGGCAGAGGTTGCAGTGAGCCAAGATCATGCCACTGCACTCCAGCCTGGGCAACAGAGTGAGACTCCATCTCAAAAAAAAAAGAAAGAAATGGCAAAGGGTAGGATGGGAGGCAAAGGGATGGGGAGGAGGAGCCTGCAACAAAACCAATGTCAGCCTTATGTCCTGAAAAAAAAAAATCATTAAAAATTGAAATGCCCCAAACCATTAGGAAATGAGTCATATTATATAATATATATATTATACCTAAATAAGCCATTTGTAGGCTGGGCACGGTGGCTCATGCCTGTAATCCCAGCACTTTGGGAGGCCGAGGAGGGAAGATCACAAGGTCAGGAGTTCGAGACCAGCCTGGCCAATTCGGTGAAACCCCATCTCTACTAAAAATACAAAAATTAGCCGGGCGTGGTGGCAGGCACCTATAGTCCCAGCTACTCGGGAGGCTGAGGCAGAAGAATCACTTGAATCTGGGAGGCAGAGGTCGTAGTGAGCTGAGATCGCACCACTGCACTCCAGCCTGGGCTAGAGAGCAAGACTCCAAAAAAAAAAAAAGCCATTTGTGAGATAGTGGTTTCCAGGTTTTTCATCTCTTTGATATTGCAATTATTATAATCCCAGGACTTTGAGATTATATCAGTATTGCATCAATTACTTTGTAGTAATTTGCATACTTAACTTTCACTCTCATTAGGTGGTCATCCCCTTCAGGGTACAGACTGTGATTAACCACCTGTTTATATACTCCAAGTCCCTAGCACGGTGCCTAGTTAACTGAGCATATTCAGTCAATGAAGTATTTTTATATTATATATATATATATATATATATATTTGATAGGTAAATGTATTCACACTGTTCAAAACTCAAAGTTACATAAGGATATATAAAGTCAACAATTTCCCTTCCTTAGCCCACTGAACACCTGGTTTCCCTCCCTGGAGGTATCAGTGTTACCTGTTACACAGTTCTTGTGTAATTTTTGAGAGATATTTCATGAATATTTAAACAAATATTTTGAATATACTCCTTTTTTTTTTTTCTTTTTTGAGACAGGGTGGAATGCAGTGGCGTGATCATGGCTCACTGCAGCCTTGACTTCCCAGGCTCCAGTGATCCTCCCCTTTAGCCTCTGGAGTAGCTGCAACCACAGGCTCATGCCACTATGCCTGGCTAGTTTTTGTTTGTTTGTTTTTGAGACGGAGTTTCCCTCTTGTTGCCCAGGCTGGAGTGCAATGGCATGATCTCAGCTCACTGCAACCTCCACTTCCTAGGTTCAAGTGTTTCCCCTGCCTCAGCCTCCCGAGTAGCTGGGATTACAGGCATCCGCCACTATGCCCGGCTAATTTTTTGTATATTTAGAAGAGACGGGGTTTCACCATGTTGGCCAGGATGATCTCAAACTCCCGACTTCAGGTGATCCACCGGCCTCGGCTTCCCAAAGTGCTGGGATTACAGGTGTGAGCCATGTACCTGGTGAATTTTTGTATTTTTTGTAGAGCCATGGTTTTGCCATGTTGCCCAGGCTGGTCCCAAACTCCTAGAATCAAGTGATCCACCCATCTTGGCCCCCCAAAGAGCTAGGATTATAGGCGTGAGCTACTGTACCTGGTCAAATATACTCGTTTTAGCACCATGATAGCATATTATACACTGTTCTCTAGGTTGCTCGGACTTCAGGTAGTAACTGAAGTAAAAAAGGATATAAGGCAGGATGGGATTAATCCTAACAGTCTCTATGAGAAAATGGTTAAACAGCCAATAGTTCTCTGGGGAGGTTCAAGATGGTGAGGCAGGCAGAATTATGGCTTAAGGCTGGGGGTGATAACAATAATAATAATTATTATTATTTGAGATGAAGTCTCGCTCTGTTGCCCAGGCTGGAGTGCAGTGGCACAATCTTGGCTCACTGCAACCTCTGCCTCCTGGGTTCAAGCAATTTTCCTGCCTCAGCCTCCCGAGTAGCTGGGATTACAGGCATGAGCCACCACACCCAGCTAATTTTTGTATTTTTAGTAGAGATGGGGTTTCACCATGCTGGCCAGGCTAGTCTCAAACTCCCAACCTTGTGATCTGCCCACCTCGGCCTCCCAAAGTGCTGGGATTACAGGCGTGAGCCACTGCGCCCGGCCGGGGTGATAATTATACTAGAAATATGGAACTGGCTGACTTCCCTTAAATCTTAGTGTCATGGCTAAAGGAGGGATAGGATGGTTAAGCCAGACTTGCAACTAACCCTAACAAACTAGCATATAGCAACCAAGAGGTTATGGTCACCTCAATGGTCAGCATAGGTCCTGGCACACAGTAGGCACTCCAGAGGAGTTAATTATTTTGTGAATAACTGTTCTCAACCCATCTCAACTGGATCTAATCTAATGACATAATTATTGCCTTTCATCTCTAACACTATAATATTGTCTCATATATATAACCAGGCATGGGATTGGTTTCGAAATTCAGATTGGGTGAAGAGAGTATCCCCACAGGAGAAGAGCCCTAATATTGAGTACTGAAGCCCATGCAGAATTAGAAGGATGTCCCTGAATCTTGGTGGCCCAGAATGGCAAGTCTAAGCCTGAAAGATTGGGAAAGCATCCACAGAGGGATAGGAGAAGGAAGAAGGGAGGGATGGGCCAGCCACAGGAGTTGGAGCCCAAGCATGGCAAGGAGGACATGCACAGGGGGGATTGGACCAGCACAGGCCGTTGGAGCCCTAGAATATGAGGAAGGTGTCCCACACAAGGGCAGCATGGTGTGAAGTGTTTGAGTGAATGCCGGGTGATGGGGGCATATGTGTGAGGGTGGACTGGCATGGGATGTTGGGGCCCATGCAGGAGAGGAGGATGCCCAGTGCTATGGGACGGCCTGGCACAAGATGCTGGAGTCTAAGCAGAGTGATAAAGATGTTCCCATAGAAGGGTAGCCTGGAGTCAGGTACTGGAGCCTGAGCAGGGAGAGCAGGGCCACACCTAAGAAGCCCAGGGTGAGAAGTTAGAGAGGAAATGGGGCGAGCAAGGCATCCCAGCAGGGAGGCAGTCCAGGATGGTGCGTCAGAGCCCAAGTAGAGTGGCGAGACCATCTATGCGGAAGTGGGGTTAGTAACAACTATTGGTTATGTAGATAGGGATTGATCAAATAAAAAAATACAAAGGATAATAATAAAAACCATCATTCCTGGAGAAGAGTTAGGAAAGGGGAGAGGAAGAAAACTAGAATAAACCCTGGGCTGTTTAATTGGAATTAGAAATATTAAAGTTATGTTTTCCAGTATAGAGAGACATAAAAATAAGTAAAAGTAAATGTATGTATACATGTATGAATGTATATTCATATGGACACAAACACAAACATACATTCTGTAGCTCTGTCCACTGAGAGGGCCTAGGAGCAATAACACTCCAATACCAATGAGAGGGATCGCCATGGTTTGTAAAACTGGTGGCTAGATAAAAAGCATAAAGGGATCTCTGTGCTCTTGCAGGTGTCATATCCTAAGCTTTGCTGAGGAGAACATCTTGATCCTGCTGTCAAAACATCGGAAGCCCATGGTGATAGGAATCTAACTAAAACTGCCAAAAAAAAACCAAAAAAAAACAAAAACACAAAATACCCAGGCTCGCTTTAACTTCAGATTATACTTACTCAGCTTCCTGTAGGATGTGTCCTTTGTTGGGAGCAAATATTACTTTAACCTCTACTTTCCACTTTATGCAATGTCCAGCATAAATTTAAAACTACAAAGCACCTAAAGAAACAAGAAAATATGATCTATTATCAAGAGAGGAAACCATCAATAAAACCTGGCCCCAAGTAGGCCCAGATTTTGCAATTATAAATGGGCTTTAAAATAACATTAACAAATATGACAAAGGACCTGGTGAAAAAGGTAAACATCTTCTATGAACAAATGAGAAATTTTAACAAAGAGTAGACACTTAAAGAATGAAAATACTAAGCCGGGCACAATGGCTCATGCCTGTAATCCTAGCACTTTGGGAGGCCAAGGCGGGCAGATCACTAGGTCAGGGGATCAAGACCATCCTGTCTAACATGGTGAAACCCCATCTCTACTAAAAATACAAAAAATTAGCCAGGCTTGGTGGCGGGCGCCTGTAGTCCCAGCTACTCAGGAGGCTGAGGCAGGAGAATGGCATGAACCTGGGAGGCTGAGCTTGCAGTGAGCTGAGATTGCCCCACTGCACTCCAGCCTGGGTGACAGAGTGAGACTGCATCTCAAAAAAAAAAAAAAAAAGAATGAAAATACTAGAAATAAAAAACATATCAGGCCAGGCGTGGTGGCTCACACCTGTAATCCCAACACTTTGGGAGGCTGAGGCAGGCAGGTCACCTGTGGTCAGGAGTTCGAGACCAGCTTGCCCAACATAGCAAAACCCCATCTCTACTGAAAATACAAAAAATTAGCCAGGCGAGGTGGCAGGTGCCTGTAATCCCAGCTATTTGGGAGGCTGAGGCAGGACAATCACTTGAACCCAGGAGGCGGAGGTTGCAGTGAGCCAAGATCATGCCACTGCACTCCAGCCTGGGTGACAAGAGCGAAATTCCGCCTCAAAAAAAAAAAAATCAGAGGCCGGGCACGGTGGCTCATGCCTGTAATCCCAGCACTTTGGGAGGCTGAGGCAGGCGGATCACGAAGTCAGGAGACTGAGATCATCCTGGCTAATACGGTGAAACCCCATCTCTACTAAAAATACAAAAAATTAGCCAGGCCTGGTGGTGGGTGCCTGTAGTCCTAGCTACTTGGGAGGCTAAGGCAGAAGAATGGTGTGAACCCAGGAGGCGGAGCTTGCAGTGAGCCGAGATTGCACCACTGCACTCCAGCCTGGGCTACACAGCAAGACTCCATCTCAAAAAAAAAAAGAAAAAATCAGAAATGAAGAAGTAATTTGATGTGCAGTAGACTGGACACAGCAGTGGAAATGAACAGTAAACTTAAAATCAGACCAATAAGAATATGTCACGCTTTGCTTAACAATGGGAATACATTCTGAGAAATGCATCGTTAGGCAATTTTGTCATTGTGTGAACATCATAGAGTATATTCACACATACCACATAGCCTACTACAACCTAGGTTGCTTGGAATAGCCTATTGCTCCTAGGCTATCAACGTGCACAGCATGTTACTGTACTGAATACAGTAGGCAATTGTAACCCAATGGTAAATATTTATGTATCTAAACAAATCTAAACATAGGAAAGTCACAATAAAAATACACCATAAAAGATAAAATATGGTACACCTATATAGGGCGCTTACCATAAATGGAGCTTACAGGACTGGAAGTTGCTCTGGGTGAGTGAGCGAGTGAGTGGTGAGTGAATGTGGAGGCCTAGGACATCACTGCACACTACTGTGGACTTTATAAACAGTGGACACTTAGGCTACTCTAAATTTATTTTATTTATTTGTTTATTTTTGAGATGGGAGTTTCGCTCTTGTTGCCCAGGCTG
Organism: Nomascus leucogenys; assembly: GCF_006542625.1. Classification (NCBI taxonomy): domain Eukaryota; kingdom Metazoa; phylum Chordata; class Mammalia; order Primates; family Hylobatidae; genus Nomascus; species Nomascus leucogenys. Next base: position 20,976,304 of record NC_044403.1, read on the forward strand.
GAGTGCAATGGCACGATCTCGGCTCACCGCAACCTCCACCTCCTGGGTTCAAGCGATTCTCCTACCTCAGACTCCCAAGTAGCTGGGATTACAGGCATATGTCACCATGTCCAGCTAATTTTGTATTTTTAGTAGAGATGGGGCTTCTCCATGTTGGTCAGGCTGGTCTCAAACTCCCAACCCCAGGTGGTCCACCCACCTCGGCCTCCCAAAGTGCTGGGATTACAGGTGTGACCCACTGCGCCCGGCCACTAAATTTATTTTAAAAATTTTTTTTTCTTCAATAATAAATTAACCTTAGCTTACTGTAACTTTTTAACTTTATAAACTTTTTCATCTTTTAGCTTTTTGACTCTTTTAATAACACAACTTCAAGCACACATTGTACAGCTGTACAAAATATTTCCTTCTGTATATCCTTATTCTTTAGGCTTTTTCCTTTTTTTTGAGACTGAGTCTCGCTCTGTCACTCAGGCTGGAGTGCAATGGCGTGATCTCAGCTCATTGCAACCTTTGCCTCCCAGAGTCAAGCGATTCTGCCTCAGCCTCCTGAGTAGCTGGGTCTACAGGTGTGCACCACCATGCCTGGCTAATTTTTTGTATTTTTAGTGGAGATGGGGTTTCGCCATGTTGGCCAGGCTGGTCTCAAACTCCTGACCTCAGATGATCCACCTGCCTCATCCTCCTAAAGTGCTGGGATTACAGGCATGAGCCACCATGCCCAGCTGCTTTTTTCTATTTTAAAAATGTGTTATTTATGTTTCTGCTTGAGGTTGTTTTACAGTCAACTTTATACATACATATATATATATAATGTAATGTTATATATATGTGAAGTACACTCAAATAATGATAAAAGTATGTATACTAAATACATAAACCAGTAACATAGTCATTTTTTTATCATTATCAAGTATTATATACTATACATTATTGTGTGTGCCATACTTTTATACAACTGGCAGCACAGTAGGTTTGTTTACACCAGCATCACTACAAACACAGAAGAAATGTGTTGCACTACAACTTTATGATGGCTACATTACTAGGTGATAGGAATTTTTCAGCTTTATTATAATCTTACGGCGCCAACATCACATATGTGGTCTGTTGTTGGCTAAACTGCCATTATACAGCATGTGACTGTAATCCAACTAAAACACACATAGAAAAATGTTGGGGGTATAAAACAGAGCATCTACGATCCTTAGGATGATAGCAAATGTTTTAACATATTTGTAATTGGAGTCCCATAAGGAAAAGAAAGATAGAGTGAGACAGAAGAAATCTTTGGAGAGATAATAGACAAGAATTTTCTAAAACTAATAAAAGAAATCAAGTCACAGATTGCATCAGCTCAGTGAACTCCAAGCAGAATAAATACAAAGAAAAACAACCTCAGGTACATCACAGTCAAAGTGTTGAAAATCAAAGATAAAAATAAATTATTAAAAGCAGCCAAAGAAAAAATTATGAATGATGGCTAATTTCTCACCAGAAACAGTAGAGGCCAGAAGACAATAGAAAAGCTTCCCCACCCCCTCATATGGTTTGGCTGTGTCCCCACCCAAATCTCATCTTGAATTGTAGCTCTCATAATTCCTACATGTTGTGGGAGGGACCTGGTGGGAGGTAATTGAATCATGGGGATGGGTCTTTCCCATGCTGTTCTTGTGATAAAGTCTCAGGAGACCTGATGGCTTTCTTTTCTATTCTTTTCTCCTTTTTTTGAGTCTGATCTTATTTACTTGTTATTCAAAAAATCTTATTTCTGACTGGATTCAGACTTAGAAGTAGAAGCTCACAGAGAGGAAAGTCTGTGTCTCTTCACAATTTGTTCCTGGCCCTTCTCTTTAGCCTCCTTCATTCTCTTGCCTAAAAGTTTAGCATATTCTGCAGCCTCTTCCTTATTTTTCTTAGTACATGGCTTCTTCAGAGCAATATGCTGCCCATTGTGCTGCAGGAAATGTGGAGTAACAAGATGCTGAATCTTGGGTGCTTTGGTCCTAGGTTTCTTACCTCCTTTGTTTGAGGGCTTTCTTACAACATACTGGCGGACATCATCTTCTTCAGAATGACTGGAAAGTTTGCAGATTCTGCTAGATCTTTTGGGCCCCAGGCGACGAGGCACCATAGTATCAGTCAGTCCAGGAATATCCTTCTTTACTTTTTTTTTTTTTAACAATAACCAAGTTGAGAACGCTCAGATTGGCATCCACTATGCAACCATGAACTGATTTTCTTTCTTTCTCCAGTTCTCCTTGGTCTGTAACATGAATGCACCTCACTCAGTAGCAGGCGGACATGGCCATGGGTCAAGACACCCTGCTTCATGGGGAAACCTTGTTTGTTGTTCCCACCACGGATTCGGACCACATAACCTTTCCATTCTTCACCCAGAGTGTCAGCAGCAACTTCTGTGGCCATAAGCTTCTCATAAAAAGTACGAAGTTTGCATTCATTGTCCACTTCAATGAGTTTCTGGCAGCCAGTGACCGGGAAGGAGATGTTCAGCTTCATCTTGAAGCAGCTGAATGCCTCCAAGACTTGATGGCTTTCTAAAGGGAGTTCCCCTCTACTTCTCTCTTGCTTGCCACCATGTAAGACGTGCCTTGCTCCTCCTTTGCCTTCTACCATGATTGTAAGTCCTCTCCAGCTATGTGGAACTGTGAGTCCATTAAACCTCTTTTTTTCTTTTTTGTTTGTTTTTTTTAGTAGAGATGGGGTTGCACCATGTTAGCCAGGATGGTCTCGATCTCCTGACCTCGTGATCCGCCCGCTTCGGCCTCCAAAAGTGCTGGGATTACAGGGGTGAGCCACTGCGCCCAGCCAAACCTCTTTTTCTTTATAAATTATCCAGTCTCAGGTATGTCTTTTATTAGCAGCATGAGAACAGACCAGTACACCCCACACCCCCCCCCAAAAATAGAAAAGCTTTCTTAAATAACTGGAAAAAAAAAAAAAAGCAAAACCTGTCAGCCTAGATGTCTATTTATTTATATTTCTTTCTTTTTTTTTTTTTTTTTTGAGACAGAGTGTCACTCTGTCTCCCAGGCTGGAGTGCAATGGCATGATCTCGAATCACTGCAACTTCCAACTCCCGGGTTCAAGCAATTCTCCTGCCTCAGCCTCGCAAGTAGCTGGGACTACAGGCACGTGCCACCACGCCCAGCTAATTTTTTGTATTTTTAGTAGATATGGGGTTTCACCGTGTTAGCCAGGATGGTCTCTATCTCCTGATCTTATGATCTGCCCACCTCAGCCTCCCAAAGTGCTGGGATTACAGGTGTGAGTCACCGCGCCTGGCCGCATCTATTTATATTTCAACCTAAAGGTAAATAAGAATATTTTCAGAAAAAGGGAGAAATTCATTTCCAGAAAACCCGCTCTACCAGAAATTATTAACAGAAATAATGTCAATGGAAGCACAGATCTGTCGGAAACCATAAGAGACCCAGAGAGCATAAATATGAGTCTAAATAGAAAAGAGAGGTATACTTTTTTTTTCTTTTTAGTCACATGATCTCAGTCTGTTGCCCAGGCTGGAGTGCAGTGGCATGATCATAGCTCATCACAGGCTTGACTCCTGGGCTCAAGCAATTCTTCCGCCTCAGCCTCCCAAGTAGCTAAGACCACACGCACATGCCACCATCCTTGGTTAATTTTTTTATTTTTCTATTTTTTAGAGAGAGGGTCTCGCTCTGTTTCCCAGGCTGGTCTCAAACTCCTAACCTGAAGCAATCCTCCCACCTCAACCTCCTAAGTAGCTGCGATTACAGGCATGATCACTGCTCCTGGCTTATCTATACATTTTAAAAAGACAATTGGCTGCCAATACAATAACAATATATTTCAGAGTATATAACATTTAGAAGTAAAATATAGGACAACAAGAGCTCAAAGAATTGGAAATGGGTAAAAAGAATTGGAAGTGGGTAAACAGAGTTAGTGTTAGAATCACAAAAGGAGAATAATTTGAAGGTAGACTGTTAAAGATATTTGTAATCTCAAGAACAACTACTAAAAATAAAAGATGTTTAGCTAAAAAGTCAATGGTATATTTAAAAATACTCAATTTATTGAAAAGTGGGCAGGAAAAGAGAAACAGAGTGTATTAGTCCATTCTTGCATTACTATAAAGAAATACCTGAGACTGGGTCATTTATAAAGAAAAGAGGTTTAACTGGCTCACAGTTCTGCAGGCTGTACAGGAAGCATGGTGGCATCTGATTCTGGGGAGGCCTCAGGACTCTTTTACTCATGGAGGAAGGCAAAGCCGGAGCAGGCATCTTACATGGCAGAAGCAGGACTAAGGACAGAGGGGTAGGACAGAGGGGTGGGTGCCACACACTTTTTTTTTTTTCTTTTTTCTTTTTTGAGACAGAGTCTTGCTCTGTTGCCCAGGCTGGAGTGCAGTGGTGCAATCTCGGCTCACTGCAACCTCCACCTCCCGGGCTCAAGCGATTCTCCTGCCTCAGCCTCTCAAGTAGCTGGGATTACAGGCACCTGCCACCACGCCCAGCTAATTTTTGTATTTTTAGTAGAGACGGGGTTTTACCATGTTGGCCAGGCTGGTCTTGAACTCCTGACCTCAGGAGATCCACCCATCTCGGCCTCCCAAAGTGCTGGGATTACAAGGGTGAGCCACCGTGCCTGGCCGGTGTCACATACTTTTAAACAATCAGATCTCACGAGAACTAACTCACTATCATGAGGACAGCACCAAAGGGGAAATCCATCCCATGATCCAGTCACCTCCCACCAGGCCCCACCTCCAACACTAGAGATTACAATTTGACATGAGATTTGGGCAGGGACACAGACCCAAGCTATATCACAGAGAAACAAACAACAGATGGAACAAGTAGAAAAAAATGTTCTGGGTTTTTTATTTGCTAAAAGTAAACCTAAAAATACCAAAAAATCATGTTAAATACAAATGAGACAAGCTTGGGCAATAAAGTGGGATCCCATCTCTACAAAAAAAGTTTGAAGATTCACCAGGCATGATGGTGCATACTTATGGTCCCAGCTACTCAGGAGGCTGAGGTGGAAGGATTGCTTGAGCCCAGGAGGTCGAGGTTTCAGTGAGGCATGATGGTGCCACTACCCTCCAGCCTGGGTGACAGAGTGAGACCCTGTCTCAAAAAAAAAAAAAAAAAAATTGCTAATAGACTAGCCCCTCCAATTAGAAAACAGAGAACAAAAGTCTCAGGTTACTTTGTTTACAAGAAACATCTTAGAAATATAAAGACACAACCAAGTTGAAAGTAAAATAGTAAAAAAGTATATATTGTACAAACACTAAACTTAAGAAAACAATATTTGGGTTGGGCACAGTGGCTCACGCCTGTAATCCAAGCACTTTGGGAGGCCATGGCGCACAGGTCACTTGAGGCTAGGAGTCTGAGACCAGCCTGGCCAACATGGTGAAACTCTGTCTCTACTAAAAATACAAAAATTAGCCAGGTGTGGTGGTACACATTATAATCTCAACTACTTGGGAGGCTGAGGCAGGAGGATCACTTGAACCTGGGAGGCAGTGGTTGTAGCAAGACAAGATTGCACCACTGCACTCCAGCCTGGATGACAGAGCAAGACTCCCTCTAAAAAAAAACAAAAAACAAAAAAAAAAGCAATGTTTGGCTTGTTTATAGCTATCAAATAAAGTATCTTTATTTCTTTTTTTTTTTTTTTTTTTGAGACAGTCTTGCTCTGTCACCCAGGCTGAAGTGCAGGGGTGCAATCTCGGCTCACTGCAACCTCTGCCTCCCTGCAACCTCTCCCTGCCGGGTTCAAGCAATTATCCTGCTTCAGCCTCCAGAGTAGCTGGGATTACAGGCCCCTGCCACCACATTCAGCTAATTTTTGTATTTTTAGTAGAGACAGGGTTTCACCATGTTGGCCAGGCTGATCTCAAACTCCTGACCTCCTGATCCACCCGCCTTGGCCTCCCAAAGTGCTGGGATTACACCGCGCCCAGCCCAGATAAAATACCTTTCAAGCAAAGAGTATTCCAGAGATAAAGAATATTTCTTAATACTAAAACATTTAATTAGTTAAGACATAAAAATCCTAAATCTGTATACATTTAATAAGAGAGCTTTAAAATAGGTAAAGCAAAAATTAACAGACTAAAAAGAAAGAAATGAATCCACAAACATATGGAGATTTTAATAGCCCCTCTTAGTAACTGTTAGAATAAGCTAGGGAAAAAAGTGACATCATAGAAAATTTGATAGCATTACCAATTAGTTTGACTTAATTGACTACAGAATATCATACTCAAAAATTGCAGAGTACACATTCTTTTGAAGTGCTCATGGAATATACACTGAGATGCGCTATATGCTAGTCCATAAAACAAGCCTCAAAAAATGGCAAAGGATCAAATTCATTCAGGTTATGGTTTTTCTTTTTTCTTTTTTTTTTTGAGACAGAGCCTTGCTTTGTCGCCCAGGCTGGAGTACAGTGGCACTATCTCAGCTCACTGCAACCTCTACCTCCTGGGTTCAAAAGATTCTCACGCCTCAGCCTTCTGAGAACCTGGGATTACAGATGCATGCCACCACACCTTGCTAATTTTTGTATTTATAGTAGAGACGGGGTTTTATCATGTTGGCCAGGCTGGTCTCGAACTCCTGGCCTCAAGTGATCTGCCTGCCTCTGCCTCCCAACGTGCTGGGATTACAGGTGTGAGCCGCCATGCCCAGCCCAAGTTATGTAATTAAGTAAAATGTCTTTAAGATCTTCAAATATTCTGAAATTAAGCAACACTCTTCAAAATAACCTTGAATCGAAAAAGAACTCACAAAAGACAATAGAAAATATTTCAATCTAAATGATAATGAAAACACAGTGTATCAGTATGTGCAGGATACAGGCCAGGTATGCCAGCTCATACCTGTAATCTTAGCGCTTTAGGAGGCGAAGGCAGGAGAATCACTTGAAGCCAGGAGTTCGAGACCAGCCTAAGCAACCTAGCAAGACCCCGACTCTACAAAAATTTCGAAAATTATCCAGGTGTGGTGGGACGCACCTGTAGTCCCAGCTACTCTGGAGACTGAAGTGGGAGGATCGCTCCCAGGAGGGAACCCAGGAGGTTGAAGCTGCAGTGAGCTGTGATTGTGCCACTGCACTCCAGCCTGGGTGATGAAGCAAGATCCTGCCTGAAAAAAAAAAAAGAAAAAAAGAAGAAGAATGATTTAATAATTAAAATCCCAAATCCAAATGGCTTCACCGTTCCATTCTATCCAACATTTAAGGAAGAAATCACAGCAATTTTACACAAAACCAAACTGTGGTCAGCGTGATCATGTGCTGTGTCAGAGTGGGTGGAAAAGAAAAGTGCCTGCTGAAAAAAGATAAAAGAATGCCCCAAAGATGCTCAGCTGACTTGAAAGTATTCTCAAAGTAGACCGCGATGTTTTAAGGAAAGATGTTCAAGAGACAGCAACTGTGGTGATGCCAGACACTGCCAAGAGGAAATGCATGTGTGGTGAAAGACGAAAAAGATGACACAAAAATGGAGGCTGATATTAAGAGGAAAAAAAGGTTTGCTAGACCAGTATGGGCAGTACCCAGTATGGAAGAGTAGAGGTAAAGAAAAAGGCTGAGGCCGGGGGTGGTGGCTCATGCCTAGAATCTCAGCACTTTAGGAGGCCAAGGCAGGCAGATCACTTGAGGCCAGGAATTCGAGACCAGCCTGGCCAACATGGTGAAACCCTGTCTCTACTAAAAATATAAAAATTAGCCAGGTGTGGTGGTGCAAGCCTATAGTCCCAGCTACTCAGGTGGCTGAGATATGAGACTCATTTGAACCCCAAGAGGCAGAGGTTGCAGTGAGCCAAGATAGCGCCACTGCACTCCAGCCTGGGTGATAGAGCGAGACTCTGTCTCAAAAAAAAAAAAAAAAGAAAAGAAAAAGTCTGAAGGCAAAATGAGAGGAAAGAAAGGAGAAGAGCAAAGCAAAGGTGGTAAAAGCAGTGAAGTGTTCAGACTAGTAGACTCTTAAAAATTTGGAAAATGCCAGGCCGGGCATGGTGGCTCACACCTGTAATCCCAGCACTTTGGGAGGCCGAGGCAGGCGGATCACGAGGTCAGGAGATCAAGACCATCCTGGCTAACACGGTGAAACCCCGTCTCTACTAAAAATACAAAAAAAATTAGCTGGGCCTGGTAGCGGGCGCCTGTAGTCCCAGCTACTCAGGAAGCTGAGGCAGCAGAATGGCGTGAACCTGGGAGGCGGAACTTGGAGTGAGCCGAGATCACACCACTGCACTCCAGCCTGGGCGACGGAGCGAGACTCCGTCTCAAAAAAAAAAATAAAAATAAAAATTGGAAAATGCCACATGGCACAGATGTCTGATTAGAACGCAAATATTCATTTCAGCTCCCACCAAATAAAAACTATCTGCTTTCATATTTTAACTTGGCCTTTTGCTTCCATTCAAACCCAACATACTCAAGTTTGTTTTGGGAACTTGAGTAAAATACTTTATTTAATGCATGAAAGCTATACTGATGTTTTAATTGGATGCTGTCCGATATCCAGGTATTATCAGACATCAAAATTCTGCCAAGAATGTGGTTGTAATTGTTCATTTTTACAACTTGGTAACTATAGTTAGTAAAGATAAAACAAGGCTGGGCGTGGTGGCACATGCCTGTTATCCCAGCACTTTGGGAGGCTGAGGCAGGTGGGTCACCTGAGGTCAGGAGTTTGAGACCACCCAGACTAACATGATGAAACCCCGTCTCTACTAAATACAAAAAAATTAGCCGGGCATGGTGGTGCATGCCCGTAATCCGAGCTACTTGAGAGGCTGAGACAGGTGAATCGCTTGTACCTGGGAGGCAGAAGTTGCAGTGAGCTAAGAACACGCCATTGCACTCCAGCCTGTGCAACAAGAGCGAAACTCCATCTCAAAGAGAAAAAGAAAAAAAAACCATCAAATTTGAGTGAACTCAGATTTAAAGAAAGCTATTATGTAATCATATTATTTAAAAATATTAACAATGGATCTTATAAACAGTACTTGTTTGAAGTTTTGATTTTGTATAATTCAGAATGAAAAATACTTTGTTTATAAAAAAATTTTTACACTAACCTTTCAGAAAATAGAGAATGGGCTGGGTGCGGTGGCTCATGCCTGTAATCCTTACACTTTGGGAAGCCAAGGCAGGAGGATCACTTGAGCCCAGGAGTTCAAGACCAGCCCGGACAACATGGTAAAACCCCATCTCTTAAAAAAATGCAAAAATTAGCCGAGTATGGTGGTGCACACCTGTGGTCCCAGCAACTTGGGAATCTGAGGTAGGAGGATAACTTGAGCCTGGGGAAGTAGAGTCTGCAGTGAACTGTGATCTTGCCACTGCACTCCAGCCTGGGCGATAGAGCAAGACTCTGTCTTAAAAAAAGGAAAGGCTGGGCGCTTTGGCTCATGCCTTTAGTCTTAGCACTTTGGGAGGCTGAGGGGGGTGGATCACCTGAGGTCAGGAGTTCGAGACTAGCTTGGCCAAAATGGTGAAACCCTGTCTGTACTAAAAATACAAAAATTAGCCAGGCATGGTGGTGAGAGCCTGTAATCCCAGCTACTCAGGAGGCTGAGGCAGGAGAATCGCTTGAACCTGAAGGGTGGAGGTTGCAGTAAGCTGAGATCACATCACTTTACTCCAGCCTGGGCAAAAGAGTGAAACTCTGTCTCAAAAAAAAAAAAAGAAAGTAGAGAATGAGGAAACTGTTTTTTTTTTTTTTTTTTGAGACACAGTTTCACTCTTAGTGCCCAGGTTGGAGTGCAATGGCATTATCTTGGCTCACCACAACCTCCGCTTCCCGGGTTCAAATGATTCTCCTGCGTCAACCTCCTGAGTAGCTGGGACTATAGGCATGAGCCACCATGCCTGGCTAATTTTGTATTTTTAGTAGAGACAAGGTTTCTCCATCTTGGTCAGGCTGGTCTCAAACTCCTGATCTCAGGTGATCCGCCTGCCTCAGCCTCCCAAAGTGCTGGGATTATAGGCGTGAGCCACTGCACCCGGCCGAGGAAACACTTCTTAATTCATTTTATGAGGCCAGCATAACCCTGACACTAAATCTTGCCAAAGACATTACCAAAAAAAAAAGTACAGACAAAGTATGATATATCCATATAATGGAATACTACTGAGCAATAAAGAGGAATGAACTATTGAAACACACAACATGGATGAAACTCTAAATAATTATCCCAAGTGAAAGAGGTCAGATTTTAAAAAGAATATACTGTATTTAGCCAGGTGCTGCGGCATGCATCTGTAGTCCCAGATGCTTGGGAGGCTGAGGCAGGAAAATTGCTTAAGCCTGGGAGGCAGAGGTTGCAGTGAGCCGAGATCACGCCATTGCACCTCAGCCTCGGCACCAGGAGTAAAACTCTGTCTTAAAAAACAAAAAAGAAATGATTCCATTTATACAAAACTCTAAAAATGCAAACTACTTTGCATATTGACAGAAAGCATATCAGTGGTTTCCTGGTGTCGGGCAGGGAGGAGGAAGCAAGGAAAGGCAGGAGGGTGGGATGACAAGGAGCACGAGGAAACTTTGGGGATGATAGATGTGTTCATTATCTTCATTGTGGTCACAGCTTCATGAATGTAAACATATGTCAAAACCTATCAAATCAAATATGTGTATGGGTTTTTTTTTTGAGACAGGGTCTTGCTATGTTGTCCAGGCTAGTCTCGAACTCCTGGTCTCAAGTGATCCACCTGCCTCAGCTTCCCAAAGTGCTGGGATTACAGGTATGAGCCACCACACCCGGCCATGTTTTTGATACCTCAGTAAATGTGTTGTGGGGAGGAGACAAGGAGAGAGAGAGAGAAAGAAAGAGAGAGAAGGTCAGCAAGAGAGAAGGAAAGAGAGAGACAGAGAAGGGTAAGACAGAGACACACACACACAGAGAGACAGAGAGATTTCCCATGGGAAAAAATATCCACAGTGAAGAATAGCTAAAATCAAAAAGCCTGACAATACCAAATGATGGAAAGCCTGGGAGCAACTGCAACTCTCTTACCTGCTGGCCCTGGCATGTCCCAAGCACAGAAGAGAAAGCTGGAACATTTTGAGAAACATACTCCAAAGTGCAGGGACTCCTGAGGAGCAGGCCTGGGGAAGGGTCTCACTTGCCCAGGTCTAAACTCGGTCCTGTCCCCCACTTTTCCTCCCGCAGAACTCCCTCACAATAGAAGGGGGTTGGGACCAGGTCAGGCCTCAAAGCAGCACTTGCCCACTCCACACTCAGGCCGTAACCACACATTCTGATCAGCATGAGAGGACCACTCCAAGTTCCTGACATTTCTAACGAATGCAAAACACTTGACCTTAAAGTTGGCCTGTGCAGGTTATTTGGGGTAAATAGAAGGTTTCTATTAGGCTCTGGAAACAGTGAAAATAGCTCACACACCTATAAACTCTCAAGGAACTGGAGAATCATCCTGGTTTGAAACCAGAATTTGCAGGCCCCACTCAGTTCAAACGTGGGAGATGGAGGTTGCAGTGAGCCAAGATTGAACCATTGCACTCCAGCCTGGGCAACACGGTGAGACTTCACCTCAAAAAAAAAAAAAAAAAAAGGATGGGCTTGGTGGCTCACACCTGTAATCCCAGCGCTTTGGGAGGCCAAGGTGGATGGATCATGAGGTCAAGAGATCGAGACCATCCCGGCCAACATGGTGAAAGCCCGTCTCTACTAAAACTACAAAAATTAGCTGGGCGTGGTGGCACACACCTGTAATTCCAGCTACTCAGGAGGCTGAGGCAGAAGAATTGCTTGAACCCAGGAGGTAGAGGTTACAGTGAGCCAAGATCATGCCACTACACACCAACCTGGTGACAGAGTAAGACTCTGTCTCAAAACAAAAACAAAACAAAACAAAAAAAGTTGGGCCGGGCATGGTCACTCACGCCTGTAATCCCAGCACTTTGGGAGGCCAAGGCAGGTGGATCACGAAATCAGGAGACCGAGACCACCCTGGCCAACATGATAAAACCCCATCTCTACTAAAATACAAAAAATTAGCTAGGCGTGGTGGTACACTCCTGTAATTCCAGCTACTCAGGAGGCTGAGGCAGGGGAATCGCTTGAACCCGGGAGGCAGAGATTGCATTGAGCTGAGATCACACCACTGCACTCCAGCCGAGGGATAGAGCAAGACTACATCTCAAAAAAAAAAAAAAAAAAGTTAATTTCATAATGAAACATAAAATAATGCTTTTAAAGACTATTGTGGGCTCAAACCTTTGCGCTGACATGGTTAATGCACCAATAAAGTTGGAATTGTCAGTAAATACAGGATCCGCTATGGTTAGTTAATTTCATAATGAAAAGTTAATTTCATAATGAAACATAAAATAATGCTTTTAAAGATTATTGCGGGCTCAAAACTTTGCACTGACATGGCTAAATGCACCAGTAAAGTTGGAATTGTCGGTAAATACAGGATCCGCTATGGTGCCTCCTTCCGGAAAATAGTGAAGAAAATTGAAACCAGCTAGCACGCCAAGTACACTTGCTCTTTCTGTGACAAAACCAAGATGAAAAGAAGAGATATGGGGGTCTGGCACTGTGGTTCCTGCATGAAGACAGTAGCTGGTGGTGGCTGAACCTACAATACCACTTCTGCTGTCACAGCAAAGTCTACAGTCAGAAGACTGAAGGAATTGAAAGACCAGATGTTTCTCCACCATTGGAGACATCACTAGCCTTTAATAAATGGGTTAACTTAACGTAATAATAAAAAAGGACTATTATCAGCATAATTCCCTAGGGCTATAGTCCTAAACTTACTTTCTTTTTTTTCTTTGAGACTGAGTCTTGCTCTATTGCCCAGCCTGGACTGCAGTGACACCATCTTGGCTCACTGCAACCTCCACCTCCTGGGTTAAAGTGATTCTCGAGCCTCAGCCTCCAGAGTGGCTGGCATTACAGGTGCCCACCAACATGCCTGGCTAATTTTTGTATTTTTAGTAGAGATGAGGTTTCGCCATGTTGGCCAGGCTGGCCAAACCTTCTTGATATGCATCCCTATTCAACATAATATCGTTAACATACTTGCACATATGTTAAACAATTACATACATAATAAATATATATAAATATGCCATATCCATATGTATTTATTATGAATTGTTTACAGCAAAACTTTACACTATAAAACATAAAAAATAGAAATTAGAAATGGATGGGTTAAATACAGATAAAGGTTCTAGTGCCTTCCTCACCCCAACAGACTGCCTTGTAATATGTTGTCCCTGGATGCCTGTGCCCCACTTTGGAAACAACTTCTCTAGGTCATAGGGAAGAGAAATGAGCCCTGGCTGCAGGCCACTGGCCAAAGAGTGACTCAGGGACTCTGGAGAACACAGTAGGAGAAGGGGCAGGAAATGACTACATGGCTGAGTACCATAAAACCATGAAGTTTATGGACAGGCTGTAAATCTGAACATGACACTCTTCTCCCCTTTCCTCTCTCTCCCAGCAACCCGCCCAGGTGGGCTGCTCTTCTGTCATTCCCACATAACCCTCTCAGCCAGAGGCTTGTCCTTGTAGGGCCCTTTCGTCCCCTTCAAGGCTGCTCTTGGTGACCACACATAATTCTGAGTTCACTCAGACATAGATGCTGAAGAGGTGAGGTACAAAGTGTGACTTATCCACACGCTGCACTGGCAATAGACCCTAGTGCCTGGTTAGGGGCATCACTGGCATTTACTAGGAAAATGAGTTAGGCTAGCCAGCCTTCTCCAAAGCATTCTTCTGTCGCCCAACTACTCCCACTACTCTTCTCTTTTGAGATGGAGTCTTACTCTGTTGCCCAGCCTGGAGTGCTGCGGCATGGTCTCGGTTCACTGCAACCTCCCCCTCCTGGGTTCAAGTGATTCTTCTGCCTCAGCCTCCCAAGTAGTGGGATTAGCAGGCACGAGCCATCACACCCAGCTAATTTTTGTATTTTTAGTAGAGACGGGGTTTCACCATGTTGGCCATGCAGGTCTCGAACTCCTGACCTCAAATGATCTGCCCATCTCGGCCTCCCAAAGTGCTGGGATTATAGGCATGAGCCACTGCACCCAGCCCCCACTACTCTATTCAAAAAGGAGCCTTCAGTCTTCAAGACTGAAAAGCAGGGCGTTTCTTCTCAGGCAGATATTATGAACAAAATTCCACTAGAACTTTTTTTTTGAATTGAGGGAGTCTTTAGTGTGTGTCTTAAATGGCTAAGACCTTGTGGGCACACTCTAAAACATATACAAACCTGTAAGCATACACATACTTACATACTTCCCTTAAGTATCTTCAAAGGAAAAATGAACAGATTCTGGTGATCACCAACATCCTCTCTGTCTTCACATGCTAATTTTGTGTGAGGTTTCACGCGAATCTTCTGGCAGTCCAAAGGCCACATTTATTTTCTGGAGATTTAGTAAAAACATAAAACTATGGTGCTCAATTTCATTTTGTCAGGATAAGCTCACCCTGCAAAATTCCTGAACACCCTTGGATGAATTTAAGAAATCATGGAGGACAGAATAAAGAATAACTAGGCTGTGCCGGGCACGGTGGCTCATGCCTGTAATCCCAGCATTTTGGGAGGCCGAGGCAGGAGGATTGCTTGAGGTCAGGAGTTCGAGACCAGCCTGACCAACATGGAGAAACCCCGTCTCTACTAAAAATACAAAATTAGCCGGGCATGGTGGTGCACGCCTGTAATCCCAGCTATTCGGGAGGCTGAGGCAGGAGAATCGCTTGAACCTGGGAGGCGGAGGTTGTGGTGAGCCAAGATCACGTCATTGTACTCCAGCCTGGGCAACAAGAGCAAAACTCTGTCTCAAAAAAAAAAAAAAAAAAAAGAATGACTAGGCTGTGGTTTTAAAATATGACAAACAAGCTTTTCTCATCCGCAGTTTCCTCTAGAAATGACTCATGACCTCCAGTAAAAGAAATAATATATGCCAGTCACCTGGCAAATGCCTAACACACAGGAGGCTCTCCTCAGCCCTATTGTAAAGAATCACTTATTTACTATTTACCTTTTAGAGACAGGGTCGCACCCTGTCACCCAGGCTAGAACGCAGCAGCACAATCATAGCTCACTGCAATCTCATCCTCCAAGACTCAAGTGATTGTCTTGTCTCAGCCTCCCAAGTAGCTAGGACCACAGGTGGGCTCTGCCACGCCCAGCTAATTTTTTATTATTTTTTGTAGAGATGGGGTTCTGCTGTGTTACCCAGGCTGGTCTCAAACTCCTGGTCTCAAGCAATCCTCCCACCTTGACCTCCCAAAGTGCTGGGATTATAGGCATGAGCCACCATGCCCCGTCCAAGAATCACTTATTTAAAACCAAACCAACAACCATTACAAATGTACAAATAGACATATGTCAAATAAGAAACCTTTGGATAGTCCCCACTCTTGACCCAGCCAGAAATCGCGACAGGGATGTTGGTTTTAAGTTGGCACTGGATTTAATAGCTTGGGTAAGAGAGTTTCTAAGATATCAGGAGTTACCAGTGGACTCCTCCCCCAAAAGAATGTCTGAGGACAAGAGCCAGCGTCATATCAGTGAGAGTTGGCCCAGTATAAACGACCACCATGCTTGACGGCTGCTGCTACTCTTTTGGACCCAGAAGGACAACTCCCCATCACTTTGGGCTGAAGGACATGTCTCTAGGATAAAGTGAACGAATAAGCAGCTCACAGGTTACCCAGCACCAAGCTTATTTGATACAGGAGCGCGGGCTGTGGACCAAGCCTACTGGATGGATACGCAGTTAGGAGAGAGGGAAGCAGTGAGGGGGGCGGGTGGCTCACAAACAACGTGCATTGGGATAGGCAGGGGCAATAGTATTCCTGGCTTACAGACTGGGGTAGGGGGCGGGGAAAGTGGCTTCATCAACACCCCAGAGGGAAGGGCAGGCTTCGGAAAAGAACCAAGTGTTTGGAAGTTGACGAAGAGGGCCCACAGCCGGGGACCAGCAATAGAGACGACAGAGGAACGCGACCTTTTTTTCTAACTCCGTCTGAACTTGCCTTTACTTCCGGGCTCCCAGTTCCCATCCTCTAGGTCAACCTAGCAGATCTTCTTGAAGGCTGACACCCTTCACATACCTGTAGGTAGTTCTCCTCCCCACCCTGACCCCTGACCCCTCGTTCCGGTGGGGCTGTCCTCCACTGTAGTCATACAAGGAGTCTGCCTCATCCGCCCCTGTGCCTCAGCCACAGCCCACTGTGAATCACTCGGCTCCGAATTAAAACTCCTTCCCTCTCCGGAGTGGTCTTTTCTTCCTTCTGCCATCTACTGGTGAAAACAAGAATGTCATATTTTCTTACCCGCCTGTTGCCAATTTGAAAATAGCTTGGAACGTGAAAGCTCATTTGCATAATACTTGTTGTGTGGAACATATTGAATGAGTAACATGGAATTACACATATATACATACACACACACACAACAGCGTACTTAGTGTAAAGGGCAGAGGCTTGGAATCCAATTTGGCTTCAAATTTTTAATCAGCCCTTTACCAGCTGTATGATCTGGGTACGCTGCCAGTCTTCATCTATGCTAATAGCCACAATTAATGATCATTATAATGACTAACACTTACTGACTGTTATCATGAGCCACAGTATAGTTCATTTAAACTTCACAATGCTGTACTATAACTGTGTCTTCAGATAAGAAGGTTGAAACACAGGAAGGTTGAACAACTTGTCCAAAGTCTCACAGTTAGTCAGGGGACGATTTGGCAAACTGGCTCCACAGCTCATATTGGGAACAATAATATCCACTGTTCGGGATTGTTCAAAGAACTAGAAACAGTACAGGTCAAGCTGCCTGACACATCTTAGGTTTCAGAAAATGACAGATAGTGAACATTTACTGCGTATGGGCCCTGTGTGATATTAGTTATATCCACGAATTAGGCGTGGTCCCTGCCCAGTAGGAAGCACAATCACAATACAATACTAAGGCTAAGTTCAGCAAAACTAGCGTCTGACTCTTTCTTCAGTACTGGTTTCCTAGTATCTGGCACAGTGGCTAGGATATGATGGACACTGGAAGGGAAGGAGGAAAGAAACAGAATTTTAAAAACTAGGTTTGAGATTCTGTGAGGCAGGCCAGGTGTGGTGGCTCACGCCTGTAATCCCAGAACTTTGGGAGGCCGAGGCAGATGGATCACCTGAGGTCGGGAGTTTGAGACCAGCCTCACCAACATGGCACCCTGCCTCTATTAAAAATACAAAAATTAGCCCAGCATGGCGGCACGTGCTTGTAATTCCAGCTACTTGGGAGGCTGAGGCAGGAGAATCGCTTGAACATGGGAGATGGAGGTTGCAGTGAGCTGAGATCACACCATTGCACTCCAGCCTGGGTGAGAGACTCCATCTCAAAAAAAAAAAAAAAAAAAAAAAAAAGATCCTCTGACAGAGATAGGCTTGACGGTCTTCTTTCTATATTAACAAATGAGAAAACTTGAGGTTCAGAGAGGTTTAGTAACTCCCACAAGGTCACACAGCAATAGTGAACAGTCCGATGACTTACACTTTCCCCACCTGTTCCTTCCCCAGTAGCTCCTGCTCCTTCCAGCCTCTTTGATGGCAGTGGCAGATGATTGAAGGGTCATAGTGACAGGAGACATCCTTTGTGTTTGGATGCTATCAGGGGATGGATGGCTATGAGCAGACAAAAGCTCCAAGACTCTGAGCAGACCTCAGGGCCCACCTCCTAGAGACTGCATGGCTCCAGAGGAGCCCATTTTCTTACTGTCTCCTTTGCACTTGGCACCAATCAGCTCTTCACTTCAGGTGAGACTGTTCAGTGCTATTTCCCAGACTTCAAGTTTCTGCAGTTATTTTTAGCGGTAGTTTTAGTGCATACCTGGGACAGGTGAGGCATGAAAAGGAATGCGGGTGTGGGTAACCCTTCAATCTCTTGAGTTATGGTCTCTTGTCATTCCAGCTAAAGAGGGGTGACTCACACCCTGATTTCTTATCTGCCCAGAGGCTAGATTTCACCCTAAGAACCATACGGATTAGAATGTCTTGTATATTCTCTTAGTTTTAAGGACATAGTTTCTTGATGTTGCTTTGTTACCCGCTTTTGATAACTTGGATCGTTTCATTTTCTGTAACCAACACCACAGCCTGTGGTTCTTTCTGGTCCTATTTCCCAGGGTTTTGAGAGACCCAGGGTAGATAAAGTCTCCGATTTAGGTTTGTGGATGCCTCCGCAGGCAGGAAGCTACTTGGAAAACACTCTGTCTGTTAAGCAAGATGTCCTTAAAGAGCCAGCCAAGTTCTGGGACATTCATTGCATTTTTTGAGAGACTGAGAAAGAATAATCATGATCTAGTTGGGTCTAGGCCCCTCTTAGCAACTACAATCCCCTCAGAGTGCCCTTAGATGACTGCTTCATGGTTCCCTGGAATTCTGGGCCTGCGTTAAGCCTGAAATAGCCTATCCAACTGAAACCCTCTCACTAGGATCCTAGGACCCGTTCATAAGATAGAAAGGTGTTTTCCTCATTCTCACTCTCACTTAGCTCTGTACAGAGGAAGTAAAACTAGGCTAGCTAGTACCATGAAGCCATTGTTACTGCAACTGCATGCAATTAATACTATATAAATCAGTTTTATAATTCAGATGAGAAGGAAGACATTTTCTCTGGGCTGGTATCACATGACTATTCCAAGATACTCCCTTCATTAAGTCATAAAAGTTAGGTGTATCTGTTCACAATTGGGGTGGGAGAAGATTGTTTTGAAGCTCACAGTTTCTTTTCTTTTCTTTTTTTTTTTTTTTTTTTTGAGATGGAGTCTTGCTCTGTCGCCCAGGCTGGAGTGCAGTGGCGCGATCTTGGCTCACTGCAAGTTCTGCCTCCCGGGTTCACACCATTCTCCTGCCTCAGCCTCCCCAGCAGCTGGCACTGCAGGCACCCGCCACCACGCCCGGCTAATTTTTTTGTATTTTTAGTAGAGACAGGGTTTCACCGTGTTAGCCAGGATGGTCTCAATCTCCTGACCTTGTGATCCACCCGCCTCGGCCTCCCAAAGTGCTGGGATTACAGGTGTGAGCCACCGCGCCTGGCCGGCGAAGCTCACAGTTTCTTAAATCAGGAATGCAGAACTAAGGAGTTGTACCAAGAAGGGAATAGCAGAGAGGTCAGGGACCTCGTTCCCCACTCCTAATCTAGAGCTTTTGGTATCTTGACTGCAAAGGCAATTTACATGTCATTTAAGAGAATGACATTTTAACATTCTTCTATACTTCTATTAATACCTATCCGAATACTTCTGAAGACCCATCTCCTGTCTTCTCCACACTTTGTAACTAGTTCTCCCCACCATTTTATTCCATAATCGCAACCTTAAACCCCGCAGAATGTAGCAGAGTCCACAAAGATGCCTTGTACTGGGCTGAATAGTATCCCACAAAACTTCATGTCTACCCATGTATTAATCTGTTTTCACGCTGCTGATAAAGACATACCTGAGACTAGGTAATTTATAAAGAAAAAGAGGCTTAATGGACTCACAGTTCCATGTGGCTGGGGAGGCCTCACAATCATGGTGTAAGGTGAAAGGCACGTCTTACACGGTGGCAGGGAAGAGAGAATGAGAGCCAAGCAAAAGGGGAAACCCCTTATAAAACCAGATCTTGTGAGACTAATTCACTACCATGAGAACAGTATGGGGGAAACCACCTCCATGATTCAATTACCTCCCACTGGGTCCCTCCCACAACACGTGGGAATTCTGGGAGTACAATTCAAGATGAGATTGGGATGGGGACCCAGCCAAACCATATCAACCCAGAACCTCAGGTGACCTTATTTCGAAATAGGATCCTTGCAGATGTAATTAGTTAAGATGAGGCCAGGGTGGATTAGGGTGCACCCTAAATCCAATAACTAGTATCCTTGTAAGAAGGCCTCGTGAAGACACAAAGATATATGCGGCAGAAGGCCATGTGTGGATGGAGAGACAGGGATTGGAGTCATGTTGCTACAGCCAAGAAACACCAAGGACTGCAGGCAACCAAGGGGCAATGCTGGCTAAGAAGCCAGGAAGGACTCTTCTCTAAAGGTGTCAGATGGAACACGGCCCTGCCCACACCTTAATTTTCGACATCTTAAAATCCAGGACCATGAGAGAATAAAGTTGTTATTTTAAGTCACCCAGTTCCTGGTACTTTGTTTCAGTAGTCCTAGGACATTAAAACTTACTTCCATAAGGGTATCGGCAGCACGACCTATCTCACCTTAGAGGACAGGAGAGCACAGGAATGGCTGACTAATAGAGCAAACCTACACGTCTTGTTTTCACTTACTGGTGGATCACATTCATTTCTGTGCCTCCTGCCTTTTGCAATGGCATCTGTGCATTTTCTGCTTGGGACTCCATGCTCTGGACCTGTTAATATACCTGAAGACACACCTGTCCACATTTCTTTCATTAGTGTCCTTTCTTCCCATCCTAGCAAAGCATAATTATGCACATACATTAGAGATGGCAGTTAAGCTTTAGAGCAGTGGTTTTTAACCTTTTTAGTCTCCCCAAAAATATGCATATTCCTCAGGGGTCCACAAACCCCAGGCCAGAGACCACTGCCTATTTGGAAAGTTCAGACATCCTTGAGGATGATTCCAATCTCTCCCTCTTACCCCCTACTGGTACACCAATTCCATTTCAGCTTGCTTCTGAAGTCCTCCACTGAGCTGAAACAGCATCCATGGGCTGACTCGGAGAGAGCTGCTATCCTAAGCCACCTTGGAGAGTCTCATCGGGAAAACACAATGTTAATGGAGAATTAGCCCCAAGTGGGAGGCACAACTCTTAACAAATAGGAACAGGTACGGCCCTGCTCAACCATTTGCCTCCCTATTCTGGTACCCCTTTCTCCTTTCCTTTCCCTTACGTCTCCTACCTCCTCTAAATTATCCTTCACACAAAGGCACCATAATAAGCAGCAGTGAAATTCAGAGCAAACAAAATAACAAGTAAGTTATGTGCCGTATTTCAATTCATTGCGAATGCCTTGCCCACAGGTGCCCATTTTAAAATGCATCTGTGGCAGAAAACACTCCGCCCCGATATTTGCAAAGATCTTCCTGCAGTGAACAGTCCACCCTGGACTACCACAGAGAATTTTATTGCCTTGTACTCTTTTTTTTTTGGAGACGGAGTCTTGCTCTGTCGCCCGGGCTGGAGTGCAGTGGGGTGATCTTGGCTCACCGCAAGCCTCGCCTCCCGGGTTCACGCCATCCTCCTGCCTCAGCCTCCTGAGTAGCTGGGGCTACAGGCGCCCACCCACCACGCTCGGCTAATTTTTTGTGTTTTTATTATAGACGGGGTTTCACCACGTTAGCCAGGATGGTCTCGATCTCTTGACCTTGCGATCCGCCCGCCTCGGCCTCCCAAAGTGCTGGGATTACAGGCGTGAGCCACTGCACCCAGCCTGCCTTGTACTCTTTACTCCTCACCAGATACTTTGACTTAGATGGATACAGAAAGCTTCTTTTCAGCCAAACTTCATTCCAGTCTTAATCCATCAAAGTGATTCTTTAGACCCTCTTTACCTTGGTTCTGCCACTCCAGACACATTCTTCTAATAAAACTGTTATAGACAACAAACAGTATTAGGCATGTTCTATGTGTAAACATCCTCAGAACATGAGGCTATTCGTGACTGGGAATTTCAAAGTTGTTTCTGAATTTCAGCAACCCTCCAACATCCAGCCCCTAGAGTGCCAATGCCTACCTCTTCCCCTGGAGCTGAGGCCCCAGCTCTACGTCTCCTGCATCGCCTAATAGATGGGGACAAAAAAGACAAGTGGCCAGTGGGCACCAATGACAAGTGGATGAAATTAGGTCTTAGAATTATATATTTCTGAGGCATATTGATTTTATTCTTGTCACCTGGGGATAAGAAGCTACACAAGAGGCAGAGTGGCCGGGTGCGGCAGCACACGCCTGTAATCCCAGGACTTTGGGAGGCTGAGGTAGGTGGATCACCTGAGGTTGGGAGTTCAAGACCATCCTGGCCAACATGATGAAACCCTGTCTCTACTAAAAATACAAAAATTAGCTGGGCGTGGTGGTGCATGCTTGTAATCCCAGCTACTCGGGAGGCTGAGGCAGGAGAATCGTCTGAACCAGGGAGTTGGAGGTTGCAGCAAGCTGAGATCTCACCACTGCACTCCAGCCTGGCAACAGAGTGAGACTCTGTCTCAAAAAAAAGAGGCCAGGTACAGGGGCTTACACCTGTAATCCCAACACTTTGGGAGGCCGAGGTGGATGGATCTCTTGAGCTCAGGAGTTAGGCAGTTAAGGGGGCTGGTCACCTGTAATCCCACACTTTGGGAGCGAGCGGGTCCGAGGTAGGATAACACGGAAACCTCTAAAAAAAAAAAATAGCCAGTGGCAGCCTGTATCCAGCTCTCAGAGCTGGCAGGAGGCGTGCACCGGAGGGAGTTGCAGTGAGGAGATGCCCACTGTCCCTGGGCAGGGGTCTCAAAAGGGTAATATGCCAAAACCCCATCTCTACAAAAATACAAAAATTAGCTGGGTGTGGTGGTGAGAGTGCCTGTAATCCCAGCTACTTGGGAGGCTGAGGTAGGAGAATCGCTTGAACCAGGGAGTCGGAGGTTGCAGTGAGCCAAGATCGTGCCACTGCACTCCAGCCTGGCAACAGAGCAAGACTCCATCTCAAAAAAAAAAAAAAAAGAGGCTGGGTGCAGTGGCTCACACCTGTAATCCCAACACTTTGGGAGGCTGAGGCAGGTGCATCTCTTGAGCTCAGGAGTTCAAGGCCAGTCTGGGTAACAAGCCAAGATCCCATCTCTACAAAAAATATAAAAATCAGCCAGGCGTGATGGTGTGTGCCTGTAGTCCCAGCTACTCAGGAGGCTGAGGTGGGAGATCACTTGAGCCTGGAAGGTCAAGGCTGCACTGAGCTGAGGTCATACCACTGCACTCCACCCCGGATGACAGAGCAAGATTATCTCAAAAAAAAAAAAAAAAGAGTCCACATGAGAAACCAGTCTTCCTAATCACCTGCTTAATTGAGGGAATGAAGGAAATAAATCTATTTAGGGATTTTAAAGACCTCTGCTGCCTTACTGATAGACTTTGCTCCATCCGCAAGAAAAACACAACCTCCTTTTAAGTAGAACTTCTCTTTTTTTTGAGACGGAATCTCGCTCTGTCGTCCAGGCTGGAGTGTGCAATGGCGCAATCTAGGCTCACTGCAAGCTCCGCCTCCCGGGTTCACGCCATTCTCCTGCCTCAGCCTCCCGAGTAGCTGGGACTACAGGTGCCCGCCACCACACCCGGCTAATTTTTTTTTTTTTTGTATTTTTAGTAGAGACGGGGTTTCACGGTGTTAGCCAGGATGGTCTCGATCTCCTGACCTCGTCATCTGCCCGCCTTGGCCTCCCAAAGTGCTGGGATTACAGGCGTGAGCCACCACGCCCGGCCAGGACTTCCCTTTCAAAGCTATCTATCATCTTGTTTCCTTGTTGATTTTTTTAAGTAATAAATACTTATCTTAATTAGGACAACCAATGAATTTGCCATGTAATCAACACTGTCAGGTTCTTACCTATTAACAAGATCTTATTTAAATCTATAAGGCCCTTTAACACCAAGGTCTTTAAGGAGTTTGAATCTTTTAAAAATAATATTTAAATTTATTGTTTCACATTAGTTTGAATAAAGCACAAGCCAAGATGGCTTAAATATCATTTGCAGATGTCCAAGCTTCTTTACAATTACAGGTCATGGGCATCATCAACCTAGTCCTTGACTTGCAGCTAAAAAAGGCAAAAGGTCTGTGTGAAGTGACAGAAGAGCACATCCTACTCATGTCATGAGCAAGGAATCAAAGTTGAAGAAAAGTAACAGTGCTGACATCAGCACTGTAAGAATTACTCTGCAGTAAACTCCAGCCCAGAATGGGGAAGAGTACGGAATTCACTGAGCACATTCTGGACACAATTCTGACCGATTTCAGTCTCATGATCTCTGTTGGAGCAGGTTTCATTCTCCAATTCTCTTTTACAGAACAGCAGAACTCGAGCCTTCATAAAAGTGATTAACGGCCTTTCCGCTTCTTCATTTTTCCTCCAGCCACCTTGTTCCTGACACCAATAGCACCCTCTGTATCATCATTATCTCCAGCATCCTCTCGCGAGCGTTTCTTCTTTTCTCCATGCTCCCTTAACTCCTGCAAGAAAAAAAGAGAGGATGGGATTGAAAATGAATTACTGGCCCTGAAGGTTACTCATTCTAGTCCCCTCTCCTTAAGATCAAGTATCAAGTAACTTGCTGATGCCTGACATTAGCAAAGGAATGAGACCCAACTCCAAATATACAAAGATGTTAACCTTATTAGCAATCAAAACATGAACACTAAAATAATAAGGTTTTAGTTTCACATGGCAGATTGGCAAAGACTTAAGAGAAGGGTAATCCCCAGTATTGGCCAAGGTGTAGAAAAATTCACATATATTGTCACTTATAGTACAATCTGCTATAGCTTTTCTTGGGGTGGGGGGCAATTTGGCATTCTGTATGAATTCAAATTTTAACTGTGTATATCCCTTGGCCCACCAAGTCCACTTCTAGGAATTTATTCTAAGGAAGTAAATATGCAAAGCTGTACAAAGTACAGTGTTTAACACTACCAAAGTAGAAAAAAACTGGAAAAAGGCATAAGCATCCATGAATGTAAGTATTTCACACACATGATGGAATTCTTTATAGCCATTAAGAAACGATCACATGAATCTGTATTTGTTGAAACAGAAAAATGTTAATCCTATATAATTAGATAAAGTCTAATTATGGCTAAAGAAAGAAAAACAGCCAAATGTTATCAATGGTTTTCTGTGGGGAATGGTTTACCTTTTCACTTACTACTTTAATCTTGTCTGTATTTTTTGAATTTTTTTCCCAATGCACATGTAATACTTTTACAAACAAAACAATCCCATGTGGGCAGAATAAAAACCAGATCTGCACCTCAGCTACTCCAAAAACAAACTACGGGCAAAGTTTCTCCATCCCTCAGACCAGAACTCCAGAAAGCAGGCAGCACTTCCAACGGTTTTCCTCTAGAATCTTCTCATCACCACTATTACTGTGACTACTACTACAGGGTCAGTATCCCTTATCTGAAATGCTTGGGACCAGCAGTATTTCGGATTTCAGATTTTTTCTAATTCTAGAATATTTGCAGATACATAACGAGCTCTCTTGGAGACGGGACTCAATTCTAAACACAAAATTCACTTGTTTCATGTATACCTTATATATGAAGGTAATTTCACACAATATTTTTAATTGTCTGAAGGTAATTTTACACAATATTTTTAATATTTTTGTGCATTAAAAACATTTTGACTGTGTCTTGATAGCAACCTGTCACATGAGGCCAGGCACGGAATTCTCCACTTGTGGCAATCCTTTTGGCACTCAAAAAGTTTTGGATCGCTGGGCACGGTGGCTCAAGCCTGTAATCCCAGCACTTTGTGAGGCCGAGGAGGGCAGATTACCTGAGGTCAGAAGTTCGAGACCAGCCTGACCAAAATGGAGAAACCCCATCTCTACTAAAAATACACAATTAGCTGGGCATGGTGGCGCATGCCTGTAATCGGGAGGCTGAGGCAGGAGAATCGCTTGAATCCGGGAGGTGGAGGTTGCAGTGAGCCCAGATTGCACCATTGCACTCCAGCCTGGGCAACAAGAGCGAAACTCCATTTCAAAAAAAAAAAAAAAAAAAAAAAAAGAAAAGTTTTGTATCTTGGTTTTGGATTTCATATTTTTGGATTAGGTATGATCAACCCCTACTAGTAACTATGGATTTATATTAGCTTCTCTGGTGCTCATAAAACCCCATAAGGTATTCAGGCAAGTATTATTCCCAATTTACAGGTGAGAAACTGATTCTGATTCTGAGAAATTAGGCAAATTTCCCAAGCTCACAGAGTTCACAGCTGGATCTTCTGACCTCAAGTCTGATGAATTATCTCGCCACATGTGACACATGAACAGTTGCTGTGAATGTGTGAATGTCAGAATGAGGCCAAGCCTTGATTCAACCATTTGGTTGTATGGTCTAATGCAAATTACCTACCATCTCTGCAACTTAGTTTGCTCATCTTAAATTTGGAATAAAATCACACCCAGCTTCTGCAGTCTAGTATGAGGGTTAATATAATAAAGTGGCACACAGTTAACACTGTTTGCACAGACACTGGTGAGAAAAGAAAGATGCATACCATTCGGGCAAATCTTTGGGCTTCAGCGACGCGTTCTGTCAGCATCATAACCTCATCATCCTGTGTTGGAAAGACTGGTAGTTTCTTCCCAATTAAGTATTCTATGCGCTGGAAGAGTTCCACATCATACCTGAGGAAGGAAAACTGCACAGCTTTGGTTGCCTGGCAACGCAAATGCCTGTCCATTCCCAAACTATTATTATATGATACAACGCAATAGGAACCATAGGTTTAAACAATATTGAACATATTATTTCTTTTCTAAATAGGGGTAAGTGCAATCTCTGTGCATAGCCCATTAGAAAATCACTCAAGGGGGGCCAGGCATGGTGGCTTGCATCTGTAATCCCAATGCTTTGGGAGGTCAAAGCAGGAGAATCACTAGAGACCAGGAGTTCCAGACCAGCCTGGACAACATAGTGAGATGCCATCTCTATAAAAAATTAAAAATTAGCCAACCATGGTGGCATGTGCCTATAGTCCCAGCCATTCAGGAGGCTGAGGCATGAGGACTACTTGAGCCCAGGAGTTTGAAGCTGCAGTGAGCTATGATCAAGACACTGCACTTCAGCCTGGACAACAGAGTGAAACCTAGCTGCTGAAAAAAAAAAAAGAAACAAAAATCGGCCAGGCAGGTGGCTCGCGCCTGTAATCCCAGCACTATGAGAGGCTGAGGCAGGTGGATAGCTTGAGCTCAGGAGTTCAAGACCAGCCTGGGCAACATGACAAAACCCTGTCTCTACTAAAAATATTTTGTAAAAGGCCAGGTGTGCTGGCATGCACCTGTGGTCCCAGCTATTTGGGAGGCGAAGGTGAGGTAGAAGGATTGCTTGAGCCCAGGGGGTGGAAGGTGCACTTAGCCAAGATTGAACCACTGCACTCCAGCCTAGGCAACAGAGCGAGACAAATAAAAAAAAAAAGAAAAGAAAAGGAGGGAGGGAGAAAATCCCTCAAGGTATTTGTTCACAGAACAACCTTGGGTACATAAAAATTTGTTTCTTAAAAAAAAAAAAATTGGAAATAGTTATTCTAATACTTTCTGAGTTGACACAAAGGCAATTGCTCTCCAGCTCTAGGTACCATTCTACATGCCAAATACTATACTAGATCTTTTACATGTATAGTCTCCAATTTTCACCAAAACCCTGCTACATAGGTATTATTCTTCCCATCTTTTAAATCCTTCATCCTGGTTTTCAGTATGAAAGTGATTAGTGTAGTAAATGGTAGTGTCAGGTTCTCAGCCAGTGGCTTGAAAGTTCTGCTCTTTTCTCTACATTGCTCTGCCCCTAAAGCTGATTTACTTACTGTGTGACAAAAGTAATAGCCTTTCCAGAGCGCCCAGCTCTAGCTGTTCGACCTACTCGATGGATGTAATCCTAAAACAAAAAGGGTAAATAAATTCAAGTTATATGGATTATAAGTTTAAAAAAAACTACATATGCAAAGTCCTGCTGTAAAACCTTTCAAAGAAAACAGATTCCTGTCGTAACATGGAGAAAATAAATGGCCTGGGCAATTTGTTGAGACAAATCTACTTCATCTTTTTTACTCTCCTTGCAGCACAAAATTGACCCAATGCTTTCCCTTCTTTCACAGATAGATAGATACATCTACAAAGCATATCTACATGGTCGCAGGCTGCACGGTATTTTAAAAAACAGCACTGGATCTCGAGGCAGAGCTTGGTTACAGCTCTGGTCCTTCCCATCTGCCAGTTAGACAATTACCTGCAAATTACATAACCTCTCTGAACCTTGGTTTCTATCTATTGAACAGGAATAGAAATACATGCCCAAATTACAGAGTTGTTACGAAAATCAAATGAGACAGCATCTTGTCTACAGCAGTTAAATACAAAGACAAGAGACACACCAGTTCTCATCCAGGGGTGATTCTGTCATCCTCAAGGGACACTGGTAATGTCTGGAAATATTTCTGATTATCACAAGTGGAAGAGTGTGTGATGCTGTTGTCTAGTGGGTAAAGGCCAGGAATGCTACTAGGAATCCTTCAACTCAAAGAACAACCCCCACAACAAAGAAATTCGAAAGCTTAAAATGTTACTAGTGCCAAGGCTGAGAAACCTTGAGACACACTAAGCACTACAAGCTGTAGGCTGGGCGCAGTGGCTCACGCCTGTAATCCCAGCACTTTGGGAGGCCAAGGCGGGCAGATCACGAGGTCAGGAGATCAAGACCGTCCTGACTAACACGGTGAAACCCCGTCTCTACTAAAAATACAAAAAATTAGCCGGGCATGTGGTGGGCACCTGCAGTCCCAGCTACTCAGGAGGCTGAGGCAGGAGAATGGCGTGAACCTAGGAGGCAGAGCGTGCAGTGAGCCGAGATTGCGCCACTGCACTCCAGACTGGGTGACAGAGCAAGACTCCGCCTCGAAAAAACTGCAAGCTGTCATTCTCAAGAAATGACAGTGACAGGATCAGTATGTGTTGCACCAGCCCCTTCTATGAGCATCTAATAACTCTCCTTGGCTACCTCTTTCATATGTATTAATGTTACATACACAGGCCTGTGCAAGATGATGCGAATGAACTAATCAAGGGCTTTCTTGTTTTTTGATACTTAATTAACCAGGAACAAAAAAACTGCTGTAACTAAGGAAAGACAGAAGACACTCCATTAAGAAATACACTTTAGGACTAGAAAGGCAAGTTAGCAATAGGACTCACCTTGGAATGGGTAGGAATGTCAAAGTTGACAACTACATCTACATGAGGTATGTCCAAACCTCGGCTGGCAACGTCAGTTGCTAGAAGAATGGAACGGGCCTTGGCCTTAAACTTATTAAGGGATCCTAGGCGCTTACTCTGAGATAATGAAAAAGAAATGTTGGAAAACTTAACATATGTTTTGCAATACAAAACACAAAATAGACAAACACGAGAACAAACAGACATAAATTTTTTGAAGTTTTTTTCCCCCTAAGTTTTGAATGGGGCTTCACAGGTCAAAACAGAAATAAGGAAGCAACAAAAAATTTAGAAAATATATGATACAAAATAAGGGTAGTTTGACATGATAGAAAGGTAACTGGGAAATAATTTATTAATGTTTTTAGAGACCAGAGTCATTATTACCACTAGGGCTGAATAAATCAACTCAACAGCTTGCAAACCAGACAGCTACATATGAAATATTCTAATGGGAGCCTCTCGCTACCCTGAAAGGAGAAAGTAAGTATCTAGAGCAACACTGCAAAGCCCATAAAATTACAACAATTATGGAAACAGGCATCGGTGCCCTATGTCCTTATTGTACAAACCTACTGTTAAGAGGTTTATCTCGCTCACGCCACCAGTGCATGGCTGATGATGATGATGAATCCTTACCTGACTCATTTGTCCATGGAGGGGGATGGCAGTGAAGCCAAGATTTCGCAGTAGCAAAGCTGTTCTCTGGGTATTATTACAGGTGCTGCAGAATATCATAAAGGAGTTTCCAGCCAACTCATTTAGAATATAAACCAGGTAGGTATCCTAAGTTACAAACCCAAAACAATGTACGTCATTGAACATGGGAGACAGGATTGGAGACCTGGCATATACATAAGGTAAAGACTAAGCCTATAGTCGCTTTTCAATTATCCAGACCTCCAGCTGCCAGCTTTGCATTCCTTAACCAGCATTATCATCTCTGTGAACCACATATTCCCCACTTAGCCTAAAGGCGGGCAGGAGATCTGTACTCAGCAAACAGGAGAAGTCCTTATATCAAAGCACAAAACCAGGGGCTTCATCCTAAATAAAAGCCACATAATAAGCAGACAAAGGATGCACCCCCTCAAGGATGGGGATGGGAAGGAACTATATGATTACATCATGACCTCAGTATTGTGGTTTAATGTGTTGTGAATTCCTGGCATGTCTGGCTTATCGGTGATAATATAAGCAAGATATGCACTCTAAAGCAAACAGACAGGATGCCAATCTGCATTACAGCTCTTACCTAATCAAGAGTTGACACATTTTCAGATGCTTTGGGGAAAAGAAGAGGGAGAGGCAGGAATGATCAAAGTAAACATTTTACCTTGAATTTAGAGGGAATAAAAATATAATATTGCTGTAATTTTTCAACTGTTTGGTATTTAGAGGAAACAGCACATTTCACAGGATTCTTCAGAGCTGCTCGCTGAAGTTTTTGAACCTGAAGGAAGAAGATCCAGAATAGCACACTGATGCCTAAACATTCTTTATTTATGACATGGTTTGGCTCTGTGTCCCCACCCAAATCTCACGTTGAACTGTAATCCCCACGTCATGGGAGGCACCTGGTGGGAGGTGATTGGATCATGGAGGTGGTTTTCCCCATTGCAGTTCTCATGATAGTGAGTTCTCACAATTTCTGACTGTTTTAAAGTGTGGCACTGCCCCCACCTCCTGCCGCCATGTAAGACGTGCCTTGCTTCCCCTTCGCCTTCTGCCACAATTGTAAGTTTCCTGAGGTCTTCCCAGCCACGTGGAACTGAGAGTCAATTAAACCTCTTTTCTGTATAAATTACCTAGTCTCAGATAGTTATTTATAGCAGTGTGAAAACGGACTAAAGCAATTTATTTTTACTTATTGTTATTACTATTTACTTTATGTATCAATTCTCATAAAGAAGAAACAAAAGTCCTGGCAAATTTCACCTTCTTGGTCATGGTGGCAGAGAAGAGGAATGTTTTCCGATCTCGAGGAATCACTTTGAGGATCTTGTCAACCTAAAGCACAAAGAGGAAAAGATGCCAATATGATATTCAGACTGGAAGAGCTGCAAATCCTCTAGGTAGTGAAGGAGGTAGACACTAACAAACTAAATATATCACTGTGAAGATTTGGGACTCGAAAATTCAATTCAATTCAGCTAAAGTTTACTGAATATTTACTATCTGATACCCTACCAGATACTATTAAAAAAAATACCTTTCTGAGAAAAGAACAGTTTAAATTAGTAGACCAGAGCTGATTTAAGAGAAAAGTCAAGAAAAAGTATTAATCAACTAAGTAAGCTGGGATTAGTGGGATATTTCAGGGTGGAGGTCAAGGTCTAAATTAAATGAAATGGAAAAGAAAATCCGGTTTTGATATTTCCCATTTCTGGAGTCAGAGTCAGACTATATTCTAAAGATAAAAGGGTGCTGAGAAACTGCAATTTGAAGAATATCAAGAATGAAACTGATACTGATGCAATGTTCTACATAAAACAAGTGGGCAATGAACCAAATTTTGAAACAGAAACCTTGAGATGCTCTAAGAGGAGGAAAGAAATTGAGAGCTCACCTCTGTCTCAAAATCCATATTCAGTATTCGGTCGGCTTCATCCATGACCAAGTATTTGAGAGCTCTCAAGTTGAAACCTTTCGTATTTTCCAAGTGGTCAATCAGTCGACCAGGAGTTGCTACCAAGAAAGGTTGAGGAGAAACAGTGATGTTTCAGAGCAAGACAAAAAAAAACAAAAAACAAATAAACTTATCTGCCCCACCCACAGCTCTCCACCAAATTTAACTTAAGAAATTAAAAAATTTAACAGGGTTACAAAATCTGTTTCTCAAAGTCTTTCCATGCAACACTGGTAGATTTTCTCCAATTCATCACTGCCAGTGTCTTTTACCTTTGTCAGTTACTCACCTATTATTACATGTGGTTTTTTTGCAAGGGCCAAAGATTGAGACATTGAATCAATTCCACCTACAATCACAGCTACAGAGAGAAAAAGAACATAGAGACGAGATCCTTAATTTTTTCCACAGTCCACTGAACATCTTTTAAAGCCAATGCCAGATTTCTCCTTAGATTTGTTCTTCCCTTACAATTAATACTCTTCCCAAAGCTCAAATACAACACATTAGCTCTTTAGGTCAATAAATTAATTATGCTAGCAATACTTTCCTCCATTCTCCTTCCTCCACACTCATTCTTCACTTGTGATGACAACCTAGGATCCCTTCCCTCTCAGACACTTACCACTCTGCACTCCAATAGAGGACCCCAGGGCTTCAAACTGCTCTGAGATCTGAAAGGCCAGCTCCCGAGTCGGGGTAAGAACTAGGGCAAACAAACGCTGTGGGGTCTCCAGAAGTGCATTTAGAATGGGCAAAGCAAAGGCCCCTGTCTTTCCAGAGCCAGTTTCTGCAAGACCAATGATATCACGACCTAGAAGAAAAAGAAATTCAACAGCCAAGTAAGCTCTTTGCACTATTTCTGTGTTTTCTACAATGACACAATGCTGGGCACAAAGGAGACGCTTAATAAATATCTGATGAACTGGGGAGAGAGGAAAGTTGGATAAACAGAAAAGACATGGTGTCTCTCTTAGATAAGCTCAAAACCCAGTGGTGAGACAGACAAATACACAAATGCATTATAATGTGATAAGAGTTTGAATATAAGCCCCTGCAAAATACAGCGAGAACACAAGGAAAAGTAACTACTGCCCAGAAGAGTCAGGAAAGGCTAACAGAGGTGATAAGTGAGTTAAACCTGGAAGTAAGCAGAGAAGGGAAGAAAGGGTATTCCTGTAAGAGGAAAGAGAATTAAGGCTTTAAAGAACATAGCATGCTGGCTGGGCATGGTAGCTCACACCTGTAACCCCAGCACTTTGGGAGGCCGAGCCAGGCAGATCACCTGAGGTTGGGAGTTCGAGACCAGCCTGACCAACAAGGAAAAACCCTGTCTCTATTAAAAACACAAAATTACCCGGGCATGGTGGTGCATGCCTGTAATCCCAGCTACTTGGAAGGCTGAGGCAGGAGAATTGCTTGAACCCAGGAGGCGGAGGTTGTGGCAGCGGTAAGCGGAGATCGCGCCACTGCACTCCAGCCTGGGCAACAAGAGCGAAACTCCGTCTCAAAAAATAAAAAGAACATAGCATGCATAGTTAGGCTGAGAAGTACAATGTGGCTAGAACACAGAAGTGTTAAGGGAGAAAGACAGAAGAATGAGGCTGGAGTTTTGATGTTTTCCTATAAGAGGGAATTGAAGGATTTTAAACAGGGAATATCATGATCAATATTACTGTTTAGGAAGATAAACTCTAGGCCTGATGGCATAAGGAGGAGCCAAGGAACTTAACAGTGCATGCCAGTTACTGCTCCTTCTGAGGGAAGAATGCTCTAAGTAATCCTTTAAGAACAGGTCACCACTGATTGTTATCACCACTCAAGCCACAACTTATAAGACTTAGAAATTAACTCCTGAGTCGAGATCACTATCTCCAAGCTGGCTGTAGCCCGTGAGGTAGCTATGCACCACAACAGTGGCCAGTGAGAATGCTCCCTATTAAATCACGACCCCTACAGTTGCTGCCCCTGTTCTATGACTGTGTAACTGCTGAGAAGTCTTCTTTACCTAGAAGATAATCCTACAATAAACAAATCCCTTTTCCCTGACATAACCTGAACATGACTTACAATCAGAAATGACTTAAATGACCAGAACAGGGAAAACAAAGGCTTAACTGGGACACTGGATGTAATTCAGGGGAGATATGATGGTGGCCTGAACGGAGGCCAGGGATGAGGACAGGAATGAGATTCAGAAACTAACAAATGGAAATGTGGGTGACTCACACATTTTTAGTACAGGACACTTGAAAGCCAAAAACTGAGATATCGGCAACAGAAAAATTAGTCCTGGTGAGGAAAATGAGGACTTTGGTTTCCACACAGGGAACTTGGAACTTAAGATTCCTAAAGTAAACTCAAAGAGATATGTCTAAAAACCAGTTGGACATACTTGTTTAGAGATATGTCTAAAAACCAGTTGAACATATTTGTTTGGAGCTCAGGAAAAAAGTGGGGGTTAGAACAGACATGGGAGCCGTAAGTATCCTACCGCTGGTACTCCCTCTGGGGCAGATGCTTCCAAATAATCTATGAGACTTACATATATATATATATGCCCGGTCCCATGCCTGGAAATTCTGATTCAGTAGGTCTTGGCTGGGACCTAGAGATCTCTATTAAAAAAAAAAAGAAGCTCCACAGATGATTCTGATGAACACAGACTCACTGATGCAGACAGGGTTAAGCTTGAGGACTGAATGAGAAATGTTATGTAGTATTTCAGAGTAAGAAAAAAGGGTAAAGACAGAATCAATAACGTAAGTCAAAGGGAAAAGAACCAGAAGAAGAGACTGAGAAAGAACAGCTAGAAAGACAGAAGAAAATGCTGTCTGGAAATCAAGGAGGAAGGCAGCTTCAAGAAAGAAGAGTGATCGGTGGTGTTCAATGTCACTGATCAAGTAGAACATACCTGTAAGATCCACCTCTTAAACATTAATCAGTTAAACCAGAATCTGCCATGCCAGATCAGACAACAGTGTGATATGGTTTGGCTGTGTCCCCACCCAAATCTCATCTTGAATTGTACTCCCATAATTTCCACATGTTGTGAGAGGGACCCAGTGGGAGATAATTTGAATCATGGAGGCAGTTTCCCCCATACTGTTCTCA
Organism: Nomascus leucogenys; assembly: GCF_006542625.1. Lineage (NCBI taxonomy): Eukaryota > Metazoa > Chordata > Mammalia > Primates > Hylobatidae > Nomascus > Nomascus leucogenys. The sequence goes on from NC_044403.1 coordinate 21,011,073, forward strand.
TGGTAGTGAATAAGTCTCACGAGATCTGACGGTTTTATCAGGGGTTTCTGCTTTTGCATGTCTCTCATTTTCTCTTGCCGCCACCATGTAATAAGTGCCTTTTGCCTCCTGCCATGATTCTGGGGCCTCCCCAGCCACACACAGAACTGTAAGTCCAGTTAAACCTCTTTTTCTTCCCAGTCTCCAGTGTGTCTTTATCAGCAGTGTGAAAAAGGACTAATACACAGTGTATCCTAGTGAATTCTATTCTTTAGCCTTCTTTTCATTAACATCAGTGTTTTCCATTCAAAAGCATATGCAAGATGTGAAATACAAGTCAAACCAGACAATGGACTGATTTTTTAAAGATTACAGACAAATGACAATCCAGGGATAAAATGTCTCACTCATCTACTTATTTTAATGTTCCCAGTGGCAGGGTAGGTAACAATGAATTGCAACAGCATCTACCTATCTGAGAAATAAAGGTCAGTGTAAGCAAATGATTCCCAAAGCTTTTTATTCCTCAACTCCTTGCGAATACTGCCATCCCAGCCTGTGTAACACAATACACCTTCAGGAACAGGGGGCGGGGGAGCTAGGATTTGTCCTTTTTTTGTCAAGGGAATCTTAACATTTCAGAAGAAAGGAGTACATAAGAAAGATTTAGGGAAGTAAAGGAGCTGAAGTCGCTTGGTTCATGAAGCAATAAGCACTGCTCGCTGCCCACAGCTGAGACCTGCACTGCTTTCAGTTTTTTAATAAGTCCCTCAGAGCAACCCTCAGTTTGTGAAACTGATATATTTTTCTATGTCATCTCCTTTCTTCATCTCTGAAGAAACCTCTAAGCCTTTTCAGTTTAAACCTGTAGAGAATATATCAGCATGCATAAACTCCATAAGAGCAGCATAAATTTTGTCATATAGACCTGCCACGTTGCTAGCACTGAACATAAGTGCTTGCTATCTGGCAGCCACTAATAAACTGTTTGAAATTCCTTGAGGACAACTCTAAGTGATCTCTGAAACAGACATAAATAGATGGTGTCTCACTATGTTGCCCAGGCAGGTCTCAAACTCCTGGTCTCAAGCAATCCTCCCACCTCAGCCTCCCAAAGTCCTGGGATTACAAGCATGAACCACCATGCCCATTAAACAACTTTTGATCTCTTGATAGTAACAAACTTTGATGCAGGTCCATTAACAGAGGTTTTTTGAGCTATAAGATTCTATGTTCAAATTCCAGCTCTAGCAATAATTAGTTAGGTGACTCTAGCCAAAGGACTTAACTCCCTGAGTCTCAATTTCCTCACTAATAAATTAATTATCCCTACCTACCATTCAGCGTTGTTATAAGGTTTAAGAACAGCGGACAATCCGGGCTCATTAACTTTGCAGAAACTGAAAACGTCACTAGTACCACATTCAAATTTAGAAGTTATGTTAATCGAATAACAACAGCAACAAAAACAAAAGTTAGATTATTGAATCATTCCTATAGATTCAAATGAAGCATTTATAAACTACTCATTAGAATGAGACAAACCCAAGAACAAGGACAAAGACATTTTCCATGGTGACCATTTCTGTCAGTTCCTAGTAATCTTCCACTGACCCCTCCCTATTCTTTTCTGCATCAAATTTAAACCTATGGCTGAAAACATTAAAATAATTTTAGGATTACTGCCAGCTATTTGGACTCCTTCTTCTCACCTATGCGGTAGGGCAAGCTGGAAAAGTTAAAATGCACGAACGCTTCTTGCTATTTGAAAGTAACGCGGGCCGCTGATACTTCTTTCCCACCACTGGCCTTTACACAGTGTTTATCCTTATCCTCCAAACTTCTCTGCATAAGTTGGAAGTGTTTACTAGCCCCTCCTTGAAACACTTTCCCTTCCCTAATTTGTGTGAAACTATACTCTCATGATTTTCAACCCTCTGTTGAATCTTCCTATTTTCCTCTGTCATCTTTGCCAATCTAATCCATTTCCAATCTCAGCTATAACCGCTCTTTGGATACTGTGTCTATATCCAGCTCTGGCCTCTCAATCAAGTTCCAATCCAAGGATTCCAACTGGGTATTTTTTTTCTTTTTTGTTGTCCCCCAGTTTTATTAATTCACAAAAAATTATACTTATGGTATACAATGCAAAGTTTAGATATATGTATACTTTGTGAAGTGATTAAATCAAGCTCATTAACATATCTGTCACCTCACATACTTGTCATTTTTGGTGAAAAAAAAAAAAAAAAAAAAAAAAAAAAAAAAAAAAAAAAAAAAAAAAAAAAAAATTTTTGTGGTGAGAACATTTAAGATCCACTCTCCTAGCAATTTTCAAATACACAAAACATTATTAACTGTAGTCACCATGCTATTCAATAGATCTTCAGAACTTACCCATCCCGGCTAACTGAAACTGTACCCTGAGCAACATTTCCCCATTCCCCTCCCACAATGTCAACTCTATCTTGTTGATATCCAAAATCAATTACTTCCAACTGAACTCATCTTTCCTGAATTTTTTCCCCCGTTCCCTTTTTGTATCAGTGGTACACCAATAATATGCCTTAAACATACAGCCTAGAAACTTAGATTTTCCCCACCCCTTCCTTGCCTTCCACTTGCTTAACTGGTTGTAAAATCATAATCATTCTCTTTCCAACATTTTCTTTTTCAGTCTACCACCACCCTACCCATTATTTATGGCAAAAATCATTACAAAGACCTACTAATTGGTTTCCCAGACTCAGTCTCTTGTTTCTAATGATCTTTCACAGCTATGAGATTAATCTTCCAAGAGTACAACTCTAAATCCTTAATCTCCAAAAATGCCCCACTGCCTATGAAACGAAGACCAAATTCCTTGACCCAGCACTCAAATCTTTCATAATCTGGCCCCAGTCACCTTACTAAACTTTTTCACCACTCTGCTAAGTACTTGCAAATCTCCATACATGCCCATGTTTTCCAGATGGCTTTTTTTCAAGCTGTTCCCTATGCCTAGAAAGTCCTCCCCTCCCATCATATCTGAATGTCTAAATCCTTCTAAATTCAGTCTTCAAGGTTCAGCTCACGTGTCTTCCCAACCTCCCCAGCCAAAAATAAAATGAAATAAATCTTCTCTAATCCATCCTAATTAGAAATAATCTCTTCTCCCTCAGTGCACTCTGAATGTAACTTTCTTAGGTCCCTGTTCAACTTGTTATAAATTTATAATTATCTCTTTAATAGATTATAGACTCTTGGAGAGGACAGACTGTTAACCTCCAGTGCCTTACATTTACAACAAATAGTAACTATTTATGCAAAGAGCAAATGGAATTTTGTAGAGTAAGTCTAACCCCTTTTCCACATGACAGCTCTTCAAATCATTAAATTTTTCAATTACTATCAATAATAATCGCTACATTAATTACTCATGAGTAATAATTATAGCTTACATTAATCACTAATAATATAGTAATACAGTAATAGCTACATTAATACTAACAATAATTAGCCACATTACCCCTCTTATAATAATTGCTACGATTACATTCACTTTCTCTGAGGATCTTAATAGATTTCAGTTAACTAAGACCTCTGGGTCTCTTTTATCACCCACCCTAATCCTGTAAAGTTGATACTTTAGGAATCTAAGAGCAGGACTTTACTTCTACTCCTATTATAGTTCATCCTGTTACAGCCAGATGTAGTGGCTGACACCTGTAATCCCAGCACTTTGGGAGGCCAAGGCAGGTAGATCACTTGAGGTCAGGAGTTCGAGACCAGCCTGGCCAACATGCTGAAACCCCGTCTCTACTAAAAATATAAAATTAGCCGGGCATGGTGGTGCGCCTGTAATCTGTTACTTGGGAGGCGGAGGCGGGAGAGTTGCTTGAACCTGGGAGGCAGAGGTTGCAGTGAGCCAAGATCGCACCACTGCACTCCAGCCTGGGCGACAGAGCGAAACTCTATCTCAAAAAAAACTCCATCTTAAAAAAAAGATCTCAAAAAGAAAAAAGTTCATCCTGTTAGTTTCAGTTCCAGTAGCCATCAATCTGCTTTAACTACTCTTTTACAAATCTGATAAACATGCCTCACAGCAAGAATTCTCAACTCCTCAAGACACACGTATGTGTTCCAGGCATCCTTCCCTAAGTATGCGCCCATTGATGCACAGTCTACCGAGATTGTCGTTAATATACTTTAATCTAGGGCTTCCTTAAAGTCAGCATCTGTGGCAGAGAACAAACCCTTTCAGCTATTAAGACAGAAAGTAAGCTCAGTAAAACTGGAGAATGACATTTTCAAATACCATTACCCAAACTTTGTACCTTTAGTGCTCATATCCTTATTTCACTTGAAGTATGCAAGCAACAGCTTTCAAAAGGGGTAAGTATCTAATTGAGGTAACTTTATATTAAATCTGTACGAAGTCATACAACCTACCTTGTAAGGCCAAAGGAATAGCTTCAATCTGGATCTTGGTGGGTTTTGTCCATCCCAACTGGTCACAAGCTTCACACAACACATCTGTCACACCCTTAGAATTCAGAAAAATATACCTTAGCCAAGAACAGCACACCCCTACCTCCCTCCTACTTAAATGACTTTGTCAGAACCATCATGTACAACCATCATACTTGATTTAAAAGGTATTTACTGTGCATCTCAGAGCCTACTCTTTAACTATACCATGAGACAGTAGCTCAAGACTTAACGAACACTTTCTGCTCACCAAGGCCAAGGCCAAGTGCTTTACATGTATCATCTCATTTAATCGTCACAACAATTCTGCGAGGTAAATACTTATTACTATCCCCAATTTACAGATGTGGAAAGAGAAACACAGAGAGGTAACAACTTGTCCTCAGTAAGAGACTGGGTCAAAATTCAAATCTGGTTGGTTCATCTGACTCCAAAGCTCCAGTTATAAAGAGACCAATTCCCCATATGTACAACCTCCTGGACACATACAAACGTTGCCACACTAAAGTGGCGAATAGGGCAAATGGGGGGGTCTCAGGGCCCAGCAGCCCTCCCACCACCCAAACTCAGAGCACGTCCGAAACCCAGCCCTCTGAAATTCTCGGGAAAACCCAAGCTAGGCCCCAAGATGCTTTTGTACACTATCAGAGCGGGATCTAAGGTAACTTGGGTCTGCCTGAGCCTAGCACCAGAGTACATAAAAGAAGCCAGCGTCATCCATTCTCACCAGGTCTTTAAATGTTTTAGTTTCCTCCTCTTCCACCATCGGCTGGGACGCTTCGGTTGGAGAATCGTGTTCCTCGGGTGCAGCCATCTTGTCTGAGGTCTCCGGAAGTGGGTCTGCGGCGCGCGGGATGCTGGGAAATGTAGTTTTAGTTCTCCCCGGACGGCGTACTCTGGGCGCCCCCTGCGGGCTTGCCGGGGATTGCACCCGTCCGCTAGGCGGGTGGGGCCCAGTGAATATGGGCGCGTAGGCTTGCAGAACAGATCCGATTGCAGAAGGGGCTGATCACCAGGGACTCCAGTTGACCTTTAGGTCCCTTTTAAAGAGCCTTCCCTACGTGTGTCGCCAGTTATGTTCCCCGCTTTTCTAACCATAGAGTTTGGAACGGATTGATATCACAATACTATTTTTTTATTATGTCATTACTTTATTCAATAATGTTGAGAGCCTACCATTTGCTAAGGCTATGCTAGATGCCTAGGTGAATAGGACAGCGACCCCTGCCCTCGTGGAGAAAGAGAAGACAGATCATAAATAAGCTGTCACAGATCATTTCAAATTGTGAAAAGTAGCTGGGTGTGCTCACGCCTGTAACCCCAGCACTGTGGGAGGCCGAGGTGAACGGATCACTTGAGCCCAGGAGTTCGAGACCAGCCTGGGCAACATGGCGAAACCCCGTGTCTACAAAAAATATAAAAATCACCCGGACACGCATGGTGGCATGCGCCCGTAATCCCAGCTACTCAGGGGGCTGAGGTTGAGGGATCAGTTGACCCCAGAGGTTGAGGCTGCAGTGAGTGGAGATCGTGCTACTGTACTCCAGCCTGGGCGACAGAGTGAAACCCTGTTCACGTAAAAATGACAGAGTAACCTGGGGAGGGTGGGTTGTGGGGATAAGTGTGAGATTGGGAAGGCCTCTCTGAGACAGTGATATTTGAGTTAAGACCTCAATGTTGGCCGGGCGCGGTGGCTCACGCTTGTAATCCCAGCACTTTGGGAGGCCGAGGCTGGCGGATCACGAGGTCAGGAGATCGAGACCACGGTGAAACCCCGCCTCTACTAAAAAAAATACAAAAAATTTAGCCGGGCGTGGTGGCGGGCGCCTGTAGTCCCAGCTACTCGGAGAGGCTGAGGCAGGAGAATGGCGTGAACCCGGGAGGCGGAGCTTGCAGTGAGCCGAGATTGCGCCGCTGCACTCCAGCCTAGGCAACAGGGCGAGACTCCGTCTCAAAAAAAAAAAAAAAAAAAAAAAAAAAAGACCTCAATGTTGAGCAGGAGAAAACGCTTTAAGATCCCAGGAGATAATTACTCCAGAGTGAGAGAATTCCAAGTACCAAGACCGTGAAGCTACTAAAGGCTATTCTGGAAAGCAGCAAATTCAGAGCTGTATGTTGCATGCCCCATGGCCAGCGAGTGCCCTCCTGTGGCCTGTCACCTGGGTCTCCCACTGCACAGGGTGCTCATTGCAGTCTTATTCCTGAGGATGGGAAGTTGGGGGCAATCTGGTGTCCGTCACTGGGAAAATGCATAGTTAAAATGTGAACATGGTGTCTACAAACATGCCCTTAACAATATGATTAGATCTCAAAAACCTAGTGCTGAGTGAGAAATGCGTAAAATATATTAAGCATATTAAAATATAGGCCCACAGATATCACATTCTGCTAAAACACATCCAACAGAAGATACACTTGAAATATTTTAGAATGGTTGCCTGCAGAGGGAGAATTAGAATAAAATTGGGAATTGGGAATAAAAGAATTAAATGTATAAGATAATAGGCCAGCCGCGGTGGCTCACACCTGTGTCTTAGCACTTTGGGAGGCCAAGGCGGATGGATCACTTGAAGTCAAGAGTTCGAGACCAGCCTGGCCAACATAGTGAAATCTAGTCTCTACTAAAAATACAAAAATTAGCCGGGCGTGGTGGCGTGTGCCTGTAATCCCAGCTACTCGGGGGGCTGGGGCAGGAGAATTGCTTGAACCCGGGAGGCATAGGTTGCAGTGAGCTAACATAGTGCAATTGCACCCCAGCCTGGGTGACAGAGCAAGACTCTGTCTCAAAAAAAAGATAATAAATACACAAAGCAAGAGAGGGGACTTGTGATGCCAGTGTGCTTGACCTGAGAATTGCGATGAACTCAACTCAATGTGCCTGCCGACCTCCCCACCACCACAACTGAAAAAAGGCCCTGATTTAGGCATCACAGCAGTGTCTGCAACAACAAAAAGGATAGGATGCAGTCAGAGAAGTGGGCTCAGCTCAGACTCTGCAGGGCCTTGTTGTAAAAGGTCTGGGGTTTTGGATGTTATCCTAAACGCAGAAGGAAGCCACTGGGGGTTTAGAGCAGGGAAGAGACATGCTCTACACGTTTAAAATATTACTCTAACTCTATATGGAGATACGTTGTAGAAAGAGTGGGGAAAGGAGACTATCTAAGACAGCGGTCCCCAACCTTTTTGGCACCAAGGACTGGTTTCGTGGAAGACATTTTTTGCACAGCATTGAGGTGGGGATGGTTTCGGGATGATTCAAGCACATTACATTTATTGTGCAGTTTATTTCTATTATTATTACATTGTAATATATAATGAAATAATTATACAACTTGCCATAATGTGGAATTAGTGATAGCCCTGAGCTTGTTCTCCTGCAACTAGATGTTTCCATCTGGGGGTAATGGGAGACAGTGACAGATCACCAGGCATTAGATTCTCATAAGAAACATGCAACCTAGATCCCTTGCAATAGGGTTTGTGCTCCTAAGCGAATCTAATGCCGCAGCTGATTTAACAGGAGGCGGAGCTCAGGTAGAAATGCCTGCCCACCTGCTACTCACCTCCTGCTGTGCAACTCTGTTCCTAATGGGCCACGGACTGGCACCAGTCCATGGCCCAGAGGCTGGGGACCCCTGATCTATGTTGGGAAAAGAGCTTGTGGGGTGCCTGCATAAACTGGCCATAAAAATATGGGACAATAAGGTGTGGAAAGTCACAAAAGGCCTCTGAGGAGGAAAACCTTCTTATCGTCACTATGTTCCCACGCTCTGAGCGCAACCTGTTCTCTTATCTATAAACACTGTGTTCAAGGAGAAAGACACTCCTTTGAAGCATTGAAATGTGGACAGACGTTCAGGCTCCTAGTTAAGCCCACTCCCACTAGCTACTGTTCGGTAAGTTAAAGATACGCTGTTTGAGCACAAAGGAGATTCATTTAAACCGCTGTTGCTGTAGGTTATGCCTATGACATACTACCTCCCTTTCACTGGTTCGCCCTAAACATCTGCTTCTTAGATCTAAGTGATTGTACTCAATAAATAGTGTGGAGACCAGAACTCTGGGCCTTTTGCAGCCTCCATTTTGCAGTTGGCCCCCTGGCCCCCACTCTTTATGCACTCTTAACCTGTCTCTTCTCATTCCTTCATTGCCACCGGACTTTGGGTACCCTATGGGTGGTGTTGAGGCTGGTCCCCAACAATCTAAGAGACGAGGGATGATCTTCATACCCCTGGCTCTAAGTACAGGGCCTGGCAAAAAGCGGAAGCTCAGGAAATGCTGCCTGGCTGAAGTAAAACAGCAAAGCGTTGGGATCAGGAACCATAGCAGACCAGAGAGGACTTCACTGTTTGTTTTTTAGGGAGTGAGGTTTTTCCATATTTAAGATTACATTCCTGGCCGGGCACAGTGGCTCACGCCTGTGGTCCCAGCACTTTGGGATGCCAAGGCAGGTGGATCATTTGACATCAGGAGTTCAAGACCAGCTTAGCCAACATGGTGAAATCCCGTCTCTACTAAAAATACAAAAATTAGCCAGGCATAATGGCAGACGCCTGTAATCCCAGCTACTTGGGAGGCTGAGGTAGGAGAATAGCTTGAACCTGGGAGGCAGAGGTTGCAGTGAGCCGAGGTCATGCCACTGCACACCAGCCTGGGCAACAAAGCGAGACTCTGTCTAAAATATATATATTTTTTATGTTATATATATGTGTGTATATATATATATATATGTGTATATATATATATATATATATATATATAAAGATTACACTCCTGCAGAATAGGCTGGGGCCTTTGGTCTTTTTACATTAGTTCACTCCAAGTTAAAGGAAAGGAGAGAAAATACACACTGCATAAGACAACAGGTCACCCTGAAATTCGTTCTATCTGGCAGTCACAGGCATGCAATTATGCTAGCCCAGTCTAAGGCATTCCATCTCTCTATTTAGCCCTCCTCATGGCTACCGTCTCATTCTCCTATGACTTGGAATTGGGCCACTCTAGATGGTCTCCAAAGTGAATATATATGCTTTGGGATAAGAGGAAGTCAACTTCTCCCAAAGAGAGCCTACCCAGCTAAATTGGGCTCTTCCTCTTCCTCTTCTCTGTTACATAGACCGGCTGGGGAGTTTGTATTCCTCTTTTGACAGATGAGGAACTCTAGTCCCAGAGAGTAAAGAGACACAAGAGTAAAGAAAGAGTAAAGATCACAAGAGACAAGACTAGAAGCCAAGCCTCTTAGACCAGGGGCAGTGGTTCACGCCTGTAATGCCAGCAATCTGGGAGGCTGAGGCAGGTGGATCACCTGAGGCCAGGAGTTCAAGACCAGCCTGGCCATCAAGCTGAAACCCCGTCTCTACCAAAAATACAAAAATTAGCCTGGTGTCGTAGTGTGTGCCTGTAATCCCAGCTACTCGGGAGGCTGAAGCAGGAGAATTGCTTAAACCTGGGAGGTGGAGGCTGCAGCAAGCCGAGATCATGCCGCTGCACTCCAGCCTGGGTGACGAAGCAAGACTGCATCTCAAAAAGGAAAAAAAAAAAAAAAAAAAAGTCCAAGCCTCTTGAGACCGGACCAAAACTTTTACCAAACAGAACATCATCTTACATAATCGAAAGCAGCTTTCTTCTTCAAAAGCAGCCACACAGACTTTTCTGTAAAAACAAAGAGAGAAAGCAGCTGCAGTATTTATTTTGCTTCCCCTTGACTCATCCTCTGATTGCATTTAGGAGAGTGGAATGGGAAAGAAGAACTGAGAGCAGAGGATCCTGATTGGGGAGCGAGGGGAAGCAGAGATAAAAAGCCTGAAAAAGGGGACTCAGATGGAAACAACTGGAAGGTCTATACATTTGCATATCATATACCTTCTAAAGTTACCTGAATTTTGTTCAAATGTGTTACAGAAAATAAAAGGAACCACCCATAAGATGTCTGGGGGTGCCTGCTTCTTTAAAGGGAACTGATTTAAGCCTTTCAACTGCAGTTATAACATAAAACCCTGTTGATTTTAGCCAAGCAAGTCTTTTCCGTTTGTTCTTGGATAATTCAGACACAGGCTGTTTTCAAAAATTCCTCTGGTGTGTGTCCCCAGGGTATCGAGGGCCATGAAGAGGACGTGGCATGCAGTGACAGCAGTGTCAGCGCTGCTCGGTTCTTTGGTCCGTTCCTGCCAACAAAGTCTGGGCCTTGGAACAGCAGCCACCCCAGTGACCAGATTCATGTCAGACTGACAGGATGACCATAGGTGGTTTCCAAAGAGGAAAGCCTGCAGTAGCTGAGATGATTGCCTGCTTTTGACTATTCCTATCAGGTTAGAAGCAGTTTGGATATTTATATTCTGGGAATGGAAATAATAGAGGTCCGTTCTAGTCACTGAGCCATGTCATATCCTGTACTTTCAGAACAATGAGAAAGGTTCAAGAGGAAATCTAAATAAACACTCTAAATGATGAGGGAGGAAAAGCAAGCCTGAAACAATATATGGGCTCCAGAAGGAGAGGTCGAAGGGCCTGACCCCATCTTACTCAAAGGTTTTCATGAGCTCCAGGCTCCTTTGCCTCCACGCACCTCTTCTTCCACAAAAAAGGATTAAAAATTATATTTTACAACTGCATTAGTATACAGACAAATATATTAATGTTATGTATTAAAACCTGTTCTTTGACTTAACAAAATTTTTTTTATTTTATTATTTTTAGTTTTTAAAAACTAGGCTCTCTCTGTTGCCCAGACTGGAGTACAGTGAGTTCTGATTGTGCCACTGCAAACTTGAACTCCTGGACTCAAGTGATCCTCCCACCTCGGCCTCCCAAAGCAATGGGATTACAGGCGTGAGCCACCTGGCCCCCCCCTTTTTTTTTTTGAGATGAGGTCTCACTCTGTCGCCCAGGCTGGAGGGCAGTGGCATAATCTCGGCTCATTGCAACCTTTGCCTCCCAAGTAGCTGGGACTACAGGCATGTGCCACCATGCCCAGCTAATTTTTGTGCTTTTAGTAGAGGTGGGATTTCACCACGTTGGCCAGGGTAGTCTCAATCTCCTGATCTCAAGTGATCCACCTGCTTTGGTCTCCCAAAGTGCCGGGATTACAGGCATGAGCCACCGTGCCCTGCCCTGGCCTTGTTTTGATTTTAAAAGAAATGAAAATCTGTTTTTGGAGATCTGTAAAAGCACTGTGGCTCTA